>NC_080078.1:76849318-77449318 GCF_949987535.1 Balaenoptera acutorostrata
AAAAAAAAAAAGAGTTGGTCAAGTGCAAGGCACTGGGGAGGCTGCAGACCAGCACAAATCACATCCCCTGCCCTCAGGGGCCTCTGAGTCTAGCCAGGAAGGCAGGCAGGCCTGTAAAAGGAAGGGAGAGTCAAAAGAAATGATTTGTGTTCCAGGCATCACTAGATGAGCACTGAGCACACATGGTGTGGATTTGTGCCCAATTCACTTGGTAAGGAAAGACGAGCAAACCTCTTTAGATAGTGACCAGGTCATTCATTCATTCATTCATTCATCCATTCATTTACCCAACAAAGATTTATTGAGCACTTAACATTATGTGCCTGGCACAGTTTAGTTATTTGGGAGAGAGAGGTGAATAGGAAAGGTGAGATCCCTGCTTTCACGGGCTCACACTGAAAATTCACTCCAAATACGGGTGAACAGATGAGTAAGTAGACCTTTCCATCTGGTGACAAGGCTACGAGGAAATCCAACAGGGCGGTGGACCAGCAGAGGGCGGGGGCAGCATCGGGGCCCCTAAGACACTGTGTCCCTCTGAGCCGCTGTTAGAGCCGAGGCCGAGAGTGGAGGTGGAGGCCGGCGTGTGAAGATGGGGTGGAGGCAGCAGCAAGGACAAAGTCTGGGGAGGGGACATCACCTGGCTGTGTCTCGGGGAACAGCAGGGCCCGCGTGGTTGGCAGCAGGGCGTGCAGAGTAAGATGGGGAGGCGGCAGGGCCGGGGTCAGGCTCGCAGCCCTGGTGGGGAGACACTCTGCCACCAAAGGGAAAACAAAGGACCGAATCCTTCGTTTTCAACTCACCGCTGGGGGGTGCCCACTCCTCCTCTGACTGGAAACTTCTCACAAGAAGGAAGCACTCCCTGCATTTAATTTAATTTGGGCCCTTGGAGCCTATCAGGTTATTCTGTTCCCATCCCCTCGGGTCCTCCTCCTTCTTGCCCTTGACCCTCCGTCTTCCACCTGGTCTGTCCACACGGTGACAGCTCGCCCCCTGATGCCGCATCCCTAAGCCACCCAATTTCCTGTGCGTTATTAAAATTGTGAAAACACAAGATCCAGGTGCAGCTGTTATCTTACTGTTGATCTGGACAGGAAAGGAACAGGCAAAGGAAAGAAAAGAATAAAATCCCTTGACGTTGGGTCATGTCAGCCCAGTGCAGGGAGACAAAGGCTGGCGAGTCTCTGGTTGTGACCATTCACTGGGCTTTTGGAGCCAGGACGCTGTGAAACAATGACACCAGCGTGACTCTCCTTCAGGAAGGCAGGCAGTGGAGTCGGGGAGGGGCCCGCTTATCCTTGGGGCAAAAATTATATCAGCCAGCAGGTATTGAGCGCCTACTGTGTGCCAGGCCTGGCTCTAGCCACTCACGGGTGTCATTTCATTTAATCCGCACAACAGCTCTTGGCAGGGAGGATGCTCGTTAGCCCCATTTCACAGATGAGGACACTGAGGCCCAGAATGGTGAAATGTTTTGCTGTGTGTCACAGAGCTGGTTAAGAGATGGAACCTGGATTTAGCTGCAGTCTGCTTACTGCACACACTGAAACTGAAAAGCCCAGCACTGGCAGAATAAAGCAGATGATGTGCTGGAATTATCAAAGTCAGGATTCCAAGCTCCCTTAGCCGCTCCTTACATAGGCAGAAGTCAGAGGGCTCTGAGCAGGCGAGTAGCATGATTTTATTGACTTTAAAAGGGCACGCTTGTCTTAGTCTACAGTTTACATTTATTTGCATGGCTGTTTGGTTAATATCTGCCCTCCCCACCTCTACCTCAAATGATATGCCCCAAATAGGGACCATGACTGTATTCTTCTCAGCAGCATTTGTCCAGCTTCCAGCACATTGCTGGGCACATGGCAGACACTCAGAAATGATTTGTTACGGAAGGAAAGAAGGAAGGGATAGAAAGTTTCATGTAGACACTAGGGCAGCTCTTTCTTTGCCTGTTTCCTGCTTTCATACATGCAAACCTGGGTGGACCCCGTGATCTCCCAGGCTGTGTCTATGTCTGATGTTTAGCATATAAAACTCTTTCAGGCACAACCACATTGACCCTGAGGTTTACTCCCGGCTGAGCAAGAATAAGTAATGATCAGAGCCATGCTGACAACAATTCGACCTTCTCCTTGGTGCTTCAAAGGAAAGAGGCTAAAAAGACAAAGGCCTTTGGGGGAAGTCGTTATAGCACAGTCTGTCACTGCAGAGGAGAGAGATAACCAGAGGATGATTTATTACAACCTTCTGGTGTGGTAAGGGCCAGCGGCTTAAAGGAGAAAATAGCTCTGCCATGGCCACCTGCCTGAAGAGTTTAGTGGGCATTTGTACTTTGTTCAGCTGTACAGAAACTGTGAACGACTTTATTGTGTTCAACAAACTTTACACCTTATAAATTGCTGCATCTTACCGTGACTCCAATTACTCAGCTACCCAGACTCCCTTGCAGCTAGGGTGAGGGCAAGTGACTCTGATTGCACTTGTCATCTGCACCAGTATACGTACATTTTGAATTGGAATCTTGTCACTTTAAGAAATGGGAACCTCATGAAGTCAATTCAGGGGATGGCCCGTGAATGGGAGGAGCTATATATTAGGGCTTTGAGTAATGGAAGCCATTGAGTCTCCAGGGTACCAGAGGTATCTTCATGTGAAGAACTCTGTGGGATGATTTTTGGACCAAGTTCTTAGCTATGTGGCCTCTAAGTTTGATTATCTGGCCCTTCTGGGAAATCTCCTAGCCACTCACTATGTTTTAGTAAATTTCTTTTTGGCTTAAATGTACTTGTGTGAGTTCTGTTGTTTTCAACGAACCGCCCTGACTCATACATGGTACAGATGTACGGAGCTGCCTGCCAAGTACCAGAGAGGCAGATGGTAAATAAGAGGGTGTGTGTGCTCTGGACTGGGCACCTGGAAACAGGAACCAGGTAAACAAGGCAGGCTGTCCACAACTGATCACACTTACTTTCTCTTAGTCATTCAACAAATACCTATTAAGCTCTGACGATACCAGGCACTGTGCTGGCTGGTGGGGATAAATCACTGAACAAGACAGATGAGGTCTCTGTCCTCATGGAGTTTCCATTCTGGTTGAAGAGACAGCAAGAGATAACAAACAAATGAATAGATGAGATATTTTCAGAGTGTGATAAGTGCTATGAAGAAAACGGGATGAGGAGAGAGAAAATGATGACCATGGAAGGCTACCTTCTCCAGGGTGGTGAAGGTAGGGCTCTCTGGGGAGGTGACCTTAGGGATGAGATTCAGCCAGCCAGGACGGAAGCTGGGGAGCACTTGTCTCGGGGGTGGGGTGGGGGGAGAAGTAGTGAATGCAATGGCATTGAGCAAGAAAGGACTTGTCTGTTAAAGGAGCATTAAGGGATCAGATCATGCAGGGCCTCACGGGCTACAGTACAGAGCTGGATTTTATTTAGTGGGAAATCATTGGAGAAATTGAAGCAAAGGAGTGACATGATTTGATACGTACAAGTTGGGGTTGCCGGCAGCAGGGAGATCCAGCACACATGAAGTGTTATCTACCAGGGAAGCTCATTAGAGACTCAGCACCCAGGGTGTTTATTGGGGGCTGGTCACATAGGCACCCCCTGCTCAGCCAGGATTCCAAACATGAGGAAGGAAAGCAGATGTTTGGCATAAAGCACCTCATGTGCAGTGCAGAAGCTGTTGTACTTTTCCTTCCACCCGAGATGATGGTGGCTTGGGAAAGGTGGGGAGGGGTTGAGAGAGAGAAGTGAGTGGACCCAGAATCTACTCAGGAGGTAGAGCTGTCAGGAGGTGCTGACGGATAGGGTGTGGTGGTGTAAGAAAGGGAGGTGCCAGACTTAGATCATCATCAGAGGAAGAATCGACTATTATCACTAAGCACTTCAGAGTTTAGAAAACAGTGCTGCATCCCTCTCTCACTTAATCACAGAAATTTCACAATGGAAAGGATCTTAAGGAAAAGATGCTCCACATGGCTATTAGAGAAATGCAAATGAAAACTATAATGAGGTACCACCTCACGCTGGTCAGAATGGCCATCATTAAAAAATCTACAGGGACTTCCCTGATGGCGCAGTGGTTAAGAATCCGCCTGCCAGTGCAGGGGACACGGGTTCGATCCCTGGTCTGGGAAGATCCCACATGCCGTGGAGCAACTAGGTCCGTGTGCCACAATTACTGAGCCCGTGTGCCACAACTACTGAAGCCCATGGGCCTAGAGCCCGTGCTCTGCAACAAGAGAAGCCAGTGCAATGAGAGGCCCGTGAACTGCAACAAAGAGTAGCCTCCGCTCGCTGCAACTAGAGGAAGCCCGTGCGTAGCAACAGAGACCCAATGCAGCCAAAAATAAATAAATAAATAAATAAATAAATAAACAAACAAATAAATAAAATTTTAAAAGTCTACAAATAACAAATGTTGGAGAGGGTGTGGAGAAAAGGGAACTCTCCTACACTGTTGGTGGGAATGTAGATTGGTGCAGCCACTATGGAGAATAGTGTGGAGATTCCTTAAAAAACTAAAAATAGAACTATCATATGATCCTGTAATCCCACTCCTGGGCATATATCCAGAGAAAACCATAATTCAAAAAGATACATGCACCCCAGTGTTCATTGCAGCACTATTTACAATAGCCAAGACATGGAAACAACCTAAATATCCATTGACAGATGAATGGATAAAGAAGATGTGGTACATATATACAATGGAATACTACTCAGCCATAAAAAAGAATGAAATAATGCCATTTGCAACAACATGGATGGACATAGAGATTATCATACTAAGTGAAGTCAGAAAGAGAAAGACAAATACCATATGATATCACTTATATGTGGAATCTAAAATATGACACAAATGAGCTTATCTATGAAACAGGCTCACAGACATAGAGAACAGACTTGTGGTTGCCAAGGGGGAGAGGGGTGGTGGAGAGATGGAGTGGGAGTTTGGGGTTAGCAGATGCAAACTATTATATAGAGAATGGATAAACCAGGTCCTACTGTATAGCACAGGGAAGTATATTCAATATCCTGTGATAAGCCATAATGGAAAAGAATATGAAAAAGAATGTGTGTATATGCATACCTGAATCACTTTGTTGTACAGCAGAAATTAACACAACATTGTAAATCAACTATACTTCAATAAAATAAATTTCAAAAAATGAACAAATAAAAAAAAAGAAGAAGAAAGGACCTTAAGGAGCACGTAGTATACCTGCTTGCTTTGATAGATGAGGAAACTGAGGCCCAGGGAAAGGAAGTGATTCACTCAAGGTTATCTAGAGAGTTAGTTGTAGACACAAGACTGGAATCTATGTTCTTGATTTCCAAGGAAGCAATCTTTCAATATGCCATTTTGATGGGATGACTTGGAAGATCAGAAGTAATATAATGTTAAAGCTTGAAATGATCCTGTGAGGTTATTAAGTTACTATTTTTTAGCCTCAAACCCAACCTTCTCAACTCTGTTTTGTAATGCTGGGGTTGAGACTCTACAAACTCCAATGATACTTTATCTGTGGGCTTCTTGCTGGGTTCCACCTACTGGGGATGGTTCCACCATCTTGGGCTCAGTCAAGAGACAGAAACCATATAGTGATTTAAACAGGGGCAATGTTATATAAAGAATTATTAAACTATGATAAAAGAGTAACTATATGGTATAAGAAAAGTCTGTATGGTTCCCTAGGGCTAAAGGAGATTGCCCAAGGAACGACAAACTTGGAGGGGGGCCCCTTCCCCAGACTAGGGTTCAGATCTCTTTGTAGAAGGTAGTTGGCTGACCCCTGACTTAGCTCACTGGTATCCTGGAGTAGCACCTAATGAAGTCACCAACAGTCTGAAGTCACCAATTCCTTCTCTCCACCTTAACTGTTGCCACTTTGGTCCAAGCCACCGTCATCTCACCTGATTATTGCAATAGTCTCCTAACTGGTCTTTCTTTTGGTTTCCATCTTGACCCTATGTTAGGTCAGGTCCCCTAGAAGCACAGCCTATGATGGAGATCCTTACACATGTGATTTACTGAGGAGATGCTCGTAAGTGAAGGGAGTGAGGGTGCAGAACGGGGCAAGGGAGGGAAGCTAAGCACGGAAGGACAGTAACTTCAGCCTGACCCCACGGAGAGTCCGGGAGCATGATCTATATCCCAGCGTTGGTCCCGACTTGGGGCAAGGGGGCTTGCATTTACATCTCTGTGTCACTCCATCATTGCCTATGGGCTGCCCTAGGATGTGCAAGTGGGTTATTATCTCCTGGGCAAGGAAGATCCCACTTGGCCTAGGGAAGGGGGCTCCTGTGAGCCTTTATCAGCCTTGACTCAAAGCAGCTGGCGCATGAGGTCAGGAAAGGGGTCCAGGCAGGGCACCAACAGCATCACTCCTTCTCCTAACGGTCTGCTAAGAGGTGGGTGGTCAAGGTGGTCCTCCTCTTCAGTTTCAGGGAAAAGGCAGAGATGGAATCTGTCGGTCTCCTGCTGGGGGCTTCAGGGTTTCCTGGGCTGCTGCAGCGTGTGCCAAGAGGTGTGACCGAAAATGCAGGAAATTACCCTGGAGGTAGAATTAGACGTCCATTCCAATAGCATTCCATCGAAGCCCCGACCTTGCCTCTCTCCAGCTGTGGGAACTTGGGTGAGTTTGTTCCTCTCTCTGGATTCCTTTCCTGGTCTGAAAATGGGAGACGGACACCTGCCTTAGGGACTAATTCTGGGATCATCCCCTGCGCACACCCCTGCTTGTTCTTCATGCACTGGCACTGATTTTGAATGCCCCACTGGATGTTCGTGTAGGTTAAAAAGCTCCTTCACATGACATGATCCTGAACCAAATTCCATTTGACTTAGACACAAAAGTATGCTTTTCATTGTTTTGAAATATACCGAGTTTTTCAGGGATGAAGCCATCGTGTTAAGTAAAGGAAGATTGTAGTGCTTTGTTTTGCTCAGGGCTCATGGAGGTTGGTCACCAGTTAGAAACTTGCATTGCTAATAGCAAAGCCTCTCTTGGCACCTGAATCGCCCCAAACAGCACAGCTGTCACCGCTCTGCGTTTGTAGTTTCTTTCACTGGGATTCTACATCCAGGTCCAAGCATGTGATGGCTTTATTACATCTTCTAGTTGAGTTGTGCCAGAGCATTTCCATGTTGAAATGTTTTATTTTACTATGAATTCCTTTCCTTTTCCCTTTATATTATAGTTGGGATTTTATGCTGATGAAAAATATATGTGCGTAGGTAGGTTATATTATCTCTGAATTTCATTCCAGTTGAGAAGAGGGGAAATGATAAAATATTTGTTTTAAAAATCAGGCAGTGGCTCTGACTGAGTCGCGAAACACATGTCTGAACAGAATCAGCAACGTCTTCTCTTTCCCCAGGGAAACTGCAGCCTCATTTAGAGACAGCTTTGAGCTATTCGTTAGTTTGTGCCGAATTTTATAATGAAGGGGTTCTCTCCCATCTAGTGCTCCTTTGCAAGGATCAACACCCCTTTCTAAACGAGTCCGCTGGAGACCAGTGTAATTTTTACCCCCACATCCCTGGGCCACGTAAACTCTCCTGGAATGGTACCTACTAACAGCAGTAGGGCTGTCTGGCTCCCGTTGGCCGGAGGTGCAGACCTGAGCAGGTGCCACATTTACATCCCTGCCTGGTGAGCAAGCAATTGCTTTCCTTCATAGGAGACAGAGCAACAATCAAGAAACAAACAAACACATCTTTAAAAAAGGCAAAAAAGCTTAGTCATGCAAATCAGGGCGGAGGAGGGAGGGTAAAGAAAAGGACCTCATTCGTATTCTGCAGCTTCAGCAGGGCCCTGGCCCATCCACCGGTTTCTATTAAAGCACTGGGCCCAGGACAGCCAACGCGCTGGCAAACTAATGCACAGTAATGAAGGTTTGTCCCAACTGGAGTAAACACCACCCGTTCCCAGGACACCGAGAAGCAGAAAATGAACCAGAGGTTAACTGGGTCATTGGCTGCGGCACAATGTGGGTCATTCTAGATGTAATTTAGTTCCCTTCAGTTGGACGCTCCAATACGGCCACCGGTTCTCACAGCGGGGACGGTGACTTAGCAGCAAGCCGAGGTCTCTTGGATACCAGGCCTGGAGCTGTTGCTGTGATTCACGGCACCTCTGACATCACTGGGCATTTTTGTCATGCAAAGTGACACGTTGTCTAAACACACAAGGGGACCAGTGAGTCTGTGTGGTGCTGTATGGCCGTGCCTGCCAGTGGGACATGCAGAGGCTTACTGTCAGGTAGCTGGAATTTGTTTTAATCAGGTAGACACAGAAATGACTCTCACAAAGGAAAAAGTTTACTATACTCACAGATCCATAGAAATAGGAGGCATGACCTTCCATGCAGGGCCACGTGGGGAAGCACCAGGGTCAGTCAGGAGGCTGGGGGAGGAGAGAACAGTGACAAGAGTCTGTATTGTGGATTCTGTGGAAGGAACAGGTGAGGCAGGGTACGTAGGCTTAGGATTGGCTGTTTGAATGGTTTCAGCAGGCTCTGGGGCATAGGGGCTGTTCCTAGCTGTCTGGTGCATGGCCCTCCGGTGATTAGAGCAGGTAGATACTGGCCTGGAGCGTGAAAGCCTGATAAAGGAGGTGGTTGGGGGTGTGGGCTCTGGATTGGTTGGTTTACAGGAGAAAAGCACACACACAGGTGAGTTGTTTATTATCTCTCAAAACTGGCTAACTCTGGGAGAGACAGTCCCTCCAGGGGCAGCAAGATTGTCAGTGTCACTGCCACCGGCACAGGGAAGCCCGTCACAGGCTGCTACCTGAGTCAGGAAATTTGGAGGCAGGTATTCACAGTGATAGTCACACTTCCTGTGCCTCATTCTCTCCAACCAGAGGGTGGAGGCCTGATGAGGAAAGACCCAGCCTGGGCTGAGGCGGGCAGCTTAGGTGGCCTGGGCTTCCCCCAGGGTCATCAGAGGCATGTCCTCTACGTCCCCCACTCCCTCCCCGTCCACACAGTGAGCCCTCCCTGCCCCACGTGGGAGTGTTCTCTGCCTGGAAAATACGCTTGAAGACACAGAGATGCTTCCAGAAGCGCAGGCCCTGAGGTCGAAGCGCAGGGGGGCCTGTCCACCCTTCCCCCCTCCTTCTCCTGGACTCACTGCCCTTCCTTCTGTGCCACGAACATGCCAGGTTCATCCCCACCCAGGGCCTTTGTCCCGGCCATTCGTCCTGCTGGGAGGCTGTCCCTCGGCGAGCCCCTCCCGACCACCCTGCCCACAGCAGCCCCCTCCCCACTTAAGTGTGAGCTCCAAGGAGGCAGGGGCCTGCCTGTTCTAAGCCCCATGTGCCCAGCACCTCCAGCTGCCCCTGGCACGGGGCTCTGCCCAGCAAGTGACTGGGGACGACTCAGTGGGTGAGCCTGGCCTCCGGAGTCCTGAGCTCACATCCCGGCCTGGCGGTTTACTGACCGCGTGACTGTGGTCAGCGGTCCGCCACAGTCCTCCTCTCTGGGTCCAGGTTTCCTCCTCCGTGAGATAGGGCTGTTGCCAGAGTACTCACCTCTCATGACTGTTGGGAGGCTCAGAGACAGAGAGACGTGCATCAAAGTGCTTTGCCACTCAGAGAGCTAAGGAAGTGAAGCCACTGAACCACAGTTGCTGCTCACACCGGACAGGAGTCAGGGCTTAGGAAGAGCCCAGGGCGGCCGCCCCCAGGAGCGCTCAGCACATGTATGCGCATGTGCACATAGGCGTAACTGCCACTTGGGCCCCGTAAATAGTAACAGCTAATGCTGACTACCTGCCGAGCGTGTATTCACTCACTTAATCCTCGCAAGCACCTGTAGGTAAGTATTGCTATAATCATCATCATTGCTGCTCTGCAGAGAAAGAGAGCGAGGCACAGGGAGGCTGGATTACCTGCCTAATGTCAGGCAGGTGGAGAGGCTTTGGATTTGAAGCCAGGCACCTGGCTGCAGAGCTGCACTCCCCCGTTTCTATTCTCTGTGTCTTCTTTATTTGTTCTTCTTCCTCCCCCAACGGGGCTGTGGGTGGAGTAGGCTGCACCCCTGCAAGAACCAGGCAGAGGAACACACTTCATCCTCGTGTTCATCCGTAGAGGCTCTGTGTCTCTGGCCCACCGTAAAATCTGTGTGAAAGTAGTCTTTGTAAGCCACGTCATTCCTCCCAGGTAAATCCTTTGACTTTGCAGTGAATAAGGATGTATTTGAGAAAGATTTCACCGCCTATGAAACAGGGAGCATGGAATGTTCCAGACTGATGTCCTGCGTGGGAGGGGAGACCAGTTGGACTCCACTGGGAAAGGCTAACCCCTCCACAGGGTAACATTTGCTGAATTTTCCCCTCACTCTGGCAGGGCCAAGCTTCCTGTAGTTCAACCAGTCAGAAGCTTCTGTTCTGAAGACTGCTGGCTATTCCCCAATATCCATTCCCCCTTCTTTAAGAGGAACAGAATCTGGCTTTGGGGACCGGGCATCGAGCCACTCAGGATAAAGCCTACATTTCCCAGCCTCCCTTGCAGCAGTCTGTGGTCATGTGACCAAGTCCTTTCCAGGGGGATGGACAGAGGAGGGAGATGTGCATTTTTCCAGGCTGAGCCCTTAAAGGTGAGGATCTTCTCCTTTTACCCACTTGCTGATGGCCAGATGCAAACATGGCGCTGAGTCATGGTGGACCATGTGGATGGGAGCAGACCCACGGGGATGGTGAACCGCCTGGACCTTGACACTGTAGAGCTGCCATGCCAGCCCTGGGCTGCCTGCTCTCAGATGATTCCACGAGAGAGAAAGAAACTGCAGCTGACCAATATCTAATTCACAGAGATGGATTCCTCACCATAGACACTCACATCCCAGACTCCAAGAGAGGGGTGGCTCAGTCCTGTGTCCTTGTTAGGGCAGCCCCTCCCGCATTAGGCTTTAGCATAAACCGTATTTTGAGCTTTGTTGATGATGCCCCATTACCAGCTGCCTTTGTTCTTCAGGCTCTAGAAGAGAATTTAGGCACTGGAAGATAAAACTCTGCTCTCTCTAGATTTTATTTCTAAGCCACAAATGAAATCTCCATGTATGATCACATTGTAATTGCTGAAAATATTTCTGTTATCATCTTATACAAGACAAGTAAGAAAAAAATATTATAGCAGACTGACCTAGATAAGACTTCCCCCTCTTCCCTGTGCGCGGGTGCACACACACACACACACACCCAGTCTCATGCTCCCCACCCTGACTCTTTCACCCCAGAACACAGTAGCGAGGGGCAGGATTCTGTTCAGGGCTTTAAATTCGGCCTCTGTACCTGGTTCACCGTCTGGACTGAGCCCCTCCCTCCTCCCTGGCATCCTCCCCTGCCGCCCCGCCCCAGGGTTAAAGCCCTGCCTCCTGCCCCCCTCCCCGCCATTTGTCCTCTGAACCACCATGGTCCCTGCTCCAGGGGAGTGTCCAGCCTGTGTGCAGCCTGTGGCCCGAGAGCCCTAGAAGAAGCCTGGGTGTTCCCTCCTGCCCCTTCCCTGGCCATGCCCGTGGCCCCCAATCTGGGACAGGAACCCAAAAGGGACCTTCGCCCCGATCTGCAGGAGCCCGCACCTCACCCTCCAGGGGTCTGGGGCTGGAGAGACACCTGAGGGTCCAGGCATCTCCGCCCCGGCCTGAGCGCAGTGCCCACGACCCCAAGGGCGGCTCTCAGGCCTCCGCGGGGCAGGTTTGTAAGGTTCGCTGCCCACTTCGATGAGGACATGATTTGTGGGGGACACGACAGGCAGAGCTACTGCAAACCACCCAGCGGCCGCGCGTGGGAAGCCGGGCTGCACGGTGGGGGGAGGGGTGACCCCGAGGGCGGACGCGGCTCGACGCAGAGGAGGGTGGGCTCCGCGAAGGCAGCGGGCTCGGCTCCTCCCTGCGCCCCGCTCTCCTGGCCAGCCGACCGGGGCCCATCGGCTAATGACCGCCCGGGGCACGGGGCCCCGGAAGCAGCTGGGGGCTGCCCTCGAGATCTGCATACGGGATGGAGGGTTGCCTGTCCTCGTCAGGGCCGATGGGCTCGGGGGTCGGTGCCAGCCCGGGGGTCACAGTTCTCGGAGCCCAGATGATGGCCGGAAGCTGCGGGCAGTGCAGCTCCAGGATTTCTCTAGGGCTGAGGCTGGGGGCGGGCAGTCCCACCGGAGGGGGGTCCGGGGTCCTGCAGAGGCTGCCCCCATAGCAAGCCCCCTGTTTGACAAGGATTCCGGGCTCATCTGGGTGGCCGGGAAGGGGAGTAGAGATCATGACTGCGCCTAAAACGCCCTCCCACACCTTGGTCCCTCCCTGGTGTAGGCAGTGGCCAGGGGGGAGGACTTGAAAGTCCCTGTAGCCTGGGTGTCTGGGGTCCTTTCACCATGACGTGGCCTCCAAGATGGCAAAGCCCCCAAAGAAAGATCCACGCCCACCACACAGGGCTCAGTGCAATGCACACAGCAGTCACTCGATAAATGCTCGTGGAGGACAGGACAGTGTTTCCCTGTGGCCCCGTTTATCCCGTCAGACACCACGATGCTCACGTTGGTCCTGGTGAGGGGGTGACGGTGGGGCAGTGGGGATTAGACTCAGCAGAGCAGGGAATTACCCACTTCCTGTGCTTCCAGACCCCTCTCCGCGTTTACAAAGAACATGCACCACTTTTAGTTTTGTTCAATTATAAAACTAACAAGCAAGTAAATGACTGTAAAAAACTGCCCAGCAGAGCATGGTGTAAAGGAAAAGTGAAATTCTTCCTTTCCCAAAGGCTGTTTATTTCCTTATAACTTCTGCTGTTTCGGGGCTGTCTGGCGGTTATTACCACTATTCTAGATGATACGTATGCTGATTTCTAGGGTTGCCATCACTAGATAATATATATTGGCTCCCCTGCTATGAAAAATGGAAATTTCTGTTCCTTTGTGGCAGCTCACCTTTCTTTCAGCATCCTGAGATGTATTAAGTGCACTTTTATTCTAAATTCTTCTGTTGACCAACTTTACAACCTCGGTAAACGGAACCTCCTCTTTCCCCTTCCATTAAGCTTAGACGTGAGGACCATGTGCCCACAGCTCTCAGTGGAGAAACTGGCATCTCCACGCTGTTCTTGGTCTTTCTTCAAATCCTCCCTCCGTGCCCCGCCCCCACCATTGTCGGCTACATGTTACTTTTAAGTCACCCAGGTTTATAAAATGCACACAACACAGGGTGTCTCTGTGCTCTGACCACAGGCTCCACGAAGGGAAAACCAGAAAGTGCATCGATGGGGCCGGGATCATCTGGGTGTGGGGCTCCCGCTCACCTCCCTCCCTCCACTGTGAGCCTGGAGAGGTTGGGGCCGTGCTGTCGGTCACTTCCCCATCTCCAGGGCCATTGCAGCCCAGCAGCAGCTCAATAAATACCTGCGGAAGGAGTGGGAGGACACAGGAGGGGTTTAGAGAAGTGAGGGAGGTCATGTTGGGGCACCATGTAAAGGCGCCCACGTTTGACCACTCTGACCTTCAAAGTCCATTTGCTGTAAGTAAAGCCTGGAGCACAGAACTTGGCTCTTGGAGGCCCTGGAAACATGAACACCCCTGCTTCTCACTCTCACCTGGGCTGTGAAGTGACCAGGGGCCTCAGATTGGCTTGGACATAAACACGCTGCCTCCTGAGAGCTGTTAGGATGAGACCATCTTTCTCCCAACAGGTGGCAAGAACCACCCGTGAACTGTTGGCAGAAGTGCCTTTGGGTGGAAACATCCTCATGGCTGCGCCCTCCTTGTGTCCGCTGTGGTCAGGACGACGGCACCAGTCCTACGGAGGGAGGGCAGGGGAGCAGGAGACGAAGAACAGGAGGAGGGATGTTTACCATCAGGAGGTGGGTCTGTGAGCCCAGCTTGTCTGATCTGAGTCAGTCCCAGGACTTTTGCTGGAATACTGGGAAAGAGGCCTTTCTTTTTACTGTCCTTGCTGGACCAGTGGGATGGGACTCTGTTGCGCTGGGGCATCTTTGCCCCCTCATGAGAAACATGTGACCAAGAATGGAGCCGACCCAGGAGGAAGGGACCTGAAGGATGGGAGAGCCCACTTCCCGATGAAGTCATTTCGCCCCAGGACCCAGCCGCACCTGCAGCCAGGTAGCGCTGGACCATGCCGTTTCTGCAGTGAGTAGATTTTTATTTCAGCTCATGTCAGTTTGCACGGTGTTCTGTCCCTTGTGATCCAGAGTCTTGGCTGACACACCTCAGCCCCCCTTTTAGTCTCAGAGATTTCTAGAGCTTTTGGGGTCTTCTGTGGGGAAGCCCAGACTGGCAGAAGGAGGTTCCTGTGTGTCCTGTATTCTCGGGAAACCTCTGACCTGAGTCCAGACTGAGATGGCCTCGGAGGCTCTTGTCAGCTTGCGGCCTGGTGCCAAGCCCCATGGGCACCCGAACCGGCCCTGAACCAAAGGTGAATGAGGGGCCCGCCTGGCAGGAGGCTGGCGACCCCCAGGCTGAGGATGGGGGATGAGAGCTGGGAGTCTGGACGGGCCAGGCAGGCAGACAGAAGGACAAGATCTAGAGAACACGGCCAGGAATGACCCCGAGGATGGAGTCCTGTGCCATCCTCCACGGTAGCCACTGGCCACTTGTGGCTATTTAAGTTCATATGACTAAAACTAAGTAAATTTAAAAATTCAGCTCCTGAGTCACACTGGCCACATTTCAAGTGCCCTTAGTCACACGTGATGAATGGTCACATATTGGACAGCACGGATATGCGGCATTTTCATCATCACAGAAAGCTCTCAGGGACAGCGCTGGCCAGACAGAGCAGGTGTGAGTCCAGCAAGTTATCAGGTTGGAAGGAGGCGCCAGGCAAGAAGGAAATGAGAAATAAACACCAGAGCTTTGACCAAAGGTCCACGCTCACCCACTCGTGTGTTCACTCCTTCTGTCAGTCGTCTGAGTCATCCCACACTCGCTGAGCTCCTTCTGGGTACCGACCGCTGCCGTGGGCTCCAGGGAAACGAGAGAGAAGGAGGCAGAGGCAGCCCGACCCCAGGGAGCTCGTGTTCTAGTCTGGGAGGCGGGCAATAGAGAAAGAGGTAAATAACTCAACACCCAAGACAATTGCAGAAAATAACAAATGCCACAAGCAAAGAGAGCAGGTAATATAACAGTCGCAGGGTCTGCAGGGGGAGGGCCAGGCCTTAGTTCAGGGCAACATGTCATCTTTGGGCGACCCTAAATTACAGGGCCTGGAATAAGGTGAGGCCGCCCAAAAGGGAGGAGTGTGCTGCTCTAGGGACCCCTTGCTGCCAGGCTGGGAGAGGCCTGGTGCCCGTGGAGCACCGAGTTCTACAATTAGAACGTGGACCCCGCCCCAAGGCCTGAAGTGGACAGGGGCCCCCAGAAAGCAGAGAAGCAGCAACTGCAGAAGCGGCCACGGGCTGTCAGTGGAGGTTATTCTGTGGACAGAAACAGAGGGGCTGTTAGGAGCAAGCCCACCCAGCCTCGGCCGGGACCTGACACGCACAGTTTGTGCGGGTCGGTCCTTGAGGCAAGTCCCAGAGGCGTTTGCATCTCTCCCGTTGGCGCCCCTGCAGGGGACCATGTCTGGGCTCTCAGCTCATTTTTCCCCTTCAAGGAGGCAGCAGCTTCCATTTAACAAAGAGACAACCAAGACCCCTGCTCCTCGGAGCTCTGCAGACGGAGCTGCCCCGTCATCGCTGCCTTTTTAATCCCCAGAAATAGAGCTTTGGTGGTGGCGCAGGGGGAGCTGAGAGACCCGGGGAAGGGACGGGGCAGAGCCCTGGATGCTGGGATGCAGGGAAGGGCCCCACGGAGCAGCTGCGACCGCAGCGTCTGACCTCCCGGCACAGGGGTCCGAGGTAGGCTTGCTTGCTTACAAACCTCAAAAATCAAGGTGCCTACAATTCCCTCTTCAAGTAAGAACACTCCATTTCTGCACACAGAGGGCACGATGATATTATCCAGGTTTTAAAACAGACCCGAGTGTGTTCTCCCGGCAAGAAGTGGGCAGAGCCAACCCCACTTACGGTTCCCTGACAGTTCCCTGAATTCAGCCAATGTATGACTCCACGTGGCAGAGGGCAAGCCTCGCAGAGGAAAAGACTGAGCAGGTGTAAATGTCCTCCTGGTTTCTGGGCAGATTGGAGGTTTCCCAAGCAGCCAGGGAAGTCCCTGCCCCAAACGGAATCTTTTCCTGCAGGATTCTCTCGGTGACAAGGGACAGAGACCTGACTCGGGTGGCTCAGGCCGAGGGCATCAACAGGCTGGTGCACGGTGCTTGGTCTTCAGGCAGAGCCGGGTCTGCATGTCACACGCCGCCCCCTGGACTCGGCTGAGTGTCCCCGACCCCCACCATGGTGCCGGCTCCCGCCAGGCTCCGCTGGGGCCCGGGGGCTGCAGGTGCCCCGTGCGGCTCCAACACAGGTCCTGCCCCGCACTCGCTCAGGTTCAAGTCCAGGGACAAGAGCAGGTGCCACGAGAGCCTCAAGTCACTGAGAGGCCAGTTTAGGTCCCATCACTGAGTCCCCCGCTGGCCAGGCCTGGGGTCCTGCATCAGCCCACCCCAAACACGCGGACTGAGGTGAGAAGGCGAATTCTCAAATCATGATCAGGTTCTGTTCATTCAAGAAGGGGAAGGGGACGCTGGAGGATGCACGGGGGATGCTCTCTCCACGAAGGGCACGTGCAGGTATCACGCTTCCAGAGAGTCTTGAAGGATTCAGATGGCGGGCGCAGAAGAAGTTTCCCTAATTCTGGGTTTATTTTTGAAAGCTTCGGCTGACCCGGGAATTTATGCCTGTGAAGGGGGTCGCCGGGTGTCCCGTGGTGCTGCATTCTGTCTCCATCCTAGGACAAGTGAGTTTGGGGACCCCCACTGCTGTGAGCCCAGTTTCCAGGTGAGCGGACCTCAGGGCCGCGGTTCTCAAGGGCCAGCTGTGACCGCTTCCAGCCAGGACTGCGCTCGGCTCTAACCCGCCAGTTCCAGTGGCGTAACCCAGGGTGACTGGCCTGTTTCCGGCTCAGTGAGGCCAGGGGTAGGCGGTCCGAGCCTGGTGCAGGGCTGCACGATACACCAAGCGCGTCTCCTTCTGCCTCCCCCCTCGGCTTGTGCCTCTGCTGCAGGGTCCCTGTGGCTGGAGATGCCGCCGCTCCTCAGCGTCTTGTCTGCCCCCCGCCAGGAGGGAAGGCGGGGCGGCGAGAGGAGGAAGAGGCTGAACCGGGGCAGCCGTGCTTTCCCAGGGTTCCCAGCGGCCGCCGGCCTCCACCTCGGGGCGAGAACGGGGTCACACGGGCACAGCGGCTGGGGGGCTGGACAAGGCTTGGGGAGCGCGTGGCCATCAGGGTCCTGTTAGTGAGAAAGAAGGGCCCTGGGTGCACACCTGGCGGTGTCGGTACAGTCCAGTTAACTGGCGAAAAGGGCTTGCATTTGTGTGCAGCTGTTTTCAATCAAAGGTACGTCACTTGCATCTTCGCAAACACACATTCCTGCTCTAGAGAAATGAAGACGCCCAAACCACGTGATTCTGCTTGCAGACGTTCCACCTGGCCTCTGAGTCACCCATTCACCATCATGTGGCTCAAATTCAACAGAAATTTCCCAAATCTCCGCCCTCCGTGGGGTGCGTTTCTCTGCCCGGCGCCGGTCACCCCAACTCCCGGTTACCCCAACTCCCGGTCACCCCGGCAGGCAGAGCCTCGCTGTCCCCCCTCTGCAGAGAGGCCGCCAAGGCATGAACAACGTCCCCCCGGCCAGAGCCTGGGCTTGTCCTCCAGAAGCTCCGGCCTGGATGCCGTCCCGGAGATAAATCACATCTCTTTAAAAAGCTGCAGCAGCCCATTATTTCTGCTTGCAAATACCCCTGGATCTTCACTTGAGAGCTGGGTGACAGGCCCCGGCTGTCGTGCTCAGCTCTGCATTAAATCACCGTCAGCCGGTGGACTCTGTGATGCGCAAGCTGCTAGCTTCAGATGGAGGGTGAGTAAAATCCCTTCCCGGCGGGCGGGGCTTGGTGGAAGGTTCCAGAGTCCTGTCTGTGGAAGGAGCGGGAACGTGTACAGTCACGGCTCAGGCCTGGGGGAAATGCCCTGTTCCCACGAGTTAACGTGGGGAGGAGCCAAAATGACAGAACGGAGATTCCTGTTGTGCGTTTTGCAGTATCGTGCAATTCTTCCCCAAGTAAACAGCAATCACATAATAAACTGGGTACAATTAAACAATTATTATGGATATTTCAATCAGAATATGATGCACCGCCGCGTACCCATCACCTAGATTCCACAATTACCGGGACCCGCCCCACCCCCTCCAGCTCTCCCCTCTTTCCCGAAACGTATTTAAAGCAAATCCCGGGATGACATGTGGATGTTTTCTAAGGCGGCTGCAACTTCCTCATCACCTCTGAAGTTCAAGTCCCTCCAGTTGTCTCACAGATGCCGTTTTCTCATTGCTTTTCTAGAATCAGGATTCAAACAAGGGCTGCCAGGCATGTGGTGAGGTCTGTAAAGTTTCTTGGTTGACGTGGCCCGCTTCCTTCAGTTGACTTTTCATGCCCCTCCCTTGCTGATTCCAGGATCGGTGGTCCCGTGGGTGCCCCCCTTTCTGGATTTGTCTGTCTGCTGCCTCACGTGTCACATCCGAATTCCCTCCACCTGGAAGAAGAAGTGGCTGCTACTGGGCGGCCTTGGGGGTGGGGGTTAGGTTTCAACTAAACCCAGCCTGGGGTGTGGGAGCAACGGAGCCAGCTTCAAGCAATTGCTTGAGAAAGTGAATGTGTGTGATGTAAGAACATTTCACAGGTTATTGTTGAACTAGCAAAGCGGGTGTTTGCTCCCAGGCATCACCAGCTCGGTTGACATCAGCTCTGTTCCCGGTTGAGTCACATGAATTAGCTGCCTGCCTTTCCCAGGTGAGACGTGAATTGGAACTCAAGTCCCAAAGCCATGGCCCCATGCTCAAGAGTGCCTGTGAGGAATTGCGAACAGCTGTGATGGAATGAAGGCCTCATGAAAGGGGCTGTGTTACACAAGCACATGTACTTAGTCAACCCAAGGGCATGTTATCCTGGCATCAGTTACCTTCTGGGTCCTGGGCGTGAGTCTGGGAAGGTCAATGTCCACTTGCCTTAGTTACCGAAAGACACAGACACTGTGGGCTGGGCTCCACCACGGGCAGCACCTTATAAAATCCTGGATCATGATTCCTTTATTCCACAGATGAAGATATTGAGGCTCAGAGAAGATAAATTTGCTCAAGATCACACACATCTTAGAGATCTGGGGATCAGCCTATCACCTCACCACGGGTTCCGCCCAGCAGCCAATCAACGGCTGTTCAGTAATGAAATCAGCCGTGATGTGTCACGCTGTGTAAACTCCCCCAATCACTCCCCACGGTTGCTCCCATTTCTTGGCCTCTTCTCTGTTCCTTGCACTTGTCTAGCCCCGTCCTGCCTCCAGGCCTTTTTGCACATGCTGTACCCTTGGCCTGGAATGCTCTCCTGACGGCCTCTGCCTGCTGGAATCTTCTGTGTTCATCTCAGTTCAGATGTCACCTCTTCAGAGCGGCCATCCCCGACCTCCCCGTGTAGCTCGGCCTCTATTCCCTTCTTTCCCAACTCCCAGCTTATTTTCTGTCGAGCAGTTTCACCTTCTTTATCAATCTTGTTTATTACTTCCTTGTAAATGTGTCTCCTTTACTAGAAAGTTTCCCTCTGAGGGCAAGGACCAGGTCTGCCCGTTCAAACCTCTATCCCCAGCACTAAGAAAAAGTGATCAATAAATATTTACTCAGAAAACAGTGGATAAATAAATGAAACAGGTTCGAATAAACGAATAAAATTCACAGTAAATGTAAATGATCTTTCTCAAGAAGTCATTAAGGAAAAAAAGAAAAAGAAAAAAGGACAGAAAAGAAAAGAGAGAGGCTGCTCACAATAAGCTGGGCTGTATGTTTACTTCATTCTATTTGAAGAAGCAGAAATGGGACGTGAGGATTTTAACAGGAAAGTGGCATCTCATAGATGGTCTCTCTTTCTGATCTGGTTGCTGGAGCAGTAATCCATGTTATAAGGGACAGGACCCCGCCTGCCCTGCTGGGAGCACGACCACCCGCTTTCTGGCCCTCGTGGGGCATCTGGACCCTTGGCTGTTTGTTCTCTTCTTTATTGTTAAATTCCAAAGGGCCTTGGAGAAACGCTATCTTATTTTTCTGCTCTTCATGTCAGGACCTTCCTTGTCCCCTGCCCACCCCGAGGGCACGTGCTCAGGACTAATTAAGTCACGGGGACACTGACCAGGGCTCTCATCCCTCGGAAGGAGTCGCAGGGGAGCCGGGGCCTGGGAGGTATTTTCTTTTCCTCCCGCCCCTGCGTTTGGAGGCAGATAAAGGCGGCCTTTTCTTCCTGCTTCACTTCAGGTGTCCCTTCTGTGAAGCCAGGTTCACCCGCTGCTTTGTGTCAGTGACCTCGCATCGTTTTCATGATGCTTTTATCCCAGAACCACCTCAGCACCCGAGAGAAAGGGGAACGGGTTATAAAAAGGATGCACTACTCTTAATTACTCTTAAACTGCAGAGTGACTCGCCCAAGGGCAGGGAGCCAGGCTGCGAGGTGTTTGTGAAAGGAGGGGCCGTAAATCCTGCTGGCCCTGCTGAGGCTAAGCTGCCCCTGGTGGCGTTTAATCAGCGGCCTTTGTGGGACCTCTGAGGGATGCTGTCTCCTATGAAATGAGAATCCACCTGCAGCTGCCTCTGGAGGGAATGTTCCAGAAGGCGGTGGCCCCAGGTTCTCCCTCTGCTGAGTCAGGGAAGAGGTTGAGGGAGATGCTTTGGCTTGTGGGGCATCCTTGGGATTCTTCAGACTCCGTGTATGCAGCAACACCACAGAATGTTCTGTAGACCAGACCCCCTCCAGGTGGGCAGAAGCGGGGTCGCTGACAAGACCCCCAGCTCCCTCCCTGTCCTCTCATGGTGCTGCTCTGCCATCACCTCCCTGCAGACCAGCAGGCTGTTCTCATTTCCCCCTTTGTCTCTGTTCAGGTCAGTCTTCAGAGGAAACCCAGGGCCCAAGTCCACCTCATCCCGACTCGAGCCCCCTCTTAGCCAGTGAGGAGCGCCCTCCCCCCTCCCCTCCCCTGAACCCCCCAGTCCCCGTCTCCATTTGCTCCTCTTCCTCCCCATCCCCTGACCCCTGCCCCCCTCCCCACTTTTTTTCTCCCCACCCCAAGTCCACCCCCACGCACACTCGGTAACTTACTCATTTACTCGTCTGGGTTCTGGAAGGCAAGCTCCTGCCCTCGGAGCTTTTGTCTGCAGGTTTTTATCTCATGTAAATGGGCAGCAGCTCCGGGAAGGGGAGCAGCCCCATTGCCCCCATTTACAAGCAGGGTTCGGAGTAGCCGGCGGCCTGCGTGGAAGAAAGGGCAGGCCCGGGGCGTGGCCGAGCTCTGCACGTCCTTGTCCTTGCTGACCGGGGATGGGAAGGGTGAGGGGACACTCATGGCCTGCAGTGCCGCTGGTCCCAAGAAGGGCCCTGCCCTGAGCACATGAGGACACCAGGTTTCCCTGCGATCGGGTCGCTCATTAATGCAAAATTCCATCATCCCCAGGAACCAGGACATCAGTGAGGGGAAAGGGCTCTGAACTCGCAACATGAAAGGTGATTGTAACCGCAACGCTGTCACAGGGCCTTGAAAGCACAAGCCTCCAGCGATCCGCGCTTTTGTCCACTCGATTCTGAGCAGCCGAGGGGCAGCCTCGCCCTGAGGAGGTGAGGGGGCGGCTGTGCCCTACGGTGTGGCCCTGCCACCCCTGCCACGTCCTGTGCCCTCGCAGCTCTGCACCCACCTGGAGGGCCTTGTTTCTGTGGCCCTGATGGCCCTGGAGATGCAGCAGAGGACGGTTTGCTCCCTTCATTGATAACATGAGTAAAGAAGACTCCAGCCCCCGGACTCTAGAGGAACAGATGGATGCTTTAGCTTTTTCTTTCTTTTTTCCCTTCTTTCTCTCTCCCTGTTTTCTTTTGTGGGTTTTTTTTTGGGGGAGGGTTCCTCCAAAGGAAAGCTCTACGTGGAAGGTTGCTCACTGGGTCCTATTTTCTAATAGCAAAAGGCCTGGAACAATCAGGATGGGAAACAAGGGGTGAGGCTCGAGCAGCTACTCAGTGGGCTTTATGTAAACTGTGAAGTGAAGTGAACTAATATGAAAACTGTAAAACACAAGCATGAGAAACAGGGTTGTTACGTGAGAAATAAGTATAACACGGTACGGACCTCCGTCAGTCTCCAGGCTGCACTGGGCTCCCCACCGGGTGCCTGGCCGCCTGGCCGCTGCCTCAGCGCTCAGCTTCTCACGCTCACGTGCACATGAGCCACCTGGGAGTCCTGTTAGAATCGGATTCGGACTTAGTGGGTCTCGGATGGGACTTGAGAGTCTGCATTTTTAGCTTCCAGGTGATGAAGACACTGCTGGCCTGCAGGCCACACTTGGAGAAGCAAGGGCTAAATTCATTTCGACTTTGAACCTTCATAACAATCCTCAAACTGACAGAAACTGGTTCGGAGGAGGTAAGTGACCTCTGAGGTGAGTGATATTGTCAGGTAAGTGATGTCTTTGTGTAGGTGTCCCCCCCAGGGTCACACAGCAGGTGCATGATGGAGCCAGGATTTGAATAGGCATCGCCCTGCTTCCAAAGCTCCCAGTTTTTTTGTTTTTTAAAAAAAAATTATTTATTTTTGGCTGCGTTGGGTCTTCATTGCTGCGCACAGGCTTTCTCTAGTTGCGGCGAGCGGGGGCTACTCTTTGTTGCAGTGCGCGGGCTTCTCAGTGCGGTGGCTTCTGTTGTTGCGGAGCACGGGCTCTAGGCACGCGGGCTTCAGTAGTTGTGGCTCGTGGGCTCAGTAGTTGTGGCTCACGGGCTTCAGTAGTTGCAGTGCACGGGCTCTAAAGCACAGGCTCAGTAGGTGTGGCACACGGGCTTAGTTGCTCCGTGGCACGTGGGATCTTCCCGGACCAGGGCTCGAACCCGTGTCCCCTGCATTGGCAGGCAGATTCTTAACCACTGAGCCACCAGGGAAGCCCCCAAAGCTCCCAGTTTTAATGACGCCCTCCTGTAACTGTAGCTACATGGATGATCTTTCTATAATTTTTCCTTAAAGTCAGTTTTGCATCATTGTCTTCTTAATTAAACATTGGTTATAAGATGACTTCCCCTCCCCCAAGGACTCGACTATGAAAATTGCTTTCCGTCTTAAACTGCTCTGGCTGGATTCAGAGGTGAGGGAAAGTCCAGGTCGCTTCGGAAGGAGGGTAAAGGCTGAACATCTCTCACGTAAGTTCTTACTGTCAATAGCTCAGCAGAAACCAAAAGGCATTTACAGTGGCCTAAAGTTGTAGTCGTTTTTACCATAAAAATTCAACACAGAATCTGTACTTTAAGAGCCGCACAGACTTGAAGGGACTGCTGTTACCTTGATGAGCGTTTTCAACCAGGAGAAACCCTGAGAGAGAGAACTGTCACCCGGATGAGACATGGACCTCAGCAAAGCTGCAGCCTCTCGCCTGGTTCCTGGCTTCTTTGTCCCCAAGTGCTGCACAGTGACCACGCCCCACAGAATCCAATTTGGGGTCTGCCTCTCACGGTCACCAAGAGAGTAAACGTCAGTCCACGTGTCCCTGCCTTAGGAGAAATTAGGAGAGAGGCGATTACCAAAACAAACAGATAACAGCAACGGAAAGAAAACCCCAATCAGAGTCTGAAAGGGAGTGAGGAGAGAATAAAATGTATGTTCATAATCTATTCTCCATTTGTGTCCCCTTTAAAAATTTTTTTGTGTATGTGGGAACAAGTGCTTAGCCAAACCCTGCAGATCTATACCCAAGCAACACAGTATCAAATAAAAAAAAGATTAACTCATCTGATTTAGCAGAGAAAAGAAAAAATACCAGGTAGGCAAATACTAGAGTCACCCTCCAGTTTATAATCGGGACTGTCAGGTCTGTGGGGCAGAGGAGGATTTCTTGCTAAACGGGCTAGGGTTGTGGACATTTGTCACTTCATTTTGGGAGTGCAGATGTGAACTTCGGGTTGACAGATGGAGTCCAGGCTGTCTTGTGTCAGGCGGTCTCTTGTACTGTGCTCACCTAGACACACAGGCAGCAGCGGCAGAAGGCCCAGCCCTGCCGCCCCCTCTCTTGTGACCTGGGCTGGTTACTTCTTCCCGCCCTTCCTTGGCCTACGGGGCTGTGCTAGGTGACCTTTAGGGATCTTTACTCTGACGTTTTGATTTCAAGAACCAGGCTGGCTTTGAGGAGGTGTGCCTTGCACACAAAGAATCAGCAAGGGAAGGCCTTGGTTTAATCATCTACCACTTACTATTGTGTGACTCTGAGCAAATAGACAGATGGCTTGGCATTGCAAGGAACAGAGGATTCGATGCAAACAGGCTTGAACAATAAAGGGGTTTATGGGCTCAAGCCTTAGAAAATCCCAGAGATAAAAGGATTCTGGAATGACTGGATCAGGTTGTGGCTCAGTTTCCCTTAAGTTTTCTTGGTTCCTCCCTCTCTCTCAAGGGTCAATGCTGATTTCAGACTGCCTTCCCTCCCGGTAGCAGGGGAAGGCTGCCGTGGTTCTGAGAGCTGCCTCCACAGCCCCCTTGTCCAGAGAGAACCTCAGAGGATCCCAGGAGTCCAGGCAAACATCTCCTCACAGCCCACTGCCCACCTGGGCAGGTGCCTCCCCTTGAGCCAATCAAGGTAGGGGGAGTGCGATGAGCTGACTGGTTAGACCAATCACGGGGCTCTGCTAGAGCCGGGGCCGGGGTAGCAGGCCCCTGGGGCTACTGCACTGAGCAATTCAGGGTCACATGAAGAAGGGGGTGGTGAAAAGTGGCCTGTAATCCCTTGACAGGTGCCCATGGCAAAGTCACTGGATTTCCTTCTTCGGCAAAACAGGAATAACGATAATGACGTTAATCATAACTTCTTCCAACTTTTTCCAATGTTGTCAAATAATCATAGGAGGTCACGGGAGGAAAGTCCTTTGGAATCAGCAAAGCTCCGTATAACTTAGCAGGAGGAGCAGGTGTCGTGGTTATTACTGTTACTTTTATTAATGCACCAAAATTTGTTTGTTTACTGTGAAATTGGTTCTTTTGGGATGACAGAGTGCTTGATAGCAGATATCTCAATCAAGGAAGCTGAAAATTCTGTTTCTCTATTGTAAAATCGATATTGCATGACATTGATTTTTAATTAAAATTAATTTTCATTACACAACCAGTACAAAAGTATATTCCCTCTGTAAGAAAATCAGAATATCAGAGACAAGCCCAAGTCCCTATTTACCTGTTGGCGTCCAGCCACTCACACGTAACCACTGTTATCAGTAAGTGTGATGAAAGCCCTTACAGGGTTTTTTTCTATGCAATTGTCCATATGGACACCCAGATAAAATATGTAAATATTCATTCCTTCAACAAACGCTTATTGAGTTCCCACCCTGTGCCAAGCACAACGTCCATGGAGCACACATTCTACCGAATGAGGCAGAAAATGAACAGATAGATACAGAGCAGGGTAAAGAAATGGAGGGAACTGGCGGGTGGATGGCAAGGGAAGGCCTCCGGAGGAGGTGGCGTTTCAGCAGAGGGAGGGGGTCATGAGGCCACCGGAGGAGGACTGGTCCAGCAGAGGGAAAGGCAGGACAAGAGACCTTGGGACAGAACATGCTGCATTTCCAGGGAGCAGAGACAGAGAGGGTGAGAGGGGTGGGAGGGGATTAGGGAGTAGTGGGAGGGGCCGGGTCAGAGGGGCTCTGGGCTGGTAGATGAACTCTAAAGGCTTTTGGGAAATAAATGTTTTTACCTAGATGTGTATAGGTCATAGAACTGTGGGTTTTAAAATACATACATATATGTACGTGTATATATGTACGTGTATGTGTTTATATATCGTTTGTACCCTTCTGCACTTTCCCTTTTCCCACGGGCTCTGTCCACGTCCGTTCTGTGTCACCCCGTTCTGCCTCATTCCTCCCTGTGCGCAGTGTTTCTCAGGCACGTCTACCGCACTGGTTTAGCCCCTCTGTGTTGATGGGCGATTCGGTGGGTTCGGTATTTCTGCCATTAGTCTGTTCTTCACCCACGTGCTCTTGTCCCGGGAATCCCTGAGACAGGCCACCAGGCAGTCATCTCAGAAAGAGGGAGCTTTGAGAGCTTCCTTCACCGCCGGGGGTCCACAGCCCAGAGCTCCCTGAAGAGCAGGCGTCAGCAGGCCTCCGTGAACCCCTAAAGAACCCGCCTGTCCCGACTACACTGGACAGTGGGCAGGAGGTGAGGTGGCTATGGCAGAAACTAAGGAACAGGGGTCTGGACCGATTATCTGCTCATAACAGGAGATCAAAATGCTCTCTGAAGGCTTTGGAAACTGACAGGGTTTGCGATAGCTAAAAATAGGTGCTCCGAGTCCCGGATGGGACCTGAATAGAGGCGGGGCCGTGCTATGTGCGGGGCCAAGTTAGGGGCGGGGCCAGAGCTGCAAGTGGGGCCAGTTTAGGGTGTGTGGCAAGGTGGGGCGGGGCCAACCTGGGACTGGGGCCAAGACAGGGGCGGGGCCAAGCTGGGGGCAGATCCGTTTAGGACGTGGGGCCGTGGCAGTGGGGGGGAGGGGGCTTACTGTAGGCTGGTGAAGGGCTGAGTCCAGGGTCTCGCGTTTCCTCTACCGCTCTGCTGATAATTTTCATCATAGTCTTAACAATTGTCATGACAACACGTTTCTTTAAAAAAACAGAATTGAAAAGGCGGCGCCACTTTAGAGAATTTGCTCGGGAGAATAATCTGGCCCAGAAACTGCTTTTTTGTGTGTGTGGCTGTATTGGGTCTTTGTTGCTGTTCGCGGGCTTTCTCTAGTTGCGGCGAGCGGGGTTGGAGCACGGGCTCTAGGTGCATGGGCTTCAGTAGTTGCAGCACGCAGGCTTCAGTAGTTGTGGCTTGAAGGCTCTAGAGTGTAGGCTCAGTAGTTGTGGCGCACGGGCTTCGTTGCTCCGCGGCGTGTGGGATCTTCCCGGACCAGGGCTCGAACCCGTGTCCCCTGCGTTGGCAGGCGGATTCTTAACCACAGCGCCACCAGGCAAGTCCCCCAGAAACTGCTTCTATCCTTTGCTTCTTGTGAGGGCCTGACCTATGAGGCCCGTGAGTCCCCCGCATATCCATTATATAGTGAATAACAAACACCATGACAGCTCCAGAGAGAGACCGAAGAAGAAAAGAAAAAGCTTAATTTTAGGACTTTTAATGGCATTTGGGTCCTGCTTGTGAGCACATTTTCCCTTTGCCCGGGCCACACAAATTATGTAGTTGGACCTGTCTGGAGAGAAGTGCCACTCACTCACTCTGTCTTCTCTCCGCTCTGTTTCTCACAGTCAGCAGAGGAACTCTATGGAGGAACAATCTCCTCGCAGCCTGTCCCAGCTCCGTGCATATGGCAGCCCCATCCTCACGGCTCTCAGGCCAGCCCCTGGGAGTTGTCCTCCACTCCTTTCCTTCCCCCCTTCTCATCCAGCAGCACATCCTTCCTGCTCTACCTGTATCTACCTGTTTCACTAGCATCTGACCCCCTGTCACCTCCTCCACTGTGGTCACCTGGCTCAGGCCATCATCACCTCCTCCTGGCGTCCCGCAGTCCTCCTGCTCCAGCCCTCATCCCACACCCCCAACCTATTTTCAGCCAGACAATCCTGTTGAAATATAAACCAGATCCTGTTCCAATGACTCTCACTTCCCTCAGAGGAAAAGCTGACCTTCACAGTGGTCCACAGGCCTGAGATGATCTGTCTCCACTCCCGGCCACCACCTGTCACCTTTCTAGACTTATCTTCCCCTTCGCTCCCCTTCACCCACTTGGCTCCTGCTGCACTGGCCTCCTCACTGTTCCTCAAACGTACCCCTCCTCTCCCCTCCGGGAGGCCCTTGCTGTTCCCTCTGCCTGCAACACCCTGTCCCCACAAACCCCAGGCAGCCCCCTCCCCTCCTTCCAGCTTCAGCTCAGATGTCACCTCATCAGCCAGGCCTTCCCTGGCCTCCTGGCCAACCTGGAACCCACCCCTGCGCCCCCTCTCCTGTTATTCTGCTTCGTCGTCTCCATGACATCGACCTGCATCGGGTGTGGTGCCTGTTCCCCCTGTGATCTGTCACCGTCCCTCGTCCTGCCACAGTGTCAGCTCCACGGGACCAGGGCCACCTGCTCTGCTCAGGGCTGAGTCCCCAGTGCTCAGAGTGGGCACCAGGCGCACGCGTGCTGCGTGTTTGGGTGAATGAATGAATGAGATCGTGTGCGCACAGCAGGGCCACACTGCTCCCAGGGGGGCAAACTTGGTTCTAGGGTGTGACAAGATCTTACTCTCTTTATATAAACACACAGATGTACCTACAGTACATAAACCATTGTCTAGTATTTCTGTGGTATTAAACTTTCATGAGGGGCAATTGAGAAAAAAATGTCTGAAGTGGCTCCTTAGGGGGTGAGAATGAAGTAGAATTTGAGGAACACTGAATTAAAGGAAAATCAGTTGAAACTGCAGCCTTCTCCTCCCACATTTTGCCAAGGCCCTGGTAGGAACTCGGAAGGCAAATTAAGATAAGTAAAAGTATGTAAAACAGTCACGGGCATTTTCCTGGTGGGGAAAAGTATAGAATGAGGGCCTCCTTGCTTTGGGGAAACATTTTTTTTTTTTTCCTGCCAAGGGACAGACTTACAAAGGATGATATTTACATTTTCCTGAAGCCTCTAATTTTCTCATTTATCATTTGTCAGAGCCTGAGGCCCTTCCACAGCATGTGGAATGTTTGCACACATCTATTGATCCCTTCTACCAAACAAACGTCACAGTCACTGGGAGAAATTCGTTACTGTTGCTGAGTGCTAATTTCATCCATGAATGCCACACTGTACTGTCCTCGCAGGTGGGATCTTGGGGCGTCTCCTACCACCCTGAGCTCTGCGGCTCTTGGCGAACGTGTTTCCCCCGACCTCGGGCTCCTGTAAGACAAGGGAACCGTGGAAACCTTCCCGCAGCCTGTTCCTGAGAATGTGAGCAGAGCGGATTGCATGAGGGTGGATGTGGACCAGGGCTTCGGGAGTGAGGCCGGGGCTTCTGAACTCCTGAGCCCGCTTGCTGGACTCACCCCATGGGGACCTTTACGGAGGGGCTTTAGCCAGCCAGAGGGAAGGCAGAGCTGGCTGGTGCCTCTGTCCCTAGGAGAGGTCTCAGGGCGCCAGGGAGGGCTTCCCCAGGGTCCCTGAGAACCCTCTTTCCTTTCCTCACCATCAGCTCACCCCAAGCTGCTGATGAAACACCAGCCTCTTTAGAGAAATTCAGTTCGACCCGCAGGGCAGTGGTTCCCGGGTTCCAGCTGCCCCTGTGGCACTGTCCCCACTTTACAGGTGAAGGACATGAGTGAGAGAACCCCCCGAGGTCACGCGGAGCCGGATGTAACACACGCTTTGGTGCCTGCAGATTTGAGGATGTACAGGAAGGGGTTTAAAATCTCCAGCCAGAATGAAGGTGGAGATCACTGCCTCTGGCGAACCTCCCTTTGCTCCCTAGAAAGTGTCAGACACAGTCAGTAAAGACACCATGTCCCCTTAAGTTTGGGGAGAGAGCACAGTTTAGTAAAAAGGAGTAGTTCATCCTCCCCACTGTTCTGAGATGTCATCCTCTCACGATCTACAATCTACGGAGCATCTGGTCCACTTCTGGACCCTCTCGGGTTCTGTGGGGCGCAGGCTTCCTGGGGGCTGCTGGATCGCATAGGAATTCGGGGTCACTGGAGCGCACCCACCGCCCCAGACTCAGTGGATGCTTGGGATGACCTCTGACCCAAAGCCGGAGGTGGGCATTTGCAGAAACCAAAAGCCAGTGTGCATCTGAGTCAGGCAGTAGGGGACAATGAAGCTTTTGTGCAGATGCAACAGGGGGAGGGGCCAGGGCGGAGGGGGTGGGGCTACAGGGCTTCCCTGCAGGGTCTGCAGCACAGGCCTTAGTGAGCAGTTTCAGAAAGGGACCCCCGGAGGTCGGGCCGCAGCACAGCAAAGTGGGTGCTGCAATAGGCACCTACCTAATGCGGCAGGTGGTCAGAGATGCTGCTCTAGGAGTCAGGCCAGCCCAGCATCTGGCGGCTTCGTGCTGTGCCCCCCACGGTGTCAGGAGCTGAGCCTGCGGGGGCCGCAGTGCTTCCTGGGCTGATGTAGGTTGACTCGTGCTGTCCTGAGAGCACATCTGCACTCTGACCCCTCACCCGGCTGCTCTGCTGCTCCCAGGTGCCTCACGTCACCTTTCCCAAGTGGACGTGGATTCCCGGGACAGGCCACCCACAGAGCCGCCAAACAGAAGTCAGGTTCTGTAGGGCATGGTGTTTCCCAAGCTTGGGTCACTCAAGGGCACCTTCACAGTCGTTGCTCACTGTGGTGTCCACGCTGTTATCTTATTTAATATTTACCTTTAAGCCAGACCAACTCCTAGCTTTCTTAAATAAATCCATTCATTTTCGTGCTACCTACTTTAACCGAATCCCCCATCTTAATGGAATCACAAGTTTGAGGAACAAGCTGGAATTTTCCCCCTAAATCACATTTAAGTGAAAAAATAACAATTAAGGCAAAAATGTACTCTCTCACTTATCGCTGTATAAGCTCACTGGCCATTGCCGATACCACCAAATACCAGTGGCTTAAATGAGGCAGAAGTTTGTTTCTCTCCCGAGGCATGGCCTTGGCATCGAGGCCTAGGGCTGGGTGGCAGCTCCAACGGGATTGACCGTGACCTTCTTCTGTCTTGCTGCTCTGTCTCCTTTGGACCCTATTTATGTCCACCTGGTCTAAGGGGGCGCAGGTCACATCAGGCAGGAGGGGAGGAGAGAAGGGTGGGGGGGTGCATTCATTGTTTGAAGGGGCACTGGGAGGACACACCTGCAAGATGGGATAAGAGATTCAGTTTCCGCCTAGGTGGCCACGTGCGCAGCTGAAAATGGGGATTTCTAATATTCCAGGAAGGGGATGATGGATACCGAGGGACAGCCAGCTGCCTCTGCCCCTTCTGTGGGCTCCTAAGATCATCTCTTCTACCAGCAGGGGCGTGAAAACCAGCCTTTTAGGAGAGCGTCCTTTCTGACACTGCTCTGGGGGTGGGGATCAGCAATCCCGTGAGTCGTGGCTACAGGACCCCACTCAGCACGGGGAGCAGAGGCTGCCCATGATTCCACCGGCACCGATGGAAACCCACACACATTTCCTGACGCCTGCTCTGTGCCTCGTGCTCGTGGCGTCGACATTACCTGACACAGAGACAACGTGAGTCATGCTCAGAATCCTGGGCTACTTCACAGCAAGATGCAGACCACAGGGCTGAAGGAAAGGTCAACATAATTTGGCCTGACCTCTAGAGACTGGTCACCTGGAGTCAAAAGCTGGGAAGGGACGTGTTTGAGGTTACACAGCTGTAAGTGATGGAACCAAAAGCCACCTCGGTCCCCAGACTCTTTTCAGAGACCCCATCACACCCTCACTGGTCCTGTTCCCCTGCCTGTGCAGCCCCCTTTAAAATAAATAGATACATGATCACCAAATCAAACACTGTTGAATCTGTCTGTTCCCTGCCGGTCTCTTTCCAGAGACATCTACAGTATTCCTTTAGCTGTTTCTGCAAGTTTCTTCCAGATCTTGTAAGAGTGAGCTATTGGTGGAGCTTTCAAGCTGTGCTGGTCTCTTTCAAATGTCTGCACCCTTGATGAGGGGTCAGCTCCCCTCCTCCACCCGCACCCCACCTCCCACCACCCTCCACAGGCTAATCATGATTTAAATTATGTCATAACCAGCGTTTATGTCATGTGACCAGGTAGATGTTATTCACTGCCGAACCCATTTTTGTGATATGGCTGCATTTTCTTTCTTCTGCATCTTCTGTTTCCCCAGAGTTAATAATTTCCTTTTTCTTTTTACTTGCAAAATTGCTTACAGACACTTCATTCTCTCCAGATCCTCCATCATTCCTTCCAGCCCAGTGTTTTTCAAGCTGTTTTGACCACAACCCATGATAAGAAATCTATTTTACAATGAGGCTGGCGTGCACACACACACACACACACACACATATAATATAGGAAGCTAGAATTTCACAAAACAATATTCACTTTCACTGTAAGTGATACCCTTTGATAGTTTCTACTCAATTCTGTTATTTCACGTTTTAAAATGCTGGTTGAGACTCATGGAATTGATGTCAGGCCCTGCTAAGTTGCCTCGATCTGCCCTTTGGGAAGCTCTGCACTAGCCCAGCTCAGCCCCGCTCTTCCCGGGCCCCCAGCTCCTCTCTGGCAGGGGTGACTCTCCTGTGACCGACCAGCTCTCATCTGGAGACTTTTCTTTGCTTCTCTCCACTATTTGATGACTACTTTTTCATCAGTTTTCTGCTTTCCACAAGTCACTTCCAAATTATTTCTTTTTAACTGAGGAAAATAACATTTGGAGTGACTCTTCAGCCTATTTGATTTTTTTTTTCACCTTTTCTCCAGTAACAGAAAAATAAAAGTGGGAAGGAGAAAATTATAACAGGAAGAAGTCAGAGAGCAAACTGGGGAATGGATTTCTGCATGGTTTTGGTTCTGCACGAAGCCAAGGATACTCAGATGAAAAGCCAGGCCTCCAGCCATGTATCATTTCTGGCGACACGCAGACGACGGAATGAAATGTTCACTGTGGCTGGAAAAGCAGTGTCTCACCCTCAGCAAGCGTGACTGTCTGGGCAGGACGGGTCTTTGCGGTGGAGACTGTCCTGAGCGTTGTGGGATGTTTAGCAGCATCCCTGACCTCTACCCATGAGATCCCAGTAGCCTCCCTCCCTTAGTTGTGACAACCAAGAGTGTTTCCAGAAATTGCCCAATACGCCCTGAGGGCAAAGTCACCCCTGGCTGGAATCTCTGCTCTGAAGGTCTGGGCCCCGCCCGTGCCTGTGATTCCAGGCAGCATCATGGCCTATTGACGATGCATCAGGCGGAGCCTGAATTGGTCGATCGCATCCTCCAGAAGCCGCAGCAGGTGTAATGAGCAGACGCCTGTCATTTACCGCCTTGGTTGTGTGGGGGACGCCACGGGGACTCGTGCAAACCGGCAGCCCAGGGCCTGTTCCAGGCCAGCTCTCCACTGACTCAGCGCTCCTGAGGACTGATCTCGGCCTCCTCTGAGTTATTATAAAGTTATTAAAAACTAAAATCACTGATGGCGCAGAACTGACTCTGCCTCTTCTTAATAGACTCACTAGCAAATTACAATAAAAATAACCTGGGGCTTATGAAGCTATTAGTAAAATGGGCCATTTACTGCTGAAACAATACAGTACATGTTACTGTACTGTTTCAGCATCAATATCTGAGATGAGGTCCATGGGAAAAGGTGACCAGAGATGCCACTGAGACAGTTAATTGGTCAAGATGTGTCACTCACCGAGTTGAAAGCATAGTCACAACTACGGGTCTAACGTTGACCTAGGAATTCCTTGCAAAAGAGGCAGGAGTGGTTTACTGCAGTGCCGACTGTCCCCTGGGTTCAGAGCAGGCCTGTCCCCACCCAACAGGCTGAGGCATGGGGAGAGCAGCGGGGGAAGCCGTCTCTCTTCAAGCCAGTGCTGCTGGGACTGAGTCTGGAACCCCAGCGGAGGGACCAAGTCATTCACTCTAATGACTGGATTTCAGCATCATAGACCAGCAGGAGGGCCGATCCGGTGCAGCTCAGCGCAAGTGGCATAAAAACATCCGGCAGCTGCTTAGCAGGGATGCACGGATGTTTGTTTTCTCCTCCTGAGAACTGCCTCTCCGCCTCCTCAAAACAGCGTTCCTGCATTTCCTTTGTCAGCCTGGGGGTGGGTCCCTGGGCTGGAGGCCAGCTTTGGGCCCCTCCATGTGTCACAGTCCCGCTGCCCCTGGTCGGTAATCCCCGGGGGTAAATCCCGAGTCTTCCCCAGATCAGGAAACACACCTGAGACCTGGTTACACAAGATGCAGGAGGAACTCTGAGCAGAGATGAAATCTGGGGATCGTCCACGTTGTCATTCGTCATCCTGTCTCAGCAAGTTTGTTTTCAGAGAGTAACTTGACAGCCCTTTCAGAATTTGGAGCAGCTCAACGTCATGTGCCCTAGAGGGAGGTATTAATGGATGAGGCGTCAGCCCTGTGGTTCATTTAATTAAAATCACTTGTTCCCGCAATACTTACGGGTTAAACACTCATCCTGCAATTCCTGCGCCCGGAGCAGGGCTGGAGGGGGTCCTGGGCTCTCTCTGCAGGAGCTGTTTCACACTTGGGCTCCCCACATACTCGGGGCACGTGGTGCTTCAAGTCTCCGTGTTCACGCTTGCACGTGAGTGTGTTGTGCGCTGGGAGAGGATTCACAGGTACGTGCCGGCGGGGGGGTGGGGTGCTGGCAGGGGGGTGGGCGGCGGGCGGGCTGGGAGGGTGCGGTGGCCTGAGTTCACGTGGTTCTCAACTCTAAGCCCTGAGGCTGGGAGACGATAATGTTCCTTCTCTGCCATCGAGCAGAGCTCAAAGCCAGGCCCACGGACCTGGTCGTTCAGCTTTCCAATCCTTCCCTGTCCGGATTGGCAGAGAGAACTCCGTTCATGGAGGCGGCACGAGGAAGCCCGTTTGTGGCCCCAGGTCAAGCTGCCTTGTCCAAACCAGCCTCGGGAGAGACACCGTGTGTCCTCGTCCCCCATGCGACCCTCGCATCTCTCCTTCTGGCTTCCGGACCAGGCGCGGGGGAGGCACGTGATTCCTTAGCGTCCACAGATCGCAAAACACATTTTAAAAAGTTAAACACGATTCCCAGGTTCTTCTTAGAAGAGTTATTTATGTGATCAGTCCGAGTGCAGTCTAGTGAGTGTCCGTGGTGTTCACAATGTGGGTGGCGGGATCTGGGAGGAGAGGCGTCTTATAGAGACAGTCCTCGCTGGGGAGGCGGAGACCCGGGGCGGCGGGAGCCCGTCTCTGGGGCGGGAGAGCCTTTCTGGCGGGGTTGGGGGGAGCCATCGCTGCCTGGCTGGCTCCGCTCCCCGTCCCGGTGGGATGTGGGGTCCTTGGGGACGTCACTCAGGGGAGGGCAGCCCCCGAGCGGCAGGACAGAGGAAGAGAGGCTGCACCACAGCTGAGCTTGACCCTCCCGTTTGTTCTCCGAGAGGCCCTTGCAGGCAGAGGTCTGAACACCCGCCTGCAGGCGGAGAGAGGGAGGCGCTCAGTGAAGAAAGAAACCCCTTGGAAATGTTGTCTGCGAAACTCAGCCTTTGTTGCAGAAATGCGTCCAGGCCTGAGCTAAACGTGGCCGCCCCTGGGCCCTGGGGGAGCCTGGCCCCGGCCCAGCGTCTGTCCTTCACTGAACACAGTGGGCCGTGCCCAGATCGCGAAATAAGAGGCCACAGGGGAGGGCTTCCCTGGTGGCGCCGTGGTTGAGAATCCGCCTGCCAATGCAGGGGACACGGGTTCGAGCCCTGGTCTGGGAGGATCCCACGTGCCGCGGAGGAGCTGGGCCCCTGAGCCACAACTACTGAGCCTGCGCATCTGGAGCCTGTGCCCCGCAACAAGAGAGGCCGCGATAGTGAAAGGCCCGCGCACGGCGATGAAGAGTGGCCCCCGCTTGCCGCAACTAGAGAAAGCCCTCACACAGAAACGAAGACCCAACACAGCCAAAAATAAATAAATAAATAAATAAGTTTATTGAAAAAAAAAAAAAAAAAGAGGCCACAGGGGAGATGCAGGACATCCGACTGGTCCAGCCACCTCCTTGCATGTGGGGCAGGTGAGGCTCAGGGGGCAGAGGGACTCCTCCAGGCCCGCGGGGGACGGGTGGCAGAGCCGAGGCCCGAGGTCCCAGCTCCAACTCCTCCCTCAGCGCTCTCTCTGCCGCCGGCATCACTCATCACAGGCCAGGCCTGCGCTGAGCACTTTCTGCCTCAGCGAGTTTCATCCTGACACAGGAGCCCGAGATGATCCCCATTCTACAGACGAGGAAGTGAGGCTCTGAACGGCCACGTGACTCGCTAAGATCCACAGCTGCTCGTGGCAGGGGTGGGACTGCAACGCAGGACCGTGTGACTCCACAGGCCCCGCCTTCCTCTACACCCTCCTCAGAGGGAGTATTCCACCCCGTGACAATTAGGTTTTCCTCACATTAAAGAAAGGAACATGTAAATTGTCAGGAGAATGATTCTCTAATGAGATGCTCAAGGGAATTTCTACAACTTTGAGCATTAACAGAAATGCTAATAGCTAATGTTAACATCTGCCCCTCTGTTGTAAGCACTTTGCTGGGATTCACTGTTTAAACTTTAAACAAACCTATGTGATATGATGTTATGTGACATCATTACCCCTGTTTTACAGATGTGGAAATTTCATCAGGGAGAAAAGAAATCACTTGCTCCAAAACCCTGCGTCCAGAATTCTGTTTCCCTGGAAATACGCCCAGGATGGGGATTTTCACACCTGTGGGAAGTTGCATTGTTGGGCATCACTGTCCTAACTCTTCACCCTCCCTTCCCTGGATCCTTGCCCTTTGTCATGTGACTTTGTAGTTTTCCCCTCTAGATGTGGAGTCTCTTGTCTCGTTGAGGTTGGATTTGGTTATGTGATTTGCTCTGCCTGATGGGATGTGGGCAGAGGGTTGAATGTGCTTGCCCAGCTGGTCCTGACCTCCTGTGCTCTGCCTTCTCTATGAGAAGAATATGCCTCTGGTGTCACTGGTCCTGGGAAGATGAGAGACTCGTGGACAGACACGGACTCAACCCTTAGCTTGAAGCCAAGTAAAGCCAGGCCCGGCCTAGATGTGATGAACCCCAGCAGACGTGTAGACATGAGAATGAGAAATAAATGCTTATTGTTGTTTGCAACTGAGTTTGGGGGCGGTTTGTTATGCAGCTTAATTGGGACGATAGCTAACAGATACAAACCCCTGTGAGTGAACACACTGCAGCCCTCGGACCATCCACGCCACTTGCCCTCAGCACCAGGGAAAGAGCCCATCTTCTCCCCCCGACGCCACATGTCCCACTGCCCCCGAGCATCTTCATGTTAGTCGGCACGTCCCTGACCGCTGTCTTGTGTTGGCACACATTCCAGGGGACAGGCACCAGGACCTTCTTGTCTCTGTTCAAAGAACTTTACTGTCATGCACATGTGATTTATGTCCAGTGTGGGCTTGGGTTTTTCCTCTTCCCCATTCGGACCTTAAATCATCACAAGAGTGATTCAAGATTCCTAACGAAGGATGTTCATGGCAATATTATTTATACTATCCAAAAACAAAGAGAAAAAGAAGGGAAAACAACCTTACAGTCCAACAATAGAGGAATCATTGTACATCTATAGGATGGACTATTTCATAGCTGTTAACATTTATGTTTCTGAAGACTATGGTACTGAGAAATGCATACAATATACTGTGAAGTAACAATCAAGGCAGGATCTGAAGACTGCATATTCAAACTAAATCATAATTTTATAAACTACGTAGATTTTTATATATGCAGTAGAATACTGGAGTTGGATTTTATTTTTTCTCTATTTTGTAGGAATATTTTATAAACTTTGTTACCTTTTGGATCAGAAAATAAATGAACATCATTAAAAATAAAAATATAATAAAGGCATAGAGAAGCCTTGAGCCATGACGTGTCACTTTCCTTTCAGCTGGAACACTTTTTTAGCCTACAAACTGTCCCTTCCTCCCTGGCAAGCCCCCAGGGCAGGGACCCTGTCTCCTTTCTGTCTTGGTGGCGCCGGAAACATAATCAGGGCTCAATTAATAATTGATAATCACAAAGACCCCAAAAGGAGCCCATTCACTACACCCGGGTGGGCTGGTAACTCCTCAAGGCATTCTCTTAAGTGCATTTCATTTCTTTTTAATTTTTCTCCAACTTAAATGGATGGAAACGAAAGTCAGGAGAGAGCTGCTGGCTTGCTGAGAGCCGGAAAAGGGAAGAATAAATGAATGAGAGCAGTCACTGCAGGGCCCCGCGTGGAGCCTGAACCCCAGGCAACTGCAGGGCTGAATGTCCCTTCTCAGGAGGGGGAGGGGCCTTTCAGGCCCGTCCCCCCGCAAGTGAAGCCTAGTTTCCTTTTTTTTTTTTTAAACATCTTTATTGGAGTATAATTGCTTTACAATGGTGTGTTAGTTTCTGCTTTATAACAAAGTGAATCAGTTATACATATACATATGTTCCCATATCTCTTCCCTCTTGCATCTCCCTCCCTCCCACCCTCCCTATCCCACCCCTCTAGGTGGTCACAAAGCACCGAGCTGATCTCCCTGTGCTATGCGGCTGCTTCCCACTAGCTATCTATTTTACGTTTGGTAGTGTATATATGTCCATGCCACTCTCTCACTTTGTCACATCTTACCCTTCCCCCTCCCCATATCCTCAAGTCCATTCTCTAGTAGGTCTGTGTCTTTATTCCCGTCTTGCCCCTAGGTTCTTCATGACCTTTTTTATTTTTTATTTTTTTCCTTAGATTCCATATATTTGTGTTAGCATACGGTATTTGTTTTTCTCTTTCTGACTTACTTCACTCTGTATGACAGACTCTAACTCCATCCACCTCACTACAAATATTTTGCCCAGCAGTTCTCCGAGGCTCTATGATCTAAGAATCAATAAAGAAGTGGGTGATGTAGGAAAAACTGTTCAAAATCAACAGGAGCAAGAGGGACCTATGAAATTAGAGGGAAGGGCTCTGCCTCTGAGTCACTTAATAGGTATTTACTGAGCACCCATCCCTGCTGGGCACTGCTCTGGATGCCGGGACAGGGTAGGGAACCAAACAAAGTCCCCACTCTCACGGAGGTCACTTCCTAGTCTGGAGGACAAGCAATAGCCATTGGACCAACCATTGTATGACATGTAGGGAGGTGACAGTTGCTAGTCAGGAAATAGAACTGATGGCCAAAGTCGTATAAGTGGGCAGGGATGGCCTCTCGGAGGAGGTGAGCAAGCCCTGGGAAGAGCACCCCAAGCAGAGGGAACAGCAGGTGCAAAGGGCCTGAGGCAGGAGAGACCTTGGTGGTCCTTGGTGAGGAGCAGCAAGGAGGCAGTGCAGCTGGAGCTGCGAAAGGGGAGGTGAGGGCAGAGGAGCCGGGGCATCACGTCTACCCCACCCTGCAGGGCCCTGCAGGCAGAAGGGGGTCCTGAGTGAGGCAGAGAGGGACTCATGCCCCTGTCTCAGGTGGGCAGGCTTAGTGGAGAGCTGTGGTTCTCGGGGTGTCATTCCAAGGTTAGCAGCATCAGCCTCCCGGGACCCTGTTAGAATTGCTAATTCTCACGCGTCACCCCAAACCCGCTGAATCAGAACCTCTGAGCTGGGACCAGCATCTGCGTTTTAACAAGCCCTCCAGGGGGTCCAGAGTCTCACTAGAGTCTGAGAAGCCCCATTAGTGCTGGACCCCTGGCTCCAGTCTTCCCCCAGGAGACTGGGGGAGTTAGTGTTGAACCGCAGGAGGGGCCAAGGGTCACCCATGAGCAGGATGGAAAACGGTCCCAGGAAAACAGTCAGGCGGAGGCTGCGCATTTGCTTGTCCTGAAATCTCCTTTAGGGGTTTCTCGGGTGGGAAGTGATGCTCTGGGTGGGGGCGCCTGATTAGAGCTTCTTAGTGACAGAAACTTGGAAAATCAACACAGAGTGAACCCCCGCCTGGGGCTGAAGGGCAGGATGAACGAGAGGGTGGAGCCCAGGCACGTCCTGCGGGACCCCTGTCATCACTCCCCCAGCCCAGGGCCGTGTCCCCACCCCTCCATCCTCGGTCCCTCAGCTTGGACCCCCCGAGCCCTGCCATGTACTGGGTGTGGGCAACGCAGTGGGGAAGGGGCCCTGTCCCCTGGGTTTGTCCACAATGGAGTGTGACCCAGGGTGATGGTCCAGAGCCCCCAGGACGGTGTCCCCAACCTTGAGGAGCCCGAAAAGGGGTCTCTGAGGAGGTGACATCTGAGCTGAGACCTGAGGGATGAGCAGCGATGAGCTGGGGACTTCAGGGGCTCTGGGACAGGAAATAAAGACCCAATCAAAGGAGCCCTTGTCCTGGGTCAGAAGTTCAGATAGATGCAGGAGGGTTTCGGGGCAGCTTGGCCGTGTCAGGGCCCATGGCCAGCTTCCCAGCCTCGCCCTCGGTTTCCACCTCCTGTCACAGAGGCGGCCTCAGCCTCAGGCACCAGGCGTCCCATGGGACCCTCTCACCAGGAAGGGGGGCCTGCATGATGTCACCCTCACCGGGAGAGCTTCCCAGCTGCCCCCTGACTTCCCCTGGGTCTCGTCCCCACCCTGAGAGACCCTTCAGGTGTGCCCGGGCGCCCTGCCCTCGCTGTCCCTGTGCCAGGCCACCCTCTCCAGCCGCTGGGGCTGCCTGTCCTCCCGAGGGTCTGCTCTGGCCGCCTGTGTCCACCCCCCACGGCCAGTGGCTGCGAGTGTGGGAGCACCTGCCCCAGCCCCACGGTGAGGGGGACCCTGGGTGTGTCTTCTGCCCAGACCCCCCAGTTCCAGGGGATTAAGTTGGGGTGGGGTCCAGAGGAGGGACCACAAGACCAGAGGCAGGGGAAGCTGGGTGCTCAGGGAACTGCACAGGCTTCCACGTGGCCAGAGTGCAGGCTTGGGGAAGGAGAAGGTGTGACACATCGGGGTGTGACAAGTGTTGACTTGGGTTGCCCCATGAAGAAGCCTCCAGCAAGGCCCTTAGGAAGCAGCTCTCACCCAGCCTTCCTTCTCAGCGAGCCTGGGAGCTGGGAAACCCTCACCAGGAAGGAATAGCACTTTCCCTGATTCAGTGTCAAGGGCGTGAGGCCGGAAGCTCAGCAGCTCACCCGCAGAAGCATCTGCTCAGCTTCTGCGTCTCCGGAGCCTGTGGGGCAGGACAGACCCGACAGCAGTGTCACTTTAAAAGGAAGCGTGACGAAAGCTCTCTTGTTGGCTCTGGATTGAACACACCAGGGGCCCAAATAGCTACACGTGACTCTGGGTCAGAGCAAGTGCTTCTAAACACGCGAGCAAATATCCGCAGACAACATTGAATTAAAGACGTATTGTTCCTCCTCCTTTCTCTTCTCCAACTTTCTCATCAGTCCCAGACTTGTCACAGCAGCTTCCAGCTGCCATGTGCCGAGCCCGGTGTCAGGTGGAGGCAGGGTCACATTGGAGACCTCTTGGTGCCTATCTCTGCCCATGGTCCCCTCCTTCCTCCTCATCCCAGGGAGGGAACCAGGGGTGGCCCCTCCTTGTGGAAGTTACCTTCCCGGGACAGGAGCAACAGCCCTTCCTGTCTGGGAAAGACTTTGCTCACTGGAGAGTTTAGGGAGCCTGTTGGGAGGGGAGAGAGAGAGAAAGCCAGGATGAAAGAAGATTCTGGAAGAACAGAAAGGGGATGTTCACTGATTCCTAGAGGAAGTGCCAACCACAGAGGGCGGCTGCGAGGTCCCCATGTTTGCAAGAGGGAATCCTTTGGGTCCTACAGTTGGCTGACTTGCTGAACAGTGGTGCAAGCTCAATTTCTTTGGTAGAATTGGGTCTGGTCATGGCTCTCAAGCCGGGTTGTACGTTAGTTAGTCCTGGGAAGCTTGAAAACTTCCTGATGCCCAAGTCAGACCCCAGACTCATTAGATCACCTCTGGGAGGGGGACCCAGACTTTGATAAGTATCCTTAATGCCCCTCAGGTCACTGGAATGTATAGTCAAGACAGAGAGCCCTGATCTGAACTGACGCCCACCATCCCAGGAGCCATTATGAGAATCTCAGGACCACAGGCTCCAGAGCAGGAGGGCCCTGAGAATCACCAGCCTAACTCCTGCTCCTCACAGAGGAGGAAGATGGTTTCCAGAGAGGTCATGTTGTTTGCCCAATGCCTCACAGCACACGAGTGGCAGAGCCATTTCAAATATTTCCTCCACTACTCAACCTCCCTCAAAGATCAGGTGAAGCTCTAGACTTCTCGGGAACTTTGGGTATGAGTGGCAATGGGATCTGTGACTTCCAGGAAGGAATCCAGGGCATCCTGATGGCTCAGCAAGTCATCCTATTGCAGAGGCCTTGAGGCCCTTCCTTTGTAGGAAAATTCCAGGATGCTTGGAATGCTTTCCAAGATGTAGAAAATGGAGATGTGCCTGGAAACCCAGGAAAAGATTGGGCAACAGATGACAATTTGGGTTTTGTGGCCTTTTCCCCCAAAAAAGAAATAAACATGGCAAAAATGCTCTTCATAGAAAGGGCATCTGGGTTTCATAAATAGACCATAAAGAGGCAACAGAAGAACCAGAATAGCCCCAAATCAACATCCGTCCCCATCATCTGGCTCGCCCCCCATCATCGACATTCTCTCTCTCACCTCAGCTCAAAACAAGCATCCTTGCCTTTTGGAAGGAGGACCAGTGTCTCCTCCCCCATATGCCTGTCTCTTGGCTCCTCCCACAGGTGGAGGAGGGTGTATCCAATTGGTGGGAAGGTGAGGCCCGATCTCCATCCAGTGGGCAGGACTAATATGCAAATGGTTATGAGTCAGGATACTTTTGGCAGCAAACAACAGAACACCCATCTAAACGTGGCTTTCACGCTTGCTACCCAAAGTGGGGTCCATGCATCAGCACCATCAGCCTGGAGAAATCTGGAATCTCAGGTTCTACCTCAAACCTCCTGAATAAGAATCTGCACTCTCATGAGAGCCCCAGATAACTCACGTGCACATTAAAGTTTGAGAAGCACTGACTTAAGTTACAAAGACATATTTTTGCTCACTTAACGAGAAGCCCAGAAAAGGCAATTCTGATCTGTTCACCTAAGTATCTCAAGGATCTCAGGTCTTGTCTCACTGCACGTCTCTCTGCATCTCTGAGATTCTCTGGTTTTCACCTCAGGGTTTCAAGATGGCTGCTGTGACTCCGGTATCATCAGATCATGTCCAAATCAGAGGATGGGAAGAAGCACCGGGGGATTTTCCCGGGGGGTGGGTGGGCATCAGGGCAGCTCCTGGGGTCTCCTGTGCCCCCATCACAGTGAATCTGTTCCAAACTTTTAGGACCTTGTATCACTCTGCTCATGATTCAGATTCCCAGAGAAGAACCTGACTGGTCTGTGTGGGTCACATGTCGGCCCCTGGGCTGGGGAGGACGTGCTTGTTTGCTGAGAGTCCCACCTGGACCACGGCAACAGGGAGGGCGAGTTCCTCCGTGGAAGCCTGAGGACCTGGGGTCAGGAAAGGGAATGATGCCAGCAGAGGAAACACCCAGCCCTCTGCCCATCCTCACCTGCCTCACTGCCCGTTCAGCTGAGGCCCCCGCCCTCCTTCACACTCCCACCTCTTCATTCTCGCTGGTGCTGTGATCCCCTCCCTCCTGGAAGGCCTCCCTCTCCTGAAAGTTGAAAGACTTCCATTATCTTTCATTATCTTTGAAAGACTTCCATTACCTTTCAGTATGATCCACCGCCCTCTCCAATAAGCACCAGCCATTTCTGCTTCTCTTGTCTGAGGGCTTCTGAACCTCAGCGCTGTTGGCGTTTGGGCTTGGATAACCCTCTGCGATGAGGGGCTGTCTTGTGAGTTGTAGGATTTTAGCAGCATACCCGGTCTCTGCCCAGCAGATACCAGGAGCATCCTCTCCAGTTGTGACAACCAAAAATGTCCCCAGACATTGCCCAGCGTCCCCTGTTTGGGGAGAGGAGGAGCAAATCTGTCCCTGAGAAACGGCGAAACTCTGCCTTTTCTGAGCACAGGTCACTAAGATTTCCTGCCGCAGCATTTAGCGCCATTTTAACATTTATTTGACTTTTCCTGTCCGCTCATTGCCTTCACAAAGGGACTGTGGCCAGCCAGGAGGACAGCCACGCGGCACCCCCCTCTGCACTTGGAGTTGCCCTCACACCGCGCGGTGATGGTCAGGGAGAGGAGGGTACTGTGACCCCGCATTGTGGCTGGTTGGCTTTGAAACCACAGCTAGACTGGGCGCGGGGGGGCACTCACGGTCTGGTGTTGCGTCTGCATGCATTGCCAAGTCCCTGCCCCAGGACGGTCCTTCTCAGGATGGCATCGTTGACCGCGGCATACGACAGAGTTATCAATAGAACCAGTGGAAACCCACACCTGCCGTGACCCTGCGGTAGTGACGGCCACCACTGTCCCCTCTGTGCTCCAGACACAGCTCTCTCTGTGCTCTATCCACAGCTGTGGATACACGCTGTCTCATTTACAACGAATTAGGTACGAGTGCCCGGTTATCCGAGATCAGGAAACTGAGGCACGGAGTGTTCCTTTGTCCTGTGCATGTGCAGAGTGAGTAGGGGGCAGAGCCGGCTTTGTGCCGAGGGCTCTGAACCCAGGGGCAGTGTTCACCCCACGATTCTCACACCAGGACCCCAGTCTCCTTGAGTCAACTTGCAGGAAATGAAGGCATTTCCCATCTTCGCCTGCGTCCAATGCTACCTCATCTCCTAATTAGCACAAAGCCTTTATTAAATTAAGTTGCTTAGTGGATGCACTACTTTGCTCCATCATCCCTACGGTGATCAGATCTGCGTGTGTCTCAGAGTCTACAGGATTCTTGATGCGTGGCAGGAACTTGTCATTATTTGCCTCATTTAATGGAATCGCATTATATATCTTTGCACACTTCATCACATCTAACAGTGTTTTGCACAGAGTAGTTGTTCAAAAAAATACTTAAGTGGTTAAATGTTTGATCAATCAATAGGTTTTCAACTGAGCATCCTTACAAGTGAATATCATACAGTGACAATAAAAGCGCTTTTATTACCATATGTTGATGACTCCAATTAAATGCTTTTCTGAGTGCTGGAGAACAGGATGATTCAGTTCTTCTGCTTTTAAGCTCAGGCCTTTTCATTTTTGATATATGCATGTTTGAAAACCTGTAAAATTTATACTATAGATGCTGTTAAACTGTGTTGCTAGTGGCCAAATTAAAAAATCCTTATGGAGATTTACATTCATTAGAAATGATGGCCAGTTGTGGAATGGGATTCTGCAGAGTCAATTTAAGGAAATTTGTTTCAGGGACAGCGGCAAGCTGAGCGGCCAACTTGGATGTGACTCCCGAGAAACAGGCTCGCCTTGCTGAATGGTGTCGAGTTCCCGTCCCAGAGGCGCCACCTATTTTCTGACAATTGGCAGCTCTATCTGTGTAGTGGGACAGCGAGGAAAATTGTCTTCAGCCTTTAGAGAATAAGGCAGTTGTCCTCTTCATTTCCACACGATCCTGCTTCTAAGCGACACTTGGGGATCTATCAGGGTGAGATCCTTGGGTGTTCATTCGGGTCCACCACCCCAACCAGGGCTGTGATGTCCAGAGGGGAAATATAGATGGGAGGCAGGGAGAAAGGAAGCTGGGAGATTGTTTTGCCCTGGGCACATTCTCCAAAAAGGGTACCTTTGCAGCAACGATCTTCTTGAAGTATTATGTTGACGTGAGTGGTATTAATAGGATGATCAAAAGACTTTCAAGAAAGCTTTCTGAAATATGCCATTACGGCAGGAATGGTCAGGCTGGGAGACTCTCCGTGAAGGAGTCAAAGGTCAGCAGCTCTGTGCGTGCATGTGCTCACTCACCCACCTCCCAAATGACACAGATCCCGTCCAGGTCCACGCTGAGGTTCCCTGACCCAGGAGTAGAACCAGTTTCTGGCTCTGAGACTGGCAAGGGGAAAATGCTGGAAAAATCACCCCCCCCGGAGGAGGAGGAAGGTTTAGGGACGGGAGAGCTGCAGGCAGGTTCCCCTCTGGGGCTCCACTGATGCTGTTCATGCCACAGCCTGCAGTGACTTTCAGAGCCCAAGCTTGCGACTGCTTAGTCCCTAGAGCTGAGGTTTCTTTGCAAGGGGTCACCTCTCCTGCTGGGAGTGCAAATACATCACACCACCCTCCAGGCAGGGAGTGAGAGGATTAATAGCTGCAGTTGTGGCTGCAAATCACTTCACACAGGCGACAGAACCACAGAAAAGTGCTTTGAAAGTGGAAATGAATGTCACGCCCACATCACAGAGAAAGTCCTTCCTCGTCCTGGGCAGTCTCATCTCTGTGCCGGGGCAATCAGCCAGCTAGGACAAGCCTTTGTCATTGTCTCATTCTGCATTGGGCATCAGCCATGCTCTAACACCATCCTCAAGTTCACGGGCAGCTGGCTCTGCAAGGGTGAGCTGAGCTGGAGCTGGAAAAGCACGTAGTTACGGAGCTTAGTCATTTTCTTTGTAGAGGGAAGTTTGAATTTAGAGGCAAGGTGACTCTAGGGACAGAGACCTCAAACTTTAAAAGGTAGGTGATTCCTCATTCCAAGCCTCTATTTACTCATAGAACCACTAAAAAAGGGTGGGGGGGGGGAGGGCAGATTGGAGAAGGAACACAGTATTTTCTTCAGGCTCCAAGAGTGAAGACCCCCCCCCCACAAAGAGCGTTGAAGCCCCTCAGGTCATACTTGGAAGCTGGACCACAGGGTAGGTGGGCCCAGGCCCACAGCATCAGGCCTCATCCCCTCCCATCTGCCTGGGGCCCTCCAGGTACATTTCCCCCGACCCTGCGCCCCTGCTGTAAGAGTGAATCTTCTTTTAAGATGAATTTCTCACTGGACACCATCTCAGCTTCCAGTGTTTGTCCAAAAGTTTAGGAACTCCATCTCTTATAAAGTTTTCAGAAGTGGACTAATCCACATACAAGATTGTCACCCCACAGCTGAACCAGCGGTGGAGACATTACAAGTTATTGTGGGGCTGGGGTCCCAGGAAGTAGAGGATTATCATCCAGACCCTCCTTACCCAGGTGCGTGTGTGCACTTGTGCGTGTGTATTGAGATATGTGTGTGTGTGTGTGTGTGTGCATGCGCGCATGTGTCCTGGGGTGCGTGTGCCTGAAGATACTGGGGCCAGGCCTCTGCATCCATTTCCTCCCTGAATTCTGTTAGCTACGAAACCAGCTGACAAAAGGATTAATATCCCATCACTGAAAACTTTTAATAACCTGGAGATAGGTCCACAGCGGGGCACATTCCCGCCATCACTGTGATTGGTCCAGGGGCAATCGATAACACAGCGCTAAGCCAATGAATGTGTGGCATTCCTCTCGGCCAACAGAACTGGTTCAGAACTGGGCATGTGACCAGGTTGGTCCAATCAGAATGAAGATTGGACATTTAAAAAAATAGACTTTTTTTTTTTTGAGCAGTTTTATGTTCACAGCAAAACTGAGCGGAAGGTACAGAGATCCTGACTCCACACACGCACAGCCTCCTTCATTATCCACCTCCCCCACCAGGCTGGTACCCTCGTTACAACTGATGAGCCTGCACTGACACATCATTGTCCCCCAGAGTCCATAGTTTACATTAGGGGTCACCCTTGGTGTTGTAAAATCTATAGGTCTGGGCAAATGTATAATACCATGTATCCATTATTATAGTATCGTACAGAGTATTTTCACTGCCCTGCAATCCTCTGTGCTCTACCTAATTCATCTCTCCTCTACCCAATCCCTGGCAATTACTTTCTTCATAGTTTTGCCTTTTCCAGAATATCATATGATTGGAATCATCCAGTATGCAACCTTTCAGATGGGCTTCTTTCACTTAGTAATATGCATTTAAGCGTCATTCCTGTCTTTTCATGGCCTGAGAGCTCATTTCTTTTTTAGCACTGAATATTATGCCACTATCTGGATGTACCACAATCTATTTACCCATCTACCTACTAAAGGACATCTTGGTTGTTTCCAAGGTTTGCCAGTTATGAATAAAGCTACTATAAACAGCTATGTGCAGGTTTTTGTGTGGATATGTTTTCAACTTCTTTGGGTAACTACCAAAGAGTGCAATTGCTGGGACTTCCCTGGTGGCCCAGGGGTTAAGAATCCGCCTGCCGGGCTTCCCTGGTGGCGCAGTGGTTGAGAGTCTGCCTGCTAATGCAGGGGACACGGGTTCGAGCCCTGGTCTGGGAAGATCCCACATGCCACGGAGCAGCTGGGCCCGTGAGCCACAGCTACTGAGCCTGCGCGTCTGGAGCCTGTGCCCCGCAACGGGAGGGGCCGCGATAGTGAAAGGCCCGCGCACCGCGATGAAGAGCGGTCCCCGCACCGCGATGAAGAGTGGCCCCCACTTGCCGTAACCAGAGAAAGCCCTCGCACGAACCGAAGACCCAACACAGCCAAAAATAAATAAATAAATAAATAAAGTAGCTATAAAATTAAAAAAAAAAAAAAAAGAATCCGCCTGCCAATGCAGGGGACATGGGTTCGAGCCCTAGTCTGGGAAGATCCCACATGCCACGGAGTGACTAAGCCCGTGTGCCACAACTACTGAGCCTGTGCTCTAGAGCCTGCGAGCCACAACTACTGAGCCCGCATGCCACAACTACTGAAGCCCATGCGCCTAGAGCCCATGCTCCGCAACAAGAGAAGCCACTGCAGTGAGAGGCCCGTGCACCACAACGAAGACCCAACACAGCCAAAAATAAATAAATAAAATAAATTTAAAAAAAAAAGTGCAATTGCTGAATCATAAGAGTATGTTTGCTTTTGTGAGAAACTGCTAAACTGTCTTCCAAAGTGCTATACTATTTTGCATTCCCACCAACAATGAGGGAGAGTTCCTATTGCTCCACATCCCTGTCAGCATTTGATGTTGTTGGTGTTCTGGATTTTGGCCATTCTACTAGGTATGTAGTGATACTTCATTGTTCTTTTAACGTGCATTTCCCTGATGACATATGATGTGGGGCATTTTTTCATATGCTTATTTTCCATCTGTATATCTTCTTTGATGAGGCATCTGTTAAGGTTTTGACCATTTTTTAGTTGGGTTCTTTTCTTACTGTTGAACTTTAAGAGTTCTTTATATATTTTAGGGCTTCCCTGGTGGCGCAGTGGTTGAGAATCTGCCTGCCAATGCAGGGGACACGGGTTCGAGCCCTGGTCTGTGAAGATCCCACATGCCGCGGAGCAACTAGGCCCGTGAGCCACAACTACTGAGCCTGCGCGTCCGGAGCCTGTGCTCCGCAAGAAGTAGAGGCCGCGATAGTGAGAGGCCCGCGCACCGCGATGAAGAGTGGCCCCCGCTTGCCACAACTAGAGAAAGCCCTCGCACAGAAACAAAGACCCAACACAGCCAAAAATAAATAAATAAATAAATTAAAAAAATTAAAAAAAAAAAAAAAAAAAGAGTTCTTTATATATTTTAAATAACAGTCCTTTATCAGCTATGTCTTTTGCAAAATTTTCTCCCAGTCAGTGACTTATCTTTTCATTCTCTTGACTGTGCTTTCACAGAGCAGAAATTTTTTATTTTAATAAAGTCCAGCTTATCAACCCTTTTGTTCATAGATCATGGCTTTGGTGTTGTATCTAAAAAGCCATTGCCAAACACAAGGTCATCTAGATTTTCTCCTGTGTTATCTTCTAGGAGTTTTATAGTTTTGCATTTTACATTTAGGTCTGTGATCCATTTTTGGTTAATTTTTGTGAAGGGTGTAAAGTCTGTGTCTAGATGGATGTCCAGTTGTTCCAGCACCATTTGTTGCAAAGACTATTTTTGCTTCATTGTATTGCCTTTGCTCCTTTGTCAAAGATCAGTTGACTATATTTATGTAGGTTTACTTTTGGGCTCTTCTGTTCCATTGATCTATTTGTCTACTCTTTTGCCACTGAAGCATTGTCTTGACTACTGTAGTTTTATAATGTCTTGAAGTAGTATCAGTCGTCCAATTTTGTTCTTCTCCTTCAATATTGAGATAGCTATCCTGGGCCTTTTGCCTCCCGTAAAAACTGTAGAATCAGTTTAGTGATATTCACAAAATAACTTGCTGGGATTTTGATTGAGATTTCACTGAATCTATGGGTCAAGTTGAGAAAAATTGATACCTTGACAATATTTAGTCTTTCTATCCATAAACATGGAATATCTCTCCATGTATTCAGTTCCTCTTTGATTTCTTTTACCAGAGTTTTGTAGCTTTTCTCAGAAAAATCTCATACATATTTTTAGATTTATACCTAAGTATTTCATTTTGGGGAGTGCTAATGTAAACAGTATTGTGTTTTTAATTTCAAATTTCACTCGTTCATTGCTGATATATTATAGGAAGGTGATTGACTTTTGTATACTATTAATCTTGTAACCTACAACCTTCCTATAATTGCTTATTAGTTCCAGGTTTGTTTCTTTGTTGTTTTTACTTTTTCTATGCTTTTGGATTTTTCTACAAAGAGAATCATGTCAGCTGTGAATGAAGACAATTTTATTTCTTCCTTCCAAATCTGTATATTTTTATTTCCCTTTTTTGTTTGATTGCATTAGGTGTTGAAAAGGAGTGGTGAGAGGAGGCATCCTTGCGTTGTTCCTGATCTTAGTGAGAAAGCTTCTAATTTCTCACCATTAAGTGTGATTTAGCTGTACGGTTTTTGTAGCTCTTCTTTATCAAATTGAGAAAGCTGCCCTCTATTCCTAGTTTACTGAGAGGTTTTTTTTTTTTTATCATGACTAGATGTTAAATTTTGTACAATGTTTTTTCTGAAGCTATTGATGTGATCTTATGATTTTTCTTCTTTCACCTGTTGATGTGATAGATTACATTAATTGATTTCGAAGATAGGACTTTTGATTAATGGTTGGGGAATAGGAATGTTTTCCCTTCTAGAGAGTGAGGATGCAGACAGCAGTCTGTGACCATGAGAAAAGCCAGAGAGAATGAAGACTCCAGAGGACAGAGCAGGACCATCACAAAGAAGTAGAACTGAAGGCTGGTCAAACTTGCCCGAGGTCCATGCTACCCAATTGAAGAAGCCAATGCCATCCCTTTAATGTTTAATTCAATTTGACTTTTCAGTTATTATTTTCAACCCCAAACGTGCTAAGTGATACACTCCCAGGATGCTCAAGGAGAGAGAGACTGAGAAGATGTCAGGGATATTGAGGAAGGGATTTCTGCTGTGGGTAGAAGATGGCCTGTGAAAAGCTGTATAAAATTCCTCCAGTGACATTCCTCAATGACATGACAAATGACACGTGTTCTCTGGAAAATGTGCTTGCATGTGCATGTGTGTGAAGGTGGGAGACTAGATGTCATTTCTTAGAGGAATAAAAGAAACACTAATGTGGTTTTAAAATGTCCATCAAGCTGGTTGGGAGAGGAGCTCAGATACTGCTTCTTGCTGTAGGATGGGGCACACCTGTGGTTTATGGGAAAGCTCCTGGCCTCCTGCCAACCAGAGGAAAGCTCTCCAGGCTGCAACTTGACCAAGGTACAGAGGAGGCAAAGCAACTGCTTCAGTATCTCTGCTTCACTGTGTTTGGGCTTGCCCTTGAAGTGGGCAGTGTAGAATTCAGGACCACAAGCACATCCCCAGGACCAGAGAAGCTGCTGTGTTCTCTCTCCTGACCCCATCATGTCCGGTTGTCACTGGGGCAACCACAGGGGCCCATAGGTCTGGCCTGGATGGCATGTGTCTGTAGTAGTGCCTCCTTGGGATTCTAGAGCATCCTGGGTCCACGCCATCTTGCCTGCAGCCACCACAATGTGCCCCAGAGCTTATTCCACCCAGAAGCACATCCAAATTATCCACGCTGGAGACCTTGATGCTGGCATAAATTGGCAGCTGTGATTTGCTAAGAAGCATTATTATATTTTTTTACCATCATTATTCTTCAGCCCAGTTCCTCTGTTTGTCTTCATGAAACTTAAAAATGCCCCTTGTTGCATCAGACACTGGGGTACAGAGACAAACCATCCTGCTCCACTCAGTCTGAATTCCTGACCCACAGAATCCGTGAGATAATAAAATGGTGATTTTAAGCCCTGACATTTTGGAATAATTTTTTGTGCATTTGTAGTAAGTGGATCACCAGGCTTATCTTCTACCAGCTTCACAGCCCTACCAGAAAGAAGTTCATTTTCCCAACTGTTCTGAGGCAGGACAGTCATTGGACCAGGCTGGGTCACATGTCATCCTAGGCCAATTGCTACGGTCAGGAAATGTGGTGCTTTGATGGGCCAGACCTGGATCACATGCCCTCTGGGAGTGGGGTCAGCCTCAAGGTTTGGGAATGGGGAGAGAGGCTTCCCCAAGGAAAATGGAATGATATGGGAAAAAAATGGTGGTTGGAAGCTGGGCAGGCAGAAACAACAGTTGCTCTTTCAGCAATTTATTATGATAAATGAGCTTAATTTGTAGAATTAATAAAAGCCATCTTACCACGTGGCTTTGCAGGACACAGCCAGCTGGAGCTCTGGGGGCTCAACACTTTGCACCTTCACCATCATTTCCTCCATGGATCCTACTGCTGGGATCTTATGTTTCCATCCACTGTTCTCTGAGATAACCCAGGGGATGCATGCTAATCTACCCATTTGTTTGATGGGGAGACTGAGCTCCAGGGACAGGAGAAGGTTTGAGTCTACTCCAAGTGGGAGCTGAGCTGCAGGTCCTGAGCACCAGGATGTCTGCAATTATCCACTGCCTTCGTGCTCACCTGCCCACTAGGCCAGTCCTTGCCCCCATCTGCGGGGAGGGCCCCTGACGGGCCGAGGAAGACCCCAGGCCCAGATTTCAGCAGGTCCCTGGAGCAGTCAGAGCCACACCAGGACACTAAAGGCGGCTCATGTTAATCCCTCTGGAGTCAGGGCTCCGAGTCCCAGCACATCAGCCGGAGGAGAAATCAATACCCATCGCCTCCAGGACTTGAGTGACTAATATTTTTTTTTCAAGTTCTATGCAGTTATTTATTTTTTATTAAATTTTTCCATTGAAGCATATTTCATTTATTGGATTAGTTTCAGGTATACAGCTTAGTGATTCAGTATTTCTACAGGTTATACTCCATTAAAAGTAAAAATACCATATGCTAACACATATATATGGAATCTAAAAAAAAAAAAATGGTTCTGATGAACCTAGGGGCAGGACAGGAATAAAGACGCAGATGTGGAGAATGGACTTGAGGATGTGGGGAGGGGGAAGGGTAAGCTGGGATGAAGTGAGAGAGTAGCATTGACATACATTCACTACCAAATGTAAAATAGCTAGCTAGTGGGAAGCAGCTGCATAGCACAGGGAGATCAGCTTGGTACTAATATGTTTTTGAAGAGGTCTTGGGCTCGGCTGACTTTTGGCCCTCTCCCCGCTCCTCTCCACGGCACAATCATCTCTTCATAATCCAGTCAAGACTGGAGAAGATGGAGAGAGGGGCAGCAAGCGTTTTTCTCTCTGATTGGGCTGCCTGGCTGTGACCCGCTTCAGAAAGGCAGCCTCTCCCCCTTTCTGGAGCGTTGCCTTGAGAGAAATATCCACAGGTTGAGACATTTGCTCAGATGCCCTCAACTCATTAAATCATTTTCAATTTTGACAGGATTCGATGATGACATGGGGCTGTGATCACAGTTTGCTCAGCTGTCTGTCCCCTGAGTAAGAGATGGAGTAGGAGTAGTTCAAATATTAGTAAAAGAAGAATGTCACTTCCTTTTTTTCATTCTTGAAGATTATAAATCATTTGGAACTCTTTGGGGACAAGGCATTTTATAGACGCTCTATCTGACCAGGTGCACATCGAACATTTACACTCAAATTCAAATGTCTCTCATCCTTGACTTTGACATAAAACCGTGTCATATTTCGCCCATGGGCTGCATGCCTATAAGCAATGTCAGCTTTCGGAGAATAGAACCCCAGTTAAAGGCAAGATAGCTGTTGTGTTAGTTTGCTCGGGCTGCCATAACAAAGTACCACAAATTGGGTGGCTTAAACAGCAGAAATTTATTGTCTCACAGTTGTGGAGGCTGGAAGTCCAAGATCAAGGTGTCAGCAGAGCTGTTTCTTTGGAGGCCTCTCTTTTCGGCTTGTAGATGGCCGTCTTCTCCCTGTGTCCTTACATGGTCTTCCCTTTGTGCATGTCTTAACCTCTTATAAGGACACCAGTCACATTGGATTAGGGCCTGCCCTAATGACTTCATTTACCATTGATTACCTCTTTAAAGACTCTGTCTTTAAATACAGTCCTATTCTGAGGTATTGGAGGTTAGGACTTCAACATATGAATTTTTGGGGGTGGGGGTGGGGCACAATCCGGCCCATAATAGCTATTTCTTTTTTCACAAAAGCAAACTTTTCCTTCTTTTTCAGCCATCCCAGCCTGCACTCAGATTTGTCATCTCCAGATTCTTAGAGTTGTTAATCAAGCTCTCAGCAAGAATCTAGTGAGAACTTCTTGCTCTCAGGTTCAAGGAATAATGAATGACGCTAAGACCTTAAGAACAAGACACTGATTCTGATTCACAGCACATTTGGTCTACCTGGAAAGACAAAAGATATTTAATTGGAAAACCCCCCCAAACTCCCTTTTCCCATTGCCAGGAAAAACCTGCAAGAGAAAGACCATTCTTGGGGAGGAACAGAAATTCTTTTGGTCAACAGCATTTGTCATTTCTAGTCTCTTAAGGAAGATGCTGAATGTTGCCCGTATACCAGTTCCAGACTCCCCATTTTGCCCACATGTAATTGAAAATTTGGCCACTCCTATTCTCGTGACTCAGCACGAAAGAAGTCATCAATCTCAGGTTTAAAATCAGCTGCAAAATGTTGAAGAGACAATTCAGCAGAGGGGGAAGGTAAGCAGTAAGCTCATTTTGCAACCATAAAAGTATTTTGGAATAAAAGTCATACTTGGAAAGCTGGAAACTGGAGGAAAATTCTGCCAAGTTTGTTGTTTAAAAAAACCTCATTATGTATCTTGACATTCTTTAGGAATATTTTATCAAATGATCCATTCCCAGCAATGTTATTTTGGGGCTCCATTTGATACCAGCTGACATGCTTCTATTTAGTATTTTACTGACTTTGAAAATCACAGCACCCAAATTACAGTCGCTAACGAAAGAAGGGAGCAGGTCTGTGAGTGGAGACTGATTAATATATTCATTTCTCTACTCGTCTCATTCTTGCCTTAGATGATGGGTGAAAATGTTGCATGAGTTATTTATTTATTTTGGAAGGAAAAAAAAAAAGGAAAATAAGGTGCAGTGGTTCCCGGGTTAGCTGAGTCTTCATCTATGTCTTCCTCCTGGTCACCCATGTAAATGCAGGTCACTGGTTACTGGTCTGGCTCATGGAGATGGCTTGTGAACTTAGCTGATACACTTTTGATGAAAGCCCTGTAGTCCAAGAGATTCTGTTGTCCCTCCCACAGATGGCAAGAGCAGGCCTCCACCTGGTGAGCCCACTTTGAGATGCTTTTGGAAGGCTGATGTCTATTCATGATGTGGTGAGCCCCTTAGGATTTAATTTCCACTGAGAGAAGATAAAGAAGGGCTTATTTTTTAAGTAGGGGATTCACCTACATGGTGTGCCTTTAGGCAGACTTCTTTCCCCAAAAGTTTCACAGTTGACCCAACTTGGGAATTCCTAATGATTCCCTTTGGGCTGAGGCGATGCTTTTCCCAGAGCCCTCCCTGACAACCACTTCTGAAACGCCATTCAAGGACACCCTGACCCAGTAACGTGACCTCCATGTTGGGTTGTAGGACCCATCTGGGTTCAGGTGTTTCTGGTTCGTTAAGGTTCTCGAATTAGGTTCTTATGGGATTAACCTATAAATACCACGTGCACTGGGGAATTAAAATGTGAAGGGAGTATTTTGTATTAAACCATCTACAGCTAATGCCTTCCATCTTCAACCGTGTATCCTAACGTGTGGGGACCACCAGTCATCAGCACCTCCCTCCTCTTCATCCCTACCATCCCCACCTTCGGCAGCATCAGCATCACCTCCATCATCATTGTTTCAGCCACAGTCGGAATCAACAACTGTTACTCTGAGTTGGAGGATGTAGGAAAATTTCTTTGTAAAGCAGACTTCAAATGGAAAAAAAAAAAAATACTGGTAACAAACCGACCAGTGGATTTCTTGGAAATAATTTCTCAATCAGTGAAGATTTAAAGCATGCTAACTTCTCTTTATTATAAAAATGCTGCAGGCTGCTTATAGGAAAGTGCAGGAACACGAGGCCTGGAAACGGCCCTAGTTAATGGAAAATACTTGGAAGTGAGTTGGTGCTCTGTTTGACATATTCTGGATTTTATATGTTCAGAGTGGATGAGCGAAAAGTCGTAGGCAGAGGGGGTAGGGGCTCCCCAGGGAAAGAGAACCAGGCATGGCTTTCTTGACATAAGAGAAGCCATTTTAGGCTGAAGCCGTTTTGTGATCTAAGTCTGGCCACAATGCTCACCCTCGCAGAATAGGTCTCAGTAGTTAATGATTTTAAGGGGACAAAAGAATGTAAAAACAAACAACTCTTACCAAGCCAGGGAGATAATTTAACCATTTTGGAGACAATGTATCAGTTACAGAGACTCTCAGTTCTGTTTTGAAGGTAAAGATTAGCCTGAAACACATTCTTGAGCTGTTTTGCAGGATCCAACCCCCCTCTGCGTGCTCAACCACCAGATTAACTGGAACCTGAGGAATGATGATGCTGACCTTTGCTGACCCTTGTGACTTCAGTCGACTAGAGCCTGGACTCTGTCAACCTTTGCCCCAGTTCTTTTTTTATTTTCAATTTTTCTTTTTATTATTGGTTTCTTTTTTTTAAAATTAACTTATTCTTTTGGCTGCATTGGGTCTTCGTTGCTGCACGCGGGCTTTCTCTAGTTGCGGCGAGCGGGGACTACTCTTCGTTGCAGTGTGCAGGCTTCTCATTGCGGTGGCTTCTCTCGTTGCGGAGCACAGGCTCTAGCTGTGCGGGCTTCAGTAGTTGCAACATGCGGGCTCACTAGTTGCGGCACGTGGGCTCTGGGGCAGGCGGACTCAGTAGTTGTGGCTCGCGGGCTCTAGATCCCAGGCTCAGTAGTTGTGGCGCATGGGCTTAGCTGCTCCGCGGCATGTGGGATCTTCCCAGACCAGGGCTCGAACCCATGTCCCCTGCATTGGCAGGTGGATTCTTAACCACTGCACCACCAAGGAAGTCCTTGCCCCAGTTCTATGCAGAATTCTCCTCTTCATGAATATGCATGCACCCTTGCCCCTTCATGAATATTTATGCACCCTTAGTTTAAAGGTTCCCCAATTTTGCTGTTCGGGGAGATACTGCTTTGGAAAAGACCCCTGGTGTTCTTACTTGCTGCAAGTAATAAATCCTTCTTTCTCCCGCTCTTTGGCTTGGTTGTGTTTTTTGGCTCAACTGCCTACTAAGAGGTGAACGCAGTTTTTGGGTAACAAAGTGAATCTCTTTCAGAGAAAACAAACATAAATTCCCAGAGGATTTTTTTTTTTTTAAATGGGGCCACTCATGCATTTTGAGTCAATCCCAATCCTGCCATGTCGATGCAGGACGTATGACGCCAAATCAAAGGAGGGAGGCATCTTTTACCTCTGTTAATACTCAAGTGTACATCATTGTTCTTTCTCTTCACAAAATAGAGAATTTAAGTTATTATAAAGCTCTCCCATGCCTTGTGCTGTCCAGGGATAGCAGACAGGACAAGTAGACTCCCAAGGGGGAGAGAAATAAAACTGGATGACCCAAGTAGTCCTATGAAAGAAAGTAGTCCAGGGTGTGTGATTATGTCGGCATATATCCTTGGGTGAGTTTCCTTTGCTCCCAGAGACCATCACAAATTCCAACTGAAGTGGGCTCAGTTGAGAATTCATTTCTAGCTAAACTCAATCGCATCTTATAAGCCATTTTCTTTTTGAGGCTGAAGCTATAAACAGTGTCTTTGCTTGGCTTCCCCCAGAGCAGAGCTGGAGACAAGGGTTTGTGTCAGGTAGATTGGGGAAATGAGTCTAGGAACTGAAATGGGATGGGGTTGGGGGTGGGGGTGAGGAAGAGTAAAAGAAAGAAAGAAGAGAAGCCAATCCATGGATGTGATCTGAGTTAGTTACTGTGTGTGGTGGTTTTAAAATACGGCTGCAAATTTTGGATGCTCTTTCAACTAAGAGGTGGGATCAATGTCCCGTCTCCTGGCTTGTGACTCTTTTGGCTAGTGGAAGTTATGCTATGTGACCTCCAAGGCTAGGTCAGAAGAGTCCATTCATCTTCCGCCTTGTTTGCTAGAACGCTTGCTCTTGGGACCCTGAGCCATCATGCCAGCAGTCTGACTCTGCTGAGGCTGCCATGCTGTGAGGAAGCCCAACTCACGTGGGGAGGCCACACGTAGGCCCTCTGGTGGGTAGTCCCACTAGTGACTTTGAGCCTTTCTAAGCAGGCATCAAATAGGTGAATGAAGAAGTCTCCAGACAATTCAATTCCTCAGCGATGTGAGTCACCTCCAGCACTTCAACTCTTCCTAGCAGAGGTCTTCAGACACCCTGGAGCTGTGTTTTATTTGAAGTCCTGACCCATATAATCAATGAACGTAATAAACTGGCTGTTGTTTTATGTCAGTAATTTTCAGGGTGGTTTGCTGTGCAGCAAAGCATAACTGGGACATGTGTGTGAGTGACTAACTGGGACACGTGTGTCGGTCCCCCTGGAGTCTCAGGAACCATTCTTTCCCATTTTCTGCTGATATGCTGGGAGGGGAATGCTTACCTACTGACTCCAGGCTCACTCTCATCCCACGCTGGCACTAGTTGTATTTATCTTACACTCTGCATGGACTTTTTCTCCAGATAGTTGCATGATTGCATCTTCCATGCTATCAGATCTTTGCACAAATATCATCTTCTTAGGGAGGATTTTCTGCCTGTCCTTGTTATATTGTACCCCTTTGGCACTTTTCTGTCCTTCCTGCTTTATTTAACTCCATGGCACTCAATACCCTTTAACAATTATTATTTGGGTTTCCCCTTTCTTCCCCTAATTAGAATGTAAACTCCATGAGGGCAGTAATGTTTGTCTGCTTGCTCAATGATTTACCTTTGGCTCCTAGAAAAGTGCCTGGCATATGGTATGCACTCCAGAAAAATTTATCAAAAGAAACAAACGTGATGTGAGATTGAAAATATTGGGGGTGGGGGACCAATGTTGGACACAGTTGTCAGGGAAGGTCTATTGCAGGAGGTGACAATAGAGTTGGACCTGGAAGGGCTAATTAGCTGGAGGTATGGAGTGTTCCATAGTCCACCTAGAGGTGTGGAAGGAGCAGCCTGTGCAAAGGCCCTGAGGTCACATTCAGGAATTTAAAACCAACATGGCTGGAGTGCCAAGAATGGGAGTCAGATGGCAGGGGCCATAGGGTGCAAAGCTTTGAGTCTATCCAAGATCCCTGAGAAATACACATTCTTCTTTATCACAAATATTCAAATAACATTTCCTGATTATCTTTATCACTCATCGAATGATAACTCCCCAGGTTATAGATCTGTTTTTCCTGCTATCCTGTGAGATCCTTGGGGACCAGAGACCAGGCCCGATGTACCTGTGCCTCTCGGACACTGAGCGCAATACGCAGCACCCACTCCTCACCCCGTGGGTTTGGCTGAATTGAATTGTGGGTTCACCTCTGAAGCATCCCTCCCAAAGGAGCAAAGAGAAGGTGAGTATCTGACAGCAGTGATAACATAACATGTTTGAGAGCTAGTGTGGTATCTGCTGTGTCTGCTTAGCATTTGTTCCCCCTTCTTCAAGCATCAGCGACCCAGCCCTCACTTGTCCTTCAGCAGGTGGCTCAGGTGGCCACTCTTCCCAAGGCCCTAGCCCTCCACAATCAATGCAATTTTAGGTCACATATTCTGCAAGTTAAAATCTCAACTAACAAGGATATTCCTAATTCTTTTTTCCCCTGGCCGAATACTGTGACCTTTTAATAGATCTTGAATGTTTTACTGAAAAATACTGTAAAACTCTTTCAACTGTTTATTGTCAGGGCCCTTTGAAAGCCTCTATAAAGATGCTAATCCATGACCAGGAGGTCCACTCTCCCCTCCCCTGCTTAGCTTCTGCCCCACCTGAGAGCTGCAGTTTCTCTTTTCCAGGCGAACCTTGGAGGGGTCTCAGGTAGACTCAGGTCTAGAAGGAAGCTTGAGGTTTTGCTGTACTGGGGAACTGGGGAGAGTTTCCCTCCTTCCTGTAACACAGCTCTCATAAGGAGCCAAGTCTTGCTTTAGAATTCCGCGAGTGGAGACTTGTCTGCAACATGAAGAGCGTGCCGTTCTCTTGGCCACTGATATTGGCTCAAAGATGGACAAGGGACCCAATTAGAGCTGATGAGACTCTAGTTTTCCATGGAAACCGGGGACTACAAAAGTCATGTTTCTACTGGGGTTGCTGAATTGTGAACCTGGATCTGCCAGGAGACAGGCCAGGAGGAAGGGCTGCCCAAAGGAGATCAACAGGCAGGAAGGCAGTGCCAAGGATGGAGAGAGATGCTGCCTGGAGCTGAGGACTGGAATTAGTCATGCCTGAAGCTGGATCGAGATCTGGACTTCTTAAAAGATATGAGCTAGTGAATCTCCATTTTCTCGAGCCATCTGATTTGATTTCTGATACTTGGAATCAAGAGTCTTGATTAATACTGAGACCAACCTGAAAAAGTTCTGAGATGCACTGACAGATGCTAGTCTACTGCTTGAGGACTTCAGCTGTAAGACTTCAAGGAGAATGTCTTCTTTGATAAAAAGAAAATGTTACTTTTTAATGGGGGCTGAGTTAGGCTTTCATCTTAATATTGTTCTCATTTCTGCAGGACTTGGTTTGGGTCCTGGCATGCTGGATGAGCCCCTGATGCTGTGGAAATCCAGCAGAGGCTTCCCGAGCACAGGGAGACTGTGAGGCTAAACCAAGCCTGAAATTCGTTGCTTCTTTACCATTTATCTTTTCCTGAAGGACAAAGGACAAGAAATACAGTGTGCATGTGATTGTTCATGTTTGGCAGGAAAAGATACATCATTGAAACTGAAGACACTTAATTTTTTAGAAACTTCAAATGAATCTTGTTTGAGCTGGATTTCCTTTTCTGTGTTGACACTTTTCGTTCTCATTATGAGCTCAAAATGGTAGCTCCGGTTTAACTTTTTATTCCTTCTCAAATACTTTAATTCCTGGTGGCCTCATTATCTACTAAAGACATTTGAACAGGATACCTTCAAAGTTACCAATTATGTTATAAAGATTTCCTTAAAAATTGTTTTGCTTTTGGCAAGAGTCAGGATCCAGAGACACAATTTGTTATGCATTCTCTTACTTGCTGTTTACATATTTCTTTAAAAAACAGTGATTTTCCTTCTGAGAGCTACGTACATACCCTTCCTTATTTGCCTCATAGTTTGCTGTCACATCACACAAAATTTGTTTAAAAGGAAAGAATAATTCATATCTGCTTCCCCAATGGCCCCTAAATAAGTACTTTCCAACCATTGATATATCTGCTATTAGCGTCTGAAATCTGCTTTTATCCAGAGGGACACAAATGAATCTTTGCAATACCTGTCTCAACGTGTGTATCTTAGGGGAAAAAAGAATTTCAAACATTCATATCTTTCCAACCAGTGGTTTTCATAAGCTGAAGTCACAAGGACCAGGATTGTCTTGAGAGGAAGATAAGGCAGGGTCTTGGCAAAGAGTGCAAGATGACTTCTTCATTGAAGCTGGGGCTCTGCTCAAAGTGAACAATGATGGTTCAGTGCTTTGTGGAAGTGCCCATGTGTAATAATCAAGGAAGCCCTACAGCATTGTCCATAATGGACTTTTTTGGTTGTAATTTTTTTTTTGCCAGGGAATGTGTACAATGACTCCACAGCAAGGAGGCCTGAGGTTCTTACACACAGGCTGACTTTGGCTCCTGGATGATGTTGGGATGCATCTTGAGGACCAGCTGCCTGTGGCTGTGAGGAAGGATGCACCGCCAGGAGCAGCGTCCATCCTCCGCGGCTCTGACCCCGAGGCTGCAGGGCGGGCGGCTGCCTGGGGACAGGGGGCGCGGCCCCCGAGGGGGCAGCATGTGTCTCACCTGCGGGACTCCGTCCAGAAGTTGGACTCAGCCAGGAAAGCCAGTCCCGCCCAACTTGCAAACCCTCTATTTATATCCAGGTCAGGTCCTCTGAAGGCTGAGGCCAATTCAGGAATGAATCACCTGTTTGCCCAGAACATGAAACAGCTGAGTCCTCCAGGCCGCCACTTTGGCGAGAGAGGGGCGGGTGGACGGGGAGGCACTGGGTTCCCATCCTGCTCCCCAGGCCACTGTCCGCCCGGGGAAGTCCTCCACATCCGGGCTTTCCTTCCCTGCCGGGAGCAGGGCCGAGGGCAGCTCCTCTGTCATGGGTCACCATCTGAACTTGATTTACTCGTTTTTATACCTTCTATGGTCATTTGCACCCACAGGAATGTCACCCACAGGAGAGAAGGAACATTGTCTGCTTGCTGTTGGACTCCTGCCCTAAGAACTGGCCCAACCACACAGTAAGTTCTTGATGTGCATTTGTTGAGTAACTGGATGAGTGAGAAGAATCAGAGAATGGACGCTTAAGAATTCTAAACTAAATATTTAAATCAGAGAACGTTCTAGTCAGATGGGGCCCTTGGAAATTGTTTAGTCAAGCCCATTCGTTTTGCGGGAGGGTAAACGGAGGCTCAGGAGGAAAGGGGGTTTACTCACACCTGAGGCTGAGGCCCCTGCGGTATTAGGAGGGGGACCCGCTTAGCGTGGTGTGTTTCGGGGTGATGGGTGGCTGTGGAAGCTTTCTACCCTTTGACGCATCGCTGAGGAAAGCAGGGACAGAAGGTGCAGACGTGCCGGAGGCTAAGTGACTCAGGGCAGCGGCTCAGAGGAGACAGAGCCGGCGGTGGGGCGGGCAGGGCCCCGGAAAGGCTCCCCCGAGGACGAGGAGGTCTGAAGGGCGGGAAGAGCAGGGAACCCCCGAATTTGACGTCACCTCACGGGAGGGCCTGAGGCAAGAACTGGGTGAGGCAGATCCCTCAGGAATTGAACTTGGGGACAGAAACGTTACTGACTGCCTGTCACAGCCAGAAGGTCTTTAAAATGCTCATCAGATCAGGTGCTCCCTGCTGAGAACCTTCTGGAGGCTTCAGGATGAGTTTCTCAGGTCTGCCTTAATGAATTACCGCAAACTGGGTGGCTTCAGACAATGGTAACCGGTTTCTCCCTGTTTAGGAGCCAGAAATCTGGAATCAAGGTGTGGGTGTGTTGGCTCCTTCTGGGGGCTCCGGGGAGCATCCGTCCCGCCTCCCTCCCAGCTTCCGATGGCTCCCGGCAGCCCTGGCCTTCCTTGGCTGGGAGCTGCATGCCTCCCGTCTCTGCCTCATGGGCACATGAAGTTCTCCCTGCGCGTCTTCCCATGGCCTTCGTACAAGGATGCTCGTCAGAGTATTCAGGGCCCGTGCTAAGCCGGCGGGACCTCATCTTAACTGATTACACTTGCAAGCGCTGTCTTTCCAAAGAAGGTCACATTCGGAGGTTCCGGGGGGACGTGAATATTGGGGGGAGAGGTTACTCAACCCCAGTACAGCTCCCCGTTGCTCCAACATTAAAACCCCTCCCCTCCCCAGACCGCGAGCCTGTGCAGGCTGCTGGTTAGAGCGAGGGCGCGGAGCTGGGCTTCCCGGGAGCGCGCGGCTCGGTCGGTCACCACCCCGACGTGCTCGTGCTCGGTGCGTCGTGGCTCCCAGCTCTTCAAAGGCCTCCCAACGATGCGGGGTGGCCAGGGGACCCGCTTTGGCCAGTGGGGCCCTTGTGGGCTCGATGCAGTGAGAGGCTGTAAGTGCATTTGTGAGGTCTGGCTTGGTTCTTGGCTTCTGGAAGGTCCTGCCCCAGGGAACTGCCCTTCTAAGGTGGGTGAGGGCTTTGCAGGGCTGACTCGACCCTGGTCCCCAGCCTGAGGTCCCGCCCAGTAGCTCAGTGATCCTCAGCAGAGACGCCCAAAGGAGCCCAACTCGGATTAGCTGAATGCAGAGGACCTGCAGCCCTGTGAACTGAGATGTGGGGAGTCACTGAGTTTGGGGGTTTAGTTGTGGATCATTATTGGGACGATGGCTGAGAAATACAGACACAGGGCACTGGGCACTGAACTGCCCTCTCAGTTTCCCCGTCTGTCAAAGGGGCTTATAGCAGTCAGGTGGTTGTGGAGAGTCAACGAGCTCCTGGGTGTGAAGCGGATCCTGGTGAATATCAATGAGCATCAGCTGTGTTATCATCGCGAGGCCCCTCCCAGCTCGTTCTGCCCTGCCCCCCACGTCGGGTCGCTGTGCTGGGAGGTCAGCCCTCCGCCCAGCTTCTGGAAAACTCTAAACCTTAGCCTCTTCCCCAGTCTTCACATGACGGGTTTTTCTTCACGTGATGGGTTTTCCTCGTTCTCCAGAGCTCAGCCCAGACGGCCCCCCCGCAGGAGTGCTTTCCCGAGGGCTCCACTGCGGCTGGTGCTGGTCCCCGCGTGCTGGCTGGTTCGGTGTCCGTCCAGGCGCTGGAGGTCAGGGCAGCCACGAGGCAGGGCTCTTTGTCTCTTGTTCTCTGGTGCATCCCAGGACCTGACCTGGCCCAGCGTATAGCAGCTGCTCTGTTAATACTGTGAACTTGCTTTAGAAAGCGTGGTCAGACCTTGCCCTTCGTGTGTGCATTCGTGCAGCCCGTCGTGTGGGACGCCTGCCCTGCGCGCAGCTCTCCTCTGGGCAGCGGGGAAGGACAGCCAGCCAGGTCCCTGTTCCTGGAGCTCACATGTCAGCGGGAGACAATGATTATGAAAAGTGACGGCGTGTGGGTTCTGGAGGTGATGATTGCTGAGCGGGAAGTGCAGCAGGACGAGGAGGGAGTGACGGGTGGGGTGCGGGTCACACAGGCTGCTGGGCGGACTCGCTGAGACGGCGGCAAGGGACAAGGGTCCTGGAGACAGGAGCCGGGGCTCGTGGATCGCGGGGGAGGGGGCTCCAGGCCGAGGGCACGGCCAGTGCGGGGCCTGCGTGTGAGGCGCAGCGAGGGCCGGAGTGGCTGCGAGGAGGTAACAAGGGGGCCGGCGGGGCTGCGGTCCGGGAGGGGACGGGCCACATCTGTGTACGACCTTGTAGGCCCCTGCAGGGACGCTGGGTGTCGCTGTGCGTGACCGGAGCCTGGACGGGCCTGAGCAGAGGAGGGCCGTGCTCTGAGTGTGTTTTACAAGGACCCTCAGGCCGTGTGGGGAGACAGACTCTGGGACTGAGGGCCCGGCAGCTGGACCCGTGAGGAAGCCATGCTGGGGGGGGCGGGAAGGTACAGGGCGGGATCATCATGGCCCGGCTTTGGGATTCATCTGTGAAGGTCGGGCTGATGGGATTCGCTGATGGAGGGAACAGAGCAGGTGAGAGGAAAGCAAACCAAGGTCAACTCCGAGGATTTGGCCTGAGCAGCTGGGAGAATGGAGGTGCTATAGAGTAAGGTGTGTGGGTCTCAGGAGGGGCAGATGGAGGCCAAGGAGGGGCTGAGATGCAGAGAAACTTTCTGGAAAGGACAGAGGGGCCTGAGCCAACTTGCCCTGGGCTCCCGCGCTTCCTCTGTGAGAGCTGCAAGGACGACCACCTGTGTCATCAGAGAGCTGGTGCAGCCAGACTCTGCACTGTGTCTCCCCCGGAGGCACAAAGGTCAATGTCACAGCCGTCTGCTCTGATGCTGGCTTCAAGCCAAGACCTTAATATTCAATGAGAAATCTGCATTGATGAAAATTTCATTAAAGAAACATTATCCCTTTCACTCCCCTCATTATTCTTGGCTTTGAGTATTGGGCTGATTTGGGTTTGATTACCTGATGATCTGAAGATTGGAGCATTATTAAAAATTTAGATGAGCAGTGATGTGTCTGGCCTCCCTCTCATCTCTCAGCCGGAGCACGAGGGGCTCTGCTAATGATCACAAGCAAGTCGGGAGACACGGCAATTAGAGAATTACCTATAGTTTGAGGGAGCCTCGACCCCTTTGCCTTCAATGGAAATTAGCTGCTTGGCTTCCAGGGCACACAGATTTAATCGATAAAATGCTCAAGAGGAAATTTCAGTCCTGGACCCAGTTTTAGGACTAACGAGCTGTATGTTTTCAGGTCCCCTCCCCTTTCTGTGCCCCAAACGTGCCCCCATCTGTAGAGCAAAGAGGTTGGATCAGGGCAGGTGCTTAAAACTCGTGCCTGTGGGCTGAAATCAGCTTCCAGAGGGACTCTGTCCTGCAAACTGTTTTGTTTATTTGATTAATGAACACTTTCCTAGACTTATGATCTTGGGTTCTACATGCTTCATGTGTATTAATGTGTCTAATTCTCCCATCCACCCCATGAGTTGATACTCTAATCATTCCCACTTTATAAACAGGGAAACTCTGACCAAGAGGAGTTAAATGACTTAGCCTGGGTCACCTACTCAGGACAAAGGCAGGATTTGAACCCAGGTGTTCTGGCTGTAGAGCTTAGCTCTATACACTATACCTCTCTGCCAAACTGCTATTGTTATTATCATTTTTGGAAGCACTGTGTTAAAGTAATTTTCAGAATTTTAAAAGTGCATATTTTATATAAAGCATAGCTTATGTATAAAATGATTGAGTTCTCTTAATTCTCAGTCCAGTTTTCCACTTTGCCGCAAGCAGCTGGTACCAACATCCCCTTAGGATGGAATATTCTACCTCAACCCCATCAGTACCATAGTCTGCCCATCACTGTGGCTGAGTTTCACTTGTCCTAGATGATTGAACTTGCCCTTTTAATGATGCTTGAACTGCTTCACTATTTGACTTGGTTGCCTGGTACTGGTATGCATTTAGGTTTGTAACCTCTAGGCTAGGTGTTCTCTTAATCTTTGTCTGTTGCTGGAGTCCTGGAATTTTTGGTTTCATGAGAAACTAGAAACAAAAACAATTTACCGTTTATCAACTTAGGAGGCATGGAACCCCAGCTTTCTAGGTATTTATATCTAGTTCAATAGGCAGGATTTCTATATTTAGGTATGATGGAATAACTTGTATCCAACCCAAGGAACACCTAGCAGAGCTTAATAAGCTGAAATAAGGAAAGAAAGAAAGAGAAAGAAAGAAAGATGTTTGAAGGCATCAGAAAGCAACCCAGGCTGCTAGGACTGGAGGATCTATTAATACAATTCCAGAGAGAAGTGAAATATACTGCAGTGAGCCCCCTGTTCTCTACTCCTTTTCCCCTTGAGCTAGTTGTAAATTTGTAAGTGGAGCGGGTCCAGAAATCAGAAAGTGGCATTTCAGAGCTCTATGTTAAGTTCACAGATCTGGAGAGACACAAGTTGACATTCAAGGCTACCAAAAAAGCCAGCATTTGAAGACCCAAGACATCAGAGAAAATAGACCCCCGCCTCCCCAAGTAGTGAGTCTGACTTTCTGCAGCACTTTTCCTCTTAAGGTGTTTGCTGATTCCTAAGCTGCACAGAATGAGATGCCTAGAAGCCAAGCTGAAAATGGGCTGCAGAGAAGCTAAGGAACTAAGCAGAATTTTCTCCAATATCATGTTGTCATAACAACAAATATTAGAGTTCAAGCCTCAAAAAATAGGGGTCCTGGAAAATGTGCAAGTCTTTCAACTGAGACTCTCAAGGGACTTTGGGAGTAAGTTCAAAGCAAAATAAACCAGGCCTTATAAAGACTGGAAATCAGCCTTAAATGATCTTAATCCCAGATAGGATTAAGGAAATCTGCCCCTCCCACAGTGGCTATTGGAAGAATGTACTCTCTAGGAAAAGAGAACATCATCATGAGACAGTGAATTTTTCAAATAAAATATCCAGCATTCATAAAAATTTGCCAGACATAACAGGAGAAGGAGCCAATGACCAAAAACCAAGTGGTGAAAAAACAGACAACAGGGAAAGACCTGCAGATAACTAGGTGTTGAAATGATTAGAGACAAACATTTAAATAATTATTATTCTGTTAATTAAAAAGATGTACAGCTGGAGTATTTTATCAGAGAAATGCAGTTTATAAGAAGAATCAGATGAATAGTCTCAAACTGAAAAATAAGTAAAATTAAAAACACAAGAAATTGGTATATCAGCAATTTAAACCTATTTTCAAGAAGAAAATAGGTTTGTTGAAAATATTTATCCTGAAGCATGGTGAAAAACATTGAAAATAAGGGGAAAAAACATTAGAAAATATGGAATATTGTGAAAAGTTCTAAAACATGTGTAATTGAAGTTTTAAAAAGAGAGGAAAGGGAATATATTGCAGAATCACTATATGAAGAGATAGTGAGTTTTTTTTCCCCAAAGCTGATGAAATGTATCAAGTTGCAGATTCAAGAACTCCTAGCATATTAAAAACAAGGAAATAATACATTTAATTACATTCTAGTGAAACTGCCCCCAGCTGAAAACAAAAGGGAAATCTTAAACACATTCAGAGGAAAACCATACATTTCCCTCAAAGGAGAAACAGTAAGTAAATAGCTAACTTCTCAATAAGAACCATGGAGCGGAAGATAATGAAATAAAGAACTGAAAGAAATCAACTGCCAATTCACAATTTTATACCCATCAAAAATGTATTTTGAAAGTGAAGTTGAAATAGAGGCATTTTCAGAGAAGTGAAAATTGAGAGAATTTCTTACCAGCAGATCTGCTCTAAAATAATCCCTGAAGGGAGTTATTTAGGCAGAAGGAAAATGATGCTAAATGAAAGTACAGAAATGCATAAAAGAATAAAGAGCAGTAGAAAAGGTACTATGTGGGTAGATTTAATGAATATGCAAAACAATAATAATAACAATGTCTGCTGGGTTTATAATACATGCAGAATTAAATTACATGATAGTGATGACATGAATATCCAGAGGAATGTTAAGTGGAGTTACTGTGTTCTAAAGGTCTTCATTCTTTGGGAAATGATAAGGTTCTAACATAGGACAGACTATCATGAGTGAAGGGTATATGTTCTATTCCCTATTACATGCACTAAAATAATAATGAAGGCATCAACATGAACAATCTAATTGGAGTTTACTAAATAGAATAATAAAAATACAAAATGAGGCAGGAGAGAAAAATGTGATACACATAGAAAACCGATAGTAAGAAAGTAGACTTAAATCATATGAATAATTACATTAAATGTAAACAGATTAAATTTCCAAAGAGAAGGACCAATCTTATTTTCATCTGCAGGGAAACACAGATCTGTTTCTCAACTATGAGAAGTTTTTCAGTTAGATGTGCTTGTGAATCACCTGAGGAACTCATGGAAATGTCTGATGCCCTGGGCCTGACTTTAATATTTAGGGGTGGGATTTGAGAAGCTGCATTTTTAATAAGCCCCAGACCTGTCTTTGAGGGACAATAACCTATTGTGTGGAATGGGAGGGGGTAGGAATGAAGATAAATTGAAAGCACATAGTTTAGTTCTTGCAGAACACACAGTAAATGCAATGAAGAATCTCTACAATGATTGTCTCAGTGAGGACCTTTGCCCTCGTGCAAATAGGGAGTCAGAGGTCTTTCCCTATTTTAACTATTCTGATATCAGCCACTCAGGACAGACCAGCTGCAGGTAGCATCCAAAGCAAGCAGGGGTCCAAGTGTACTCAGATATTTATTTACTGGTGAGCTCAAGCAAAGAGCGTTAACCCCGGGCTGGCTGTATGAGGACAAGAGGCTGCATCTGGTCCAGGACGCTGGCTCTGCTGGGGCCATCTGTGCACTGGGCCAAGGCCCTGCTGGACATAGATCACAGATGAGGAGGCGCTGTGGTTTCAAGGCCAACAGCAGCTGGCCTGTCCTCTGGACCCTGGTCTCCCCGAGGGTTCTGGCCCTTGACATGAAAAAGTGAAATAGGGATTTTATCCCAAGACAGGAGGTGAGGGGGGCTGTTTCTGGGACAGCCCCTGCAGTGCTGGCTGTGCCTGGGGAGTCACAAAGGGGGACCTGAAAGGGGTACCGAGGCAGAAGCCACGCAGGGTGGGGAGCGCCGGCCTGTCTTGCCTCAGGCTGCCCAGGGTGCATGCCCACAGGTGTGAGGATCTCCTGGTGAGCCTGATGGGGCTGGAGAGGCAGCTCCGGAGTTTTCCCCCCGCACCATGGCCCAGCTCCCAGGTCTGACCCAGGGAGGAGTTGGTGGCAGTGAATCTGGCCATGCTAGCTTTGCTTATTCTACCAAAAAAAAAAAAAAAAAAAGATAGGATATAGGTGAATTTCCCCTTTTATCTTTTTCCATTTTTACATTGATACACTTTATTTCTTTTTATGAGCAGTTTTAGGTTTATAAAAAAAAAACTTGAGCAAAAAGTATGGAGAATTCCCAAATACCCCCTTCATCCCCTCCCTCCTTGACTTTTTCCTACTAGTAATATCTGGCATTAGGGTGGAACGTTTATTACAGTTGATGAGCCAATATTGATATGTTATAATTCACTAAAGTCCATAGTTTACATTAGGGTTCACTCTTTGTGTTGTATATTCTATGGGTTTCGACAAACATAAAATGGCATGTATCCACCATTGCAGTTTCATACAGAATAGTTGCACTGCTCTAAAAATCCTCTGAGCTTTGCCTATTCATTCTTCCCTCCCCTGAACCCCTGGCAACAACTGATCTCTGGATCTATGATCTCCACAGTTTTTATCTTTTCCAGGATGTCATATAGTTGGGATCATACTGTATGTAGCCTTTTCAGATTGGCTTCTTTCACTTAGCGATATGCTTTTAAGGTTCTTTCATGCCTTTTCATGGCTTGATAATATTCCATTGTTTGGCTGTACCACACTTTTTATTCATTCACCTATTGAAGGATATCTTTGGTTGCTTCCAAGGTTTGGCAATTATGAATAAGGCTGCTATAAACATTCGTGTGCAGGATTTTGTATGCACTTAAGTTTTCAACTCTTTGGGGTAAGTTTTTCAACTGCTGGATCATATGTTAAGAGTATGTTTAGTTTTGTAAGAAACTACCCAACTGTCTTCCAAAGTCCCTTTTGGCTTTTTCAGAATTTTGAAATGAATTTCTATTACACTGTCTAGGTCCCCATAGTGCTTAGAACAATTTAAAAAAGCGCACACACAAAAAACCCAGCACTGGGAACGTCATTGTGAATTCACAAAAATCCAGGAGGAAGGGAAAACTCTAGAAGCCTCCAGAGAGAGGGAGTTGATCTCAAGTTCAGGACCAGGGACTCAGAACACATCCCTGGAGTGAAGCAGGGCTTCAAACTTCTTGGGAAGTTTACTCTAACATGGAGGGTGAACCAGAGCCAGTGTACAGATCAAGGGCAAGGACAGAATAAAGACACTTCAGACCCGCAAGATCACAGGCTTATCTTCTCTGTGACCTTTCTTGGGAAGCTATGGGGGGAGGATGTGCTCCACCAGCAAGGAGTCGGTTAAGAAAGTAAGTGCCATAGGATCCCAGACAAGGACATGGGAGATCCTTCCCGAGGGAGAGGGACAGAGTCTCCAGGATGAATCCAGAGCACCAGGGAAATATCAGGATCATGGCTCTGAAGCAGATCTTGAGGGCAGCCGTTCCCTGGAGGGGTGTGGCCAAGGAAACCATACCCCCCGCCCCCACCATGTGATGGTGTGATCATTTTGAGAGGTTGGTTATAGGCAGGGCAGAGAATTTAGGGATGGATTAATGATCGATACCTAGAAAACTAAGGAAGTGGGAGAGCAAGGTAATTACTCATTTTAGAGGAAAAAAAAACCAGAAAAATTTTAAGGCAAGGCAATTAAGTTTCACATCACACAACTCATCTGTGGATGCTTCTTACCCCGTTATGGTAGTGTGAACACTGCGTGTTTCTTATGTACCACGAGGTCTTGATATGACTCTACCAGGATGATGGGGGAGAGTGAAGGCGAGAGCAGGGTTGGTCTAAGAATGAAATCCTGATGATTTTGTGGCAACATAAACATAGTACTTAGAAATATAGAAGTAAATACTCATAGAAACACTAAAATTGCCGAAAATGGTTGTTTCTGGAGAGCAGAAATCGTGAGGGGTGGGGCAGGGATCTGCAGTTTTTCTTGATCAGCCTTCTAATCCTCTACGACTTTGATAAAAATTATAATTAAGTAAAAAGAATAGGTAGCTTTTGCAGTAGATTTTACGTAAGTTACCGAACCAGGTTCGTTTTTCCTGGTGCACAGCAAGCCAAAACGCTGAGATGCCGAGGTCTGCAGCAAACAAAGGGTTTATTCTCAAGGCAGCCAAAGGAGGAGACAGGAGAACCAGTCTCAGATCTGCCTCCCTGAAGGTGAGGGGCTGGGGTATTTATGGGATAACGAATAAAGTAGCAGGGTGGTCTCAGTGTGGGGAGCGTGGGGAAAGGTGATTGGAAAAAGGTGCCGTCATCATTGTTCAGGGCAGGTATAACTAAGCCAGAAGCCTCTGCACGTTCAAAAGGTCACCGAGCATGGACACTGGCACATGCTCAGTTGGAGGGTCAGTGGTTCCATCCAGTCTTAACCAGCTCAGCTTGAACTAGACACAGCTGACTCCAAGTTCCTGGAAAACACCTCAAGCAAACACCTTATTTAGGCTACATGCAGCTTGGAGGACATGCAAGTTTTAAAATGACCTTGATTAGTGAAAGCAGATGAAACAGATTTAACCCCAAGTTTCACATGTGAATAAAAACGTACTCTGCCATTTTCCTAATTTCTTTCTCATTCCATGATACGTTTTTGAGATTCATGGTGAGACACTCAGTTTTGAACTTTTGTTCACTGTATAGTATTCCTTTGTAATGTCACTGCCACCTTGTTTGAATAATACGCATTTGGGTCGTCCTCAAGTTTTCCCTCTTATAGACAAGCCTGCTAGGAGCATCTTCCTGTGTGTGTGTGTGTGTGTGTGTGTACATGTGTGTTTTCCTCAGGTTTAATTCCTAAGACTGTCTTTGCTGGGTCAGAGGGATTCACTGCTTAGTTTTTTTTTTTTTTTTAAAGATTTATTTATTGATTGATTGATTGATTGTTATGTTGGGTCTTCATTTCTGTGCTAGGGCTTTCTCTAGTTGCGGCAAGTGGGGGCCACTCTTCATCGCGGTGCACGGGCCCCTCACCATCGTGGCCTCTCCTGTTGTGGAGCACAGGCTCCAGACGCGCAAACTCAGTAGTTGTGGCTCACGGGCCCAGCTGCTCCGCGGCATGTGGGATCTTCCCAGACCAGGGCTCGAACCCGTGTCCCCTGCATTGGCAGGCAGATTCTCAACCACTGCGCCACCAGGGAAGCCCTCACTGCTTAGTTTTAATGGATAATGCCAAGTCACTAAGCACTTGTCTGAAACAGCCATAATAATAACATGTTTAAAAAAATGTATCTGACTCAAGCTCAATTTTCTTTTCTTCCTTATTTTTTATTTTAAACTAAGAACTTTACGGTTGGTTGCATCCACCATATGTCTGCTCAACCTCTCTGTACCCTCTATTTTTTCTTTTTTCTGGATTTTTTTTTTTTACACATGCTATTTTATTTTATTTTTTTATTGGTGATCTATTTTATACATATTAGTGTATATAATGTCAATCCCAATCTCCCAGTTCATCCCACCACCACCACCCCTGTACCCTCTATTTATTTCTTTCACAAACACGGAGTGATTGCTCTATTTTCCAGGCCCTGGCTGTGACACCAGCCACCTGGTGACAGAGGGCACAGGCCCTGTCCTTGAGAACCCAAAGCTTGGAAAGAGACATGTGAAGAGATGCTGAAAGTATAGGACAAAGAGGGTTATGGGGAAAGAAGGAACAGCTGTGGGATCACATGTCCCATGACCGGCTGGCCTCCTTCTCAGGACATCTTTATCTCAGAACTCCCTCCTGCCAGAGGCTCCATCCAGAAACCTCGGAGCCAGAGTCATCCCCTCATTCCTCTCTGTCTGTCCCTCCCCAGCCCCAATCTGGTAACAAATCCTGCGGGCTCCCCCTTCAGAACAGATCCAGAATCTCTCTGCTTGTCAACATTTCTGCCTCCACCATGGTGGCCCTGACCATCACGGCCTCCCACTGTGTTCTTGCAGATGCTTCCTCTCGGTCACCTAGTTCCTCCCTGGCTGCCTACAGACACTCCTCACAGGGCCCACGGCTGAGTCCTGTCCCCCCACTCCTCAGCTCAGAGCGGCTAATGACTTTCCATCTCCTCAGAGTAAAAGCAGCTATGGACTGAATGGTGGTGTCCCCCCAAATCCATATGTTGAACCCCTACCCCCCAACAGAATGGTGTCTTTGGGAAACGATTAGGTTTAGGTGAGGTCGTGAGAGCGGGGCCCTCACGAATGGGATCAGTGCCCTCCTAAGTGTCCCGAGCGAGCTTGCTTCCCCTGTGCCCTCCACCAGGTGAGGATACAGGGAGAAGTCGGCAGTCTGACACCTGGAAGAGGGCTTGCACCAGAACTCAACCAAGCTGGGACCCTGATTTTGGACTTCCAGCCTCCAGAACTGTGAGAAAGAAATGTCTGTTGTTTATAAGCCCCCAGCCTGTGGTGCTTTGTTACAGCAGCCCGAACTGACCAAGACGCAAGGGTCTGCAAAGCCCTGTAGAAACTTCTTCCCATCACATTTTATACCTGTCCTAGAGTCTGATGCCAGGTCAGTGCCGGAGAGTGCTGGAGAGATGAAGAGAGACACTGTTGACTGGAACATGAGAGGAGCTTGCCCCTGAGACACAGGACAGCCGAGGCTCAGGGCAGAACTTTCTTCTCCTCAGTGACCAGGTACATGAGGTCCCTGCTATTGTCGTCACTGAAAACACCACTGTTCTCCAACAGTGAGCATGTAGGACATTGCTGGCTTGTTTGGAGTTTGGTACTGAATTTTCATACTATTTTGAGAGGCAGCTTTATACACAGGAAGCAGGTTACAACAATTTCTTGTCTTCTAAGGGGGAGGGAAACACAGAATGATGAAGGCTCACTCCTCTTGATCGCCTGACAGGTGAAATGAAGGTGGACCTGAGTCCTTCAAAGACAGCCTTGGAGGAGTCAGTCCGGGCTGGCTGGAGCTGACGTGAGGCTGGGAGGGTCTCGACAGCAATGCTCACTGACAGCCAAGTCCAGCTCGGGGCCTGAGACACCTGCTCTCAGATGCGGGGACTTGGCTGGCAGGGAGCAGACACAGGGTCCGAGCTGGGCAGGACCAGGCAGGACTGAGGACCAGGCGACCTCCCGACAAGCTGTCTGGAGTGGTATTCTTCGCGGGTTCCAGGCTCCTGCCATGGAGACTGCAGACAGAAGATGGAAAGCCAAGCAGAACTTTTCAGCTTCTGTGCTGCACGTCCAAGGGCCCAACCTGCTTCCTGCCTTTCAGTTTTCTTTCTTTGTTAGGGAATGTTTTGTATTAAGTAGAGCCCAGTTCAAGCAATGCGGATATTTTAGATTTTTTTTTTTCAGGTTTTAGTTTTAATTTCACAAGTAATACAAAAACATATTCTTATTGAAATTGAAGCAGTTTGGAAGTGTACAGGGTATAAATACCCTCTTTTCCCACAGTTCCACTCCCCTTCTCATACGAAACACTATTATTATTTCCATATGAATTCTTCTAGACTATTTCCTATGCACGTACCTCTATAAATATGTGCAAATATATGTGTGTGTGTAAGACATGCATACATATAAATATTACTCTTTACTTACTGTTCACAAAATAGATGTCTTGGATATAATTCTCTGTAAGTACATATTGGTCTACCTTATTCCTTTAAATGATGGCATCGTAGTATATAGAATGGATGGGTCACATTTGACTTAACCACTGTGTTGCAGTTATGTGAATATTTTTCATTTCTTTGTGTATTGATTCATTCCTTTACTTTTGCTGTAAAGAATATATATCTTTACATTTTTAATGGCATCCTTTGTTATGCAGAAGTTTTAAAGTAATGTAGTAAATGGCAAGAGAAACTTAACTCTAATGGATTTAAGCAAAAGTAAAATTATTTTGATTCATGTAATTGAAAAACTCAGGTAAGGCTCCAGTTCCCAATGGATTCAGGGGCTTAAAGAGTGTTATCAAGATTTCTTTTATTTCAGCTCTGTTTGTGAGAGCGTCATTCTTGGGGTCTCTGGGGTGGTAGCTCCGGAATTAACCATATTTTTAGTCCACTTAAAATAATTTGACTAATAAAACCTCAGTCTAGAAAGTGGCTTAAATACTAGTTCCCTCCCTCCACCCCACTCCTCCGACACACTTAACAAGAAGACTAAAGGTAGTTAGTTCTGAGAGTGATTCAGTAACTCAGAATGAAAGGTTCTGGGCGGATTTCTTTGTGATTCTCTTAGTCTTTCTGGTAGAGTCTCCAAACAGCTGCTGTGTCTCTAAGCATGTTTATATTTTTGAGCAGCATCCAATGAAAGCAGGTAAGGAAACCTCTGGTCCAGGACATCTCTGTTTCTCCAGAAGGGTCAAGTCTTTCCCAGGACCCTCTCCACCTCCCCACCCCCACAATAGATGCTCCCTGGGATCACCGGCTAGGACTGGTCATGTGCCCACAACTTGCTGCAAAGGAGGATGGGAGAGCAAGTAATGCATTCTCTGCTTCTAGACTGGGGGCTGGGCTCTGCTGGCAGGAATAAAGGTTAGGGGAGCTCTTGGGTGGACTTCCAGCAGTGCCTGCCCCAGAGAGCATCTCTCCCAGTCACACCCCTTCCAGGGACAGGATTCACTCTGCTTAGACCAATTCTTGCCACATGGTCATCCTGAACCACTTCCGGGTGTGGGGTATCTGCCAGCTGATTGGCCAGGCCAGGTCACATGCTCCACCCTCCGACATGGTGCTCATCCTGAGTCCCACGGATGGAGAGTGATTGTCTATATATCAGGGTATGGTTACTAGAAGATGGAGGGAATGTGTGCTGGAAACTCAAAATAGGAAATTTACACTGAGAAGCCACATGAACATATAATAATCATTGCTCAGAATAATGTCAGTTCTGAGAGTGAATTTCTGGTGAATGCTGGACTTTTGCTAACTTTCATTCTCTCATCTTCTCGAAGTGAATGGTGAAAAGGACTTGCTGATAAGCTCTTTTCCTTTCCCTCTGAGTTTCCCTTGTTCTCAGTCTTCCCACCTGTGCCAATTGCACCTTTGGACATGCTTGTCTTTTAGGTAAGAATTCAGGGAGCCCTGGCCTAGACCAGTGTCACTGCTGGCTAAGTTGAATGACCATTAAAGCCATAGATGTCTTTAAAGATCTCACTTCCAGCCCATGTCCCCATAGAGCCTCAATAGAGGTAGGTGTCCCTGTGAAGTTGAATGGTATCTCCCCATCTTCTATCGGATGCTCCATTTCTGCCTTCCTAGATGGAAGACATCCAATCTCGCCTTTACAGCTTATGAAGAGTCAGAGGGGCACAAAGGCTTGAAATTAGTACGTTCCAGCATGGGTTCAGCTAAAAAAGCCATTTGAATGTTCATGGCTTTAAAAAGACTTGGCAGTCTGTCTATAACATGTCCTGTGTTCTGAAAGGGAGTGACACGTGGACTAATGCCTGCATATGTTAGTGATCCATTGATTGTTTCTGAAGGTAGGTAACCTCTGTGACCAAAATGAGAGACCAGCTCAGATATGAGCAATCAAACCAGCCATTAAGAATCCCACCTAGTCCACGGGCCTGCTCCATCTTGGGTTCCTGGGGAGAAAAATGAAAAGGAAAGGGATTTACCCAGAAACACAGGGAACATGCAGACAGACTGGACAAAGGTTGGTGAGGTTGGGGACTGTTCATTGTGCCGGTGGTTTGTGATTTTCCCTAACCACCTCCTGGGTTAAATGCAGGGGAGCAAAATGCAAAGTGACACTGGGGCTCTGACACCCTGCAAGGTGATTGTCCTGCCATTTCCTGCAGCTGTGGATCTAAATGCAAGGGAGGGGGCATGTTTGCTGTTAGGGCAAGTACAGGGTGGGGATGGGGACGCCTGGGTTCATCTCTGCTCAGTAAGGGGGTCTCGTCTCTGTGAGCTCCTTCAGGCCAGGTCTGAGGACTCTCCATCCCGGGCCAACAATGGTGCCGGATTCAACAAAAATGTCATGGGGAGAGCGGATGGCAGTTACCTGGAGCTTGTGTATTAAACTGAGAGGGATGGATTAGTAAGTGGTATTGTGTATTTAATCTCAGACATTTCAGAACTTTTCAATGACATTTTCTTTAGCAGTTCATTTTCACTACGTAAAAAAGAAAATGATTTTGTGGGAAGCATCCTTTGTTCAAAAATCTAAATTCGAGGAACACCCACAGCAAAGAGATGCTTACAAAAAGCATGGGGAGACGTATCAGTTTCCTACTACTGCTGTAACAAATTACCCCAAACTTAGTGTCTTAAAATACAAATTTATTCTGTTACAGTTGTGGAGGTCCGAAGCCTAAAAGGGGTTGGCTTGATGGGAGAATCTATTTCCTTGCCTTTTCTGGCTTCCAGAAGCCACCTGCTTTCCTTGGCTCATGGCCAATCTCCCACCTTCACACCCAGTAGCAGCATAGCATCTTCCAATCTCTCCACCTCTGTGGTCACATTACCTTTTTTCTTATTCTGATTCTTCTTCCTCCCACTTACAAGGACCCTTGAGATTACACTGGGCCCATCTGAATAAGCCAGGTTAATCTTCCTGTCTCAAGACCCCTGACATAATCACATCTACAGAGACCCTTTTCTCGCATAAGGTAGCACATTCATAGGTTCCGGGGATTGGGAAGTGAAGAGCTTTGGGGTCCTTATTCAGTTGACCACGGAGGAATTTGTGTCTGTCAGGACAGAGAAGATGATGCTGCAGTAACGAACAAATCCGGCTGTCACCAGAGCACAAGAAGGAGACACCGTCACTTGGGTCCCTGAGTGGGGGTGACGTAGAGCAGAACCCTCCTGCTACCTGAGATGGATGTGCGGTATGAGAGAGCGTCAACCTTCACCACTTAAGCCCCTGGGATTTGGATGGACTTGGAGGATATTATGCTAAATGAAATAAGTCAGACAGAGAAAGACAAATGTTGTATGATATCAGTTATACGTGGAATCTAAAAAATAAAACAAGTTAGTGATTATAACAAGAAAGAAACAGACTCACAGATATAGAGAACAAACTAGTGGTTACCAGTGGGGTGAGGGAAGGGGGAGGGACAAGAGAGAGGTAGGTACAAATTACTATGTATAAAATAAATAAGTTACAAGGATATATTGTACAACACAGAGAATGCAGCCAACATTTTATAATAACTAGAGATGGGATATAACTTTTAAAAATTGTGAATCACTATGTTGTATGCCTGAAACTAACATAATATTTTACATCAACTATACCTCAATTAAAAAAAAACCCACAGCATAAACAGCAGACAATATTCAGAGGAATAATGCCTAAGCCATAATCCTTTAAAAACTGTTTTAATTTTGCAATATTTTGAACAGATAAAAAGAAACTCAGCAATGTGTTACAGCATTAAACAAACAAAAAGAGGCTGATTTAGAAATGCTGAAAGATTCAAACTCTTGACACTTCTTTTAAGCTCTGGGATCGTTTTAAGAAAAGCTTACTGGAAAGAGTTTCTATAATTTCATGAACTTTGGCAAAACAACTAATATAAATGGTGTCTTCCTCTTTTAAAAGAAATAAGTGCTTTGTACCCTGGTCCCACTCCCCTTCTCGTTAGCATTTGGGTTGTTGGGAAAAGCCCACATCTCAGGACCTGCAGAGAATTCCTTTTCCACCATGACATATGATCTGTGTCATGTGACATGGTCCCTGACTCAGGCTGGGACAATGACCCCTTTCTGTGGCCGTCCTTCAGTGATGGAGGCTGTGCTTTGGTCCCTTCAGCGATGGAGGCTGTGCTTTGGTCGAGCTGGGTCCTTAGTAGGTGTTTCCATCCCGCCTGGCTCTGGGTGAGCCTCTCAGGGGAACCAGGTCTTCACAGCCCCGCCAAACTGCTGTGGCATCAACCTTTCGGACCCCCCAGATTCAGGGCTCTGGGAACGGCCACTGTTCACATCCCAGACCTCAGCCACCAATGATACAATAAGAGAGAAAAGAGTAATTTGCATAGAAGCAATCAGGCCGATGGGACATGGCTCGTGGTGGAGCTCACAGCTCTCATCAATGCTGTTCTGCTTTTACAACCTGGGGAGAGGTCAGAGGCCACGCAGCTGGAGAGCGGGCAGCTGGACTTCAACTGAGTGCTCGACTGACTCCACAGCCGTTACTTTCCCCAAACCCACGTCCTTCCCACTCCCTTCCATGCTGTTCCTTTGCTCTGAAATTAATAAGTAAATAACAGAGTCAGGCTGAGTCAGGACACCCTCTGCTCTATTTTCCAGCATCTGCCATAAACCGTTGGAGGTCCACGTTAGTTTTCCTTATTGCTGTTAACCTCACCTTCCAATTGTGCAAAGCGTTCCAGCAGAGCAGCCTTTATTACAGAGCCCGTCTTTGGCTGACATTTGGTGCTGTGGGTCTTGGCCTTGACTGACAAAGACAGCGACTTCTCATGTTGGCCTCGTTTTCTCCAAAGTGCAAATGACCCCACAACCAGATGGGCATCTGGGGGACCCAGGAGCTCCAGTGGCTGCTGGGCAGGCAAAGAAACACCTATTAAAAACAAAACAAAACAAAACAGTCAAGGCTGTTGAAAGTGTACTTGGTTTCTTCCAAAAAACATAAAGATTGGGAGGTACTTAAAAAGAAAAAAAGGTTTCATAGAACTCTGTGGTTTTGGCTTTTCTTTTTATGGACACTTTAAGGTTCATGTGGCTCATTTCACTTGGCATTTGGGGCTCCCATGACTGCTCTGTTTTGCCTGGTTTCCCAACAAAACCCTGGATCCCTCATTTATTCATTCAAGAAGTTATTGAGTGTCAGTTATGTGTCAGGCACTGTCCTGGGCTCCAGGTGTAAAGCAGGGGATCAATGAAGCTCCTGACACTAGGGGGTTCACCTCTGGTCAGGGACAATCAGTAACAAGATACAATGTATCTGGAGGGAACCAGGAAGTGGCACGTGCTAAGAAGGAAAGTGAGGCAGGGGAGGGTGGGGTTGGGATGCAAGTGGGCTCCTCAGAGGACGTTGACATGGAGCAGAGACCTGAAAGCAGTGATGGAGGGACACGGGCTAATATGTGGGGAGAGAGTGTATTCCAGGCAGAGGGAACAGCAAGTGCAAAGGCCCTGAGGCAGGAGCATGCCCGGCGTGTTTGAGTAGCAGAGCGTGAACAGTGTGGCCACAGCAGAGTGAAGGAAGGAGACAGGTGGACAGAAAAGGCCAGGGAGGTGGGGAGACCAGACCACATGGGACCCTGTAGGCCATTGGGAAGATCTAGGTTATATCTGAGTGAGTTGGGAGTATTTTGGAGGCTTTTGAGGAGAGGGTTTTCATTTTCTATGACTGTGTAACAAAGGACCACAAACTTACTGGCTTAAACCAACACAAATCCATTATCTCATAGTTTCTGGGGGCTGGGAGTCATGTATGTTTTAGCTGGGACCTCTGCTCAAGGACTCACAGGCTGAAATCATGATATTAGCTGGCTGAGTTCCCATCCAGAGGCTGCATTAGGAAAAGATCCACTTCCAAACCCCCTCAGATTGTTGACAGAATTAATTTCCTTGTGGCGGAGGGACTGAGGTCCCTGTTGTCTTGTGAGCTGCCAGCTAGACACTATTCTCAGCTCCTAGAGGTCCCTCTCAGGTCTGTGCCATGTGGCTGCCTCCACGGCTCCTTCAGGAAGATCTAGTTCCCTTCAAGGACTCACCTGATTAGGTCAGGCCCACCCACATACCCTCCATTCTGATTCACTTAAAGTTGACTGATTAGTCACCTAATCAAGGGCGGGGTGGTGAAATTCCAGTTTCTGCCCATGCTCTAGGGGAAGGGATTATACACCAGGGAGCAGGAATCTTGGGGCCATTCTAGAAGCCTGCCTGTGACAGAGTGAGTGATTTGACTTGTAGTTAAAGGACCACTCTGCTCATTGTGTTAAGAGTAGCCTGGGGTGAAGGGATGGGGCAGGGGGCAAGGATAGACCCTGGGAGATTCGGGAGGAGACAGTTTTTAATAGTGGCTTTGACCAAGGTAGGAGCAGGAGGGTGGGGTGGGAGGTGACAGAAGTGGTTGAAGTATGGTTAAAGTGGTTGTAAAACAGAATGTTTTTGTAAAATGGATTGAATGAGAAAAATAAAACCCTGACACAGGTCTCCAGGATGGCTATGAACTCGTTGGTCTGAGCAACTTGAATTTTGAGCTGGGACAGCTTATCAAGTTTATCAAGAAGTGTACAGATTTCCAAAGAAGTAATTTTGCGTTTATGGAATTAAAAGTAGGCATATTGTCCTGCTTCGTGGTTTCTTTATAAAAATAACAATTATCTATGCAGATGAAACTTGTCTCATCACGGGTCTCAGGTTGCCATTTTCATATTTTATCTTTAGTTTTTTAAATTGAAGTATAGTTGATTTACAATGTTGTGTTAGTTTCTGGTGTACAGCAAAGTGATTCACTTGTATATTCTTTTTCAGATTCCTTTCCATTATAATTTATTACATGATATTGAATATAGTTCCCTGTGCTATACAGTAGGACCTTGTTGTTTATCTATTTTATACATAGTAGTATGTATCTGCTAATCCCAAACTCCTAATTTATCCCTCCCCCACCCCCTTTCCCATTTGGTAACCGTAAGTTTGTTTTCTATGTCTGTGCATCTGTTTCTGTTTTGTAAATAAGTTCATTTGTATCATTTTGTTAGAGTCCATGTTTTCATTTTTTAATAAAACAATATAGAAAAGAAAATGAGATCTCCTTCAACCTTATCAGTATTTTTTTCAGCTATTGGTTCCTGAAAAACATTGTAGCACAGGGGAATCAGCGACAATAATTTGTGGAAGAGTTACAAATAGGCCAGGAATTGGCTGCTTTACTGGTTTTGACTTGAATTAGATGGAAGACAGATGAGGGGAATCAGGCTGTTATGTAGCAGAAAGTCTTACAGTGTCACATGGAGCAATAAAGGTGCAAAAATTGAGCAGAAACATATGTTCTTCAGAAATTAGCTGTTAGCTATGTTCCTTTCTCTTGTTGATGTTATCAGTTTGAAATCCAATATTATCCCAGGGAAAGGAAACAAGGCCACTTAACTGTTGGCTGACAAGCTGTCTTACACTTCATCAGATCCACTCATTAACTTGACACATGGCTTGTACGGCTCAGGAAGACAAGAGAAATCGTATCTCTGCTTTCCCTCATGGCGTGTTACCGGAGAGATGCCAGTTTGGTGTGCTGACCACAGCACATGTGGCCATTCAGTGCAATGGTCTGTATTCTTCCAAATACAGAAGACAAAGGAATATTGCCAACACCACCCCACTGGACTCCAGTGCCCAGGTCCCCCCCACCCCCACTCCCATGACTGGCAGATGTTCCCGGGCAGAGAAATGGTGTCTTTCTCCTTTTTGCCAAACGATGCTTATGTTTTAATTTTGAAATGCAAATTGTTGAGAATGCACCCTGGTGATACACTCCACATCAAGAACAGGTCTTATCAAGAGTGGGTATTGCCCGAACCCCCTCCCCCTGACCTCTCCCCCCTCCCCTCCCCTCGGGAGCCTTCAGTGGAAGGGGTGGAGAGGGAGGCTGAACCTTCTCTTGGTTCCATCCCCGCCGTCTTCTTGACCCTAAGATGAGGGTTTCCATCTCTAAGCCTTCTGGGCTGAAATTCTCATCGTAGAGGGACAGAAAGGAGCTCAGATATTAAACCACAGATGGCCCGCCATTTTTACTTGAAGTGCTGGAATTTTTCAGGAAATGCCAGAGGAAGGGAGGAGGTCAAGTCAGCTGTGCTCAGCAATCCGTCATCGCCAGGTTTTACTGAACAAAAGCAAACACGGAAAACGTGATCACAATTCAAAGGGGCAGCTGAGCAAATAGGTTTCACCTGTGGTCCCTCCTGCAGCATCTGCTGCTGCCACTGTGGTTTTAGGTGTTAATGTGTCTTACTGACACAGTGAGCGCCTCTCGGAAGGGACCTGTGCCGTTCTGCCTTTTTCATACCCAGCTCAGGGCCCGGCACTCAGGATGCTCGGTACTGAGGGTGAGCATATGTCCTGGTCTGAGTGGGGAAGTCCCCATGCAGGCCTGTTTGCCTCCTTAATAATTAATAGCAGCCTCTTCCAATCTTACCTTTCACTAAGCCTCAGAACTGCCCTCTAGCTAACTTAAGCAGAGGAAATTCATTGCAAGATATGGAGTGCCTTTATGAAGAGGTAATTTCTTGCTTCGTGTGATGAAAAAATATCAGTCATGAGTAGGGGGGTGGTGGCGTCTAAGTCCAGTTTGGTCCTCATTTATGCCTGTTGTTCTGGCATAATAGTGAAGAGGGCTTTCACTCTCACACGAGTCCTAGGTTGGACAGTAAATTACGTGGTCATCTTAGGTCCAAGTCAGGCCCAGCAAAATTCAGACATCAAATGCAGTGGTCATCAGGACGTATAGGTGCTGGCTTAATTCTTGGGGACCAGATGGGTGTAAAATGGCCCCATTTTACTGGGGTTTTCAAACAATGGGCTAAGGTCACCGGTCTTCCTGCGGCTTTCACAAAAGCCCGTGATGAGCTCTGATTGGATCAGCTTAGGTCACGTGTCCACTGGTAATGAATTCCTGTTGCCAGGGCAACGTAGCTGTTAGGTATAGCTTGGATCGTAGGTATCACCTCCTGAGACTGCGGTGCCTTTCCCTGTGTAACCAAGCAGGACGCTAGGGAGGCTTCCCGGGACAGACCCCTCCCTTTATCTTCTGTTTTAGCTCCTCTCTGAAGTACCGAGATAATAGTATCTGGTGCACATTTCCTGAGTTGTTTTACAGATGCTAAAACCCCCACCAAAATGGAATTAACTACTTAATGACCAGGAGCATGTAGCCCCCAGACCTACTGGTGCCTAAGGTTAACCCCTGTGACACCGCCCTGTTACCTCACCATCAATCAATCAGAGAATCGTGCATGAGCTGATCACCCACCCTGGGACTCCCCTCCCTCACCTTGTCTTTAAAAATGCTTTTTGGGAATTTGGGTGTCTTGAGCTCTAGCTGTCCCCAGACTCCTTGCTGGGTGCCCTGCAATAAACGCTGCACTTTCCTTCACCACAGCCCGGTGTCAGTAGATTGGCTTTACTGTGCACTGGCGAGCAGACCCAAGTTTGGTTTGGTAACACCTTCACATCATATCAATTGGGTCTGAGAAGGGAGAGTTTTCTAAATGAAAGTCATACTGTTGCCATAAACTCCGCCCCCTCCACAAGCATTCTCCAGTCCTTCTGAGATGGAGATTTTTGTGCATTTCATCCAATGCTGTATTTTGAGCATCATGAACAATACCTGCTCATGACAGAAGCTCCTTAAATATCTGTTGAATGAAAAAATACTGAGAAGACAAATAGCAATTTTTCTTGACACAGTCTCTTGTGTGAAATATGATACACTTAATTGCTGCAAATGCTTCATGAAGCAGCCTCAAAATAAAGGTAAGCACAATGACCTCCCCCAAGATAATCATCCTTTGGTGTTGGAAAAACACATTTGAAGTGACTGACCCATGGCCTATGTCTTTCCTACACTGATGACACTAACCCTTCCAATACCTCAAGTGCTGGACTCAGTCAAGCCACGTTTATAGGAATTCTGATGCCTGCCTTACAAGAAGGGATGTTCCTTCTCCCAGTGAAGTAAGGGTACTGGGCATGAGAAAACCTAGAGGAAGCCGGGTCTCCCACAGACCTCCAAAGGATAGAGTTACTTTCCAAATGGATCCTTCCCTCCTGTGAGAAATGCACACGATTGGAGGATTTTGTCATTTGAGCTAATGTTGATGGACTCTAGGTCCCCCTGGGAGTTTAGCTGAATCATTTACTAGAAGCTCTTCTGGGGCGGGGATTACATCATTCTCTTCCTAGCATAGTTCCTGGCCCCCAGAAGGGGCTGAAAAATGTGGCTTTGTGTCTGATGAGGTGAATTCTCCTGGCTGGGATTTGTCCATCTCTCGAAAGAGCCATGCCATGGTCCCATCCCCAGGGTAAGGGCTGTGAACACACTGGGAGGGAGAGTGCTGAGGGGGCTGCCAGGCTTGCATCTGCTGCAAACCCACCTACATGTCATCCTTGGCACATTCCATGGGTGGCAATAACCATCAGCCAGGATCCTTTGGTTGCAAGCAACAGAATCTGGCTTTGGAACAGGAATCTATGGAAAGGTGTAGGGTGACTTTGAGAATAAAAGGAAAGGCTGTGGGAACCAGGCTCTGGAAGGATAAGACTAGTGTCAGCTATGGGGTTCAGGGACCAGGAACTCCTGGGAAATCTCTTTAGGGCTTATGTTTTGGGGTGAAAACCCATCATTCTTGTTTCTTGTGTTACTCATCTCAAGATAAAATTTCCCAGAAGTCTGAGCTTGAGCCTCATGTCTACCCTCTGGCCAGAGCACCTTGATCGTTTGTTCCATCAAGATGGTAACAAAGTGGGCATGGAATCCTCAAGGGAAAACTGAGGTTCCAGGGGCAGAAGAGTGGGGAACGGGGGTGCTGGCCAGCCTATAGCACCAGAAACCCACGCCAGCCAATTTCCACTTTACCCATCTTGGGATTTTTGCAGCCTGGCACTTAGTAGGTCTTCAAGAAATGTTGAACTTGCCCAACTTACCTCTGCCCCCCACACTTGAGGCAGAATTGCTCCCTCCCCCTCCACCCCACAGCACTTGTTGTTACTTCTAGCAACCCAATTAACATACTTTGTTAGAGTTGGTTTCATGTTCTTGCTTCTTTTAGTTAAATTTGTGTCTAATTTATTTGTTTCCTCAATGGCCAGCTGAGTTTTTGACACAGAATGGAAACCCAGTAAATGTTCGTGGAATAGATGAATGGTTGGATCCATGTGTTCAAAGGGAGAAACCCCAGTCAAACCAATATCTTTGAGATGTAGGAGAAAACTTCATAAATGCTAAGAAAAAATATCCAAAACTTGGAAGTAAAGTATAAAGATGATTGTGAGACCTTTCAGTGTCAGGGTAGACGACAGTGTATCAAGCCCATGGAAGGGACGTCTGACTCTCTAAGGAAATGAGACTTTGTCTGACTTCCTATTAATATTGGTTAGGGCCCAGACAGCCCTGGAAAGTTAGAGGTTAACCCATAGAAAACTTGTAAAGTAAAATAGTTTTCTTTTCTGATAGTACTAAAGATAACCCCAAAGTTATAGGTTTATTGTTAGTGAAACAGTGACGTAAGTCATCTCTGACTTAGCAAATGTACTGTGGCATTCTTTCTTATCCCTTGGCTACGTAGGATCCTTGTTTTCATATCCTATTTTGAATCAACTTGGCCGTCCTATTATTTCCATCATTAATTAGTTAAATAGATTTGACCAATGCTCGTCATCTAGTTCCTGAGAATTATGTTTTTATCATCTTGAGAATTATGTTTTGATACACATAGACACACACACACACACCTGCCCCTGGGAAACTAGAATCTTTCTCTTCTAAAATGGAATGGTTTTCATTACATTAAAATAGCAAGTCCATGCCAAAAACACCTTTTCCTGGAAAAACATCTGGAATTTATATTGTGACTTTTCTCAAGGGTTGGCTTCCCCCTCCCAATTTCTCCATCAGGGAGTTGGGAATTTAACACTGCATTTTTCAGCCCTCCTTTGCCAGTTTTTAAAAGTGACGTAACTGTGGTCAAGAGGAAGGCTAGGATACCTAGGCTGAGATAATAACTGGGGAGTGGAGATTTGTCATAATTTGTGGTCTTCCAGAACCTTCTGAAAACTCTATGTTCAGGGGCATGTCTCCCCTTATGTGTCTGTCCATCTTCAAAGGAGAAGCCAGAAACCCATCTTCCCGGTCTCCCGGGGAGAGAGCAGACACTTGGCGTGGATTCCACTGACCGGATGGAGACAAAGAAGATTCAATGCAGAAGAGAGAGATGCATGAATCTGGCAGCCTGTGGTTCATTCTGAGCAGGGGACTGGAGATCCGTGGGGCTTTCAGAAGCTGCTGAGGAGGCAGAGGGCTGTCCCCTCGTGCCCTGCGCTCAGTGTCAGTGGTGGGAGTGGCAGGGTCTGTGTCCAGGACCAGTGATGAACCTACCTTGTTCCTGGTTATAACCTCCAAGTCTGATTCTCTGGCCTACTGGTTCTGGGAGCCACTAAATAAATCCCTATTTGGCCTAAACAAGTAAAGGGGGTTCAGAACATGCCACCCTCAAAATATGCCGCTTTGGCTTTTGATTCTTTTGAGATGAAGACACGTAAGAAACTGCAGATGCAGGAAAGGCTGTCTGATGTCCCATTTCTACCTAAAAGGAGGTCATAAAATTTCTCATGAGAAAGGTGCCCTCCCTGTACCAGGAAGGGAAGAGCAATCTTATCACCAGAGACTGGGAGTTGACACCAAAATGGATCTGTACAAACAAACCTACTAAAATAACCAGTATCTTCCACTACTTTCTTCCATATATTTTTCTTTCTTTCTTTCTTTTAATTGAAGTATAGCTGATTTACAATGTTGTGTTAGTTTCTGGTGTACAGCAAAGTGATTCAGTTTTATATATTTCTGTTTCATATTCTTCTTTTCCATTATGGTTTATTACAGGATATTGAGTAGAGTTCCCTGTGCTATACAACAGGACCTTGTTGTTTATCCATTCTCTGTAAAATAGTTTGCATCTGCTAATCCCAAACTCCCACTCCATCCCACCCCCACTCCCCTCCCTCTTGGCAACCACAAGTCTGTTCTCTATGTCTGTGAGTCTGTTTCTGTTTTGCAGATAAGTTCATTTGTGTCATATTTTAGATTCCACATGTAAGTGATATCATATGGTATTTATTTTTCTCTGTCTGACTTACTCACTTAGTATGATAATCTCTACATCCATCCATGTAGCTGCAAATGGCATTATTTCATTCTTTTTTATGGCTGAGTAATATTCCATTGTATATATGTACCACATCTTCTTTATCCATTCATCTGTCAATGGACATTTAGGTTGCTTCCATGTCTTGACTATTGTAAATAGTGCTGCTACGAACATTGGGGTGCATGTATCTTTTTGCGTTATAGTTTTGTCTGGATATATGTCCAGGAATGGGATTGCAGGAACATCCCATATATTTTCTAGTCACTATTGCCCCAGCCCAAGCCACTTTGTCTTCTCACATCCCCACAATATGTCATTCTTTGTTTAAAAAGGTCTATGAGCCATTTGGCCTAACAGCTTCTTCAGGTCTTTATTTTTCTTTTGAAGACTCCCATGTGCACATAAAAATATTAAATAAAATTTGTATGCTTTTCTCTTGTTAATCTGTCTTATGTCAGTTTAATTCTCAGGCTCAGCCATAGGATATAAGAGGGTAGAAGGAAGTTTGGCCTCCCCTACACTAGATAGAGTAGATTCTGTTGTTTGCAATTCAGACCCATGCCTGATCCAAACTGTGAATAATTGGGATATGGGGACCTCAGAGATGTTTGGATCAGAGACAGATGTGTAGAGGGACAGGAAACTCACTCTTCTGGATGTGTTCTAGAATTCCTGTCATTTTTCACAGGACTGAGCAAAGCTTTGCAGTGCCCACAGATTCCTTTGCTGACAACGTCTGTTTTGTCCTATTACATAAGCAATATCTCAACTCTAATTATTCTTGAACTTCCATCCAGCTCTTTGATTTCCTGATTCTGTGATGCTTCTTAACAAAGGCATACCACTGAAGGTTATCTGGAGTCTGACTTGTATCCATCTTAGAAAAATAACAGCAAAATCTCCAAGGATTAGCATACTTACCAACTGGCATGCCAGCAGGGGTAGCAAATTAAAAATATATATATTCAAAAATTTGATGATCAGGAAATTACTCCTGAGATAAGCTTTCTTGTTATTGACTTCAAAGGAGGTTTTGTTAGGATGGGGAAATGAAAATGATACATTATAGTTTGACATTTTCCATGCCAATGGAAACGTAGCAGAAATATCTGTGTTTTCAGTTCAAGGAAGGGCCTACCTGCAAAGAGAAATATATACACTGTCACATCAGGGAGTGTTTTATTACGGGTAGTTGAAAAATAGGGATAACGTTTCTTGAGGCTTGCTTTGGCTACAAGTTACAGAGAGCACCCCCCCCCCCCACCAAACCCCTCCTCAGATAACTTAGAGGCTTATTTCCCCTCATATTAAATAAGTCTAGAAGCAGTCTGGGGCTAGAATATTGGCTCCATGGTAACACCAGGGACCCAGGCATTTTCTGGCTTCCCACTCCTTTATCTGTATATTGGCTCCATGCCTCTGCTCTCAAGATGGCTGCCAGAGCTCCAGCTAACATGACAGGCAAGGGGAAAGGGCACCACCTGCCTGCTGAGTCAGCTCTTTTTAAGGAGTTTCCTGGAAGCTTATGTTGAGTAACCATTGGCTAGATCTATGTCACATGAACATTGGATGCGAAAGAGCCTGGGAAATTTTTTTTATCTGGGAATACAACTTCTTCAAATAACATCAGAGTTCAGTTAATAAGGAAGAAAGATATCTCTTTACATAGAGTTTTCTTGAAGAACCGGCAGAGCTTTTGATTTTTCCCTTTCCTCCTTGCCGGTGCCCCCTTTATCATCTTCATATTAAAAAAATAAAAAATATCTTTCAAACTCCATTAAAAAAAAAGCAGCAGAACCTACTCCTGTCCTACTTCATTCCTTCCTTCCTCCCTTGAATGTTTATATTAAATAGGATCTGGGTTACAAAGACACCATGGTCTCTTATCTAAGAGACACAGCAGAACAATCATAAATACTGCAGAAGGTTTGGAAATTTTAGAGTGCTATGACAAAAGACCAGCCATAGAAATCAAGCACCTCCATTTTAAAAAAATTGCATTTCCATATTTTCTGAAATGTGACTCCCTTACATATACATTTAGTTATATAAGTAAATATTTTTAGCCACCCAAATTGAACTAAACACTCAAATGAACCATGCTAACTGGCTGGAATGCCATCAAAATCAACACTATATTCGTTACATTTTGTTCCCTGATTCCCTCCAAAAAATAATCAATTCACTCAAGAATTGAATATGTATATTTGCTTTAATGATCCAACTTTAAAAAAATGATACCATCTAATTAACTTCCAAAGAGCTTCTGATCCAGAAGATCCATTTCAGAGTCCCAAAACCCAATTTAAACAAAGTGAGTTTAAAAAAAATTTTTTTTTGTTTTAAAAATGATCCTGCAGTAAAATAATCCTTTCTTGGGCGGGCAGGTCTATGGACTGTAAGACATGTATAGATTTGTGCGTCCACCATTACAATCAGGATACAAAACAGTTTCATAATCCTCAAAATTTCTTTGTGTGGCCCCTTTGCAGCCAACCTCTCTTCTGTCCCCAGCTGTCGGCCACCACTGATCTGACCCCCAATCCCTCTAGTTTCTGTTTCAAGAATGTCATATAAATGGCGTCATTCACTATGTGACTTTTTAAGCCTGGATTCTTTTGCTTAGCATAATATTTGTGAGATTCATCTAGGGGACGGTTTGTACCAATAGTTTGGAATACTATTTAGCAACAAAAAGGAATGTGGTATGGATACAGCACAGTTTTTTGTTTCTTTAATCCATCTACCAGTTGGGTGGATATTTGGATTGTTTCCACTTCTTGGCTGTCATGAATAATGCCGCTGTAAACATTCATATGCACATCTTTGTGTGCACATATGTTTCCATTTTTCTTGGCTTGCAACTGCAGGGTAGGCAGGGGTCTCTTGGAAAATATATGGGGAATGTTTTGTTACTAAAAATAGTGTAAGTGTGTGTGCTGGGGCCAAAATCAACACTTGTCTACTACACTGAGCCAAGCTTTTTGGTTTTGCTTTTTCTCATAAAATAAAGTCATTTTTGGTGTTTTACACTTGCAGTTCACCAACCTTCTTACATCTCTTTATATCTCACTCTTTGGAACAAAAACAATTGAGTCTCTTTTGATTTATGCAGTTGTGGCTAAGACATGTTGACCAGCCTCTTGAGAAGAATATATTTCCTCTGTTTTCTCCTCCTACTTCTTAATAGATTTAAGATGTAATATACTCATATTACCGACCAGGGTTCTTGGCCTTCCCCAATCAATAGAAATTGATCAGAGGCCAGACAAGAAATTCAGGCAAGGCTCTATTGGGGCCGCTGCAGCGTGGGGAGCAAAAACTAGTAACAGGTTCCTTTGCTTGCTCCCCGAGGGAGGCGAGCTAGTTCCTTATACGGGGTGAGGGCAGAGGTGTGTCCAGAGGTCGGGCCGGTGGGGTGGCTAGGTGGTGTTGCATGCAGGGGGCACGCGCAGTACCCTGCTTTTGGTCCCAACACTCTGTTTTTGCTCCTGGCTCTTCAGAAGTGGCAGTTGGGTTTTTTTTTTTTTGGTCTTTTTGTATCTTGTTGTCCATAACTTGCCCCAACTGCACATGCACGCAGTTATTTTTAGTCCCTTATAGTTTCTTTGTATTTTGTTGCTTAAGAAGACGTTTGTGTAGGTGCAAGCATTGCAGCAAGGGGTCCCAGGTCCCAGGCTGTCTCACTCATAACGTGGATGACAGTTACGTAGCTCAAATAATCCCCAAATGTCACCAAGCACCCAAGTCCCAGTGGTTCATTCCTACCTGTCACTAGACTATTTCTAAATTCAGGTCTCCTTTGACATAGCCATTAAAGTGTCCATCCCTGATGTCAGCACTTTTAAATGCTTCCTTCCCTTTCATCAGATTCAATATTGGGGCAATAGTTCTGACTTGCTGAAGACAGCCGCTATTTCATCTGTAACACTTCCGATTTTTTTTTTTTTTTTTTTGCCTGGAGGAACTTGAACACCAATAATCTTTTGCATGTATGTTTAGAGGAAGTCATGGGCTTTTAATGTGTCCATCTGTAGGATATCGTGGTCGAAGATGTTGGGGATATTAATCAGGATTGCAGTAACAAACAAGACAGAAATCTCCATGGCTTAACACAACAAAAGTTTTCTCCCACTTTACGTCCATATGTGTGTTGTTTGGGGGGCTCTGTTCATTGCAGTCATTCAGTGATCCAGTGTGATGGAGGCTGCACCATCTCAGCACAGGCCCACCCTGACCACCACGGCATGGGAAGGGAGCACAGCAAATCACATTCCAGCTCCTATAAGCATCTGCCTGGACTTAGCACCTGTCACTTTCTCTTGGATTTCATTGGCTGGGAGTGGTCACATGTCCTTTTCAGACTATAGCGGGGTGGGGAAGTCTGATCCTCCTGTGGGCCTGGAAGTGGGGAGCTAGGGATATTGGAGAGCTCTGGCAAAGTCTATCCAGAGGAGCAGGGGTGTGGGGAGGAAAAAATTGACTTAATACATAACTTCACTCATGTGATGATTTTCTCTTTGACTCTTTGGATCTCAGCAAATTATTGGTTCTCCCTGTTAATGGACTGAAGATAAGTGTCATTTGAGATTGGGCATTTTTTGCACTCAATCTCTCTCTAATCTCATTTTTGTCTGCATGAAGGCATTAGCATACATTTTCTGGGCTCTGAGCCAAGATGAGTCATGTTGGCTGTTTCCTCGTCTCTGCGGGCGCCCTGGTCTTTGCCAGAACCAAACAGCGGCCCCAGTCAGGAACTGCTGCAGGGATCCTGAATCCCCCAGGCCTGGTGCCCGGTCACCCCTCCTGCTCATTTGGTGAAGCCCACCCTTAACAAGCACCTCGCCCCACCCCCCCCGCCCCCGAAAGGGTGAGGCGCCAGGGACAATGCCACATGGAATCTGAGAAGTAACACTTGGGGCCATGCCCAGATCAACTTTCCATCACCTTAGAAAAGAGATGTGGCTGGGACATTTCAATCTCCACTGGAACCCTCAGGCATGTCTTTGTTATTACTGGGTGGGATTATTGTAACTCTGCTGGAGGGATGCACCGCTCCCCTACCTTGGGCTGTGTGAGGATTAGAGAGGGTGAAAAAGCAAAATGAAAATGTCAGATTTCTATTGGGGATTAAGAGGCACTCAACTCTAGCCAAGTTTTATTTTTTCCATTCTAAAGGAGGGAAAAAAAAGTGCACCCTGAATTCTCCCGTTCTTGCAACATGCTGTAAATGCATGAATTAGAAGGGGGAAAAAAAACCCTGAAAACAAAAAGAAACAATTTGACAGGATTTCTTTACCTCAAATGTTTTAGTTTTCTATGACTTTGAGGTCAGCACACTCAAGAGTTTCTAAGACCCATCTCTGATGTGAATGAGGCGTGAATCCCAGAGATAGGGGCCCCCTAAAAGTGAGGAATAGAAGAAAACACAATTTATTCTATCAACTATACAAGTTTGGTCAGAATATTTGCTGAGTAAAATTACCATGTTGACTGGTTCTTCTCACATTGAAAAAGGTAGTTTTGAATCCCCATAACTCCAGTGTAGAATCGAATAGTCATTCTCATCTATTTCTAGGCATAAATATTATTATCAAAGAAAACACCTGATAAAAATTCAACTTGTAAAATAGACCAGAAACTGAGCTTGTCTGGGGGTGGGCCCTGCCCTCAACCCATGCCAATCATTATCTCTGAATCTTGTAGACGTTTCACACATTTTAAGAATCCTTGGTACAGACTGGGGACAGTCCCAGTCATTGGAGAGAATCTGGAAACATCTAGCGGAGGCTTGGGGTGTCCTAATAACTGAATGGCTGATGTCCTTTCTAGCATTTAGTGGGGTCACGGATGCTACTGTATGACCTGCAATGATGAGACAACCATCACAACAAATAATTACCCTGCCTAAATGTCCATACAGCCCCCATGAAGAGACATTCTTGCAGGGGCAGGAGCTAAGGTTCACCAACCCAGCCTTAGTCCCCGTTTCCCTCCCAGGAGGAGTATGGCACTCCTCCCACCATAGAGCATAAATATGCCAGAAACATCTTACCCAGCCTCCCCTGCAACCAGGAGTGGCTGTGGAATCCAAGTCTGACCAATGCGATGGGAGAGTAAATTTATTCTGGGGTCTGGAGAACCTTCTAGGAAAAGCGTTCATCTTTCATAAAGTGGATGCACAAGAAGAAACTCTGTTTCCTGGCTTTGAAAGCAGTTGGTCAAGGACAAGATGCTGGAAGCCAAGCAGCCATTATGTGAGCATGAGGAGACACGCTTACAAGCCAAGCCAACGTGGTGAGCAAAGGCAGAGCAGAAAGATGGGTGTGGTTAAGCTGAATTAATCATCGTTTCTGTTAGAGGGGACAATGATTATGACTCTAAGTCTGTGTTAACGGGGTCTTTGGTTATTGACATCCAAACACATTTTAGTAGATACACTTTCCTACGTCAGATTCACTTAGGAGTAGGGAGCAGAGCTCCCGAGGAAATATTCTGCACATACACTGACACTCTGATTTCCACTGGGGTTTTTCTTGTTGACTCAGAGTCTGTGTAAACCTCTCCTTCCCTTGTAATTGATCTTCCACTTCTGCCTGAGGGTGATTGTCTGTGTTCTGTAAGTACAGCAGGAGCTTCTGATTACTAACGGCTATTCTATACTTTAATTCTTTAGAATCATTTATCTGTTAGGTCCATCCCAACACAAGCAAGAATACTCAGCGATAGGAGGTGACATTAACTACTGACTCTGAGATGAAGTAATTCTCCTTCTGCCTCATACCCACCCCTCTCCTCCCCAGCATAGACTTGTGTTAGCCCCCAGGAAAACTGGGAGGATGGAAGCTTATACAGCATCTAGTACAGGGCTTTCTCCTTCCTCCCAACTCCCCCTACTCTGCCCTCTGTTTCACCCCCAGAGATAGACCCACATTGCCTTCCAGAAGCCCCTGCCACAGTGTAGGCAGACATCGCTCCACCTGCCATCCCACCAAGAAGGGACTGGTAGAAAGCCAAACCGGAAGAAATCTCTGATGATGGAATTCCAGGTTCACAGCAGGCTGGGGGGAAGGAGGGGCGGAGATGGGCACCCCCACCTGCCCCCATCGACCTCAGTGAGGAGGAATTAGGATTCTGCCAGTACAGGCCAGGAGACAGAGACAGGGTGGGGCGCCAAGTCCCCCGCTGCATCTCTCCCTGTGAGTGTCAGACCTCTCCACTCTCCGCCTGCCTACTCCTGCCCAGACCTGCGGGCTCACACGGATCCCAGCATGGATCAGACCTGACCATCAATCTCCTGATTCTGTGCAGCTGGACGATGTCCAGGTTTCCTTGGGGAGATGGCCGCGCCTGCAGCTCCTTTCTGAATCCTGACTGATGATCAATAGAGAAATTACAATGAGACAAGCGCTGTGGGCAGGAGGGCATCTTCACTCCCCAACAACACGGCAGAAACTGCAAAGGGATCCTGAAAGTGGAGCAGGGGTGAGCCGCCGCTAAGTGGGATCAGCGAGACTGTTCACGCCTCTGAGGTCGTCTACGAAGATGTGCAGACTCACGGGGACGGAGATCATTTCAGGGCAGAGCAGACGAGACCCTGGGCAATGGTTGTACGCTTGCAGCTTGATTTTTTTTTTAAGGAAGCATTTTATACATACAGAAAAGTGTTAGGTCACAAGCATGTGGGTACTCACCACTCTATCGTAAGAGATCCGACTTCAGACGTGCATTTGAAGCTCCTGCACGCTCCTCTCCCCAAGAAATAACCATCCCCATAACTGTTTTCTTACCATGCTCATGCATATTATACTTTTAATGAACTTATTTATACTCCCAAATAAATATATCACTTGGTATATTTTAAATGTTTACATTAATGGTATTTTACTGTATGCATCCTTCTCTAACTTGCTTGGTTTTATTTAACATCGTCTTTGAATTTGATTCTTGTCGATATCTACTTTTCTAGTTTATTTTAACATCTGTAACCACGCCATTGTCTCAGCCAACAGATATTCTAGAGGTCGCCATGTTTTTCACTATCACAGACAAAGCTGCTTTGAACATTATGGGGTATGGGTCACTGGGCATTGGCCCAAGACTGTCTCTCAGGTCTCCAGATTATGGCTGGAAGTTGTAGAATAAAGATGGGCTCTGGGTCACAGGGAGGCAATTGGTTGCCTTCTTGGATGCTTTGCAGGCCAGCTAATGGGCCATCCGCTTCTTTTGATAAACACCTGGATTTTCTTTTGGAAAATTACTCTTCCCCATTAGGTGCATCCTTGGTGGCACTATTTGATCAAGACAGGTTTCCTGTCCCCACCCCGGCCTTGGTGGGCATGAGATCCTAGAGGGAACCAGTCTCTGCCCCCACCCCCTCAGGAATTTGAATCTGGGGAGAAATAAAATGCAGTCTGGGAATGACTGATGACTGGAATACACTGTGGTGCTCTGAAAAAATTGTCTTTATTTTCCCTTTGTGGAATCTCAGAGACAAGTCAGTTTTTGCCCTTCCTAAGGCTGGTTCTTCCTTTTTTGAGCTTAACCATGTCCTTCCAGGAACTTCTTTTTTTCGCTTAAGTTGGCTGGACTCAGCGTCTGTGGGATGCAAACAAAGATCCCTGACTGACACAGCCACTGAGGATGGCAGGTGGGCAGGTTTTCAGGGTACCCAAGACAAGAAAAGCCCTTCTTGTTCTTTCTCCCAATGTACTCACACCACTGCCTTGGACCATCCAACCCTGAAGAGGGTTGGGGGCTTGGCTGTTTTGAGCGGTAGCAACCCCTACGTTGAAATATGCATTTTCAGCCATCAATTCACATTTATCTAGCACCAATGTGGAGCTAGGCACTGTATTAACAGGAAGACATATCCTTCATTCTTGAAGAGGCCTGGGTAAAATCTCGTGTTCTCATAATGGACCACAGTTCATCAAAATGGATGTGGTGAGAAAGCTCTCTTACCTGTGCCTTTGCAGGAAAGAAATATCCATCTAGGTCATTGTCTCAATTCCTTCCTCTGCAGAGGTCTTGTGGAAGACGTGGTTTCCACTGAAGGATTGTTCTGCGCTCTGGCCTGCCCCCAAGAATGGGGGAGAAGGAATAGTCCCTTTTTTTTTTTTTTAACATCTTTATTGGAGTATAATTGCTTTACAGTGGTGTGTTAGTTTCTGCTTTATAATAAAGTGAATCAGTTATACATATACATATATCCCCATATCTCTTCCCTCTTGCATCTCCCTCCCTCCCACCCTACCTATCCCACCCCTCTAGGTGGTCACAAAGCACCGAGCTGATCTCCCTGTGCTATGCGGCTGCTTCCCACTAGCTATCTATTTTACGTTTGGTAGTGTATGTATGTCCATGCCAATCTCTCACTTTGTCCCAGCTTACCCTTCCCCCTCCCTGTATCCTCAAGTCCATTCTCTAGTAGGTCTGAGTCTTTATGCCCGTCTTGCCCCTAGGTTCTTCATGACCTTTTTTTGTTTTGTTTTGTAGATTCCATATATATGTGTTAGCATACGGTATTTATTTTTCTCTTTCTGACTTACTTCACTCTGTATGACAGACTCTAGGTCCATCCACCTCACTACAAATGAATAGTCCCTTCTTTTAAGGCAGACAAGACATTTCATAAACGTGCAGCTTGACCTCACCAACACATGAACTCACCAGCGGTGACTGGTGAGCTCATACACCCAGTGAATCAAGAGACCCCATAAACAATAGGTCAGTGATTTCAAATCTATTTTCCAAAGACAAACAGATGAATCCAAGGACACAGATGACACTCTGGAAGAGGTGACTGTGGGTTACACGCATTTTGATTGCTTCCAAGTTATATAAGAAAAAAAAAAAAAGAACTTTTCTCACATAGTAGCCTGGGTATCGTGAATAGTTGTTTTAATACCCCCACCTCTGTCACTTTATTTTGGAAACAGAACACTCTCAACCCCCTTCCCCATTTTCCTTCCTTCCCCACCTTCAGTCCATAGCATCTGGGAGGCAGAGGGCAAGCCCAAGACCCAGAGCTGACCCAATCAGCATGTAGCATTTCTAGAGCTAAGCCAATCAGCATGTGGTGCCCCCAGCAACAGTGATTCATCAGGGGTGAGCACATGACCTAAGGTGACCCAATCAGAATGAGTCTCAGGACTTGCCTGGAAGCTCCCGGCTCTTGGCTCTTGGCTCTTTCCTGCTGGGTTGAACGTGGAGGATGTAGCTGGAGGTGCCGCAACCACCTTGCCACCTGGAACCTGGGAATGAAGTGAACACAGTTAGAGATCGCTCCAAGGCGCCAGAGAAAAGTGAATCTCTTTGAATTGACTTCAGAATCTAGTAAGTTTCGGCATTCCCTTCCAGCAGCACCATCTTGGTTCTCTGGTCTGGGTGATTTCCTCACTATCTTTTCTGGGTGAGTGAACTTTGGGACAGACTGCCTGGGTTCAAATCTCAGTATCCCCACCACTAGCTGTGACTTTGGGCAATTTACTCCTGCCCTCTGTGTCCCCATTGTCTTCACTGTAAAATGGAAATAAAGATAATATGACCCTCATAAAATTGTTGTGAGACGTGAATGTGTTAATGCATGCAGAGTGATTGGGGTAGCGGCATGCAGTAAGCCCTGTACAGTGGTAGCTTTCATCACTGTTATGTTGTTATTTATATTGATGATCCCTGTCTAGATCTCTCCCTCCATCCTGCTGGTTGCCACCATTCCCTAGCACCTTGCTGTCTTGGTTCCTACTCCACCTAGGACTTTTTCATTCCTCTCTATGGGCCAAATTTCCTTCTCTGTGTCCCAACACTAAGGAGATTTCTCTTTCCAAGGTCACAGGTACCTATTATGAGACGTCAACCCAGGTAAATAGGTTCATGGGTTTCCCTTCAGATAGAAGGATAGGGAAATTTGTTTCTGTGCATCCCACTTCAGTTTATAAATCTCTTTAATGAATACGATTTTTGTAATGTACAGTAGTTTTTTGGCTGCCCAGAATCCATTGTATCATCTTTTGCTATCCAAACCCCAATTTCCCTGGGAAACCATTCCCTGACTCTCATCCAAATGGTTTGACCAGCCCTTCATGACAGGTGGATTAAGACCATCAGGGCTTTCCTTTCCTGACAACTCTGATTGGTTCAGGGATGGGCATGTGACAACAGGACTGCTGGGGAAGGAGAAATGTCCCCCCACCCTCATGAGTTCTTGTTGCTGGTCTAATAATTAAATTGTCACAAGACAAATAAGCAGGAGAAGAAAACCAATTTAATTCCTACACACGGAGGTCTCAGACAAGTGGGACCCCTGAAGTGACCAAAGCAGGCTGTTTGTAAATCATTTTCAGACAAAGAAACAATTATTTGTGAAGATTTAGCAAAGGGGCTGGTGCTTGGGGTAGCAGACTAATGAAGAAGTAAGAAAGGTAGTTTATACAGCTTTCTTAGCCTTGAATTCCCTGACTCTGCTGATAAGGATGCTGTCTCTCCTCCTGGTATAGGGAGGATACCTTCACATGGGACATTTATTTCCCACTTTTAGAGAGAAAGGTGGGGAGGTCTGTGTTTTTTTATGTTCTTTTTTTTCCACCAGCTGTTTCTCAAGTAACTTCAATTCAAAACAATCAATATGCCATTGAAGCATATTTTGGGGCAGCCTGCCCTGGGCCCCAACAGGACCAATGAGATGCAATGTATCTGTTGTTGTGGCTTCTGGGAGTGAGGCAGGGACTCATTTCCACTGGACTTGGTCTTTCCTGCAGCCTTGACAGAAGATTCTCTAAGAATGGACCTGATGGGCTTCCCTGGTGGCGCAGTGGTTGAGAATCTGCCTGCTAATGCAGGGGACACGGGTTTGAGCCCTGGTCTGGGAAGATCCCACATGCCACGGAGCAGCTGGGCCCGTGAGCCACAACTACTGAGCCTGCGCGTCTGGAGCCTGTGCCCCGCAACGGGAGGGGCCGCGAAAGTGAAAGGCCCGCGCACTGCGATGAAGAGCGGTCCCTGCACCGCGATGAAGAGTGGCCCCCACTTGCCGTAACTAGAGAAAGCCCTCGCACGAACCGAAGACCCAACACAGCCAAAAAATAAAGAAATAAATAAATAAAGTAGCTATAAAATTAAAAAAAAAAAAAAAAAAAGAATGGACCTGAGAGGGAAAGGAGGAAGTGGGAGACCAGGAGACATTAGTCAGGACCTGATGACATCATTTGAGCATCTGGATCCAGCTGTGCCTGAAACTAACAAACTACTCTTTGCACTTCTTAGTTATTTGATGTTGTAAATTCCTTTAATTTAAAGTTATTTAACTTGGCTTTTCTGTTGCATGCAACCGAGTGTTCTGACTTATACAAGCATCTAGTTATATGATGTTTGCAACTAAAAAGGGTTGTCCAGTGTCTCAGCCCAGAAGGATTAGTGACCATAGGATTGCAGACACATGGCAATAGGTTCTAGAGGGTCTGTGATGTCATCCCGGAGAGCTGGTTACTACTCAGTCTCAGATTCAGCTGGTTCTGCAGGAAGAGTCCTCGAGTTATCAATTCTCTCCCTTCATTCCTCCAGAAGGTATCCTTCTGTCCCTTTAAGGCAGCATACAAGTAACTTAGGATGGCTTTAATTAGTCCAACAGTGGAGAGACTGAGGAAAAAACTCAAGCCAGAGCCATTGGAATGTGGTGAAGTGGGGATTACCCAGGTGGGGCTGAGGTCATTCAGGACTTTGAGGCTGGATTGGGTGCTCTGGCTTCTCTCAACTTTTAAGAATGCTGGACCCCTGATCTGCCAAGACCTCAGATAGATGGGGAAACATTTATGTGCATGGAGGGAAAAATCTCTTTCAGTTGCAAAGTGAGAATTTCAGTTGCTTTACCACCATTAATCCAGAAAATCACTAAGATGGAGGTTTAAAAAATTGTGTAAATTAGCTGCTTGGTTGACTTAAAGGAGCAAAGGTTCCCACCAGCGTTCAGGGCTGGCCATTCATCAAGTGACCTGGCACATGTAGGATGGTGTCTTCGTCTGCACGTGCTTTGGTGGAACAGCAAGATTGTGCCCTTTTGACTCACTAATCAGTTTCCCTGAGTTTTCTGGGCTAATAAGTCACTTTCTCTGGTCTCCATTAGCTACACATGGTGTTTCTGTTGGAAAGACCTTTATGTTTACGTTCTTATTTGATAGCAAATGTTGAGGGACACCAGGCCTCCTTATTGACGAGAGCCTCTGACCCTGGGTCAGAGCAGGAAATGGGATTTTCCAGAAATGTCACAAAGGTCATAGAAGGCAGGAGTGAAGAAGTAATCACAGTGCTCAAGAATCTATGGGAAGTAGCAAAATCCAACAGGGTGGTTTTATTAGTCGGGGCTCTCCAGAGAAACAACCAACAGGAGATGTGTATGCGTGTTTGTGTGTTTATGAAATTTATTGTAAGGAATTGGCTCACATGATTATGGAGGCTGAGAAGTCCCGTGATCTTCCATCTGTAAGCTGGAGACCCAGGACAGCCGGTGATGTGGTCGCAGTCTGAGTCCAAAAGCCTGAGAGCCAGGGGAGCCAATGGTTAAGTCCTAGTCCAAGGGCAGGAGAAGACCCATGTCCCCCTTCAAGCGATCAGGCGTGAAGAGCATATTCTCGCTTCCTCTATTGTTCTATTCAGGCCCTCGGCAGATGGGAAGATGCCCATGCACGTTAGGGAAGCAATCTACCTTACTCAGTCCACTCATTTAAATGTGAATCTCATCTGGAAACTCCCTCAAAGACACACCCAGAAACAATATTTAACCAAATATCTGGGCACCCCATGACCCAGTGGGGTTGACACATAAAATTAACCATCACAGTGGTGAATTCCTGGGTCCTTTATGAAGGCAAATCAGAGGAGAGAATGCAAATTTGTCCATTTATGGAATTTATTCCAAAACAGCAGATGCGAAGATTCCACTTGATGAAGGGCTGCAAGTTTTGCAGATGGAAAAGAAATGGTTACAACAATGAGCTGAATATAAATAATTTTGCGTTTTTACAGAGTCAATATTTGAAGTTTCGGCTATTTGCAAATGACTCGTTCTACAGGGTGGGTGAGGTTGTGCTGCGGTAACAAACAAGATCAAAATCTCAGTGGCTGAAAATAAGAAACAGTTCCTTCTCGTGAAGGCTGCATTGTCGCTTCAGGGTCAGCTGGGACCTCTTCATATTGGGACCCAGGCTCACAGAGGCTCTATCTTGGCACTTCCTTCTACAGTCACTGTGGCAAGAGGAAGATAACATGGCTTAAAATATTTGCCCAACAGGGACACCACAACTTCCTTCCCCGTCTCATGTGCAGTGTCAATTATATGGCTTCCACCGGGATGGGGAAGAGCCTGGGAGGAGACAGGAAATGTTCCGCGAATGGAACAACCACACACCCTACGACAGGCGGCAATGGGTAGCTTTATAAGGCATGAATTCCACTCTCTTACAGTACAGCTGGTGGATGGGCCTGGGCCCTGTGGTTGTTGAGCAAGTTCGGTTCACTCACTGCTCAGGCTCAGGATGCCAGAAAGATCTGGGCTGCACTCTCATCCACTTTGTATCATTCTCATGAATTGATACAAATGCAGATTTTTGGGGTGAAAAATTAGCCCCAAAGAGGAAGTCAGGTCTAGTCATGGAAGCAAAGAACAAGAGAAGAGGCTCAAAGGAGTTGGGTTCTTAGTTAGCGAACAGCTCTTCCGGAAAAACCTAGAGTCAGATGCAAAGAACAAAATGACAAAGTTGTGTAAATGACAGAGTAGCGTAAATGTTGATATTTTGCATAAAACTGCTGTATCATCCTTTAAAATGTATCTAATTAAAGCTAAATAGCATAGTTGTTTAATAGCCACTATCCTTCCAAAAAACGTATTACATTTTTCTTAACCATTAAAAATATGGATCATGTCCCTTTCTCCTCGAAAGATCCCTTCCTCTTCTCCCTGGTGATTTTGTCTTATTTCAATACATTTTTATCCTGTAAATTATTTTACTTACGAATTAACTATGTTTAGAATTGGATTTATCTTTGGAATTTGTAACACCCAAGTGATCAAAATGACGTATTTGGATAAATAATTATTAAACATCAAAGCAAAGTTTTATTGGAAATGCACATCTTTATGAAGCGGATGGAGGGGATCAGGAAGTCTTAATGAAAGGACACTGCCCCAGCCCCCAGTGTAACAACCTGCCCCCTTGTTGAACCTGTGGGAGGCCCACCAACCCTGAAGCAAAGCACTATGCGGAGACTCTGGGTGGGTGAAGAGCATACCTCTTCTTCTAAAATGGGAAAGGCCAGTTGTGAAGGGGAGATGGGACAGGTGGGCAGTGAGAGCGTTTTCAGGTGGGTGAGTAGGGAATGTTATCCCATGGAGTTTGAGCATCGGTGCCCACGTACTCTTGGGAAGTGCTTGTGTGCCTCCAGGGGAAAGTCTGCCTCACTTTGAAAATCCTTCCTCCACTCCCTGACTTGCTGGAATGGCTTCCCTCCCCTGGCTTGCTCCGGAGCAACTAATATTGTGTAAGGAGCGCTGGACCCTTTCCACAGCATTTGTCTCACCGTGTCTCATTTGTTCCCCTCACAACAATGCTGAGAGTTGCTCTGAGCAGGAACTGGTCTTCACCGCCATCCCGCCGTGTTGTGTAGGACTGGGTATATTTTTGTTTGGACATCCACACACTGGTCTTTCCCTACACCTCCCTTCAATCCTCTCTCCTTTCTCTCCAAGACCCCATCTCCTCATCACTTCCCTCTTCCTCCCTCCCTTCCCTTTCTCTCTCTCTGCCTCTTCCTCCCTCTCCCTCCCTCTGTCTCTCCTCTCCTTCTCTCTCTCTCTCTCTTCTGTTTCCTTCTCTCCTCCAGTCATCTTTCTCCTTGCAATTGTTATCACAAAACTAAGCCTTGGATGTTATTTGTATAAAACCATTACAAAGGGGGCAAGAGTGACATTTCTTTATGGGCCTAGGTCCAAGCCTTTGACAGATGCAGCTGGTATCAGAGAAAACAAATTGTTAATGTTCTACTGAAATTTCACTGAGGGCACTAGATAGTTGCATGGGGGAACCAAAATATACTAGGGTCGAAGCAGATAAATTCCATTCCCAAACCACTAAGATGAAAAGGCAGCAGCAAATTAGGTTTGAAATGGACATCCCTGTCCTTAGAGATTTCATGGTGACGAATGGATTAGTCCCCAAGTGGAACACAAACCTACTTTGCTTTCATAGAAGCAGAGGAGACTAATAAAGGCTGTGTCTCTATGCAGCTCTGAGTCAACCGGGGCTCCATCAACCTGTTTAATAGCTTCTCAGCTGAGCTTCTTAATTAAGTCGCAGTAAGAGTTGGCCCTTAAGAAACCTGTAAACACTTGAGTCCTTGAGTTTATTAATTAATGTTTAATTTTCTTTCATTTAAAATGAAATGTGTTTAATTATTATATTATTTATTATTTTTAAATTAATAGTGCTTCCAAGGAATAACATGGAGAAGGATCCTTTGATGCCCTTATAACATCTATCAGTGTTCTCAACACCATCAATATAATGCTAAGAAAAATATTTGCAAGGTCAAGTAAAATTATCTTTAGGAAACTGTTTACTGTGATTTATCTGGGACACAAACTCCAAGTAGCAAGTGTGAGGCTTTGCAAACTCAGCATCAAGCCAGTATCCTAACCTTGCTTCTCACCTCCAGCCTCCTATCAGTCAGGAAAGGCTGGACTGGGCTAAAATAACAAATAACCCTCAAATCACAGTCACTTAACACATCAAGATCTAATTTTCTTTCTCACGCAAAATGGACTGCTGGTCCAGAGGACCCTGGAGGGCAGTGTCCCTGCATGGACTCAGCCATCAGGGGCTTCCATCTGGCAGTGTCAACCTCGCCACACCTGTTTCCACCACGTAGGTCAGGGCTGTGAACCCCGGAGCTCCTGTACCTGTCTGAATCCTTCAGTCTTCAGTGACATGTGACGCCTTTTCCATCCACACCAATTGTCTAGGGTGTGTCCCACAGCTCACCTAGCTTCCAGGGAACCGGAAGTGGCATCCCTTTGTGTTTCCAGAAGGAGGAAGAACCAGATAGGCAGGAACACTCAAAGTTTCTACTATTCCCCTTTCCATGAAATCGCTGCTTCTAAGACTCTCCTGTAAACAAATTCTGGAGCCACTAATGCTTTTCACAACATGGAACAAAGATATTTTCCAAAAGAAATAATCAATTCTCCTTTTTTCCTTTTTCTTTTACACGAGGTGGGGCCCATGCTTTCTTACCTGGAAGAGTGCCTGGCATATAACAGGCATCATAAATATTTGTTGAATGAATTCATAAGTTCACGACTGGCTGAATGACTGAATGAATGAATGAGGGTCATGCAATGCCTCTCCCGTTGGATCAGTACTCCTCTTGGGAGGCTGACAGTTTTTTGCAGAGGGCGGCCCCGGGAAGATGGGAGATCCAGGTTCTAGCCCTGTCTCTGCTGACAGCTCTGTGAGCTGGAGCAAGACACTAAGCCCCACAGACGTTGTGCGTGAAGGAACAGGTGTACTGTGCAGACATGTGCCTGGAGCTGCTCTAGCCACTAGTTTCTTGCATGGGGGAACTGGACAGGGGTAGTGCCCATCTGGAGGTGGAGACTGGGGCAGAGCAGAGAGAAGCACCAGGAAATTATCTGGAGTCAGGAAGCCAGGAAAAGACTGAACTTTTTATTAGGCAAGTAGAACGAAGAAAGGATCTGGCTTGATATCTACTGGGGATGTCTGGATTACACAAATAAAATTATGTACAAATGTGAAAGACCAGGAAACCAGCTGGGAAAGCATGACTTGGCTTTGCTAATAATAATCATCCCATCTGCCTAAGCTCACATGGATGGAAAAAGAATAATACCAACAACACACCCCTGCACAGGACTCTACAGTTTGGAAAGCATTTTAAGATATGGAATCAATTCTGACTATTAACATTACATTGGACAGACATTCCAGGTACTGTCTAAATACCTTACAGATATTTGCTTAACCTTCACAGCAAGATTATCCTCATTTGACAACGAGGAAACTGAGGCATGGAGATTAAGTGTTTTGCCCAAGGTTATATAGTTGCTGGCACAGCCAGTATCTATATTTCAAACCCAGGCAGAGGGTTCTAGAAGCCACACACTGAACTCTACATCCTGCAGCCTCTGGAAAAAAATGGAATAAGACTCTTCTGATGATGCCAGTGGCTAGAATTCTATCACTTACATGGAATGATGGAGATGGAGTTTCTCAGAGGAAATGCTCTCTATTCAGAGACTGTTGAGGGGAAAATACCTGAATTTTATCCCATAGTATAAAGACATTTTGTACTATATTTTTATTCTTTTATTTATTTATTCTCCCCTGAACAAAATTTACTGAGCACTTACTATGTGCCAGGTACTGTTCAAAGTTTTCTATGTGTTACCTCAGGTAATTTGTCTTATTCTGCTCAGGCTGCTATAACAAAATAACATAAACTGGTGCCTTATAAAGAACCAGAAATTTATTTTTCACAGTTCTGGAGGCTGGGAAGTCCAAGATTATGGCACTAGCAGATTCGGTGTCTGATGAGACTTGCTTCCTAGATAGCTGTCTTTTCTTTGTGTCCTCATGTGATGGAAGGATGAGGGAGCTCTCTGAGGTCTCTTTTATACGGGCACTAATCTCATTCATGAGGTCATTCACTATTATTTTATTCATTAGCCCAAATCTTCATGGCTTAAAGCAACAAAGTTTGTTTCTTGCTCAAATCCATGTCCATCTCAGGGAAGTAGACATCTCTACTCCACAGTACCTTCACTTATATACCTGTGATAGGAGTTCCTCTACCATCTGGAATTTGGAAAAGGAAAGAAAGCCTGGGAAAGAAACATTGGATCTTAAAGGATCAACCCCAAAGTAACACACACACTTAATTTCACATGTCACTGGCCAGAGCCAGCCACATGGCCACCCCTGACTTCACCAGAAGGAAGACGTTCAATCCTATCACATGCCTGACCTCTTTACTTCCTATATGTGTGACTGTGGCCAAGGCACTTAACTTCACTAATTTCCCTGTGTCTCAGTTTCTTTGTTAGATGAAAACAGAAAGATTGTTTGTGGCATTGTTATGAGAACTAAATGTGATCACAAACCAAAAATGTTAGCTATCAATATAATGATAATGATGTCATCTACCCATAGAACAAAAAAGTATTATTTGTGTGTGTTTAACATAAGTAGTATTACACTATGATAGTTCAGTGCTAGTAGAAATGCATGATCTGGCTGAAACAATAACCTTCCATTTTATTCCATAATTATGCACACACACACATACACACACAATACATCAGTATATGCAACTCACTGTTTTGCACCATTCCCATAAAAACTCGGTGTCAGAGTTTTACTGCTTTGGGCCTGAGGCCACTTAATGATTGAAAGAGAAAATGGTGGGTGCATGTTTGGCATTTCCTCATACGAGCAAGAGAGGATGGCTGTTCTCAATGACAGTTCTGGCCCGTGTGCCCACTGGCCTGTGGCGATCTGATGTCAGAGAGGACACATGAGTCAGGGAGCTAGGATGCATGAACCTTGAGGTAGCTGGAAATTCGGAGTCAGGATATGGGTGAAGAAAGGAGAGCGAGGTTGGGGTCAAAAGAGGGCACATGAGACATCCCTGGGGAGTGGGAGCTGAGGAAGAGCAGAAAAGGGAGGCATCTGGGCAGAAGCCATGTTCTGGAAGCAGCAGCTCAAGCAGGAGGCAGGTGGCCATGGTGGAGGGCAGGGGTCCTGGGAAATGAGGTCCAGATGCCAAAGGTCAAGAGAGGCCAAGGAGTGCAAGGAGTCTAGGTTGACTCTGGAGGACAGTATGTCTGAGTGGATGCAAGGAAGATGGTTGTCTTTGTGCCCGCCCAGCAGTCACCCCCCGACACTTCCAGGGACGGGACTCAGATAACTCTGGGAACCAGGCTTTGCTACTCCCAGGCCAGCTCCAGTGGTGGCCATGTGACCCAGGCTTGGCCAATCAGATATCACATGCCTCTGGCCACAATGATTGGCTCAGGAATGGCATGTGACTGCAGTCAGAGCCAATGAGAACTAACCCTGAGCCTTTGCGGGAGGTAAGCTGCTTTTGCAGAGCAGACATGAGGCCGGGAGGATGTAAAGCTGAGACTGGCAGGTCCCCTTGAGGTGGGCATCTCCCTGAGTGTGAAGTCAAAGAACACTTTGCTGAGCTGGAGAGAAGAAGAAGAGGCATAGTCCCTGGATTTAGATACACCCAAAGCCAGCTCGTCCCTGGCTTTGCCTTGGCACGAGCCAATAAATTCCCTTTGCGTAAATCAGATAGACATGGGTTTTCTGTCACTTCCAACCAAATGTCTTCTAAAACATAGAATATGCCTCTTTGAAGATTGGTGTTTCTTTTCTCAGTGAACACTTTCACTCTGCAAAGACACTTGATAGACGTTTTTGACCTAATGAGAATAAATTCTGTTGAATTCTCAAAAATCACATTCCGATTCAGTGCCCCCCCACGCCCAAGAAATCCAATGTTAATTTGCTCTCGAAAAACACACATTTCCAAAGAGCCTTCACAGACTCCGATACAAATTTTAGTCCTGGCGATTGGTCTTTGAATCCTTAACGTCACGTACAACTTCATGTCCATCCGATCTACCTAGAAAACTCTACAGGGCCAGTCACCATGTGGTTGATTTTGATGACAACAAAACGAAACCCTAAAATTTGTTTGCTCTGAAAGCATTAAGGTGGTAGTTATCAAATCCGAACTGTAGTGCTTCTTAAATTACCTTGAAAACAAAATTAGTAGTTTATTTAACACAGTCAAGAAAAGAAAAAGTAGGGAAAAATGTCCCAAGGAATCTGTTAGCAATTTTCCTTGGAAGGAAACACATACATAAGCTAAGGGTAAATGAGGTTTGTGGTAACTTGGAGGAATAAACCGAGCCCCAGTTTATGATTGTCCATTTCTTGGCTCTTTCTTACAAATAGCTCAAGAAGTCCCTGCCATGTCTGAATTTCTTCCTAACCAAGTGATTAGAATAAAAGTGCCGTTGGTTTGGGCAGTGTGGACATGGTACTATTTCTTTAACCAAACATTTGAGATCGTTAATACATTGAGCTCCTCAGTGCCTCCGCGTGGACTCAGGAGCAAAGTTTGAGCTAATTCAGATACCAACAACTAAGCTGCTTTTACTTATTTTTAAAAAATCTTTTCTTTAAATTTGAAATCTCTGAGGTTTTCTGCCCTAATCGTAGCTCCTCTGCCTTTTGTGAAATTGTCAGTTTGCCGTGGGAAACACACAGCATCATTACCGGTTGTGTGGACTCCAAGAAGCCTGATCTGCTGTTCCTTCCAGAGAGTCTGGGAGCTCCCCAACACTCTTTATGAAATTCCTTTTCTGCTGAACTAGCTAGGGTGGATTCCGTTGTTGGCAACCGAGCACCCTGACAGATGTCCTGGGTGCTGGGGAAGACCACCCGCTTTACATGTTCATCCTTCCCAAGTCTGGACAGCTTGTGGCCATGCTATAGCCACTATCCAAGTGTCTGACATGCAGGGGCCATGCCTGCTCACTTCCGCATGACAGATGACAGACTAGCTGAGCAGAAACATTTACTTACTTATTTTTAAACCGCTTTGTTGAGGTGTAATGGATCTATGACAAAGTGCACAAATTTCACGTATACAATGTGATGAGCTTGAGCATATGCAAACACCCATGAAACATCACCACAATCAAGGTAATAGATATATCCATCAACCCCAAGTTTCCTTGCACCTTACCTTTTGTGGTAAGAACACTTAACATGAGATCTACCCTGCTAACAAATTTTTAAGTATTGTTGACTCTAGGCAGAAAACATTTAGTTTTTCGTTCAAAGTGTGAGGGTTGGATTGTACATCAATGGAAAGCCCATCTGTAAACATGTATTCATGAATACTAGATGTTATAAGTCAGAGGACAAGTCCTTGGGAAACTGTATCATATTAGTAAATACTAAGGATTTTCCTGGGTGGTTGGGGAGGAGGGCTGGTCACAGCCAAAGAGACTCTGTGCCTGGTCCTTAAGATCCATGGAAAAGTGGGACCAGAGGGTAGCGGTTGGGCTGGAGAAATGGGCCCAGTCCGGGGGAAAGGGAGTGTGAGATGCTATGGCAGACTTTGGGGGCTCTTCCGTAATGTCTGTGCTTCCCTTCTTTTGTATTAGAAGCCCAGGTATTTTGCTTGGCACACAACTGTGTAAAATAAAAACTACATTTCCCATTCAGGCTTGCCGGTAGATGTGGCCAGATCACTAAGTTCTAGTTAGTGGGATATACGCCTAAGCACTGTATTCAAATTCTGAAAAGCGTCTTAAGGAGAGAGGGCATGTCCTCCCTCCACAGCTTTTTTCCTGCTTCCTGTGGCTGGAATGCAGACTCGGGTGTCTGATGTAGAGCAGGCGCCCAGAGCTATGAGTGAGAAGCCTTATGCTGAGCATGGCAGAGCAACACGATAGAAGGGGCCTGGGCCCTTGATGTCTTGGGAGCCACTGTAGTAACCCTGGACTGTCCACATTTATATGAGACAGAAATACATCTTTATCTTGTTCAAGGGTCCTGTCCACTGGGGGGAGGGGAACTCACAGCTGAATGAAATCTCAACTCTCATCTCAGTGGGTGCCACTGAGCTAGAAATCTTGGGGCGATTCCGAATGTAATAGGCAGTGCCAGTGTACACTCTGTTGAAAGCACAGTGCACAACTCTATGGACTGAGGACTGGATGGTTGACGGACTGTAAGAGATGTCTGGGTTCTGAGACAGGTGGACACTCAGTGGACTGGCCAGGACAAGCTGAGCCCGGGAGCTCGGTCCTGAGACTGGAAAGTGAGGGAGAGGAGTGTAGCGAGAGGATGGTTCTCTTCCACAGCTTGGAGAGCGCAGTCAGCGTCCTTTCCAGGGAGAAGGGGAGAATCAAACCACACCAGAGTGAGGTTCTACGAGGAAACCAGTGCAGATGAGAACTTACTGATAGTTAAGATGCCTTGAAAACTATATCTAGAGGACTCAGCACATAGTCAGCTGGCAACAGTTATTTGCTGAATGAAATAAAGAAGGAATGATGGCATGAATAGCACCCAGAGAAATAAGAGAAGCAGTGTGGAATAGTGGCTAAGAATGGGTGCTAGACTCCTAGAATCCATATCTATATATCTCAGACCAATGCCTAAAAATAGTGTTCAACAAATATAGACTAGTACTATTATTACTGCTACTACTACTGTTGTTGTTGTTGTTATGGTTGAGAGTAACTGAGCGTCCACAGGTGGATCTGATTGCAAATGGAAATACTCCAGGGCCACTGCCTCTTTCTAAACTTCCCTGGCAATTTTTCCTCCACATTCTCAGATGCAGCTCAATGCTCCTTCAAGTCCTGGGTTAATTTCTGTTCCTCCAGGACATCAGTTGTGATCACCTTGCTCCACAGCCATCTTCCCCTGCTCTGACAGCACGTTATTACCTTGTCATCGGGCACTGGATGCAGCTGTCCTGTGCCATCGTGGATAGATTTTACCTTATTTCATTCCTTGTTTTCCCAGCATTCGGTGGGCCAACAAGACCCCTCGCAATATCCGAGCCCTGCTTGATTCTGCAGACTTATCTTGTAGCATCTCCTCCAACTTTGAAAATCACATCCATACTCTCACATTTTATCTTTAGTTATTGCATTTTATTAAATGGATGTGTAATAATCATTCTTCTATTGTTGGACATTCACTTTCCCCCCCCCCAGTTTTTCACTATAAGAGCACTGTTAATATCGTTGAAACTATATTTTTAAAATATTCATAATTATTAATATTCTTAGTGTGATAATCAGAGAAAAGGTGTGAACAATTCCATGCTTCTGGTAATACTTTCCACATACTCTCACATTTTTAAGTTATCATCTAAATTTTGTGTAATAGGCTTAAATATATATTTGGATATAATTAAATTATATAGAATGTTAATATAAGTAAATATTATCAAAATAGAATACATATTTATTTTATATATAAATATAGTAAATAAAATTTATATAAATGGATATAATTTTTGACATGTAAATATTGGTATTTTAAAAGAGAACTGTAATGTAATTTTCAAAGTATATCCATTGAAGCTCAATTGCGGTTTGATACCCACCATCATGGATAAAATTAATACATATACAAGCTTTGTTTTAATTGTTAGGAATTCTGCATTGTTCTTTTTTTATCAACTTGTACTACCCTGTCAGAAATTTGGTCTTAATATATAATTTTTTTCTTGGAAGTCTTTTATTAATCACTTTATCATCCATCACTGACTGCACAAAAAATGTGCCTAAAATTGAAATTAAAAATTTTTCATTGACTACAAGTCTTTAAATTTTAAAATAAGTTATTTAAAATTCAATGATCGGGCTTCCCTGGTGGCGCAGTGGTTGAGAGTCTGCCTGCTAATGCAGGGGACACGGGTTCGAGCCCTGGTCTGGGAAGATCCCACATGCCGTGGAGCAACTAGGCCCGTGAGCCACAACTACTGAGCCTGCGCGTCTGGAGCCTGTGCTCCGCAACAAGAGAGGCCGCGATGGTGAGAGGCCCGCGCACCGCGATGAAGAGGGGCCCCCACTTGCCGCAACTAGAGAAAGCCCTTGCACAGAAACGAAGACCCAACACAGCCAAAAATAAATAAATTAAATAAATTAAAAAAAAAAAAATTCAATGATCGTTACGGTCATTAGTAGAATACACTTGATCAAAACAGCTTAAGCATGTCACAGCCGGCGATAAAGAATGATCAATCCATAAAGTACAATACTTTGGGATATACTTCTCTTAATATGAGAGGTGGGACTGTTTTTTCATTGAATGTATTCATGAATGAATATTGTTATTTTAGAAAGATGGGGCTTCAGTATCAATTCTATTCACACCATTTGTTTTTCTTGGTGTCAGCGCAGAAAGCCTGTTCATGAAAACAAACAGATGGGCTTGGAAGGGCTTCTGTTGTCTGCTGTGCAATTGTTTGGGCTCCTTTCAAGTTATATGCCAAAAAATTACTTAGTGACTTTTGATAATCTACAAGCTGACATAGGTACTAGGTTCTCCAATTTCAGTGACAGTGAAGAATTGAAAACAGTCTAACTCCTAAAAGGAGGTGGTTCCCAGTTAGACACCAAACATGGTACCCAGTTATCAGACATTTGTGTTCTCCACGCAAGGTGAGTATTTCAAAATGTGCCTTTGTTTGGTGCCCTTTGCAGCAGGGTTCAGCACCTTTGTAAGATTCAGGATGGGTGATGCCTTTTCAGGCGGGAGTCTCCCATCCCCCACCCCTCTCCACCTTCCTTACTCCCCAGGAGGCTGAGTGCATGGACCAATCAATGGGCTCCGTTCTCCAATGGCTTCCGGTTGGGTCTGGCCAATGAGGAATGCGGCATTGGTGGAAGCCAGAAGAGAGTAAAGTTGACTGGGCATTTATTCCCTGGCCTTATCTGCGAGGTGACCCAGGGTGGCTGCATCTTCTCCAGAAGGCCACACCTCCTTCACATTTTACGCAGCCTCCCCGTCTCCAGGTTGTAGAAACTTCTCTCTCCCCTCACCCTACTCAGGGCCCCACCAGCCCAAAGGGGCGGCACTATCCTTTGTAGTTTTCTTTACCCCACCTACACCTTTGTAAATTATTTCCTCTATTAAATTCTCGAATTACCCAATTTGAGTGCACTTTCTGTTTCGTGTTGGCACCCTGACTGATAAACCTATTTTTTTATATAGTGGAAGAAGGACATGTGTGAAAGAGGAAGTGGCAAATAGGACACATGTCAGTGGAAGGTCTGGAAATTGACTCTCTTAGAACCCTCTGTGCCTATAAACCCTTGGAAAATCTTCATGCCCCGGCCCCACCGGCTCCAATTTGATGATGGCCCATCTGGTACCCGACCATCCATCTCTGTCCCCTCCACTGTATAATGGTAAGGACACAGTTGGGAACCAAAGAGGCACTAGACAAAGCTGGCAAGTGCTTTTTCACGAACGCCAGTGGCTACAGGTGAATCCCATCCAGCTGTGATGTGTGTCCAGCATCTTCCATACTCTCCTGCTGCCCAGCCACGGCCACCACTGGCCTCACCTGCAAGGGCAGCCAAAGTCCTCCTTTGAGCTCTGGTATGTGGCCGGGGCTGGTTTCACAAAAGCCAGGACCCCATAACTGCCTGCTGGAGTCTGGCATCAATCACCCGTGACGGGATCCTCCCTGGTTTCTCTGCCAGCCTCTCTGCAGCGCTGATTTAGGAATCCCAGACAACCCAACGAGAGTTCTTTATTGCAGCGGCGGGCAACTGATCTACAATAACATGCAAAAAGATAGGGGTCCCCAGGCAACAACAGCGGCTGCCGTTTGAGTTGAAATTGTAGTTAAAATGTGAGCTGGATCCACCTGCTGAGGTTGGAGCGATGATCTTGCACCTCCCATCCTGGAATGGTCTAGAAGCCCCTGTGGGCTATGGCCTGGTGCCACTGAGACTTGAGGCTGCTGGTAGATGGCTGTAGGTGTGTTTGCACTAACTGCCACTGTGATTATTCTCCTTCATGAGGGTATTTCAGGTTCTACCATCTATCTATCTATCTATCTATCTATCTATCTATCTATCTATCTAGGGTTATGGTTCACATGATAGTTTGAATTATTGTTCAGCAAATATTCATGCTTTTCTCTTCACCTCGTGAGTGAGTAGTGCTTCACACCCCCTTCCTTGTGGGTTTGGCCCCGTGACTTGCTTTGACCAGTTGCATATCAGTGAAAGTGACAGAGCAGACATTCAATGTGCTCCTGCAGTTTGTTTTGCTCTTGACCTTGGGCATCTGCCACGAGAAGAGCGTGCCCAGGTAGCTGCGCCCCCTGAGCTTGTGCAGCAAGCCCTGCACAGGCCTGCCAAGATCAGCCGAGCTGTGGTGGCCCCACGGACCTGTGAGTGTGGGGATAAGCGCTCCTTGCCAACCACTGAGTTGGGCTGGCAACTCCCGAGAAAAGACTGCGTTTGCAAATTCTGCTCTGCTGAACCCAAGGGAAGCAGTGTTCATGTCTCCACTCAAAACCAGGTTTCATTCATCCTGGCATTTATCTGTGAATGCGCTTGTTTATTCTGCAAATGCTTTTTGATCACCCTAGGTATCAAGCACTGCTCTAGAGAGACTCATATATCTCTCTGTGTCTGCGTTGTCCCTTGATCTTCAGGAGAGAAATGAGGTTATGCAGGTGTACATCCTTAAAGTGCTTTGAAAGGCAGGGTATAAATCCAGCCTGTTTCCCAGCCCGTTTTTCCTGCTCTGCTCGGCTGCGTGACCCTCTGAGGCCAGGCTGGGGTGGGGTGAGTGGAAAGGAATCCTGCTCCTGCCTGGACAGGCTCAGATGATCCCCCTGCATTAAATCAGGGGCTGTGGGGGAGAAAGAGGGAAGGGAGGTGATGCTCACTGTCTCCCCTGGGGGGGAACAGGTGTTCGCACCTCTTGCCTGGGTTAATTGACTCAGTCACTTTGTGGTTAACCTTGTTTCTGTTTTCAGATAAAGAAACTGAGGCTCAGAGAGAGAGAATAACTCACCCAATTATGGGCACAGGACAGGAGTGGTAAGTGTTAATTATTATTATGCCAGGTCCCCATGATTAGAGAAGTGAAAAGACCACCTTAAAGACTGAACTCTTGAACACCTGTGCAGAAGAGAGTTGCCATAGCAGGTCTGACTGCTGTCCTTTGAAGGGCCTGCTTGCAGGGTTGGCCCTTGGCTGGTAAATGGGAACTTGGATTTCAGGAGGGTTCTCAACACCCTGATTGATAAGAATGGCTCTCTATGCCTAAACTGTTTATACAGAACAATATGTTTTACGTTGAACACCTGTTCTCCTTCTGGGAGTCTGGGGTTTTGGTACATACTAGGCAGAGGCTGCCACGTGCCCAGCCTCCAATAAGAATCCTGGGCAGGGTCTCTAATGAGCTTGCCTGGTGGGCAACATTGCACGCATGTTGTCACATCTTGTTGCTGGAGGAATAAAGGCAGGCTTGTGTGACTCTACTGGGAGAGACCCTTGGAAGCATGCTCCTGGCTTCCTTTGGACTTCACTCCATATGCCTTTTCCCTTTGCTGATTTACTTTGTACCGATTCCCTGTAATAAATCACAGCCCTGAGTATGGTTATAAGCTGAGTCCTACTGAGTCCTCCCAGTGAATCAGCAAGCCTGACAGTGGTCTTGGGGACCCCCAACACAACATCCCTTCCCTTTTCTTGACTCTAAGGCTTGGCTTTGGACCCTTCACCCCACCTCTAACACCATCCTTGACTTTTAGGATCATCTTACCCATAGGACTCTGTTGAAATCTCACCTTGATCAAGAGCTGTGAAGGGTTTTCACCCTTCTTGAGATTCTACAGCATTAACTTCCACAACCATCCATCAGGTGCTGTGTCTTAAATGATCATCTGTTTTCTTCCTAAGAACTGTCTGAGTTTTGAGTTTTGTGACGTGTGTCAGTTTATCACAGCCCTTAGCCTAGAAGCTGAGATAAAATGATATAAAGTGAATGTTTGACATTGGTTTGCCTTGTCGTCCATGCTCTGTGTGCACTGAAAAATGACTTGTGAAGATAGAATCTTAATAGATACCAAATTATTACCTAACTTCAAGATATTTTGACAGTTCTTCATAGACACAGCTATAGCAAATATGTCTCTCAGTTATAGTGTCACAACTGGAATTAGCCCTAGGACTGTGAATCTTATTTTTAAATGTGATTAGAATTTTGCATTAGGGAAATGCAAATTAAAGCCACAGTGAAATACCACTACACATCTGTTAGAATGGCTATTATAAAAACCTGACAATACAAGCACAAGCACTATATATCAATATATGTAAGAGCTTGTGGAGCAACTGGAATTCATGTGTTGCATTTAGGAATACAAAATGGTACAGTCACTCTGGAAAGCAGTTTTCCAGTTTCTTATAAAATTAAACATACACTTACCAGATGACCCAGCAATGCCATTCCTGGGTATTTACCTGAGAGGAAAGGAGACTTATGTTCACACAAAAACCTGTGCCCAAAAGTTTATAGCGACTCTCTTCATAATTGCAAAAACATGGAAACCACCCAAATGCCCGTCAGCAGGTGAATAGTTAAACAGTCTTTTCATCCACATGATGGAATACTACTCAGGAGTGAAAGGAGTGAACTATTGGTATACATGGCAACTTCTTTGAATCTGGAAGGCATTAAGTTGAGTGAGAGAAAACAGTCTGAAAGATTACTGTACATTTCCATTTATATGACTTCCTGGAAAAGGGAAAAAAACCGTGTTAGAGAACAGTACAGGGGCTGCCAGGGGTTATATGTGGGGAAGAAGTTGTGACTATAAGGAAACAGCAGGAGGTTGGATTGTTTTGGGGGGAGTGATAGCACTTTTCTGTATCCTGATGGTGATGGGGATTACACAACACATATCCATGCGTTAAAATTCATAGACTGTACACTACAAAAGGTCAATTACATTATATAATATTTTTTTAATGACATTTTAAGTCACACAGGCAAAACTGATGTCTCTGAAGGCATTAGTTGGATTTAAAAAATAAAAAAAAAGATTCTCCCACAGGCCCCGCCCTCATCTAGGTATGGCCTGACTTTCCAAAATGAAATCCCAAATCCCTGCAGGAGGACAGTGCTGGAATCCCTTCCCTCAAAGGTGGCATCAAATACTGCCTGCCCATAAAAATACAGGACAGGCAAAGTCTTTGTCTGAAGGCTCAGTTTTTTTCTCTTCCTTCTCCCAGCTCTGATGGGCACATGGAACTAATGTTAGAAATGTAAACTTTGAGTGTGAATGGGAATTTTATTTCCAGAGCTGTTTAACATTTTTTCCTCTTGGGCTGAAACCCTCATTCATATCCAGATAAATTATCTGGGGGTGTTGATAAGAGGATACGTCTTAGAGGGTTTTCACAAAGGTCTATATTCAGAAAACCAGCCCTTCTCAGGGCTGAACTTTTTATAGGGAGTTTGGGGGGCTGCTGATGGGTGGGAGGGCATATGGCAATCCAAATTTACTGTGTTTTCTTTGCCTTTTTATTTGTTCACAAAGCACTCTGGATATCACGCAACCACAAGTTCAAGGTGGGAAGGAAGGTAGGCTTCTCCAGAGACAATCGCCTTTCAAATCACACACACGGATTCACCTTATTCCTGGAGCCCTGCCAAAGGCGACAGCAGCAACCCAGAGCCTTCGTTTGCATTTCCTAAGCCAGCATTTGGGAAATATCAGTAGAAAAATAGGGGACGCCTGTTGTCTATCTTTGGCTTCGGATTTAGGTATCCAGGAACTCTGTTTAAATGGCTGATGAGTGAAAATGGACCTATTACATGGTGGGGAGGGGAGTGTTTTAAGGTTTCGTACAAAAACTATGGTTTTAAATTTTCTACATTTCCCTCCAAATTTTGATAGCAGGTATGTGTATTAGTGATAGCCATTGGCTATAAATGGTAGGGATCCAAATTAAACTGAATTAGAAGACAAGGGGAGATGGGTCAGGATGATTGGCTTGTTTAACTGAAAAAGTCTGGGGGAGGATTGCAGGCATGGTTGGATCTAGGGGGTTTTTATCAGTTATACATTAGTTACAAACAGGAGACCTCAGTCTAGTTTGTTTAAGTGTGAAAAGGCTTATTGAAGGCTATCACGTGGCTTACAGGATCTCTGGGAAGAGCAAAGATACAGGTCTGGTGGCTCTGAAACCAGGAGCGACATCCAGATTGCAGTGCAGAGCTGCCCCAGAGCAAGTGTCCCCTCTCCTGAGGACACTGCAGCTGAGGCCAGGAACGAGCACTGGAGCCCCCGCATTGATGCCACAGGAGTGTGTGTCCCAGGGGCCCCTTACCAACAAGAATCTGCATGGTTCCTTCTCCAGGTGACCAGCTTCTGGATTGCACGGTGCGTCTAACTCACGGAACTGGGTCACCTTCCTGCACCCTAGCGGGTGCAGGAAAACATGTTTCTGACTTCTCATTTGGGGAAACATGAGCCCATAAGATGGGAACTTCTCTAAATATGGGAGGAAACTTAAGGATGCTTCAGGACAGACAATAATGAAAACAACAATGTCAACAACAACAGTAGCTAACACACGTCAGTAGTTTATGGTGTGCCTGGCAGTCTTCGAAGTACTTTACATCAATTAATTTACTCATCGTAATATCCCTTTGGAGATAGGTATTCTTCAGATGAAGAATCTGGGATAAAGAGACCTAAATAACTTGCCCAGGTCTATGTAGGGTGACCACCCATCCTGGCTTGCCTGGGACAGGCCCCATATAATGCTATGAGCATCCCGTTTACGCTCAGAAGTGGTCTGATTTGGCCAATGAATTCCATGGTTAGTCTACCCACTCACACAGCTGGGCAGAGAAGCTTGGATGACAAATGGCCACTAAAAGGGGCAGCTGCCACTACCAGGCTCAGGTTCCCTCTTTCTCCATTTCTCAGCTCTGCCCTCCTCTGTTGGGGCTCCCCCCTGCCAGGGGTCTGGGCTGAGATCCTCCCATTTCCCGGGCCAATGGAAAGAGACCCCTACCCCAGCCCCTACCAAGTTTTTTTTTTTTTGCCAGAAATCACAGAATTTCAATTCATTGGCTCAGTGGGGGTTTAGAACTCCTTTCTGGAACCCGTGGTGACGCCCTAGAAAACTCACGTGCTGAGAATGGAGACAAGACTGCTGGGATGAAGAGAAGCAGAGTGGGTGCTGCGCAGGGACAAACAGCCGACATCCCGTTTACCCGTCAGAATCCACCGTTATTACTATGACTATTGTAGGAAAACCTGGCTCGCAAAACTGGATTCTCCATGTGCTCTGTGCATTTAGTGATCAAAGAGGACTGATTCTAGCCTGATGCAATCAGATGTTGCCATTGGAGCACATCCCATTAGAGATGCAGAGATGGAACAAAAAACCTCCCTAAATGGCTTATGATCAGCGAACTTATTCTGTATAAGGGGCAGGTCGTGAATATTTTAGGCTTTGCAGGCCAAGTGTGGTCTTTGTCACATATCTGTATGTGTGTGTGTGTGTGTGCGCACGTGCGTGTGTGTGTGCGTGTGTGTATGTGTAGTGTAAAAACCATTTTAGTTCAGGGGCTGGACAAAAGCAGCCTGTGTGGGCTGGATTTGGCCCAGGGCACTTGTTTGCAAACCCCCAATCCATCAGAGAAGGCAAGACACAGATGTGTGAACAGAGGGCAGGCACAGCCTCGTGTTGCCTGCGCTGGCCATACGTGTGTGTCTGCGGAGACCACGTGGAGGGAGGGGTGGGCATGGGGCGGGTTCCTGGAGGTGACACTTGAAAGCAGGCTCAGGAGCTGCCAGAGCGGACCCCGTTCTTTCACCATCTGGAAGCTGTTCATCTTCCTGCTGGCGGTACCACGTGTTTCTCTGGAGAACCACTGCTGCCCCGCCTCAGCTCAGACCTCAGCCCACCAGGGTCACACATCCCCCGTCTCAGTAAAGACCTAGGAATGAGCATGTGGCCCCAAAGTCCCTGTGAGACTTGCTGCTGACAGGGGGTCCTCTGTGTGCAGATCAGAGCTCCCCACGCCTGCTCTCCACCCCACTGGCCGCTCTTTCACGCGTAGAATGAAACTCCAGCCCCTCCCACGACCTGATGGGGCTTCTGCTTACCTCTCCAGCCTCTCTCCTCCTTCACCCTTTATCCCCAGCCACTCTCATCTCCTGTTCTTGCACTGACATACCCCCCTTGGTCTCTCTGCTGTGCCTTGGCCCTTGCTGGTCCCTCTGCCTGAAACATTCCTCTCTCCAGTATTCACAGAGCTTGCCTCATGTAGATTTTTTCTAAAAATTGACCTCCTTGCCCCACTGCTCTAAGAGTCCCTTTTTATCTCCTTCCCTTGCACTGTTTTTCTTCATCATGTTTGTCCCACCTGACATCTTTCATGTTTATTTGTTAATCCCTGTGTTGTCAGTTACCCACCTGGAGTGGAAGCTCCAGGAAGGCAGGAGCCTGTTTTGTCTCAGGAATCCTCAGCACCTAGAAAAAATTCTGGAACAAAGTGATACTCCCTGAATATTGGCTGAATGCATAAGTTAATGTTGGCACAAAGATGCTCCCTCTTTCCCAGAAGCCTTGAGTCTGAGAAGAGGTGAAATACGTTGCAGCCACAAAGGGAAAATTTATGTGAGAACAGAGCCAAGAGATACAGAAACCAGATCCTGATGGTATCCTTTGGACAACTTGATCAACCTGTACCTGAAGCTAGCACACTGTTGCTGTTTTCAGTTACAAAAGCCAATGCATTCTCTTAGTGCATAAACCATTTTTTTTCTTTTTAAAAAATTTTTATATGCATAAACCATTTTGAACTGGAGGTTTTGTTGCTTGTAATAAAGGAGTCTTCTGAGTATGATTTGGCTAGTCAGAGAGGAGGGAATAGGGAGAAAAGGAGAGGAGAGAAGAGAGCACATGCTGAGTGGTTAAATGATACATCAGGAGATGGAGCAATTCCAGCCTCTAATCCAGTGAAGTTCTCTGTGAGCCTTAGAGAAGTCCAGCAAAGTAGTAGTCAAAAAGGAATATAAAGAGAAATGTGGTGAAATTTAGTATAATTGAGTTGGGCCTATTTGGAACACATTCTCACTACAAAGCAGGGAGAGCGTGGGTCCTACAGAGAACACGGATGCCGGGGTCAAGTGAGCTGTGAGGCGCTCCCACCCGCTCAAGCCTCTTTCCCACAGTGTGGCCTCGGGCAAGCACTTGAACCTCAACTTCCTTGTCTGAGAAAATGGGATGACAAGACCCAATCTCAACAGAGCTGTAATGAGGATTAAATAAGGACATACACGTTAAAATGCCCAGAATAGGTGACCCATGGCAGGTGTTCAATAAACAGCAGCTGTGATTTTCATGATGGGGTCTGGATTGCCCGACTTCAAATTGGCACTTGAATTTGGAGAGTTGCTAAAGCTCTGCTACCCCCAGAATCGAGGGTCAGACACAGAACTGCTCCACAGAGAAAGCAGAGCTTGTGGCTTCCCCGAAGTTTGTGCCCTGGTCAGATCTAACAAGCAGCAAGCAGTAAGGATCATGAAAAACACTCAGTTTTTTTTTTTTTTTAAGCCAAAAGACCAGCTTAATTTATTCATCAGGCATAGCAACTTTCCATTTCCTAAAAGACCGTGAGCTAATGTACAGACATGAAAATAAAAACTACCATTGTGCCCAGAGATTAACAGTAGCCTTGACAGCAGTTTAAAAAGTAGAATACTTCTTCTCACTTGTCAGTTGCCTTTCACTCATTTCCTGAAACTTTACCCTGAGGAGAATCCTGTTCCCTCAACTCAAAAAGATCAGTTCAAGAACGGGTAATGACAAGGGGTGGAAGGGTCAGCGAACACTCAGATTTTTACATGACGTGTCATCTTGTGCAACTTGTTGCAAAAGCCTGATGATGTCCACACCACCCTCCTCCCCGCCCTCCGCAGCTGATGTAATGCTTCCGCGTCTGTGTCCACTCTCACAGAGCATCCAAGGAAAGAACTTAAATGCCGGTGGATTAAACAGTGACAAAGCCACTGTCTTTCCTCTTTCTTTTCCACCCTTCTGGTTAAGCCAAGGAGCGAGTCTCAGTTGGGTAACAGAATGCCTTATCATCTCTCCAGGGCTTTCTAATCCCCCGAGCTAATTAGGGGTGACTTTGGGACAGGAAACCAAATCACTGACTGAGTGGCCAAAGAATCTTTGAACCCCTTTGTGCACATTCATTTATCAGATTAGTTAAGCTCTAAGAACAGTGTCTTCACTGATAAAATAAAATGCAGAAGTTTTGATGGGGAGGAATGCAGGAAACTTCCATACCTGGGACGGGAAGCCCAGATGAAAAGCCAAAGGCTGGGCCCCCAGGAACTTGGGGGACAGGGAGGGTACAGCTGTTAGAAGGTCAAAGGAATCCTGGGAAGTCGCCATCGTAGAAGAGTGATGGGGACATACTGAACCCACAGTCACTGCCCCCCCCCATTTTTGCAGAGAGAATTGCAGAGGGATGTCTAGACTCTTCTAGATGCTCTGTTCCAATAGAAAGGTGCAGTATGGGCCCTCATGCCTGCCCCGTCTGCCATCTGAACACCTCCAAGTCTTCTGCGGCTGGCGAAGTCTTGGCTCTGATCGCCATCCATCACAAGTTGATGATGGATCCAATACCTGGGGCCTCTGTGCCCGGGGCTAACAGAGCCCATCTGTACGGACTGCTTGGCGCCAGGACACAGGCCTGAGCGGCAGGCCGATGGGGCTGGCAGCCTCGTATGTTTTCCCTCCCGTCTCACATTTCTCCATCCCGGAGCAGCAGACAGAGTGGTATACGCCCCTCCAGAGAACTGGGAAAGCTGGCGGCCTCTGAGGCCTGACCCCTCACTGGGCACATGGAAACGAGCCCTGAGAAGAAGCCTGGAGAAGAAGGTGGGCATTTATCAGGGTCCCATTCACCTCTTCCTAAGGACATGAGATGACTTGTTTAGCCACTGCTGAGAGACCTGCTCATTCCACTGGGAGAAGCTTCCAGAGGCTGTGTCTTAGCCAGCTGTCCACGACTCAGGATCAATGCTCGGTTGCCCACATTCCCTCTTCCTGCCACCTTCCAAGGTATCAACAAAGCCGTGGCTCTACCTCCATCATAGACCCTGCACTGTCCACTTCTCTCCACCTCCATCAAGTCCACTCTGATCCAAACCACCACCATCTTTAACCTGGACCACCTCAGACTTGTCTCTTCCATCTTGCACCCTGCAATCCATCCTCCACAGAATGGTCAGAAGGATCATTTAAAATGATATATCAGACCAAGTCACTTGCCCGTTAATATTTTCCAGGGGTGGGGTGGTTGCATCCAGAATAAAATCCCACCTCCTTCCCTGGCTTCAACTCTCTGTGTTCCTGGCCCCTCCGTAACACGCTTGCAACACTCCAGCTGGAGTGGGGTGCTTTTTGTTCCTTGAACACCAAGCTCACTCCTACCTCAGGACCTTTGCGTATGCAACCCTCATTGCCCAGATAGATCCTTTCCTAGATTGTTAAAGGAACCACCTCATTGTCATTTTCCTTTGTAAGCACCCTCTCTACATTAATTTCTTCCCTGGACGCTAGAATTTCATAAACATCTGTTCCAACATCAAAGCTCCTCTCCAGCTGCCACCTATCATGTTCTTGCACCAGGGCCCTTCCTGCTCGGGGCTTGATGGCTCCTAATGGTCTGGCCTGGTGGAGACAACACAGGACCAGAGGTCAGAGAATACTGGTTTGAGCCCCGACTCTACTACTTGGTTGCTTTGTGCTCATGCCTCATCTTCCTAATCTATAAATCTATAGAGCATTGATTTTCCTTCTCAGGGTTCCTGGGAGGACACAGGAGCTAAGAGAGGTGAAGTTTTTATAAACTGGGATGTCCTTCTCAGATATTCATTAACACTCAACACATACTTATTGAACACCTACTGCAAGTCAGACAGGCCTAGACTAAGAATCCAAGGAATAGTGTCTGCCCTCGAGCACAGGGGGAAGGGGACAGTGGTCCCGCCCACAGAGGCAGCCAGAGACAGCCTAGGTTCCAATCCTGTATCCGTCACTCAACAGTATTATGACTTTGGAAAAATGCCTTCGTTTCTCCCACGTCTGTTTCATACTCTAGAAATCGGTTTAATTGCACTTTCCAGAGTGGTTGTGAGGATTATGCAAGTTAATCTAAATAAAGCTCTTTAAAAATGCCTGACATAGTAGGGATTAAATAGTCATTAGTTATCAGAAGGGGAGGCCAATTGGTAAGCCCAATTCTCCACTTTATTTCCTGTCTACTCACTGCAGTTCAAATTCTACCCATTGCTCTAGGCTCTGATCGACCCCCAACTCATTAGTCAGACACCTCCTGCCTACAAGCCACCTCTTCCCCGGTGTTAGTGTCAGAAACAGTAGTGTCTGCTTCACATCCACCCTCTTCGTAAATATTTGAGTTGTCTCTCCCAGCTTCACCATGTCTCCCGGGTCATAGAAGATTCTCAAGAAATGTATCAGGAAAAAGGACTTTATAGTGAAATGGTAGCTTTCTTCACGGAGGTTCCATGTAGGCTGAGTACAACTGCTCCGTGGCAGAGTTAAAAAGTCATGTTTGGTGAGTGTTTTCAAAATGTTTTCTCATGCTTTGGAACAAAGCTGAAGGAGGGATGGAAATCCCCCACCCGCAGCCCAGGTGGCTCCACCTCTGAGACTCAGCGGCTGCTGAAATGCACACAAAGCTCCTGAAATCTACCAGCTACTGAAATGCACACAAAGCTCCTGAAATCTACCAGCTACCGAAATGCACACAAAGATCTTGAAATTCACCAGCTCTTGAAATGCACACAAAGAAGGGAAAAGGCAGGATAATGTGATGAGGAGAAGATGGAAGAGGGGATGGAGGAAGCACAGGAAGGGGAAAGATGGAAGTACAGGGGGTCAGGGGAGGGGATAAGGGACAGGCTGACTGATGCCTTGCCTCTGCTGGGGTCTTAGATATTATTTTATTTCATTCTCACAACAAGCCCTCGGAAGCAAGAATTATGTTATAAGTAAAGATCGGCAACTCCACGGAGAAAAGAGCTTATGTTTTATGTTGTTCAGTTTGTTTGCTTTGTCTTGGTCATTGTTGTACCTATACTGCATAGAACAATACCTGGCATATAGTACACGCTCAAGAAATGTTTACTGAATGGATGATTAAAGATCGAATGAAATGAACAAAGAAGGCTCTGAAGCTTGACTATACATGTCTCCAAAGGAGATACACAGATGGCCAACAAGCACATGAAAAGATGCTCCGTATCACTAATCATTAGGGAAATGCAAATCGAAACCACAGTGAGATGCCACTTCACACTCATTAGGATGGTGGCTATAAAAACAAACAAACAAACAGAAAAAAGTGTTGGTGAGGATGTGGAGAAATTTGTCCCCTTGTGCTATTGCTGGTGGGAAAGTAAAACTGTCAAGCTGCTGTGGAAAACAGTATGTCAGGTTCTCAACAAATTACAGGTAGAATTACCATAAGATATAACAATTCCGCTTCTGAGTATACATCCCCAGAGATTTGGAAGCAGAGACAAGAACAGACATTCATATGCCCATGCCCATAGCAGCATTATTCACGATTGCCAAAAAGTGGAAGCTACCCAGGTGAGCATCAACAGCTGAAAAGAATAAACAAAATGTGGTTTATACGTGCAATGGAAAATGATTCAGCCTTAAAAAGGTAGGAAATTCTGACACATGCTACAGCATGATGAACCTTGAAGATATTATGCTAAGTGAAATAAGCCAGACACAAAAAGACAAATATGATTCCACTTATATGAGGTACCTAGAGGAGTCAAGCTCATAGAGACAGAAATTAGAAAGGTGGTTGCTAGGGGCTCTGAAGAGGGAGAATGGGGAGTTAGTGTTAATGGGAACAGAGCTTCCATCTTGTAAGACGAAAAAATTTCTGTGGATGGTTGGTAGTGATGGTTGCACAACAATGTGAATGTACTTGATGCCACTGAACTGTACCCTTAATGTTTAAAATAGTAACTGTTGTTATATGTATAATTAAACAATTAGAATTTAAAATGTATTAGCTTTAAAAAGAGAGCGAGAAAGAAATAGGGCTTTAAGAAAGGCAATGCCCTACCGCACATCACAATACTAATCTTTGGCAGCTGTGGAATTGTTTTGGGGGTTGGCTGAAGGGGTCTCAGCCTCAGACTGACAACGGGGAGGAAAGGGAGAGAGAAGCCAGAGAAAGCCAGAAGAAGCCAACCAGGGGCTGAGGCTGGGCCACCGTTGGGGTGATGGACTGTTGAAACAGCAGACCCAGCAAGGTGGAACCCAGGGCCAGTAGGGGACGCCCACAGGGATGGGAACTGTGGCCGCTCCCTATGCCCTTGTCCCCTGTGGGCTTCTCTATGAACCCAGAAGCAGAGCCATAAGCAGAAACCTTTCAGTTTCAAGTGACAGGAACCTAACTGGTGCAAGCCCAGAAAGGATCCATTGGCTCATGGGAGGAATACACCAAGGGATAAAGTGGGCTTCAGGCATAGCTGCAATCAGGAGTCTGCCTTTCTCATTCCATCTCTCTGCTTTTCTTCCATCTCTTTGGCTCATTTGTAGGCCGGTTTTTCCCTCATGATGGCAGAGGTGACCACCAGCAGCTCCAGGCTACATCTTACAAGTCAGCATCTACAGGCTGATCCCTCTGCAACCTGGCATAGCCCCGAGAAGCTGACCTCGGGCACCCTGTGGTAAGTCCTCCGAAGAAATTAAACAGGCAGTCGGGCGGGAGGGGCTTTTAAGTTGAGTGCTCAGAGGAGGTGACATTGGAGCTGAAACTACATGTTGGCAAGGAGCTGCGTGGAAAGGTCAGAAGGAAAGTCTTTCCGGGTGACAGAATAGCAGGGGCAAGATCCCAGAGGCAAGAGAGAGCTTGGCTGACTTAATATGGAAAAGCTCACAATCATCAGGGTGAACGTAGTGTGTTTACTGTGTGTGAGGCTCCCTTCTAAGTGCGCATGTGTATCATGTGTATCCCTCACCCCAGAGTCAGGGATGGTGACAGCAGAACCTGTTTTAAAGCATCAAACTGAGACACAGGGTGCTAAATACACCTGCCCAGGGTCTCTACCACTGGTAAACAATGGAGTCAGACTTTGAACTCTTTTCTCTTTCCCTCCCCTTCTCCACTCCCGAAGTGGAGGTATGGCACTTTGGCAGGTTTACTGCCAAACCTTAAATCTTGCCCTGGGTTGAAAGTGTGGTCAGAGCTAATGAGGGCAGGACCTTCCTATGGCTCGGCCTCACCCCTGATCCCTAGGCTGCCTTCCCGGTGTGATAGAACATCATTCAGTGAAGACAGGGCATGCTTCTCATCCTATCCAGAACACCCTTGCTTCAACGAGGGCGAGGGACACAGAATGACTTTCCCCTTTTTTCTTATTTCTCTTATGGAAGCGACCTTCTTGAAGTTCTAGTCTAGCAGAACTTCAAGAACGGTCATTCCATGATCGGCAGTCACCGTGTGCCCAAGGTGGGTCAGCCTTTACGCCAAGACCCTGGGATTGAACGGTGAGCAAACCACAGGCCTCAGCTCCCTTAAAGATCTCGGTGCCTATCCGTGCGAAGCCTCTGTGGCAATTATTTCCTTGAAAAGCAATATCTGAGCAGAGAATAGAGGAAGGCTGGCTCAGGAGAACATTCCCATTGTAAAGGGTTCAAAGAAAACCAATATACCATGAGTATAGCCCTTAAAGCCCATCCCACCCATCCCTTTCACCCTCACTTCCCTCCCTGAAATCAGCCACCCTCATCATTTGCCTACTTCCGACACTGTCGCTTTTGCCTGGGTAGGATTATAATACTCTCAAATGTTGACCATCTCTTTGATTCCATTTGTGTGCCCCTGTTGTAAAACTATTCTCGTTTTCAAGTCCTGCTGATTCTACCTCCTAAATCTTTCCCAGGTCCAGCCCCTTTTCTGCATCTTGGCCACCACTGCCCGCATTCAGGTCCCTATCATTTCTTGCCATTGTTTCCGTTACTGAGCCAGGTTGATTTTGCTCGAGGCACAGCAAGCCAGAATGCTGAGCTGCCAGGGTTTGCAGCAGAGAGGGTTTCTTTGCAAGGCAGCCAAGCGAATAGATGGGGAAACGCATCCCAAACGCACCTCCCTGAAGGCAAGGGGCTGGGGTATTTATGGGATAACGAATAAAGCAGCAGGGCGGTCCGAGGTGTGGGGAGCGTGGGTTTCTTGGGGAAACATGACTGGAAAAAAGTGTGGTCATTGTCATTCTGTGCAGGTGTAACCAAGCTACAGGCCTCTGCACATTCAAAAGATCACCAAGCGGACACTGGCGCGTGCCCAGTTGGGGGGTCGGTGGTTCCACAGTCTCAACCAGCTCAGCTTAAAAACTAGACACAGCTGACTCCAAGTTCCTAGAAAACAGCTGATTTAGGCCTCCAAGGCCAGGCGCCGCTTGAAGGACATACAAGTCTTTTGCAGATGACCTTGATTATCGAAGGTGGGTGAAGTGGATTTGACTAATTCCCCATGGTTTCACCTCCTGGTCTCCCTGTCTCCAGTCTTAACCTCCTAAAATCCCAACTCCAGGCTCCCAGTGGAGAAATCAGACTACAGTGCAAATTGGACTATGGAAGGGGCTTTGGGGAAGGTTTGAGGCTGCCTAACACCCTCTGAATGGTCACCCTGTGTTGGGGAGTTTCCCATAGTGCAGTTGTCACGTCCCCAGATGGCAGTCATGACATTCTCCCAGCCTCCTCTGCTGCGAGGGGCAGCCAGGTGACTTTGGCTTCTCCAATCAGATCCTCTCATTTGAGACTATGCTTTCGAAGGGAATGTGCGGGGACAAACAGAATTGAGTTTTGTTAAGCAAAGCCATGGAGGCATCTGGTCCTTCTGGAGGGAGTGGGGTATGCTTGCTGGTGCCCAGTGCCCTGTGGTCGGGTGCAGCTTCTGGCTGTGTCTCCTGATTTCGGCTTTCTGGATCTTTGGAAGATTCTCCGTGTTGCCTCCCCTCCTTTAATGAATTTGAGTTTTGCTTAAACCAGTCAGAGTGGTGTTTGCTGTTTGCAGTTAAGAAGCCTGATGGATACAAACCACATCACTTTCCTACCTAAATAGTTTTCACTGGTTTCCTTGCCCATCGGCTCGCTCCTCCAGCCTCATGCTTGGGGCTCCCATCTCACACTTTGTACTCTAACTACCAAGTATGGACTCCTTGCTTCCCTCTCCTTACACTACTCTGTTCAGGGAATTTTTATCTTCCTATAGACCGGGATGTGCCCACTTTACAGAAGAGAAAGCTGAGTCTCAGCAACGTGGTCACATATTTTTTTTAATAACAATATCTTTTTTAAAAATTTATTTATTTATTTATGGCTGTGTTGGGTCTTCGTTTCTGTGCGAGGGCTTTCTCTAGTTGCGGCAAGCGGGGGCCACTCTTCATCGCGGTGCGCGGACCTCTCACTGTCGCGGCCTCTCTTGTTGCGGAGCACAGGCTCCAGACGCGCAGGCTCAGTAATTGTGGCTCACGGGCCTAGTTGCTCCGTGGCATGTGGGATCCTCCCAGACCAGGGCTCGAACCCGTGTGCCCTGCATTGGCAGGCAGATTCTCAACCACTGCGCCACCAGGGAAGCCCCGTGGTCACATATTGACCCCAGAGTCAGAACCAGAACTCGGATCTCCATGTTCCGCCTGAGATCCCATCTCCTTTTAGCTGGAGTTCAAGGCCTTCCTAAAGCCCCTTTCCCCCGTGTGCCCCTACACCCGCAGCCCAACCCCTTACCACCCCATGCACTCTGGCTTATTCTCTACCCAGGCCCAGGCAGCTTCCTCACCCAGAACCATCTCCCCGTCCCGTTGGCCTGGTGGTGAGGTCACAGGCTCTGAAGCCAGACTTCTGGATTCAAGTCTTGGCTCTGCCTCTTCCCAGCCTCGTGAGATTAGGCAAGTCACCAAACCTCTCTGTGCCCCGGTTGTCTCATCTGTAAAATCGGGTAATGATGGTAAGCCTCTTAAGTGTGTTGGGTGGAAACTCAGTGACTGTTAGCTGCTATCATTCTTATCGTCACTGTCATTGTCATCTGGCAATGTCCGTGTCTGCCCACCTCTCTTGACTTCTCTTCCCTTTGGGTGGCCCCTCCCCAGTGGGGAGGATTCATTGCTTCCTGCTCAGGGCATAGGTGGCAGAGGGGGTGGTGAAGAGGCTGCAGCATGGAACCAGAAGCCTTGGGTTCATACCTTGGCTCTAGCCACCTATTATTTGCTGTGTGATCTTGGGCAAGTGACTTAACCTCTCTGTGTGTGCCTCAGTTTCCTGGGAGAAATGGTGATGATAAAGGGAGCCAATTCATGGAGTAGTGGTGGAGACCAAATGTGTTAATGCTTAAAGCGGTGTCTGACACACAGGGAGCACTCCATAATGTTGGCGCTTACTAGTTGTTTATGTCTGTCTTGCTCTCTAAATCTGAAGGGCACGAACCAGGCTTTATTTATCTTTGTGTTCTTGGCAACTCGTACAGTGCCTGGACCTGGTCGCTGCCACATTAGTGCCCCATGCTTGCAGTCTGATCTCATATCAGCTATTTTTTTCATTCTCCCTGCCCGGAAGACACTGTTCCAGCCTGGAAAAAAAAAAAGAGTGCCTCCATCCAAATTTGGTGCCTTTGGGAGCTGCTGGCCCCGGAAGCCCTAGAAGACCCAGGGCCTGGGGAGCCTGTCAGCTGTGGGGACTGGCGCTCCTCGGCAGGGGACTTGCGGACCACCCGCCCTCCGCAGGGGGGCATTTAGGGTCTCATTTGGAGGCATCTCGGGGAAGGCATCACGCAGAGGGCCACAACATATGCTGTCTCTCGGGCGATGCCAGATGGTGGGGATTTGGCTGGGCTCCCTCTAGATCTGTGAGCCCGCTGACCCATTCAGAGGCTCCAAAATGCAAAGGAGAAATGATAATGGTGCTTTGAAATGACTGGAGCCGCGTGGAGCCTGGCAACGAAGGAGCACACCCTTGCCGCTGGCACTTGACTGCATTCACGCACCAGCGAAGCAGGCTGGATTCCAGCCGGCTTAATGACCACCCTGGTTAGCTGTCTGGTTCATCCCATCTGACCACTGTGTAAAGGATCTGGAACAGAGTGGTGATTAAGAGATCACTGCCTGAGCTCAAACCCCAGCTCCTCCACTTACCAGCTGTACAAACCTTTGGCAAAGAACTTAATTCTCTGTGCCTCAATATTCCTGTCTGTAAAATGGGAATACTATTGCTGAAACAGCAGAAAAACATTCTGTTCGCCTGTGTTGTCACTATGACAACGGCTAACTCTCACCCAGCACTCTCCACATGCCGGGAGCTGTGCTTTACATGGATTCTCTTGTTTAATCCTACAACCACCCCAAGAGGGAGGTGCTATTATTATCTCTTTTTTAAATCAGCAAAGTAAGGAGAGTTCAAACGACTCACTCAAAGTCATAAAGCTAGAAGTTGGCAGAATCAGGATTCAAACTTAGCCAATCTGGCCCACCGTCCATGTTCTTACCATTGAGCTGTGCTGCCTGACAATAAGACAGAGACCTCATGAGTGACAGCAAGCGCGTATGATCCACTCTGGAAGGTTAAAGAAAGCCATGTATGCAACAACTCAAAGCAACCACACACTCTCAGCTTAGCTAACTGATGACGACCCATCTTTTTTTCCCTCAAATACAAGGCATTAGTTTGGATGATTTGGGCTGCAAGTAACAGTTAACCCCACTCCAAGTGTTTTCAACATCGGTGACGTCAGTGGTTATTATTATTCACATAGGAGTTTAGGTTGCTGCAGTCTGGTTAATCTGGTGACTCAGGTATGTCATTAACAAACCTGGGTCTTTCCCATTTTGTGTTCTGTGATCTTTGGGATGCCAGCTTTGTCCATAGACCAGCTCCCCTCTTGACAACAAGGTGGCTGCCAGCACTTCCAGGTAGTTCTGCACGTGAAAAATGTCTGAAAGAGAGAGGAGTGATCGTCTGTTCCTGGGTATTTTCTTAGGAGTCTGAAAACATTCTCTAGAATCTTCCAGAAGACTTCCCATCACGTCTGATTGGCCAGTAGTGGGTCACATGCTCCTTCCTAGACCAGTCCCTGCAGGGGGCTGTGACCTCCCTGACTGGCCATCTGGAGTTGACTGGCTGGGGGGTGAAGCAGCAGCCCCGGTCCCTGCACAGACATTGTGCTTCTCTACTTGCCTTGACTCACTTCTGCCATTTGTCCTGCAGGAACGCCTGTCCTGTTCCTCGGTGTCATCATGACAAACCATTCGTATTATTTAGGAACCATTTCAGTTGCAAGTAACAGGCAACCCAGCTAAGAGAGACTTAAATGAAGATGGGTTTGTTTTTCTTACATCACAGGAAGAAGCCCAGAGGCAGGCATACGGAGCCAGAGCTGTATCTGTCTTTGATGTTCCAAGGACCGGACTCTTTCTGTCTCCCCGCTTTGCATCCTCCGTACAGCTCGGCTCACACCACGCTCCCATGTAAATCCTTCCCTACTCACCCCAAGGGAATGGGCTCCCCTTCCCTTCTGAGAAACTAACATGAAAAAGGAAGAGGGAAAAAGAATCTAATGAAATACCCATCCGAGTCATCCCTCCAAACGCTTTCAGGTGGTGGTGACAGCACATCCTTGCTGGGTGGGGAAACTGAGTCTCAGAGGGTAGTAATGATTTGCCCAAGGTCATAGCTAGGTACGGGGCTTAGCAGGAATATGGACCTGGGTCTTTCTCATTGGCAAGTGCACGCTCTCTCCCATCCACCAGTTCCCATGGAACTCCAGTTAGCCTGGGTAAATGGTCACTGTCGGCTCACGGCCAGTTCTCCTGTCTGTTGCTTCATCTCTCCCAATAATACTGCACATTCCTTAAGATCTGTGGGGTTCCGGTATTCCCATACAAGGGGGAGAGTACCCCCCTCAACGCTGGGCTCCTGGCTGAGGATGGAGGGACCACTGCGGGCTGGAGGTGGCGTGTGAGCACGCCTGTGAGCCTCTGACTCTAGAAACCCCGGCACGCCGCTTCTAACTGTGGGGAGAACATTAAGCTTTCAAGTGGGCGCCTCGCTTGGACAGATGCGAACGCAAACACGGAACATTTTTCTCCTTCCTCTCCCTCCCCTGAGTTCTGCTGGGGGCCGGTTCATGGGAAGTTGGTTAATTGGAACTGTCCCTGCTGCCCCAGTGAGAAATGGGACGTTGTACGCCACGTCTCCTGGAGAAAGACTCCCATCTGTTCACTCCAGGAGGATAATTATGTGTATAAATTACCCGCCTTCTCATCCCTCCCCCGCCCAGCTGCACGAGGGGGCTGTGCTCTTGATGAAGATTCCAAGTGACCTTTGAGATGCAGGAATATGACTGAATCAGCTCCTGAATCAGTCATCTGCCCTGAGAACGACTGCCGTATCCATTTTCTATTCTAGGTGTGGAAAATGGACATTTATTTTGAAACATTTTTTTGTAATGAATCTGTGATTGGGGAAGGGTGCTTCGACAATAATTATTGTTGAACTTGGTGTGACTTCCAGCAACAGAGAAAGTCCCCAACTGTCACTTTTACCTCTTATTAGAGGAAAGACCCCAGGCTGAGCAGCTTAGGAAAATGAGCAAGTGCTTCCCACGGCCGTAATGCAGTAAATCTCTCTCTGAATACTCCAGCTGTGAAATAGATTGCGTGGAACTTTCTCTACCTGGGAGAGCCCTGGCCTGGGAGCGAGGCTTTGTGGGTGGAGTCTGGTCACTGCACTGACCATTGATGGTACCTTGGGCAGCTCACTTCCTTTTCAGGGGCCTCAGTGCTCCCACCTGGAGAATGGGAGGAGGTTAGGTTTCAGTTACCCCTGTGGTGAGCAGAATAATGGTCCCCTAAGATGTCTGTGTCCTAGTTCTTGGAAACTAAACATGCTCGTTAAATGGCAAAGGGGAATTAGGTTGCAGATGGAATTAAGTTGCTTAGTCAGCTGACCTTAAAATAGGGAATGATCCTGGGTTATCTGGGTGGGACCAGTGTTAGCAGCAGCGTCCCTGTAAGTGGACAAGGGAGGCAGAAGAGAGAGAGAAGCAGCGTGAGAAGGACTTAGCCTTACATCGCCGACTTTGAAGATGGCGGGATGAGGCCATGAGCCAAGGAATGTGGGTGGCACAGGAGGTGGAAAAAGGCCAGAAACCAGATTCTCCCTTAGAGCAGCCCTGCTGATACTTTCGTTTCAGACCTTTGAGACCCATGTCAGATTCGTGACCATGAAAGCCAGTCCTTGTAGAGTGCACACCACGAGCCGGGCATGGTTTGACGAGCTTTACATGTGTCACCTCATTGCATCTTTAGAGAAACCATGAAAGCTGGGGGTTATTATTGCCCCAGCCATTTGACAGTTGAGGAAACTGAGGCCTGGAGAAGGCACAGAGCTTGCCCAGGGTCACAGAGCTGGGAAGGGCGGAGCCTGGGTTTCCATCCTTTAGGATCATCAGCCTGTCCCCATTCTCTGTGCAGACAATGGGCATTTCCTCAATTTTATGGAAAGTGCCGTGCAAACATGGTGCCGATGAGGGTGACCACAAGTCATGCTCAGCTTGCCTGGGACAGGCGCCACGTCCTGGAATGATTATTAATGGTGCCTCCAGCTGTGCTCAACAAGGATCTAGTTTGGGGGATGAATCACGTAGTCAGCCCATGGACCCTCCCTCCCAGTGGGGACTGAAGGCTCAAGGAAGTGGGTGAGCAGCGTGGGACCAGCTGGGCTCAGGGAACATGTAAGAAAGCCCTGGAATTGGGTAACTTCCATCTGAGTCTTGGTTCTAGGACCATTTTATTGTGTGACCCTGGGAAATAAGAGCGCATGTGGTCAGCCCGCAGCCCAGGGCTGACTTTTCCTGTCTTCATCTTTGCTACTCTTTTCCCTCACGTACCATCTTCCCTGGGGATCCCCAAACATGATCAAGCACACATCTGGCCCAGGGCCTTTGCTCTTATTTACAGAAATTACCCCCTTTCCTCCTCTGATTTTTTGCTCAAATGTTAGCTTCTCAGAGATGCCTTCCTGACCACTGTTTAAAATTGCAAACGACTCCCTCCCTGCCAGAAACGTATCTCCTTCCCTTCCTGTATCGTTCTTCAAAAATCCAAACGCAGTCTGACTTATTATATATGTTACTTATTTATCCTGTTTATACTCTGTCTGCTCCAACAGCATTAGAGCTCCAGAGGGTCAGGATTTTTGCCCCTTTGTTTTTAAACTACTATATCCCTGGTACCACCAACAGCATCTGTCATAGAGTGGGCACTCAATGAGTGAATGAATGAATGAATGAATTCAGGGAAGAAATGATATCTTGGCATAAGTTTGTGGAATTGAGAAATGAATGAATTTGAGAGAGATGAAAGAAAATTTCTCATCTGCTTTTCACATTCAGCAAACTTTTCCTTTGTGCTGTCCGCATTTATTGTCATATTTACACATTTCCTGATGTTATATAAACATTCATTTATTTTCTACCAGGATTTCGTTGTTTTCTATTTACATTACCAGTGCGTCTAGAATTTATTTCAACAGACGTAATGATATATGGATCGAATTTAATATTTTTGTCTAGATCATTAGGTCCTTTCCAAATGGTCTGAATGTCATTTATTGAATAATCTACCTTCCGCCAAATAATGGAAATGCAAGCTTTATCACATTGTGAAATCTTATATCTTTTCCTGAACTTTCTATTGAGTTCTGTTGTTCTGTTCTCAATCAGCCCCACACTTCAGTTATTATGATTCTATGTGTGAGAATACCTGATAGAACTAACTCCATAATTTCGTTTTTATTCAAAAAATTTTTTTTCATGACTTTCTTTTCCAAATTCACTTTAGACCATTTTCCTCATGATAACTGCATTGAACTTCACATTCTATAGCTTGAAAGAAAAGAAATAGATATCTAGTCAATATTAACTTTTATCCAGTAATATGCTATGAAACTTATTATTTGATTTTTTCCTTGCATAGTTTTATTCACATGGCTCCCACGGACTTGTTATAATAATAATACCTAAGTCCTGTATATCATTGCTGTTGAAAATTGGATTTGTTTCTGTCTGGGATTTAACTTACTTATTCTTGATACATAGGATACATTAATTGGCATCTGGATTCTGTTCCATCAATCTTTTCCTTTATTCCTGTATCAACACCAAATTTGGTAAAGCAAGTTCCTCTTAAATTTCTTTCCTTTTCAACAAACTTTTAGGTTTTCCTTACTTGTTTCTCTCTTTATGGAAATGTCATAATTGACTTGCTTAGCTCCCTAAATATAGGCTGATTTTGTAGCTCATGGCATTTCTGGCACAATTATAATCTCTGAAAGTTCTGGTTGATTCTCTTGGGTTTTCCAAGTGGATGACCCACTGATACTCTTTGTTCAAATTCCTCTACTTCTCCCAGTCTGTCCCAGTGTCTGGCCATTGATCACTTGCTGCCCTTTGACACTTTCCCCGTCACCATCTGCACGTCCCTTGCACCTCTCTTTCTGCTCAGCAAGTCACACTCTTATGTCTCGGCTCCATGTCTTGATCAGAAGGTTCTGTGTTTCCGGCCAGAGTCCCTCACACTGCAGACACGCAGTCAAAAACCATTGGCTTAAATCTGATTCAAGAGCGAGAAGAGAAGTAAGACGTGTGTGAGCTGAGTTCTTCTTCTCATCTACTAGGAGTTCTGAGTCCCGATGTGTCCCTGGTGATTTTTCAAATAGTGGGATGGAGTTTGGTTAAGGGATCCATCCTTACGAACAGCGAGCTTCTTACAGGACTCCCAGTGCCCCGGGCATCGTTCTAAGGACTGGACACATGTGAACTCGTGTCATCCCAAGAACAATCCTATGAAATGGGGACCATTATGCATCCACTTTTCATGTGGAGCTTCTCAACACACAGAGGTTTATGTCACTGGTCCAAGATGACACAGTGAGAAAAACGACAGAACCAGCATTTGAAACCAGGGAGTGTCTTCCAGAGGTCATGCTCTGAGACCACGGCACCCAGCACCTATGGGAGGGCCACCCATGTGGATTTTCCTGCTGGTCTCATCAGCTCAACATTGCTGACTTTGACCTTTTGGGTGCCAGGAAGTTTTCAGTTCAACCCACTAAACCCTTCCAGTCTATTCTGGTCTCCATTTCATTCTGCTCTCTATGAAAATAGCCTGCATGACCTAGAAACAAAAGATTCCCCCCTTGTCCGGGGCCCCATCTCTGAGGCTCCCGCTGAAGACACTGTGTCATTAGGACAGATGTTGACTCCCCCCACTCAGGGCCCGGTCACCCTAGAGTGTAATGTGAATGATTACATTTACAGGGCTCTGGAGGTAAGAATGGCAGTGCTCTGCTGATGGGGAAGAGGATGCCCAGCCGAAGGGCCCAGGCTGCATCCACAGCCCTCCATTTCCCAGCTGGTGGATAAGCAGGTCGCAGACGATCTCCTGGTGACATGATCGCAGAGCTGGCTGACCCCGCTGGCCACTCCAGTCCTCCCAAGATTCCCAGGTGGATGGATTTTTCTAATGGTTCTGACTTCCTGTTGTAGAAAACTGGAGACATTGAAGGGCTTGCTTGTTTCACAGCTTGAAGAACGGAGGACATCTGATGTCTCACTCCAGCGGCACGAAGGTTTCGCTGAGCGTGGTGACAGCCCATCCGCATCTGCATCTTTGTCCTCGTTGGGATCGGCACTGATGGAGGACAGCAGCCATCCCACTGGCCTGCACATCCCAGGCGGCGAGCCACCTCCAAGAGCCTCCATCATAGCATAGCAGAGCAGGGCATGATCTTGGAGACCAAGTTCTCCAGTGCATACTTCTGCAGACAAGCCAGAGGCCCAGGAGGTGAAGGGACTTGGTCAAGATCACTCAGGAAACCCACATCTGAGAACAATAGGGAGGGACTCTTCTCAAAACCACCCATACAGTACTCTCTCCTTGGGAGAGCTTCTCCAGCCTGAAGGCTTTAAACATCTCCTACCTACTGACAGCTCCCGCATGTATATTTCTGGCCTGAAACTCCTCTGAATTCTCAACTCCCAACTCATGCACTCAGCTGTCCAGGCATATCAACCTCAGCCTGTCCAAAATGAAACTTCTTACGCCTCCCTCTAAACCTGCTTCTTTTCTGGTCTTCCCCATCTCAGTGAAAGGCAAGGCTGTCGAGTTGCTCGGGACCCAAACCTGGAAGTCATCTTTTAGTCATTTATATTTTTTTCTAATTGAAGTATAGTTGCTGTACAATATTATAGAAGTTACAGGTGTACAATACAGTGACTCACCATTTTTAAAAGTTATACTCCATTGATAGTTGTTATATCAATAGATTATTCGCTATATTCCCTGTGTTGTATAATATATCCTTGTAGCTTATTTTATACATAATAATTTGTGTGGAAGTCATCTTTATCTCCTTCCTTTCTCTCAGATGCCACGTCCAATCCACCAGAATCCAAGCCACCATCCTCTCTCACCTGGGTTTTGCATTGGTTCCTTACTGGTCTCCCACCTCTTGCCCTCCCCGTCTATGCTCACCTCTTCTCCTCGTTGGAGTGCTTTGGGTGGTACATTTACACGCAGATCAGACCTTAATGATTCCTCTGCTCAAAGCCCTCCACGGATGTCTCATCTCATTCGGAATGAGAAGGAGGGGAGAAAACAGTGGACCAAGAGTTAGGAGAACTGGGTCTGGAGCCAGCTTTGTCCCCAACTCTGGAAAAATGGGCAACTCTCTCCTGTTTCAAATGGTTAGATGTGGATATTTTAAGAGGTAAAGGGGTCAGCCATCCAGGGGTTCCCCAAACTCTTCTGCACTCCCTCCCTGACTCCCCGTCTCGATCCCCCTTCCTGGGGCCCGGGCCAGAGGGTCCTCTGCCCTTTACCCTCATCCCTCCTCCTCCTGGCTCAACAGGACCCATTGTTCCCTGTAGGCTGTTCCACTGATGTACAGGTTCCCAGAAACTGTGGCCACAGCTGCATTTGAACGCTGAAAAATGAAAAAAATATTTTTTTTCGAAAAGGAAACAAATGCAGTGGGAAAATTCTCCAGTGGGAATTGGTTGGTGATGGTATTGACAAGGGATGCAAATTTACTTTCCAGCCAGGCTTCGGAAATGCAGAAACCGAGCCAAGCTATGAGCTCACAACATCCTAAAAGTCATATCTGACTATGTGGAAAAGAATTAAAGTATATATTTACCAAGGAGCCCCCCAAACAGACATGAGGCAGCTCTTCAAACGCTTGCTGGATTCCTCACCCGTGGCATCATTTTTCAACCTCCAGCCAATCAGTGGCTCCCAGCGCCTCCTTCTCAAGTTCTAGCCTCTGTCCCAAGCCCCAGACCTTGGTATTTGCTCTCAACTTAAGCCCAGAAGATTCAACAAAATCACCATCTTCCTTACCCACCCCCAATACACTTCTCCTCCAGAGGTCCATGCTTCCACTCAGACCCCCGCATCAGTCAGTCACCCAGGTTCAAAGACATTCCAGTCATTTTTGGCTCCCCCTGGGCGTTGGTTAGGATGCTTTAGGCCACAAGTCACAGCAACTCCAACAAACAGCAGTTCACAAAAACAAGTGTTTTTAGCAAAACACTTGGGAGGGCAGCTGAAGGCATCACATGTTCCTCTTTTGCCAAAAACGAGGGAAAGGGGGCAATTCAAGGGAGTACTCTCCTTACACCTGTCCTTTTTTTCTTTCTTTCCTTTTTCTAATTTTTATTTTTGGCTGCGCTGTGTGGCTTCCGGCATCTTAGTTCCCCGACCAAGGATTGAACCCGGGCCCCAGCAGTGAAAGTGCCAAGCGCCGACTCCTAACCACTTGACTGCCAGGGAATTCCCACACCTGTCCTTTTTATAAGGAATGCAAACCTTTCCCAGGAGCCCCACCACACATCCTCTTTGGTCCCCTTGTCCTGAGTGAGGTCACAGGGCAGCCTTCACTGCAGGGGGTGCAGGGCAAGCATCTGGTATGGTGCCTGGGAGAGTCAAGATGGGTCTTGACCAATCATGATTCATTGCCATTGGCTTAGGAAAAACCATCGGGGTTTTGTTGGCAAGGTGGGTGGGGGATGGGTGTCGGGTCAGCAAACATCAGTGCCTGCCACGCTGTCTTCACCCCACAGCCCATCCAGGGTGCAGCCTTGTTATTTCCTCCCCTCTGATGGCCCCACCATCTTTGTTTTATTCCCATTGCCAGCACCTTTATTCATACGGCACTGCCTCTCACTTTGATCGTGATAATTGCCTCTAACTTTTCTCTCCCAAGAGACTGACACCCACTTCCTTAAGTACAATGCTAACTTCCTCACTCCGGACCCCGAGGATCCTTGGTAGCTCCCCTCTTATGTACCAAATGAAATACAAACTTCCTCAAACGGGTAGTTAAGACCTTCCATAATATGACCACTGATAAAGTAAAATCAGTCCTGTTTGCAGCTAAACCAGGAGGGGAACCGAGAAAGGGAAAAATAACCCACCTGGCACCTGGCGGCTAGGCCATGATGTTCCCAATCAACAGGAACAAAGCTTGTGGAATACAAACATGTTCAGACGAGGCCACAACATGACCCTGTTTGAAACTAGGCAGAGACAAGACCACGCGTGTACAGAAATAACTGAACATGCTCCTTTTCTGCTAATGCGAGTGGTAGCTGCCTCTTTACCAATGACACCCTAGCCCTGCATTCATCTCCCTCCCTGCAAGATAAAAATATTTAAGATACCCCATCCCATCATAATGTTAGATGTCAATTATATCTCATAAAAAAAAGATACCCAATCACCAAATTGCCCCCACTTCTTGACCCTGCCTCCTTAATTCCTTAGAATCATTCAATGGAAGCCCAAATCCTATAGGAAGTTCTTCCCTGTACCTCTTACCGAGATTGTCCTGCGTTGCTATGGGTGTGATCGCCTTTGTTGCAGCAGATTAGCTAAATGTAACTGTGGCTGCAGGGAGGGTCCCAGTGGTCTCTGATTGGTGGGCTTTCATATCATCATCCAACTTTCTAACTTCATCCCCTTCAGTTCCCCAATAGCTCCTTTCTAATTCAGAACCTTTTCAGTGTCACACATAATTCTGACTACACCTCTGGATCCGGCTGCCATTTTCCAAGAAAGATGGAGGACAGAGAGAAGGAGGTGTTGACCGCACCATAAATATGAAATTACCAAGGTCCAGGCTGTGAGAAACTCTATAGATCACGCAGCCCAGGCACTGCAACAGAGAGAGTCTAAGGAAAAGAGGCATGGACAGGAAACCCGTAGACTAAAAAGACATGCCACGATTTACCAACTGGGTTATGTTAACTGTAGGGTCTAAGGAGGCACATTGGGGTGATGACGCCATAAAGATTGTAGGGAGGTATTAACTGAAAGAGTCAGAGGGTGGTTACTTTTGGAGGGAGGGTCAGGCTGTGATTGGGATGCAGCCATGGGGCCATGGAGGGACTTCCAGCAAAGTGCTATTTCTTGACTTGGTCCCGATTATAAGGATGTCTGTTGATATATTTCCCTAAGCTATACATTTTTTGTTGGATTTTGGGTACCTGTGTCTAATTTTTAAATGAAAAGGTTAAAAAGTATAGTCTTGAACAGTTCAGTTTCTCCAGACAAGGATGGAAACAAAGAGCCCATTTAGGGGGCTAATACTGCAAACCAGGAGAGAGGGGACAGATGGGGCTTGAATGAAGGTGGGGAGCTGTGGTCGGATGCTGGATATTTTTCAGTGAAGGACCAACAGGACTCACAGCCATGTTGGACTGAGTGTGACAGAAAGAGAGGAAGCAAAGTGATCCCGTTGCCTCTCTTTGCGCCATGGTTGCACATCCTGGGGAACATGGTGGCCATCAGCCAAAGGCATTTGTACGCATGGGATGGAGGCGTCACAAAAGTATTAAAGACGCAGTTATGGCCTGTCGGAGGGTGACACCCATCAAGGATGGAACAAATGATCGTGGGGGGATGTCCTTCACTCTGGAAGGCTCTCATGCCTGTCACTGAAGTTCTTGGTGGGAAGTGATCACCAGATGTGGACAGTTGCTGGAAGCAGCATAGCCCAGGGGCATTTCATGACCCTGGGGAATTTGAAGACAGCAGAGATCATCATCCTAACATATCAGATCTGTATTGCCCTGGAAACTATGATGTGAAGAACCCACCCCACTACCCCCGTCCCCACCTACGACATAAACATCTTTCTCTCTCATTTCTGAAATTCAGGTTAAATAAGATGTCCCTTTTGTGAAGCTTATCCATTTGTTGACTTGAGTAATCTATCTTGTCTCCTTAAAAATGTCAAGGTCATAAAATAAGGGAGCCAGACACAAATAATTTAAGAGAAAAGACTGTCAACAGCCAACTCTTTTACATTGATTTTAGTATACATCACACCTAGATCTGCAAAATAGTAACGTGTAGGTATGTGTCTTATGAAAATCTGCTTTTTGGCAATTCGAATCCTATTTTCTCTTTAACTTCTGTTATGATTTTTGACCTGTGGAACTTACCTTCTTCTCCCCTGTTAGCTATAGGGTTTCCCAGGCTTGCCCCCTGATGTGTAAATCCATCTTTAAGCCAACATTTCCATGGACCATGGGAGCTGTTAAGAGTCTAGGCCCTAGGAAGGCATCCAGTGTCCTGCTTATAACCACGCATCCATTTTGAGCTGGGTTTCTTTGCAGGAAGGCTGCCTGCAGATTTAAATGGGTTCCCCCACCTTGGGTTCAAGGAACTTTGAAGCTGGCCGCCCTAGGAGTGAGTTTACGTCAGCATTCCAGAATTCCTAATGAATTCTCCTGAGCAAAAAAATGCTGTTACGTCCCCCTCCCCCGGTCACATTTCTAGTTGATTCATGAGCAAAGGCACAGAAAAATTCTATGGCTTTGAGGGAATCAGGAAGAGCGAAATCATTTCTGCTTTAAGAAATCACTGCGCCCCAATTATTTTATTTGTTAGGAAAAAAGGATTTCGTTTTCCATTTATTCCCTCCTCTAAATCTCGATTCAGAGTCCCCCACCCCAACCCCAGACCCTTTGGGACCTGTTTGAAATCCCATCTAGCTTACATAAAATCAATCTGCAACCCCCCTGATCAAAGTCATTGCCTCCTGCCTGCAAAGAGGCTGCCCCAAGTGAAACTGTGCTTGGCTGAGCCCAGCCTGACCCCTCGGTGGCCCTTCCCAGCATGGGCGCTAGGGCCTCCCCCAGATGGGGCATTCTGCTGATCTTTGGGGGAGAGGCCCTGGGCACAATTATCCTGCTCCAGTATTGATGCCTTCCTTGGGGTTACTCAGGCTAATTAAAAGTCACGCTGTGCATGATTTTAATTAGGATTTGCATCAGGCTGGGGAAGGCTTTCAAAGGGAGAGGAAACCACAAGCTGAGCTGTCAGAGGGTGGAGGGCAGCAGGGAGGGAGGGAGGACAGTTTATTTATAACCCTTCCTGCCACGTGCATGTTGTGGAGGCCAACAGATGTGTGTTCCCATCCCGAAGGGCAGAGGAGCTGGAACTCAAGGGTCCAATGCAGCATGGTGGGTTCCAGTCTTCCTAAGCTGGAGTTTCTGGAATGTTCTGGCATTTCCCCTCATTGCCGCTGAGGCTTGCACACTCCATTTCAGTAAAGATGAGAGAGTCAGGGATTCGGGCTCCAGCCCACCGTTAACCCTCAGAATCGTCACACCCTTGAAGTTCAGCTTCTAGACTCATGTTGGACCCGGGTTGGTTACAAACAGGAAGCAGAACCACTATTGTCCAGCAAGGCTGGCGCTGTTTCAACCAGCTTTGACTGCCACCCCCTCCACCCAGGGTCAAATGCATTATCACATGTCCAGTGTTCAGGGCAGTGTTGATGCATAAGGGCAGCAGCTATTGTAAATGCAACCATTTTGCACGTTTCCTCTCTTATGTTTTCAGTTTTTGTGAAATCAGAGACAGCGTTCAATTTATCTTTGTATTCTGAGGGCCTAGGAAATTCCTGGCCCATCACTGTGGCTGGCTACAGTGTTTGTTGATTTCCTCCCAAGGAAATGAGACACTCGATCAGAGCCCACTCTAAATGGGAAGATACTTATAGCAATGGGAATGCACTCAGCTGCAGTTACAGAGCCCCTGAGTAACTCTGTCTTAGGCTTTAAAAGCATCTTCTTGTCTCATATTGAACAAGGTATCTGGAGCCCCGAGAGCTCAGGGCTGGCGTGGCAGCAGTGTGACGTCACCACGGATGCAGGATCTTTCCACACTTCTGCTCTGCCTTTCTCAGTGCATTGGCTTTTCATCCCCACACCTGCATCCTCATGGTCACAAGGTGGCTGCCAACATTCTGCTCTCCCATCCCTAGAAGGGAGAAAGAGTCAGCCGTAAAAGATTCTGTCATAAGCTTTGTCTCTTTTTGTTTTCAGTGTGGGCGGTCCCCAAATACTTCTCCTTACATCTCATTAACCAGGACAGGTTCACATGCCAACTCCTGAACCAATCACTGACAAAGGGGAAAAGGATGTACCATGGTGGTTATAGACTAAATTAATCCTCTGGGATTGAATATGGGCTAGCTTCCCAGAGATCTCGAGGTCACTAACTCCTATCTCAACACAAAATCAGGGATCTGTTTGTAGGAAGCGAGAGGTGATGGCTGTTGGGTAGACAACCAAGAGCATCTGCTATTACTATTACTGCTGTAATTATTACTAGACAATTTTGCTAGCCCTATGGAAACTTGACCCTTATCATCGGCTCTACTGTAGTGAAGATGATCACCACACTAGGAGTTACAGAGGACCTGGGTTATAGCCCTGGTCCTTCTGGTGAGGAGGTTCCACATTGCCAGTGGGGACACAGGTGCCTTCTCTCTTTCCATTCAACATCATTAGCTGCACGTGCCTCATGAGCATAAGGTGGCTGCTGATACGCATGCAGCTGAATGTGTCCTTCACTTAGTAACATCCGATTGTATCTCCTTGGTCACTGCTTAGCCTTCCAAGACAGGGAGACTTTTTACAAGCATGCTATTTAGATTTAAATACCAACATATTCAGCTAAAAGAGTTGGAAGCACCGCGATGAAGAGCGGTCCCCGCACTGCGATGAAGAGTGGCCCCCGCTTGCCGCAACTGGAGAAAGCCCTCGCACGAACCGAAGACCCAACACAGCCAAAAAAATAAATAAATAAATAAATAAATAAGAAAATCCTTTAAAAAAAAAAAAAAAAAAAAAAAGAGTTGGAAGCAGTCTCCTAAGAGTGCAAGAAAATTGGGGCAAAAGGAGTGAGAAAATGCCTTTTCTGTAACAAATCTTATAGAACTATTTGGTCATTTAATCCGTGTGCACATACCTTTGATTAAATAGAAAAATAAGATAGGGGTCATCTGTGAAGTGGGTCTGTGTCCCAAACTTGACCTTACCTCCTGGGGGGATGGGCAGTAACTCTGACCCAGGTTCCTACCCCACCTGACTCCTGCCCACCCCCCCTCCCCCAATCTGGTTGCAGCTTCTCAGCTGGAGCATAAAGCAAGAGAAGCGACTTCACCTAATCACCTGAGTCATTTTCTCAATAACTGGTTTCTTTTTAACCGTATTTCATGAGGAACAAAAATGAACATGAGAGGCAAATTGCTGTCCCTGCTGGCTCTCGCTCTCAGGAGGGGGCTGGCCTGAAAGGGCAAATGCCTTTGGATCAGACTTCAATTTTCAACCCACCTGGAGAGGCAGCGGCTTCACTGCTGCTTCATGAAATGAAATGGCAACTTAGGGAGAGGCAAATAAACCGGACTGAAATGCTTTTGACACGCCTGAGAGCACTGCTAACTGGGGTGAAAGGCCCAGAATCAGCTTCTATTAACTCCCATGGTTCAAATTCTTTGAAAGCGTCTTCAAGCTCCACTCTTGAAACCAGAAGTTGACTCAGAGGACCAGAGTTTGAGCCCAGCTTGGGTCCTAACTTGCTGTGCAGCCACCGAAAAGTCACTCAACCTCTCTGGGCTTCAATGTCTGCCTCTGTCAAATGAGGCAGAATGATTTCTACTCTGGATGCTCAAAGGGGCAATAGGAAAAGCAAATAAAGTCACAGTAATCATTCCAAATTGTAAATTATGTTATGGAATATTTAAGACGCTTTCTTGGGCTTTCCGTTGCAAATGCCTTGTAATAGCCCTGTTAATGAGACCAATCTGTGATTATCATTCCCTTGTTATGGGGAGTGTGTACACATAAGACACGCATGAGCATGATAATCACACAGTTTAGGACAGCGGCTACCGCTGCAGGGGAGGAGGGGCATGCATGGAGGGCAGGAGTTTCAACTCTCTCCTGATGTCTGCCAGGTAGAGATGTGTGTATTGATACTGTATTTTGCGTACCATTTGTATGTCTACACCAGAGTTTCTCAGCCTCAGTGCTGTTGGTATTTGGGGCTGGATAACTCTGTGTTGTAGGGACCTGTCCTGTGCGTTGTAGGGTGTTTAACGGCATCCCTCGCCTCTACCCACTAGATGCCAGTAGCACCCTCCCCTCCAAGTAGTGACAGCCCTAAGTATGTCTCCAGACATTGCCAAATGGCCCCTGTGGGCAAAATTGACCCCAGTTGAGACTCTAGAAAAAAAAGAGGACCTGTGTCTCAGAAATAGATGACTTCTCCAAAGTCACACAGTCGGTAAGTGAAAGAGGTCCAGCATCCAGGTCTCCTCCATCCCATCTGGTGCTCTTTAAAATCCATCAGTGTCCCCCCCCAAGAGCAGATCTATTGTTAGGATTACCACAGAGTTGCATCAGACACAAATACAACTGGATACACTTGACAGAGAACAAAACGTGGGAAGATTATCTTTAGTTTTACAACACCTATAGTAGTAAATGTCATGCTAATACACATTGACTATTTAAATGCATGCAAATAATCCAGCCTGCCACGCCCCCGCCTGGGCCCCTGCCCGGTGGAGGGGGAGATGGCAGATGGATCCATTCTTCCTTCCTCGGGGCTCAGCTGCCAAAGGCCACTGCAAATGGGCTCATTTACCCACACTGAGTACGATTCTGGGGTTTGAACATGCAAGTGGTTCCTACACTTGATGTTCCCTTTGTTTAGTAATTTTAGAACCTGAGCCCAAACTCGGCATCAGGTGCTACACCACTGGACTGTTTGGTTGTAACCCACAGACCCATCAAACTTAAGAGGAGATGAAAATCCCGGGGGAGGTGAATAAATGGTAAGCGAGCACCCCGCCACTCACAAAATATAATTCAAATTTCCAGAAGCTGATGGATGAGGCCTTGGATGCAAAGGGGCACCGTGTAACTGGAAGGTTTTGTGACGGGGGCGGGTCATCCAGTGTCGAGGATGTTCTGACGCAGAGACTCGTGCTGGGCGCTCAGACTATCAGAACTCTGATGCTTCCTCCAGCTCTAAGCTTTCTATAACTGCATTAGGTATGAAAAAGGTACTTCTGGTCCAGGATGTGGCTTGACTTTTCAGTGAGCCTCTGACGACTTTTTAAAACTGATGTTTACTAAATGCATCCCAAGCATAATCCCAAGGAGAGCACAGCAGGTAATCTCACTGTACTGCATTTAACTCACTGACAAATTCAACTGCACTCGTGGAGGGGAAAGGAAGTGCAGAGAAGGACTAGATTAGGTGGGGATCCAGCCAGGCCTTGAGTTTGTAGGGGGGTGCCCCAGGCACTGGAGGCCATGAAGGTTTTCCCAGGAATAAAGCAAAGGAGGGAAATCACTGCTCATTCACACGGCTGCTGCAAGCTTCCGCAGTGTCCTTGAGGAGTCAGTGACCAAAAAGCACTGGCCAAACAATAGTCAGGAAGACACGGGCTAGAGCCAGGCTGCTTGGGAGCGAGTCGCAGCAACATCACGTACCAGCTGTGCAACCTTGGCAGGTTACCTAACCTCTCTGTTCCTTAGTTTTATTGTGTATAAAATGGAATTGTCATGATTTCAACCATATGAAATTGCTGTTCTCCATAGGAAAATGTCAAGTATTGTCAATGCCATGTGGTTGAACCTAATATTCCATGGAGTTGTGCTAGGGATTGAGTTAATAATTAAAAAGTCCCAAGAACAGTGTCTGGCACATAATAAGCCCTAAATACGTGTCAGTATCACTATTTCCAAAGATTTTTTTAAAAAAATGTATAACATCTTTTTCACATGCTTGTGTGACATGCTTCCCACTAGTGATTTTTCAAACTATATCATAACGGATCAGAAGGTTGTGAGCTGTTAGGAGGTTAAGAAATAAAATCAGTGGGTCAGAATTTTTCTCAATAGGATGGAATAGAGTGGAAGACAATAGGCTAGAGAGGGAAACAACAGATCGCTTCACACATCGTCAGGTAAATATTACTTTATGAGGCTTGTCAATTCTGTCCCATGTGTGTCTGCCCACACATGTATCTCTGTGCACGTGTGCATACCGGGTCACAATGAAAGATACATTTCATGCTATGTGTTGAGATAAAGTTTAAAAGTCTCTGCATTAAACCACATAGACTGGGCTTTCTGAATATTTTTAGAGATTTTTTTTTAAGGGTAATTTTGACCATGCCACTCACTGACTTGTGGTCTTGGGTAAATTCCTGGGCCTCTTTGTGCCTCAATTTCCTCATCCGGAAAATGGTGGGGATCCTCGTACCTGCCTGTACGTATGGCTGTGGTGAGACAATTAATAGAAGCAGGTAAGAGACTCAACATATTGTCCGGCATATGATAAAGAGCCCTGTAGATGCCAGCTATTGCTTTAGGGGTTATTATTTAATTTTCACTGTATAGCTGACTTTGCACAAGATGAAATTCCACTGCAAAAGGGAGAAACTAATTTGTCCCTGATTTTAGCAAAAGTTCATGAGGCAGCACCTTCTTGGATAAAACAACCTAAAACCGTCAAACAACAAATCCTCATGTAAACAATTACACTGCACCAAGGAATTATGCTACAGAGCGACAGCATACTTAGAGTCGCTCTGGGGAGACATTAATCCAGGAAGGCTTCCCAGAGGAGGGGGTTCTCAGCTTGTCTCAAGGAGAGTCGGGGTGGGGGGTGGGATTGGAGGAGAGCTGGGCCAGGGACACCCAAGAAGAAAAAAGGATTGTGGAAAATCCAGCAAGTGGTAATTGGCAAATCCTGCACTAATGTCGTGATGGAGAGATGGACCTGTCTCCTGGCAAAGGGCCATCAGCACCTGACAATACCCACCAGGGTCCATGGGCAAGAGACAAATCGGAAATCACAAGTGCACATGGTAGAGAACATATTATGATCATGTCAGGGCCGGGCATCTGCCTGAGCGTTACAAATGTTTATGAATATTAATAACCATTTGTTCCCAAAGGACCACAAATCAGTTAATTAGGGCCCTGTCAACCTGTTTACATTATCTCTAAATGAAAACCCATCAGCAGCCAAACATGAAATTAAGCCGGCCGTGTGTGGGCCGCCACCGTTTCTGGATGAATTACCCAGCCAGCTCCTGCCTGAGCCCCCGCCCCGCCCTGGCACAGAGGTGAGTATTTCTCTTCCCCGCCCCCGTTTTAATCAAGCCAGTGGTTACAGAAGGCACATGATAGATGGTGCCTCGCCTTGCTTTGCTGCACGTGGGGGAGGGGTGATTTAAGACTGTCGGTAAATTAGCTGCAATCCAGAGTCTTAGAGGAGAGGGAGAATTACCTATAAATCAATGTTCCATGGATAGGTAATCAGACCTCAAATCCAGCCACTGATCACCACAGCCCCGGGTCCATCCATCTTTTTCCTGGAGTGACGGGACTGGGGTTGGGAGCCCCGAGTCACAGCCCCCGTTTGGTTCACGTTCCATCCGGACAGATCAGCATTGGGGTCTCGGGCATGTTCCATGGGACGAGCCTCAAGACATCAGAGGCAGAGAGAGACAGAGGCAGAGACAGAGAGAGGGAGAGATTCATTCAACACCCAGCATGAGGAGGGCACTGTGCTTGGAGCTGGAAATAAACATGTAAGTGAACGAAACTGACAGGAGTGGAAGGAGATGCCAGCCAGAGCCTGTGCTGATCTAACGCAGGCGAGGAACTCAAGCTGCTGCCTCATTGCACAGGCGATTCTTCCTAAAAGCCTCCTCATTCCCAAGAAACTCCATGTGGGGCAAATTCTTGTACTATTTTTCCCTTTGGGCAAAAAACACTGTGGTTTCCTGATCACATTTATGCTATCAATAAAACGAGACTGAATTCCATGAAGTTCCTCAAAATGGACACAATTACTTGAAGTTAGGACTAGTTGTCAAAATATAACCTAACAAGTTAGGACTAGTTATTGGAATATCCTGTCCCTTCGGTGGGAGTTGTAGAGAACTGGGGTCTTATGTGTGAATCCCAGAGTGGCCTCTCTGGTTCAAATCCTGACTCTGCCACTTACTGGCTGCGTGATGTTAGGCAAGTGACTTAAGCGCTTTGTGCCTCAGTTTTCTCATCTGTAACATGAGGATAATAATAACTTTGACCACTTGGGCACATGGGAGGGTTAAATGTGTTCATATTTGAACACATTTGCGTTGCATATGTGAAGTGCAACGTATCAGTTTTCTGGTAGTTCTTTGCTTGAGGGGCAGTAGGTAAGCAGCCCACAGTATGGGGCCAGGCTGCAGCTTTATCACAAGCCAGCTGTGCAACCTTCAGAAGGTTACTTAGCCTCTCTGTTTTTCCACTCTCTTTAGGGGCTCCACATTTCCACTTTGCACTGGGCCCTGCATATTAGGCAGCTGCTCCTGCCCGCACACAGATACTGGGTACAGTCCTGGTGGACGAACTAGGCTGAAGCAAGAAGCCTTTTTCATCCCTTCCAAACACCTGAGCAACATTTTCTCCCCCTAGAGCCCGACCGCTGTGTGTCTTTCTGTCAGGTCATGGAAACCCCCCAGCCCTGTACTCCAGGTCCCAGCACAGTTTGCCTTACAAAAGACCCCTCTCTCCTTCACAAATATCCTGTGGGGCATGATTATATTTTCTCAACCGAGAAGTCTTCCAGAGTCAACCCGGCATGCCTAGCACCAATGCACCAGGCACTGGGCTGGGTCAGGGATGATGAGAAATGGTACCAGCTGCAGGGTCTGCCATCCCATCTCAGTTTCCCGTAGCTGCTGTAGCAAATGACCACATTTGTTTGTGGCTTAAAACAACAGAAATATATTCTCTTAAAGTTCTAGAGGCCAGAAGTCTGAAACCCAGGTGTTGGCAGGGCGAGGCTCCCTAGGTTCATTCTCTAGGGGAGAATTCTTCCTGGCTTCTTCCAGCATCCCTTGGCTTGTGGCTGCATCATCCCAATCTCTGCCTCTGTCTTCACATGTCTTCTCTTCCATGTTTCTCTTCTTCTTCTTACAAGGACACTTGTCACTGGGTCTAGGCCCCAAATGGTTAATCCAGGTTGATATCATCTTGAGATCTTTCATTTAATTTTATCTGCAAAGACTCTTTTTCCAAATAAGGTCACATTTGCAGGTACCAGGGGTTCAGACTTGTCTTCTCGGAGGCCACAATTCAACCCACTGCACAACCCAAGAGGGTGAGGATGGTACAAAGGCCAAATGAAAGCAGAAGCAATTCAGCGATGGCTCACACGCTCAGCGCTTCTGTGTGCAGGAGTGGTTCTAAGTGCCTTGCATGTCCTTTAACACATTTACTCTCCTTGGTAACAGGTGCCGTTATTAGACTCATTTTACAAATGAGGAAACCGAGACACACACGAAAATAAGTCACCCCTTGGTGCAGGGCAGAGCCAGCAGCGGAGGCTGGCAGTCTGTCTGTCTGCAGTCTGAGCTCTGAGCCGCTCACTGTACTGGGAGTGGGCTCTCTGACGCAGGTGGTGCTGACCCCACAGGTGACACAGTGAAAAGACCACCAGGGAGTGGTGAACTGGAGGGGGAGAGGGGCATTGCTCCTGGGCCCCAGCCAAAGGCAGAGCTTTTAGTTTTCCCTAATTTTCCAGAAGAGTGTAAGACACTGATCTTGATGTGGAAATTCCTGATTGTTAGATTTGGTGACTTATTTATTTCCTAAAAACCAAATGAAACCCATTGAAAGTCTGTAAACCAGCAGTCTGCCCGCCACCTTCAGGGTACAGGAAAGGCCCGTTAATTCTGACCTTGGGAAACAGGAACACAGAGACCAGCACTAGCCCTGACTTATGGGATGTCCCCCTCTCTTCAGAACCCACAGGGCCTTGCTTCTCTCCACGACACTGACTCTGAATCTCACTCCCATCTGGTCCTAAAGGAGTCAACAGCAGGAGGTGACAGCGACCGTAATTCTGTTTTTATTATTACGGAGTGTTGGTCATTTCTGGCTGAGTGGCGCTGAATGATGGGTGGTGATTTAGGAATCTGACGGAGGGATTATAGAGGTGAGGCTAAATGCATTTTCCTCCAAGGAAACGAGTTTCTGTGGAGGATGCTGATAAAAAGCAAATTATTTTATTCTGTTTGCAATCAATTCCAACTCCGGACTGCAGAGTCCCCCAAGAAATAAGGTATTAACACTTATCATGTGAAGCTGAATTCTTGGACGAAATAGTAATCCTTAAACAGATGAGAGAAGTCGTTTTTAAAGCGTTAAAATCCAGCAACGTGCACCTCCTCATCCTTCTTAAGGAGGCACACGCTGTCTTGACGTATCTCGTGTGAGAAAGGAATTTAAACCACATTTCATTGGCAAGGAAAGAGTTGTCTCCAGGGGCATTTGTGCTACGAATAGGAATTTTTACAATGGGGTCCTCGGTCTATGTCATGGACATTGGGTTTTTCTGACTATCAGCATCTATTCCTTCATCTTCTGGTGACAACACCCAGGTTCTCTTTTGTGGGGTCAAACTTCAGTCCACGTGATTTGGGTGGGACTGTCTCCACCTCTGGATCCAAGGATGGGCATGTAACCCAGGCCTGGCCCATCCATTGTCTGGCCTTAGTTACCAGCAGGGTGTGGTCATATGACCTGGTTGGTCCAATCAGAGCCAACCCTGGGATCTTTGCTGGCTCAACTGGGAAAGAGGCCTCTCTTGCTGTAACAGTTGCTGTGAGGGCAGGATAAAGCCCTGAGGTTGCTGCTTATCATCTCTTCCATTACTGCCAGCCAAGAATCAAGCCAACCTGGAGGAAAGCAGGGCTGAGAGATGGGGAGAGACAGATCTGTGTTTCTAGAATCCAGGCCACTTAAGCCCTGGGCCCAGCCATACCTGATCCCACAAACACCCCAAGCTTTCATTTGCTTAAGCCAATATACTCCTCTTTCATTTCTGTCTATTTGATTTGTGCTTCTGTCACTTGCAGCCAAAAGAATCCTGACAAAAGACCTCCTTGTAAGATGCCATCTCCAGCAGAGCTTCCATCAAAGGTGACACAGAAATGCCCCTCCGTCTGCTGGGTCAGACACGCTCTGGGCTGGGCTTCTCAGGCCATTTACTTTTTTCCTCTTAGTCTCTGTTCCAAAGATGCAAAGCATGAGTCCTTCCTAGATTAGTCCCTCCTGTGTGCAAATGAACCCCATCTTCCCTGAATGACTGATGTACGTTCAGGGCCAGGCTGGCCTGAGGCTGTAAACAGCCTTCCACCACCTATAGTGATACACAAGCACCAAGAGCATGACTCCTCCTTCCTCCAGAACCTTCCCCATGTCATTATTGCTGCCTGAAAAGCCAGCATTAGAGTCTCATGTTGAATTCCCATATGGAGAAAATTACCCTGGAGCAAAGGATACTTTAAACCTTATATTCAAGCCTCTTAGATGAGGGTGTGAGAATATATTTTTTCACGAGCAATTGTTGGTAAGAGAAAAGTAGAATTTGTGGCATTCTCGGTTCCAGGATGTAACATATTTGGGGAGCATGGCAGTCTCTGGGAATGTGACCCAGTACACTCCAAAGATAACTGGAGGCCTGATTAATCTCACTGGCGATTCATTCACCCAGCAAATATTTCAGGAACACTTACTACATGCCAAGCCTCATGCTGAGCACTAGTTTGTCAGTTCTGTGAGTTTGGACAAAGCACCTTTCTGTGTAGGATGGGATAGGTCAGAAGCAGTTTAAGTATGAGGACTTTGAGTTACTTTGCCTTCCTGCTCCATGGCAGACATCACTAATCGATCACAGCATCTCATCCTGCCACAGTTGGGGTGGGTTCCAAATCCGGTCAAGTGTCTCCAGGCACCTCGTATCAGTCAGAATGGGCTAGACCAAGCTGCATAACAAACAGGTGTTTCACTGGCTCATAATAGCAAAGGCCACTTTTTCACTCCAGTTGCAGGTCCTCCCCAGGGGTACTGCCTCTGTGCTTTGAGTCACCTGCTCCCCGGGGCCCCAGTCTCTTATCACAAGGTTTCTCAACCTCAGTACTGACATTTTGACATTTTGGGTAGGATACTTCTCTGTTGCAAGGGGCTGTCCTGTGCATTTCAGGATGTTTATCAGCATCTCTGGCCTTCGCCTATGTTATGGGTTGAATCGTATCTCCCCCAAATTCATATGTTGGAGCCCTAACTAACTCCCAGTACCTCAGAATGTGCCCTTATTTGGAAATAGGGTTGTTGCAGATGTAATTGGTGAAGATGAAGTCACACTGGAGTAGGGTGGGCCCCTAATCCAAAATGGCTGGTGTCCTTTAAAAAGGGGGAAATTTGGAGGCAGACATGCACATAGGGAGAGCACTATGTCAAGGTGAAGGCAGAGATTGGGGTGATGGTTCTGCAAGCAGAGGAATAGCAAAGATTGCCAGCAAAGCACCGGAAACTAGGGGAGAGGCCTGGACCAGATGGTCCCCACAGCCCTCAGAAGGAAGCAATCCGGCTGAGACCTTGACCTCGAACTTCCAGCCTCCAGAACTGTGAGACAATAACTGTCTGTTGTTTAAGTCACCCGGTCTGTGGTACTCTGTACAGCAGCCCTAGCAAACAAATACAATCCAGTAGATGCCAGAAGCACCCTCCCCCCAAGTCGTGGCAGCTACAAATGTCTGCAGACATCATCATATGTCCCCTGCGGGGGGCAACCTCATCCTCCATTGGGAACCCCTGCCCTGCGAGGAGCATTTCCAGAGACAGGCGAGAACGCACTGCACTCTAAAGCAACACAGGCCACCTCCACTCATTCTGTTGGCCAAACCAAGTTCCCCATGGCTACGGCTGAGTTCCACGGTGGGTAGGGGGTTTATGACCCTTTCACGGGGCGGGACATACATAGTGGACAGGGAACAGCTGTTCAGTTTTCTCCAAAACTAAGAATAAGGTGGTAGGTGAACCAAAGGTCTCCTCCCTCCCCTCTTGTCCCCCAGGTGGTCTGTGCTCACTTGCGTCCTTTTCAACAAGGCTGGCCCACCTGCCTGTCCCCCCCCCACCCTCCTGTCCCCCCCCCCACCCTGATTTCTGTCCCCCACAGTACTTGCCACCAGCTGGTGCAGTGACTCCCTTCTGATGTACACTGTTTTTCATCAGGCCCATGAGAACTGACCCTTTGTTCACAGCTCAGCTCCCAGAAGACCTCTGGCCCAGAGCAGATGGTCCGTGGAAGTTTGTTGAGTGAATCAATGAATGAATACAACTTATTTACTAACTCGGGCCTAAATGATCTCTAAGCATGTGCTCTGCTTTTTTCTAATCCCCTGGTATCCCAACAAGAATTTCTGTCCCTAAACCTGCCTCGTCTTTGTTCTTCCAGAACAACAGATCCTGCCACGGGTGCCAGGATGACAGCCATCTTTCCCTTCCTATGAGTGGGCAGTTTTGTTCCTAGGAAGCAGCCTGCAGAAGGAGGGTGCCTGGTGTCCAGTAGCTCTCAGTGGTAAAGTGGACCCTGCTGAACCCAGGGCCTCTGCTGGTTGCTATGGAAACACGACCCAGGGAAAGCCAGCTCTTCCCTCATCAGAGCGGCAGACACATCTCAGTCATCTCATTAGCGATTATAACCAGGGGCCCCTGGAAATTTCCTGCTTACTCCCTCTCTGGCCCACCTGCTCTTTCACTGAGCTCTGGAGATGAGAGTGAGGGTCACTTGGGTCCTTCGGCCTGTGGAGTTTTAGAGTCTGTGCGACATAATCAACAAACATGTATTGACCACCTGTTATGTGCTTAGACCTGAGTGCAGCCTTTTTTCCCCAAAGAGAAGACAATGAAGAGATGTAGCAGGTGGGCAAGAGCACATGTTCTGGAGCCTGTCTGGATTCAAATCCTACAACCATTGTCTTGCTATGTGTGGTGGCTTCAAAATATGTCTACCAAACCTTTACACTCCTTCAGCTAGAAGTAGAATTTAATTCCCCTTCTGACTATGAAGGAGTCGTCTTCCATGATAGAATGTGGTGGAAGTGGCATTTCAGATTTCCAAGGCTTGGTCAAGAAAGGTGGTACAGATTCTGCCTGTACCACCTCTTTCTCTCTCTCTCTTTGGACTTGTGCTTTGGGAACCCTGAGTCACTATGTCAGAAGTTCTGCTACCCTGAGGTTTTGCTGGAGAGACCATGACGAGAGAGCGGGGGTGGTGCGGGGTGAGAGAGAAATGATGGAGGAGGCCCCGGTCCTGGTCTCAGCATCACTGTGGGTGTGGGAGCTTTTGGATGGTGCCTGAGCCACATAGCGATGCCAAGTGGAGCGGAAACAAGCTGACCTCACGAAGACCTGCCCAAATCGCAGATGCATGAGCAGAATCAATGTTGTTTTCTGCCACTAAGTTCTGGGGCGTACGTCACCCGAACATTGCACAAAACTGGAAAAGTTATAAACTGTGATACATCACTTTCCTCTTCTGTGTTACGGGAACAGTCCCAGGGCTTACTTCACGGAGTCCCTGAGAGGATTCAGTGTATTAACAGTTAGCTCTGGACGCACACAGAGTAAGTATAATGGCCACCAGTGTAATCCAGTGAATGAGGGCAGAGGATCCTTTTGGCTGGTCTGGAAGTGGGTGAGAGCATGGTGGTCAGAAGGCAGATGCTTTTCTTGTGTGTTTTGAGGAAGCTATAGCTGACATTCTGGGGTCTTCTGCTGAAACTCATGTTCAATAGGTGAGATTCACAAGGGAAAAAACAACGACACTAAAGGGTGTGCTGAGAGCAGTGTCTTTTTCCTGCTCCTGTGTCCCAGGCTTCCAGGCTCCACTCCCAGGGGCAAGCACGGAAACGCTGGGACCAGGTACTCAGGTGAACTTCTGGAGACTGTCACCTTATATACAGCATCTATGCCAAAAAAAAAAAAAAAAGAGAGAGAGAGAGAAAGACAAAGAGAGAAAAGGAGGGAGAAAGACAGAGAAAGGAAGGGAGGAAGGGAAGGAAAGAAGGAAAGAAAAAAAAATCGGTAACAGCTCCACAAGGACCGGGACCTGCCTGTTTCTTTCCCTGCGGAGTTGTCAGTGTCAAGCTCAGCACGTGGCACCTGGTTCATGATCAATACCTACGTGAGGAGTGAACCCAGCCCCTTTTAATTCAAGCACACTGCTCTGGGGTTTGCTTTTTTCACTTTCTTCGGTTTGGGGATTCTTTGCAGACCTAGAGCTGCCACATTCTTTTGATGGTGAACAATAGTTTGCCATGTGGTCATATCATGGTGTATTTCTGCACTTCTCACCGATAGAGACGTACTGTGTTTGGTTCCAAGCTTTTGCTGCTTGGATGAGAGCTACAGCCCCTGGTCGTGTGCGGATGCTTTTAAGCACCTGTGAACAGATTTATATCTTGGCTTTTTTTCTCTCAAAGATGAAGTGTGTCCCTCTTTATCTCTGTCTCTGTCATCTTCCCCCTCTTCTGTCTCTCTTGGGAACACAGCCTGGAAGAGCCGGAAGACTTCAGATGACCTGTACATCAGCATGTGCTTCTGTGGACATCAAGGAAGACTTTTCGGAGAAGGGGCACCAGAGCTGGGCTGCCGGGAGAGGCAGCAAGGACACCGGCACTATGGGCCACCTCTTGAAACCTACCCCCCTTCTTCAGATGAGAATGTCAAAAAGGCCAGCTCGGCCCCACGTCCATGCCCTTACAGATGGTCCCCAACCGGGGCTCCAAAAGTCATCCAAGGATTCTCTCTCACCATAGCAGCTGGCAGACAGAGGTTGCAAGAATATTGTCACACATGTTATAAAGGAAAGTAAAAGAAGGATATTTTCAGTTCAGAGCTCAAATCCCCAGGTCACGGTCTCTCCCTTCCCATTCTGCCTGGCCAGTGCAGAGCTGGGTGGGTTATTTCAAACATTTAATGGGCATTGGCCATGGCTGTGGAGCAGGTCCTAGAGACCCTCCTGTCTCTGTGCCTGGCATGAAAGCTTCACTCTTGATGGAGCATGGACAGGCCCAGGGCCCAGGGGGCCAGGAGCGGCCAGGGTAGTTGGGTAGTTACTCCGGGACTCAAAACATAAGATTCCACCTGGCCCTGGATGCAGGTAGAAGTTCAAGCATCGTCACATGCTCCGGGCGGAGGTGGAGGCTCAGTTGCTCTCCCAGTGAAGACCTTACCCTAAGCTTGATTTCAGACGACTCAGGTTGATGGCAACGAAGCCAAACTCAGTTAACAGGGTGAAACAGTCAACACTAAAAACTTAAATAAAAATCCAATTTTTAGCATCTCTAGAGAAATTGGAAGACTTGGCCACGCTGGGTCCATGGGCCTGTGTAGTGACCATTAGCCGGAGTTATGTGGTGGGCCCCCTACAGCCTGGACTCTCTAGTTTGCCACAGTCCTGGCCCACTTCCCTCTTTGCTCAGTTCTGATGCCAGCCTGGCTCTTGATGGCACCAGGGTTTATGCCCTGGCTTTGGTTAACATCTTTTCTGACTTTTTTCTCTCCACGCTCCTGTGATCTGGGCCACGATGATTAGATACGATTTTCTGATGGGGGAGGTGAGGCTCAGAGAGGCAGAGGTGTGCTCACGGTCAAGCAGGTCATGCCCTATCTGCAGGGGTCCTAGACCATGAACTTGAGACTCCTCCCCTAAGATGCATCCTGCTAGCAAAGGGTCCTCCCCGCCATGTGGGGACAGGGAGGAGGCAGACTCCAGGCGGGGGACAGTCTGACTGTGCAGCAACAAGGGGCTCCGGGGGTCAAGACTAAGGTCAAAGTCAGCTGTGGGGCTGGAGAAGGGGCTGGGCACAATTGGACAATTTCTAATAGCTTCTTCTATAGCTCCAGAGACACCCGCCCCTGTTTGTGGTTATACTTGGTGCCAAGAAAGGGACACAAGATAGACACGGAGAGATAAAGAAATGCACAGAGGAAGACAGACTGAGAGACACAGAAAAAGAGAGACAGGAAAGGAGCTCCAGAGAGATCAAAGAAAAGGCAGAGAGAAAAGCTGAAAGCCTTCCTGCTAAATTCAGGAACAAGACAAGGATGCCCGCTCTCACCACTTCTATTTCACCTAATGTTGGAAGCGCTAGCCACAGCAATCAGACAGGAGAAATAAGTCAGACAGAGAAAGACAAGTACTGTATGATGTCACTTATATGTGGAATCTAAAAAATAATCCAGATGAATGTATAGACAAGATAGAAACAGACTTGCAAATATAGAAAACAAACTTGTGGTTACCAGTGGGGAGAGGGAAGCGGGGAGGGACAAATTAGGCACATGGGATTAAGAGATACAGACTACTAGGTATAAAATAGATAAGCAACAAGGATATATTGGATAGCACAGGGAATTACAGCCATTAGCTTGTAATAACTTATAGTGGAGTATAGTTTGCAAAAATACTGAATCACTCTGCTGTATACATGAAACTAATATTGTAAATCAACTATACTTCAAAAAAAGAAAAAAAAAGGACAGAGAGGGCTTCCCTGGTGGCGCAGTGGTTGAGAATCTGCCTGCCAATGCAGGGGACACGGGTTCGAGCCCTGGTCTGGGAAGATCCCACATGCCGCGGAGCAGCTGGGCCCGTGAGCCACAATTACTGAGCCTGCGCGTCTGGAGCCTGTGCTCCGCAACAAGAGAGGCCGCGATAGCGAGAGGCCCGCACACCGCGATGAAGAGGGGCCCCCGCTCGCCACAACTAGAGAAAGCCCTCGCACAGAAACGAAGACCCAACACTGCCAAAAAAACTAACTAAATAAATTAATTAATTAAAAAAAAAAAAGACAGAGAAAGAGGCTGAACAGAGTCCAAGAGCCACAGAAAGCAGGGAGGCGTAAGTTCCAGGGCTGGAGGACCCCGGACCCCCAGATTGATCCCGACAGAAGCTGCTGTTCCTTCCTCCCAGGACAGGCCTGGACTGGCAAACAGCTATTCGTGCTGCTTTTCCACCTCCAGACTCCCAGGAGCCCCAGGAGCTCCAGGAACTGCATTGGTCAGCACAGGAGCCCCTCAGGGGCACTCTGTGCCCAGCCCGTCTGCCCTGTCTCCTGAGCTACCCGTCTCCTGGGGAGAACAGAGGCTGACCTCCTTCTTGTCCTCCCCATGGGCAGGGACCCAGCCTGGGCTTCTGCCTTCCGGGAGGTCTTCACCCAGAGAAAGCTCCAGGCCCAGGCATTGCAGACTCAGAGCAGACACCCTCCCTGGGAAGTGAGAAGGAACAGCTGTGCTTCTATGATCTCCATGGAGATCTGCCAACCTGGCAACCTTGATGGGTAGCTGGGCCTTGGCCTTGAAGCTTTTGTCTTTGCAAAGCCTTTCCTTGAATGGAAACACTGAGAGCAAATCTGCCAGGCATCCACAGGGACTCGGGCTTCCCTCCTGGCCTCTGGGGGCCTGGCTGAGCAGGATACCCAAAGCAGCGGCAGATGTGGCAGGGGCAAGGTCTTTGATGAGCTCTCTGGGGCCATAGGTGCAGGTTCTGCTTAAATAATGTTCATCTCCACCTCCCATCCTGCCACTTCCTATTATTAAAACATGCTGATGCCAGCTCCAGTTATAATATGAAGGCCCTCCAGGTTGCCCTGGAAGAAAGAGAAAAAAAGAATAACCCTGGCATATCTTGAACATGTGAGGCACATTCAAGAGGGAGAGGCAGATAACCAGAATACTGCCTGGCCATTTGTTCAATGGTTCAGCAAATATCAGGGCCCCTACCAGGTACCAGCAGTGAACACCCCGAATGAGATGGAGCAACCAAATGAGGAGTGCAGGGAAGAGTATCCAGGAGGTGGAACAGCCAGTCCAGAGACTCAGAGTCTACCTTATTTGGAGTCTAAAGCATTTTCCCATTAGAATTGTTCTCATCCACTCAGGTTGCTTCATGATATTGTGAGAATGTAGGTGCAGCCTCTCATCCCAGTAAGACCTTATTAGATTTCCTTCCTCTTCTTTTTTTTAAATTTTTTTTTAATTTTTAATTTTTTTTTAAATTTTTTATTTTTAATCAGTCATCAATTTTATACACATCACTTTATACATGTCAATCCCAATCGCCCAACCTCTTCTTTTTTCAAATAAATTTATTTATTTATTTTTGGCTGTGTTGGGTCTTTGTTGCTGCACACAGGCTTTCTCTAGTTGTGGCGAGCGGGGGCTACTCTTTGTTTTGTTGCGCGGGCTTCTCATTGCGGTGGCTTCTCTTGTTGCAGAGCATGGGCTCTAGGCTTGCAGGCTTCAGTAGATGTGGCATGCGGGCTCAGTAGTTGTGGCGCACGGGCTTAGCTGCTTCACGGCATGTGGGATCTTCCCGGACCAGGGCTCAAACCTGTGTACCCTGCATTGGCAGGCGGATTCTTAACCACTGCGCCACCAGGGAAGCCCTTCCTTCCTCTTCTGAAAAGGCAGTGAGGGACGCAGGGAGCTCCATGGGGGCCCCTTCTCAAGTCACCCAGGTCCTGTCATACCTGAAAAACCACATAGCCAGAGGCTTCCTTTGATGTCACCTAGGTCTGTGTTTCCTAAACGTCAGCATTCACACCCACCAGCATCACTGCTGCATACCTGCATCTCACCTGCCCGTCATCAGCTACGTCTCCTCAAACCAGCTTTACATTGGCTGGCTCGCAGAAGATAACCTCATCCTTGAGAGTAGTAATCATGACATTATTGCAATTCTTTCATTTCTGATAAATAGTTATTAAAATGAAAAGCGTGCATCTGGGTACCACACAAAATTCACCCAGAGGTGACACTTGGAGAAATGCTGCTCTGGTGCAGCCCCTGAGTTCCTGCACGGCTGACACCCAGAGATTTGTTCAAAACCACATGATTAGAGAGCCCCGCACGTTCCCATCTTCCCTTCTGTCCTCTGGGCTGGTTCATTCCCAGCTGATGTTTGGAAAGTAGGCCTCAGGGCAAGGCCACTTAGCTCTCAGAGACTCAAGTCTTGGGGCTCTTTGATTTCTCCCCACCCTGCTTCTCTACCTCCCTCTGTTTCTCCTCCCCTCCTTCCTTTCCTTCTTTCAATTCCCACACTCTCCCCCTCCCATAACCCTGAAATACAAGCAGGTTTTCGAACCTCGGCTCTGCCTAACATTCCAAGCCACTATCTCCAGGTAAAAAACCCACTAATTTCATCCTCTTCTTTGTAAGGGGGCAGAAGTCTCCTTATTCTTTGTGAACATTTTGAAACAACCGATCACATCAAATAGGAGCCAAGTCACCTTCCTCAGAATCCTTCAGGGAGGATGAGTTCATTCATTCAAGAGAATTTATTAAGAGATTGATGTATGTCAGATCCTGTTCAAGACACTGGAGACAAAACAATGAGCAAAAAACAAATCCTGGAGCTTCTATTCTACGGAGGAAACGGATCATTCACAAACAAAGGTATAACTTAAAGCCAAAACGAATGAATGAATCACTGGTCTCCCCAACTTTCCAGGCAAATTCCTTTTCATCCTTCAAGACCGGGCATAACTCTGCTCTCCCTGGCAACCTCCCCTGGCCCCCCTACACATGGCTGGGTGCTCCTTCTTGGCTCCCCAGGGCATCTGATAGGCTGCCTTACAAAGAAGCACCCAGAGCTCAGGAGATGTTCAATGAATGAAAACATATGAGCAAGCATGTATTTATGTTTAGAAAGTATAACTGGGGATGTGCTTGTGTTCGCATGCTTTGGGTGACAAGTGGGTGCGTTTGCGTGCTTGCTGATGGATGAGGCCACGCACGTGGGTGGGTGTTTGTGTGCAGTGAGTTGTAGCTTGTGCGTTGGAACGATGCTGTCTTCAGTAAGGGCAGAGAGATTCCCCTGAAACTTGCCCTGGGAGCTTGGGTCCTGCTTTCCTGGTCCCACCTATGCTGAGGACACTCACAAGTCCGCCCAGGCGTGGTGTTTGCCGCGTTCCCTCTCAACCCCCTTCTCTGTGAAGGGCTCTTTCAGACCGTGGGCCGTTTGCCTTTGAAAAGGCCACGCCAGGCTGAGCTGACCCGTAAGAGGCAGCCTGAGTGGGGAGAGCCTGGGCCGCCCTAGTTCCATCACTAGGGGCTTCGAGTTGTTGGATAAACCGCTTTCTCAACGACCTCATCTGGGCATGATGAGCCACCCAGCTAGGAGGGTCTGGGGAGAAATGAAGGCATCGGTTCCCATCAAGCACTTAACCAGAGCTCCGAGCACACTTGGCTCTCGGTGATGCTGGGTGTTCCTGTCACACGCACCCACACTCTGACCCAGGCCGCCTGCTCGGACACCCACCCTCATGATGCCCACCCACAGGCCTGCCTACGGGCCGCAGTGGAGCATCCCTAGTTTTGCCCTGTTTCTCTTCCCAATCCTCCTGACACTTTCCTTGGTCCTGCTGCGGCCTGATTTGGGCCACCATCACGGGGTCTAGAGAACACCAGGGACCATCTCTTCTGCTGCCCACACTGGGCGACTCCACCTGGCTTCGGTCCTGGGACTCTTCCTCCTTGATGCTCCCACTCCGTCCACCCGGAGTAAAGCCCTGCAGGCTTGTGATCTGCAACCCCCATCACTACCCCCGAGGAGGCCTGGCCAGCCCTCAAGTGTCCCCATGTTCCTGCCCTCTCACTCTCTCCCAGAGAGAATATCCAATCCCTTCAGAGAGAGAACAGGAGATGGGGAGGCTGGGCTTAAACCTGCTGAGTTTCAATCCAGGGATCTCCCGGTCCCTGCAGAGGACCCTGGCTTGCACCATTCCACGCCCACTCCCTTGCCCACTCCTTGGCAGTTTGTCCTTCCATCCACTCAAAGCCCAGCGCTCCAGATCTCTGAGATTTCTAAGTCACAGAAGTCCTCCAGTGACGTCTCCGTTCTATCCCCTTTCCCCAGGGAAGGGCAGGCTGTGTGGATTTAGTCTTGATTAAATAATAGATGCTAATGTATGCACCCCCGGGGGGGACCCATGGGGGTGCCTGGGCTGTAGCCAGAGCAGCTCTTGCCTGGGCAGAGCTGTCAGAGCGCCGAAGGGCGGAGCAGAGCCCCCATACTTTGAAGGACTCGGCCCTTCTCTCCTGGCCCACCCGGGTCACAGACAAGGCTGAACAGTCTCTCTGACTCCCGGGCTCTCAGAGATGCGGGACTGGGGGCTCCTAAGTGGTTCCAGATGCCGCGGGCCCCATGCAGAGAGGCTGCTGGAAACCAGATGCCTCCAGGAAGCCACGGGCCCTGCTGCCCCAAGCTGCACCCCCCGAGGCCTCTCAGACATCGGCTGAGGGATTCAACCCAGGCCAGGTGTGAGTGTGCGGAGGACCCCAAGCCCCTCCACTCCTTGCTGACAGTCTTCCACTGCTCCAGCTGCCCGGGCAGAAGCCCCCCTGCCCCACGTGGGTGCCAGTCGGCTCATAAACATCCAGATCTCCGACTTCCCTTGCAAAGACAAAGGGCCCGGCGACGCCAGGCTGGCATCCCTGGGTAGTGGCTGAAAAAACACTGGCAGCAGCCTCTTTCCGGGGCGTGTGTGGCCCCTCCAGGGCTAGGCACTCCCTGCCTAGGGCTCCCGCCTGGCCTTGGTAGAAGCTGGACGTGCAGCACTGAGTCCACAGTTAAGGGGAAAAGTAAAAAACTACCGTCTCTAGCCTGGTATTGAAGCCCCTTGTGATGTGCTCCATGCCTGCCCCACTGCAGGTCCTGCCCGCTACCCGCGTCCCCAGCCTGTGCCTGGGATGCTTTCCCTGACGGAAGAGATGCTTCCGTCTCTCTTAAAGCCCAACAGTGAATCTTTCAAGGACAAGCTTCCTGGTGTTACTTAACCAGGTTCGTCTTGCCTGACGCACAGCAAGTCAAAACGCTGAGACGCCGAGGTTTGCGGCAAAGAGAGGGTTTAATTGGAAAGGCAGCCAAGTAAGTAGATGGAAAAACGGGTCTCAGATCTGCCTCCCCAAAGGCGAGGGGTTCTGGGTATTTATGGGATAAGGAATAAAGAAGCAGGGCTGTCCGAGGTGCGGGGAGCGTGGGGAAAGGTGATTGGAAAAAGGTGCAGTCATCATTGTCCTGCAGGTGTGACTAGGCTACAGGCCTCTCTGCACATTCAGAAGATCACCAAGCAGATACTAGTGCATGCGCAGTTGGAGGGTCGGTGGTCCCATCCAATCTTAAGCAGCTCAGCTCAACTAGACACAGCTGACTCCAAGTTCCTGGAAAACACCTCAGTGAAACATCTCAGTTAGGCTACATGCCCCTTGGAGGACATGCAAGTCTTCTGTAGATGACGCTGATTAGTGAAGGCAGGTGAAACAGATTGGACTAATTACCTACAGTTTCACTGGCCACCTCCTCCATGAAGCCCTCCCTAATCCAGCAAACTCAAATGCTGACCAAGTTTAAGACTCAGGGGGGACCAGATCAGCGACTTCTGAGGTCCTTCTAGCACAGGCACTTTTGTTCCTCTGGGAAATCAAGGAAAAGGACTTCCTATGCCTGGGCCTGAGCAGGCCCCTCTGGGGCCTCCCACTGTGCTCCTGTACCCCCCTTTCCCGAGACCTGCCTGGCTCCTCAAAAGTACACCAGAGCTGCCCCGGAGCTCCTGCTCCCACTCAGGTGCTAAGCAATGGGACAGGAGCCCATGAAGTCCCGTCAGCCTGTGGGAGACGGGGCGCTTAATCAGCAGAAGAAAAGCCAAGGTCAGCTAATGGTCTGCAGGGGCTACCATCAGCTGTGGCAGTGACCGATACCACCAGGGGTCTGGATGCAATAAACCAGATTCAGTGGTTTTGTAACACCAATAATAGGTTAGGAAGCAAAGCCCCGCTCAACTGCCATGAAGCTCCCCGGGACAGCTACAGGCGATGACACCCCTGTCCCACTGTGCAGACGAGTCCAGCCTGGGGGAGACTGACTCACAGCCTTGGGACACTCCAGAGGCACTTCCGGAAGCTGTGCAGGAACTGACGCTTAGTGCAAGGGTATCTCTGCCGCCCAGCAGAGCTTCGGAGAACGACCTTGACAGAGGCCACGGAGAGCAGGAGGAACGATTCTCATAACAACTATTATTATTACTATCATCCTAGCTGACGTTTACAGAGTGCTTACTATATGCCAAGCAACGTCCTCAGTGTTTCCTATATATTATGAGATTTAATCATCAAGATAACCCCATGAGTAGGGACTATTATTATTCCCCTTTTACAGATGAAGAAACTGAGGCAGAGAGTGAGGGGGGATAACTTTCCCAAAGCCACACAGATGCTAAGTGACAGAACTGGGGCTTGACTCATGTGACGGGCTCCAGAGACACAGCCCAACCATTCCTGCCTCGACACAAGGGGCCCTTTTGCAGTTTTCTTGGGTCAGGCCAGCCCCCGAGTCTGCTCTAAACCACAGTGGGTGAGAAGCTCGCAAAATGAGAGAGATTCAATTTCCTGCCAGAGCAGGTAAGGGCAGGGCTGGATTTTACTTTGATGTTTTTTTTAAATGAAGAACTGCCACATCTTGGGGGAATAAGTCCCATTTTGGAGTTTCTGTCCCTTGCCCCCAAAAGGGTGGCTCTTCCAGTGCAAATATTATACCTGGTCCTGTGCATGGCTGCATGGAGAACCCAGCACTGTGCCTGGTGTGTAACCAGCAGCAGGTGATGGGACATAACCTGACTCTCCTGCCATGAAACACAAGTGCTGGTGTCCTGGTGTCCTGGTGGGCGGGGCCTTTTAGGAGGGGTTGGTTCTCCACAGTGACAGGTCCCATGTGAAGGTGACGGTTTCCTGGGCAGCAATGGCCTCTGCAGATGTAACTCCCAGAGCATCTCTCCCAGGGCTGGGCCTTCCCTACTCGCTATGCCCTGACTCTGGGATGGGAAGACGATCTCTCCAGTGGAGTGGAAGGAAGCTACAGTCTGAGCAAAGCCCTGGAGCCAGACCATCAGGGTTCAAACCCCAGCTCTGCCAGGGAGTAGCTGTGTGACCTTGGGCAAGTTGCTTAACCTCTCTGTGCCTCAGTGGCCTCATTTATAAAATGGGCATGACAGTCAATGCACCTCCCATAGAGGGAAGTGTGGGGATTAAATGGGCCACAATACACAATGGAGTGGTGCTTGGCACATAGTGGGCACCAAGCAAGGTCAGCTGTTGTTTTTGTTTATTTGCTTCAGGCTGCTAATCCTATCCCAGCAAGAGCCTTGGAAGAAGCAGGTGAAAGTAAACCAAAAAGAACATGGCTGCCAACCAGAAACAGAAATGCTCCCTGCAAAGCAGCACCGGCCGCACTGTGGTTCCCTCCGCAGGGCCAGGGTACCAAGCTCTCTTCCAACGGGACAGCCACCCAGGTCACACACAAGCCATCAGGACTAAAACCTGGTCTCAACCTCAGACCAGAAAGAAGAAGTGTAAGTAAGTAAGCAAACAAAACGAAACCCCAAAGCACTGCAAGTGCAAACAAACAGTGCATTTCTCCTGGCTCACCACTGGACACTGAAAAGAAAATGATTTTGTTTTCTCATTCTGAGGGTGGGTGGAGACCGCTGGGGAGCTGGAGGGATATCTCGAGAGCAGGTTTGGCCGGAGTTGCAGGAGTGTGGCATCCCCTAGGGTTCGGAGCAAGTTTTCATTGCCCTGGTTTTTTGTTTACAAAGCAGCAAACATCGTGTTCGAGAACCGAGGCTGGAGAGCTGGCTCTGGGGGTAGGGCACCCCTGAGAAAACAAGACCAAGCTCCCTTTGTGCCCCTGTGCTCACCAGCCGTTCTGCCAGGGTTGCTTGGAACGGACTGGAATGCCCTTCTCTTTGCAAGCCACAGCACTTGAGAATACAAGGTGGGACAGACAAACCTACACTCATCAACAAAGTGGCACAAAGCCATTTGATTTTATCTGTAGGTTGAGCGTGAGGTTATACGGAAACGTGGTCGTGGGAAATTAGGGATCGAGGTGAAAGTGGAAGCATCCACCACTGAGTTGGTGGAACCATTATTTTTTAAAAATCCAGAAAAGTGCATAACATTTATTATTATTAACAGATTATTGTCAAGAGACCATTCAGGTGCCCCTTCCCTCACTATATCAAGCCTCCCAGAAGCTTTCTCTGTCTCCTGGCCCCGTCACGGCCTCCTCAGTTCTTAAAAGTCGTCACTGTTCTGACTTTGGGTAATAGCTTCCTTCTTTTTCTCTGTTTTCACGCTGCCTTACCCTGCTTGCCTAAACAAACACTACAGTTTAGTGTTGCCAGCTTTTGGATGTAATATGAGTGGGATTATTCATGATAGAGTCTTTGGTGCCTGGCTTCTTTTGCTCAGTGGTGGGATGCACGTAATTGCATCCCTCCTTTTACTCTTGATGGTATGTATGCCTTTGGGTGAGTGCATCGCGTCGCATTTATTCATTCCACTGAGGATGGACACCTGGGTGGTTATGACAGCCGGGGCTATTCCCAGTGCCGCTGGGGTGGATGTCCTTGGACACACGTCCTGCTGCACGTGTGAAATGCATTTCCGTTGAGGATACACCAAGAACGCAATGGCCGGCCATCAGGTCTTTGCATCTTCATCGCTATCCGACAACGCCAAACTGCCCTGGGAAAGGCTGGTGCCAGGGTACACAGGCCCCAGCCGCGTGCACGAGTTCCACTCACTCCCCACCCGGCACTACATCCCACACGTGGGAGCACTACATTCTCACTCAGGTTCACGAGGTGGCTCTTCATCAGAGGAAAACCGGTACCCAGGACGAGCATCCGGAGGCAGAAGCAGGGACCGTTCACACCTGGATGTGACTTCTTTCTGCCCTGGTTGGGGGTGGCCCAACACACCAGCCACACCCCTTGGAGGCCGTGACTTAAAGTGGCTAAGAGTAGGGGGCCCTGGAATTCACATCCTGTGTGATCTCTCTTGCCAACCGTGTTATCTCAGGGGATTTAATCAGCTTCCCTGTGCCTTGGTTTCCTTGTGTGTGAAATGTGGGTAACAGCATTGACCTCATCGGGTTGTAGTAAGGATCAATGATCAATGACAGCGCAGGCAGGGCACTTGGAATGTCGCAGGCTCGTGGGGAGTGCTCCACAGCTGTTAGCCAGAATCGAAGCCATCCTGGGGTCCCACACCTCCCTCGGGACCTCCCAGGCATAGCCAGGAGGAAGTTCTAAAGATGGTGTGCGAGACGAAAACGGTGCAGGGTCAAGGTTGCCCATGGAGTTTGGTATATCCAGATGTACCATCTCTGGGCAAGCCTAAGGCAGCATATCCCTCCAGCGCTGGGGCGAGGCATCATTTTTTTTAGCTGGGTCCCAAATGAGGCATCGACTGCCTTTAGGGAATGGTCCTGTTGTAGGCAAATCTGTACCTAAAGGGCAGAATTGCACTCAGCTCAGTAAGATTGCAGACATCGAGCAGAGTGCGGGATGGAACAGGCCGGGAAAAGCAGGGTCTGAGCCTCGTTCCAGGCTCATCCTGGGCCCGGGGACTCGGGGGCAGCCAGTGAGCCGGTCTGCTTCCTTCAGTGGGAAGCATCCAGAAGAAATGGCCTGAGGTGGATGTGCAGCTGAGAAGAATCCACTGTACTCAAGGCACGGCTCTGAGAAACAGCATTCGGATAACACTGTATCCCACCCAGAACTGGTCCCTTTCAAGTTCATTTTCAACCTTGTGATTTTCTCAAGGAGAAAGTTTCAGGTTGGTCCTAGGGAGGCTTTAACACCAACAAATGCTGGTCTCTCTTCTGAAAAAAGAGAAAGCAAGCCTTGCTCAGAGCCTCCAGGACCCAGGGTCCACTCAGAATGGACTAACAGTGTTTATTTTAAAATTTATTTATTTATTTATTTATTTTTGGCTGTGTTGGGTCTTCGTTTCTGTGCGAGGGCTTTCTCTAGTTGTGGCAAGTGGGGGCCACTCTTCATCGCGGTGCGCGGGCCTCTCACTGTCGCGGCCTCTCTTGTTGCGGAGCGCAGGCTCAGTAGTTGTGGCTCACGGGCCTAGTTGCTCCGCGGCATGTGGGATCTTCCCAGACCAGGAATCGAACCCATGTCCCCTGCATTGGCAGGCAGATTCTCAACCACTGCGCCACCAGGGAAGCCCAACAGTGTTTATTTTTAAAGTTTAGGATCCTCTGCTATCTTCTGGCCATCACCGTTGAGCCAGGAGCTGGGCTTTGTACCTGGGGTGTGAGCTCCTGAAGCTGATCTTAAGTGGAAATCGCTGGAGTCAAAATCAGCCATGAAAACCCTGTCACCAACCTGGAGCAGTGCCCCGGGTGTATGCGTTTCACCTGTGCAGCCGCTTTATGTGTGTAATGGAATAAATGTGCAAAGTCACATGATGGCGGTTTTCATAACCGCTTTACTGAGGTATAATCCACGCACCACAAAATTCACCCTTGAAAAACACTCCTCTCTCCCGCCTCAAGGGTGCACGTCCTATGCACCAGCCTTAGTGATTTTAGTAGGTTCACAAAGTTGAGCAACCCTCTATCTGATTCTGGAACATTTTCATCATTCCCTAAACAAGCCTCATACCCACTAGAAGTCACTGCCCATGCCTCCCCCCTCCCGGCCCCAGGCAACCACTAATCCACTTCTGCGTCTACGGATGTGCCTGTTCTGGACCATTCACATAAATGGAATCATACAAGACATGGCCTGTTGTGATTGGCTACTTTTACTTCGCACAATGTTTTTAAGGCTCCTCCGTGCTGTAGCATGTATCAGTACTTCATTCTTTTCTATGGCCAAATAATATTGCATGGAGTGGATATGCCATATTTTGTTTGTCCGTTCATCATGGGATGGCATATTTGAAGGAGAAAGAGAGAGGCATAAAGGGACAGACTGCGAGATAGACAGAGCGACAGAGACAGAGCCAGAGAAACAGAGACAGCGATGATAGAAACAGAGGGAGACAGCACAGCAGGAGATCATACTGAAACTGGGGGTGGGGTTGGGGGGTCAAGTGCATGTCTCAAGTGACTCTGTAGCCATATGAGGACATGAGTCAGAGCACCAAGCTTCTTGCCCTCATTTGCTGTGTGACCCTGGGCAAGTCCCTTGCCTTCTCTGAGTATTCATTTACTGATATAGAGAAATTATGTGGATCTCCCCAACATCTTTAAGATCCCTCTCTTTGACTTTCTTTTATTTATTTATTTAATTTATTTATTTTTGGCTGTGTTGGATCTTCGTTGCTTCGCGCGGGCTTTCTCTAGTTGTGGATAGTGGGGGCTACTCTTCGTTGCAATGCATGGGCTTCTCATTGTAGTGGCTTCTCTTGTTGCGGCGCACGGGCTCTAGGCGTGCGGGCTTCAGTAGTTGTGGCACGCGGGCTCAGTAGTTGTGGCTCGCGGGCTCTAGAGCGCAGGCTCAGTAGTTGTGGTGCACGGGCTTAGTTGCTCCGCAGCATGTGGGATCTTCCCAGACCAGGTCTCGAACCCGTGTCCCCTGCATTGGCAGGCGGATTCTTAACCACTGCACCACCAGGGAAGCCCCCTCTCTTCGACTTTCTACATTCCTGGCAATGCTCTATGAACATGTGTATCAGCTGTTGCCACCTTGTTGGAAGAAGTTTATCAAATCATTTCCTAAAATCTGATTTCGATGTTGGGGCTAAGGTGGTATGGGCAAAGTGCTGGCTGCCTGAAGAGCCCAGGAGAATCTTTTGGTTTGAAGCTGTAGAAACCCAGTTCAAAATGGCTCAGAGGAAAAAAAAAAAAGAATGTATGGCTCAGTCACTGAAAAGACACAGGGAAATTCTAGCTGTCAGCCTGGGGCGGGGGTAGCCCATGTCCCTCCCTGCGATGTCATGAAGTGGACGCACCACCCTGGCTCTTCCAGCCTGATGGCAGGGGCTGCAGCGTGGGGGGCCTGGGGCACCAGGCGACAGGGGAGCACACAGCTGAGGACCTGTCCAGGTCAGTGAAGGGGCAGTGTTGCCCAAGAGCTCAGAAGCTGAGGCTTCGAGCACGCGCCATTGTTCCACTGGACTTTACTTACAAAACACAAGTTCAAAGATCAAATGATTAAGAATTTCAAGACAACGACTGCAGGATACTAAAGAGCCAGTGCAAGGTCCTTCTGAGCATGCGCCAGCTCTGACACTTCTCTGTGCATATCGAAGGGTTTTCAAGGATAATTTAAGCCATGCACCATTTTTACCATATACCCAATCTTTAGGACATAATCCTCACTGCGCCCTGAAGGATCCAGAAAAAGGGGCGGCCCCTGTGCGCCAGCAGAGCCTGAGATGACTTCTGAGATAAAACTGAGGGTTCTGTCTCCAAAACGCTCACTGTTCATCTTAAGGGCGGAGTCTGTGTCTGCGATACCCACCGTGTTGGCTGAGTAGATGGGACCAGGAAAGGTCTGCTCACCAAGAGGATGGAGCGATTCCACAGACTCCAAGACCAAACTCAGGAGAAGACAGGAGAGAAGAAACACGCCTTTCTGTGGATGTCAGGTGACCTCAGCGCAAGGTAATAAGCCAACCCAGGATCCGGACCCACAGTCGTGTTTCAGAGCATCCTGGGCATGGTTCACTAGACACCGTCTGGGATCTCTGCCAAGGCCAGACATGCAGCGCGTCAGGCTGTTGATCTGTACAACCTGGTAACTTCCCAGCTTCAAAGCATCATCCACTTAGGTTTGGGCAGATTTAGGGAACTTGCCCGGCCCCCAGTTTGCTGAGGAGGCTGCGAAGAAGGTGTGCCTTGGTCTGGGATCTCTAGAAAACAGAGGCTGGGATTAAAATGTGGTCCCTTTATTTCAGAAGTACAAAGCCAGGTATAGAGGGTGAAGACGGAGGGAAGGGAAGCCAGGACAGAGGGAGGCAGTTGCAGAGTGATGCGTCACGGGGCAGGGGCAGCTTCGTGACCAGCACCAAGGAAACGCAGGAGCAGGCTTATCCGGTGCGTGTGCTAGTGCGTGGGACTCCTCTGAATGGGATACAAGGAGTAAAGAAGGAGGAAGGAGAGGCCACTTGAAAAGGATGGAAAGAAGATAAGACACAGAAGAGCCCCTCAGCTCAGGGCTGCCTCAGAGCACAACTTGGAAAGCAACCTCATTTCAGCTGCTTCCAGAAAAGGACCACGTTTCTACATCGAGTGCCCAATTCCTTCCCTATCTCCTGTCCCCTGCCACCTCTGCTCTTCCTTCCTCCTTCCTGAGACATCAGCACTGGGCCTGGGGGCTGGAGCAGCCTGCAGGCACTCTCAGTAGGAGTAGAATCTAAGGGAGAGGGTTTTGGGGAGGGGCCCGTGTATTTGACTAAAGACCAAGTACAGGGCAGAAACCAGGTGTAGTTAAAAACACAGAATACGCCTAAGTCATCCATTAGTTGCAGCAGGCCTGGTTTTTTTGTATGCAGTTGCAATTGCTTGCATTCAGGGGCCCTGATGAAGGAAACAGCCTTGTATTTTTAAAGACTAGAATCATACATAAAGAGGTGAGCAGGAGGTTCACGATCTAAATCACAGAAGAGCAGCTGGTACATGTTTCCATCTCCTGTTCTTTCAGGGCATATGGCTATTGATTTTAACAACAATAGTATAACACTCAGCACTTTCTACATGCTAGGAGGTTTTCCAGGTACTTTAAACACATCGAGTGATTATATCATTACACCCACTCTGTGAGGTTGGTTCTATTATTATCCCCATTTCTCAGATGGAAAAAATAAGGCAAAATATAAAGGTCTTGGGATTTGAACTCAGATTGTCTGTTCAGCCCCACCAGCTATTTCCTCATCTGTCAAATATAAGGTGGGGCTGGTGGGGACCCTGGGACCCCTCCTCTCCTTGGAGTCTATGAATTGCACCAGGATAATTCCCCAGACACATAGAGCCCAGCAAGGCTACTGCACCCTCTGCACAGCTTTGTTCCTCCAGACACATCCCTGAAATCTCTCATATCCTGGCCCGGTCTCTGGGGAGGGCCACTCAGGGGCCTCATCCCAAACCCCACAGGCCCTCTAAACAGGGAGGGTGTGTGTGTGTGTGCTGGCAACCCCAGAGGCAGCAGAGAAGGGGACATCCTGGGAGAAATGTCACCACCCCCATCCATGTTACTCTTCCCTCTTGGGCCATACGCCATGGAAACCATACATAAATATTTTGTACCCAGAAGCCAACTGCGGAGTCTAATAATGAGGAGTTTGGTACAATTTGTGACATAAGGTGTTTACTGAATGTGTGTTAATTACATTTGTACCAAAACAAACCTTGCTCTTCAAAAAAGGGGTGTGGGGTGTGGGCGGGAATGAAGTACTTAGGAGGCGGTTTCCAGAGAAACAGCACCAAGAGTCTGGAGGCGGGGGCAGGATGGGTGCCCTGGGGACTGAGTGCTCCCGGGAAATAGAGGCTGGACGTGAGACCAGGAAGGAGGGAGAGGCGGCACCAAGGGGGTTCGAGGAGACTGAGGACTCAGCGAAACCGGACAGACGGAGCAATGCGGAGAAAGAGGGGTTTCTGCGTGAAAGGCTCAGCCCACTCTTCACCCTGTATCCCTTCAGTAGAGATTTCCTGAGCTGGGCCCTGGTCATAGGAGATGTCTAGTGCCCCGGCTCTAGTGGGACTCCTATTCTGCTTGGAGACGGGTGATGGGTAGTAAACAGGAAAAACAGTAAGTAAATAAGAAATTCGTGTTGTCAGGCAGAGAGTGCTGGGGAAGTGGAGAGGTCGCTTTGCCGGGGTGGTCAGGGAAGACCTTTCTAAGTAGGCGGATATGAGGAGGAGGAGGAGGAGTAATGATAACATCACGAATAATAATGCATATACGGCATTACACATGCCGGTCACCTTCGCCCTAAAAGCTTCGCTTCCCTCAACTCATTTACTCTCGCGGGCAGAGACCAGCATGTCCTCATTGAAGCAGCTTCCTCTCCCTCCCGGCAAACAAGAACTACATTTCCCAGCCTCCCTTGCGGTCAGGTGTGGCATGTGATTTAGATCTGACCAATCACATGTGGCAGGACCAGAGAGCCCTCCAGGGCAACCTCCCGTTTGTCTTGGTGGAGCCAAAAGATGGGAGCCTGCGTCCCTGAATCACCCCGTGGAGGGCGGCCACCCAACACCCAAGTGAGCTAGGAAAAAAAAAAAAAACTTCTATTATGTTAGTCATTGAGATTAAGTAGGACAACCATCTGTTCCAGTTTGCTCGGAATCTTGCTGGTTTTAACAATGAAAGTCCTGTATCCTGGGGAACCCCTCAAAGTCCTAGACAAAATGAAATCTGGCCACCCTAGATTTAGAGGGTTATATGATAGAACAGTTAGTTAGTTACCCTGACTACCCTGATCTGGTTATCACACCAACCTTATAAGGTAAGTACTATTATTATCCCCATTGTGTACATGGAGAAACTGAGGCTGGGAAGAGGTTGGCATTTCCCTGAGGTCATTTTCCAGAGGTCACACAGCTAGTTGGGGAATTGAAAAGAGAGGCTGTCTCCTGAGTCTGTGCTTCCAACCATAAAGTCCGGATGTACTTTCAGAAAGAGGTGAGAAAGGGAAGATATGGTGGACACACAACCCAAGAGCACCCATCTGTCTCTTCTGTCTCTGTGCATTGTTCCCTGACTGTCTGAGGCAGAGAGAAGTGTGTCACTCTCCGGAGACTCCTCAAAGTCTTGTCCCTATGATACCCTCAATCTGCATCTCAACTATCCATTTTCCTGACTGGACGGTGGATTCCAGGGAGACAGAGACCCTGCTGTTTCCATATTCGTATTTCCCAGAGTCTAGCACTGCCCCCAGCCGTTAGAAGGTGCTTAAGATGTATTTACTATGAGGCCCAAACATGTATTGAGAGCTGAAGGAGAGAGCCAAGGAGAGAGTGACAGAGAAACGCACGCACTGGGGTAGCTGGCTATATATTTGTTGTATAACAACAATGCCAAGAGCCAGAGGGAAAAAAAAAAAAATCCTCTTCTAAAGAGTGATACTGGGGGTGATTAACCAAGATGGCGGAGTAGAAGGACGTGCTCTCACTCCCTCTTGCGAGAGCACCAGAATCACAACTGGCTGCTGGACAATCATTGACAGGAAGACCCTGGACTTCACCAAGGAGGACACCCCACGTCCAAGGACAGAGGAGAAGCCACAGTGAGACGGTAGGAGGGGCGCAATCAGAGTAAAATCAAATCCCATAACTGCTGGGTGGGTGACTCACAGACTGGCGAACACTTATACCACAGAAGTCCACCCACTGGAGTGAAGGTTCTGAGCCCCACCTCAGGCTTCCCAACCTGGGGGTCCGGCAAAGGGAGGAGGAATTCCTAGAGAATCAGACTTTGAAGTCTAGTGGGAATTGATTGCAGGACTGTGACAGGACTGGGGGAAACAGAGACCCCACTCTTGGAGGGCACACACAAAGTAATGTGTGCATCGGGACCCAGGGGAAGGAGCAGTGACCCTGGGGGAGACTGAACCAGACGTACCTCCTGGTGTTGGGGGGTCTCCTGCAGAGGCGAGTGGTGGCTCTGTTTCACCGTGGGGATAAGGACACTGGCAGCAGAGGTCCTGGGAAGTTCTCCTTGGCGTGAGCCCTCCCAGAGTCTGCCATTAACCCCACCAAAGAGCACGGGTAGGCTCCAGTGTTGGGTTGCCTCAGGCAAAACAACCAACAGGGAGGGAACCCAGCCCCACCCATCAACAGTCAAGTGGATTAAGGTTTTACTGGGCTCTGATCGCCACAGCAACAGGGAGGGAACCCAGCCCCACCCATCAACAGTCAAGTGGATTAAGGTTTTACTGAGCTCTGACCGCCACAGCAACAGTCAGCTCTACCCACCACCAGAGCCTCCCATCAAGCCTCTTAGATAGCCTCAACCACCAGAGGGCAGACAACAGAAGCAAGAAAAACTACAATCCTACAGCCTGTGGACCAAAAACCACAGTTACAGAAAGACAGAGAAGATGAAAAGGCAGAGGGCTATGCACCAGATGAAGGAACAAGAAAAAACCCCAGAAAAACAGCTAAATGAAGTGGAGATAGGCAACCTTCCAGAAAAAGAATTCAGAATAATGATAGTGAAGATGATCCAGGACCTCGGAATAAGAATGGAGGCAAAGATTGAGAAGATGCAAGAAATGATTAACAAAGACCTAGAAGAATTAAAGAACAAACAAACAGAGATGACCAATACAATAACTGAAATGAAAACTACACTAGAAGGAATCAATAGCAGAATAACTGAGGCAGAAGAACGGATAAGTGACCTGGAAGACAGAATGGTGGAATTCACTGCTGCGGAACAGACTAAAGAAAAAAGAATAAAAAGAAATGAAGACAGCCTAAGAGACCTCTGGGACAACATTAAACGCAACAACATTCGCATTATAGGGGTCCCAGAAGGAGAAGAGAGAGAGAAAGGACCAGAGAAAATATTTGAAGAGATTATAATCGAAAACTTCCCTAACATGGGAAAGGAAATAGCCACCCAAGTCCAGGAAGCACAGAGAGTCCCATACAGAATAAACCCAAGGAGAAACACGCCGAGACACATAGTAATCAAAGTGGCAAAAATTAAAGACAAAGAAAAATTATTGAAAGCAGCAAGGGAAAAACGACAAATAACATACAAGGGAACCCCCATAAGGTTAACAGCTGATTTCTCAGCAGAAACTCTGCAAGCCAGAAGGGAGTGGCATGAAATACTTAAAGTGATGAAAGGGAAGAACCTACAACCAAGATTACTCTACCCAGCAAGGATCTCATTTAGATTTGATGGAGAAATCAAAAGCTTTACAGACAAGCAAAAGCTAAGAGAATTCAGCACCACCAAACCAGCTCTACAACAAATGCTAAAGGAACTTCTCTAAGTGGGAAACACAAGAGAAGAAAAGGACCTACAAAAACAAACCCCAAACAATTAAGAAAATGGTCATAGGAACATACATATCGATAATTACCTTAAACGTGAATGGATTAAATGCCCCAACCAAAAGACATAGACTGGCTGAATGGATACAAAAACAAGACCCATATATATGCTGTCTACAAGAGACCCACTTCAGACCTAGGGACACATACAGACTGAAAGTGAGGGGATGGAAAAAGATATTCCATGCAAATGGAAATCAAAAGAAAGCTGGAGTAGCTATACTCATATCAGATAAAATAGACTTTAAAATAAAGAATGTTACAAGAGACAAGGAAGGACACTACATAATGATCCAGGGATCAATCCAAGAAGAAGATATAACAATTATAAATATATATGCACCCAACATAGGAGCACCTCAATACATAAGGCAACTGCTAACAGCTATAAAAGAGGAAATCGACAGTAACACAATAATAGTGGGGGACTTTAACACCTCACTTACACCAATGGACAGATCATCCAAAATGAAAATAAATAAGGAAACAGAAGCTTTAAATGACACAATAGACCAGATAGATTTAATTGATATATATAGGACATTCCATCCAAAAACGGCAGATTACACGTTCTTCTCAAGTGCACACGGAACATTCTCCATGATAGATCACATCTTGGGTCACAAATCAAGCCTCAGTAAATTTAAGAAAATTGAAATCATATCAAGCATCTTTTCTGACCACAACGCTATGAGATTAGAAATGAATTACAGGGAAAAAAACGTAAAAAAGACAAACACATGGAGGCTAAACAATACGTTACTAAATAACCAAGAGATCACTGAAGAAATCAAACAGGAAATAAAAAAATACCTAGAGACAAATGACAATGAAAACACGACGACCCAAAACCTATGGGATGCAGCAAAAGCGGTTCTAAGAGGGAAGTTTATAGCTATACAAGCCTACCTAAAGAAACAAGAAAAATCTCAAGTAAACAATCTAACTTTACACCTAAAGAAACTAGAGAAAGAAGAACAAACAAAACCCAAAGTTAGCAGAAGGAAAGAAATCATAAAGATCAGAGCAGAAATAAATGAAATAGAAACAAAGAAAACAATAGCAAAGATCAATAAAACTAAAAGTTGGTTCTTTGAGAAGATAAACAAAATTGATAAGCCATTAGCCAGACTCATCAAGAAAAAGAGGGACAGGACTCAAATCAATAAAATCAGAAATGAAAAAGGAGAAGTTACAACAGACACCGCAGAAATACAAAACATCCTAAGAGACTACTACAAGCAACTTTATGCCAATAAAATGGACAACCTGGAAGAAATGGACAAATTCTTAGAAAGGTATAACCTTCCAAGACTGAACCAGGAAGAAACAGAAAATATCAACAGACCAATCACAAGTAATGAAATTGAAACTGTGATTAAAAATCTTCCAACAAACAAAAGTCCAGGACCAGATGGCTTCACAGGTGAATTCTATCAAACATTTAGAGAAGAGCTAACACCCATCCTTCTCAAACTCTTCCAAAAAATTGCAGAGGAAGGAACTCTCCCAAACTCATTCTATGAGGCCACCATCACCCTGATACCAAAACCAGACAAAGACACTACAAAAAAAGAAAATTACAGACCAATATCACTGATGAATATAGATGCAAAAATCCTCAACAAAATACTAGCAAACAGAATCCAACAACACATTAAAAGGATCATACACCACGATCAAGTGGGATTTATCCCAGGGATGCAAGGATTCTTCAATATACGCAAATCAATCAATGTGATACACCATATTAACAAATTGAAGAATAAAAACCATATGATCATCTCAATAGATGCAGAAAAAGCTTTTGACAAAATTCAACACCCATTTATGATAAAAACTCTCCAGAAAGTGGGCATAGAGGGAACCTACCTCAACATAATAAAGGCCATATATGACAAACCCACAGCAAACATCATTCTCAATGGTGAAAAACTGAAAGCATTTCCTCTAAGGTCAGGAACGAGACAAGGATGTCCACTCTCACCACTATTATTCAACATAGTTCTGGAAGTCCTAGCCACGGCAATCAGAGAAGAAAAAGAAATAAAAGGAATACAAATTGGAAAAGAAGAAGTAAAACTGTCACTGTTTGCGGATGACATGATACTATACATAGAGAATCCTAAAACTGCCACCAGAAAACTGCTAGAGCTAATTAATGAATATGGTAAAGTTGCAGGTTACAAAATTAATGCACAGAAATCTCTTGCATTCCTATACACTAATGATGAAAAATCTGAAAGAGAAATTATGGAAACACTCCCATTTACCATTGCAACAAAAAGAATAAAATACCTAGGAATAAACCTACCTAGGGAGACAAAAGACCTGTATGCAGAAAACTATAAGACACTGATGAAAGAAATTAAAGATGATACCAACAGATGGAGAGAGATACCATGTTCTTGGATTGGAAGAATCAACATTGTGAAAATGAGTATACTACCCAAAGCAATCTACAGATTCAATGCAATCCCTATCAAATTACCAATGGCATTTTTTACGGAGCTAGAACAAATCATCTTAAAATTTGTATGGAGACACAAAAGACCCCGAATAGCCAAAGCAGTCTTGAGGCAAAAAAATGGAGCTGGAGGAATCAGACTCCCTGACTTCAGACTATACTACAAAGCTACAGTCATCAAGACAATATGGTACTGGCACAAAAACAGAAACATAGATCAATGGAACAAGATAGAAAGCCCAGAGATTAACCCACGCACCTATGGTCAACTAATCTATGACAAAGGAGGCAAAGATATACAATGGAGAAAAGACAGTCTCTTCAATAAGTGGTGCTGGGAAAACTGGACAGCCACATGTAAAAGAATGAAATTAGAATACTCCCTAACACCATACACAAAAATAAACTCAAAATGGATTAGAGACCTAAATATAAGACTGGACACTATAAAACTCTTAGAGGAAAACATAGGAAGAACACTCTTTGACATAAATCACAGCAAGATCTTTTTCGATCCACCTCCTAGAGTAATGGAAATAAAAACAAAAATAAACAAGTGGGACCTAATGAAACTTCAAAGCTTTTGCACAGCAAAGGAAACCATAAACAAGACGAAAAGACAACCCTCAGAATGGGAGAAAATATTTGCAAATGAATCAACGGACAAAGGATTAATCTCCAAAATATATAAACAGCTCATTCAGCTCAATATCAAAGAAACAAACACCCCAATCCAAAAATGGGCAGAAGACCTAAATAGACATTTCTCCAAAGAAGACATACAGACGGCCACGAAGCACATGAAAAGATGCTCAACATCACTAATTATTAGAGAAATGCAAATCAAAACTACAATGAGGTATCACCTCACTCCTGTTAGAATGGGCATCATCAGAAAATCTACAAACAACAAATGCTGGAGAGGGTGTGGAGAAAAGGGAACCCTCTTGCACTGTTGGTGGGAATGTAAATTGATACAGCCACTATGGAGAACAATATGGAGGTTCCTTAAAAAACTAAAAATAGAATTACCATATGACCCAGCAATCCCACTACTGGGCATATACCCAGAGAAAACCATAATTCAAAAAGACACGTGCACCCGAATGTTCATTGCAGCACTATTTACAATAGCCAGGTCATGGAAGCAACCTAAATGCCCATCAACAGACGAATGGATAAAGAAGTTGTGGTACATATATACGATGGAATATTATTCAGCCATAAAAAGGAACGAAATTGAGTCATTTGTTGAGAAGTGGATGGATCTAGAGACTGTCATACAGAGTGAAGTAAGTCAGAAAGAGAAAAACAAATATCGTATGTTAATGCATGTATGTGGAACGTAGAAAAATGGTACAGATGAGCCAGTTTGCAGGGCAGAAGTTGAGACACAGATGTAGAGAATGGACATATGGACACCAAGGGGGGAAAACTGCGATGAGGTGGGGATGGTGATGTGCTGAATTGGGCGATTGGGATTGACATGTATACACGGATGTGTATAAAACTGATGCCTAATAAGAACCTGCAGTATAAAAAAACAAACAAAACAACTAATACTAAACTTTCATTGGGTTATTTGTATGGAAATATGTTAATATAAATGTTTCAGACATTACATGAAATTTCTAAAAATCTTATATTTGTATTTGTATGGAAATATGTATGGAAATATGTTAATATAAATGTTTCAGACAGTACATGAAATTTCTAAAAATCTTATATTTGTATTTGTATGGAAATATGTATGGAAATATGTTAATATAAATGTTTCAGACAGTACATGAAATTTCTAAAAATCTTATATTTGTATTTGTATGGAAATATGTATGGAAATATGTTAATATAAATGTTTCAGACATTAAAAAAAAAAAAAAAAAAAAAAAAAAAAAAAAAAAGAGTGATACTGAAGGGCTCCTGGGAGAATTGGATCAGACTAGTAGGATTCAGAAGTGCACACTGAGAGGCCTGCCCTTGGGGCCCAGCTTCTAGGAAGGCGCGGTGTTTCAAGGGTCTCCGGCTCTCTCTGTGCGGGTCACTGCCTGCGCTTCCCCCGCTCTGCTCTGTGCCCCAGGCAGCCTGACCCCTGCTTCCCCAGGCTCCCTTGTTATCGGGCTTTGGACCAGGTTTGGCCAATCGAAAGCATTGCCTGGGAACTGGAGGCTGGAGGAAAGGAGAGGCCAGGGTAATTCTCACCCTCCCTTCCATGAGGGGCCAACACTCTGCCCTCTCTGTGGCTCTTAAACCAACCCCAGTCTGGCCCGCTCCTCACCAGGTCCCAGCCTGGCAGCCCCACGCTTCTGGCTACATGATGATGGATTTCTTTCTTTCCTGGGAAAATGAGTGTTAAGATTAACTCTCCATCCCTGGCTGCCAGCTTCAGTGTGGTCAGGAGAAAACAGTTAACCCATTGAAGAGCAAGTATTTTGAAGCATATTTACCGGAGATAGAGCTAAGTAGGTTTCCGTCCCATGAAAGCCAACATGGGCCAGTAGCACCCGCACACATCTGCCTTTGAATTGCTCGATGGAAAAGGGTCTGGGTTATTGGGAGAAGTCCCAGTCAGAGGAATTTCCAGGACAGAGTGTCCAGTATTTGGATTCATAGGCATGTTATGGATTAGTAACAGTGATCTGTATACTGGTTGAAGTACCAGTAAATATGTGAAGTATGGTCATCTCTTATGCCTAAGCAAGAGTAACTCAAGGCTGATCAGGGAATCTGTGTCCTCCTGTGTCCTATTCACCATACTTAGATTCCAAAAAGACAGTGCAAGGGAGGTGAGTTTAGGTGCACAATGGTTATTCCAGAGGAATCCTTTGGTCGTGAAACCCGATACCTTTTATTGCCCTGATAAACTAGATGGCCATTTACTGCCTCCTCTTTATAACTGGGGCAGAGCCCAGGAAAAAATCAACAAAGGAGAGAAGAGAGGTGAAGAGGTAAGACGAGAATGTCAAAGTCAGCCCAAATCCTGAGATGCGGGACCAGAGCGTGGTTTCAGGAAGAATCTGTCATCCATTTCTAGGTACCCCAGGTGCTTAACAAGCGGTGGTCTCCCACCTCCCTGGGGAGGGTAAGCGAGACTGCAGCTCGCGCAGGCTCCTTCCTCCCCCTCTGGCCACTGTCTACTTCCGGTTTCCAGCAAAGGTAGACAGGTAAGGGGGCGCAGCTCCCACCCATCCATCTCACTGCCCATTCGCCAGGTAGGAGGAGGGGCAGCTGGGAACCAATGGTCAGCGTGAGCTCTCGCGTGACCCAAGTGCCAAGAAGGGAGTGGACAGATCAAGTGGTCTTGATCCTGGCCGTGCCTGCTGCCAGCATGGCCCTTCCCCATCTGAGCCTTTCCACAACAATAGGATTACGGATCAAACTGTGTGGTCTTCTAAGACTGGGGATTCATTTCCAAGTTCTAACCTGAAGTGCCCTGAGAAAGAAGGGAGGAAGGGGCGGTGCAATATTGCAACAAGATTTTGACAATAACCACCCACAGTTCATGAGAATCCACAAGTTCAGGGCACTGCTCCCAACAAGCCGCCCTCACTTCACATACCAGCTGCAAGTTTGGGGGTCCCCAGGGAGCCCACACTTTTAACAAACTGGCTACAAATCCAGGGGTTCCCATGACCCAAGCAGTTTCAATAATTTACTAGAATGACTCACAGAACTCGCCATACTTCTGGTTACAGTCTTAATATAAAGGCTACAAATCAGGACCAGCCAAATGCAAAGACACATGGTGGTGAGGGCTGTGAGGGTCTGAAACCCAGAGTCCCCATGTCCCCTTTCCATGGAGTCAGAACACATCACCCTCCTGACACACTGATGTGTTCACTCACCAGGAAGTTCCCTCCCAGGAACTCGGGACAAACATCAGACAAACTCTTTATTATGGAGAACCAGGTGGTGGATGGAACTGTATTTCCAGCCACACATCAACCCATCCTTTTGTCCATTACCACCCATGTAGCCTCCTCCCATGTCATGGACTGAAACTCATAGGCCTGGAAGACTGGGTTAAGAATTTTGGTGAACAGAAGTTGTTTACCCTGCGCTTTATACATTTCTCCTCCTTTTAAGACAGAATTTGTATTTTTCTTGGGAGTACACCCCTCTCCCATGCTCAGCCCACTGGGATCTCCTGGCTGACTCCACATGTGAGCAGGTGACCCAGGCCTGGCCAATCAGAGCATCAGATTCATTCGCTACCTGGATTAACTCCAAGTTAGCCCACTGAAATGCGATTCCTAAACTGTTATTGAGTTTGTTAAATTAAGAGACATTCTTTGTATGCGGGAGCTTATCCTGTAATAATATAAGCTAAGAAATTCTTTGGGATGCCACCTGGAGAAAACTGGCTGGCATGTGCAGCCACACGATGGAAACAAAGATGAGAGAAAAGAAGTCAGAAAGGTCAGTCCTAATGAAATAATTTAAGCCGATGGATCCAACCAGGCCAGAATTTCATGCTTTCCTCTGGACGTTTCAATCACATGTTCAAAAGATCTATGTTTTCATTTTCTCCGAAGTCCAGTAATTTTACTTGAACTTGGTGGTGTTCATTTCAGGTCACAGTTCTCAGGATGCAGTATGCTCTTTCAATAAATCGTTTCAAATCCTTTTTATTTTAGTTTTAGGAAATTTTTCTTGAATTATGGTTTCTAGTATTTGTTTTGTTCTCTTTTTACAGGTTTTCCTTCAGGGATTTCTTTTATCCGTATGTTGGTTCTTTTCTCCCTATCAATATTTTTTTTTACTTTCTCACCTAATTTTTGCCTCCTCTGATCCTTTCCCTCACCCATCCTCTTCTCTGCCTCCTATAATCTTCGAGTCAACAGTTCGATCAACAATCTCCCTCCCTCCCCAATATCTTCAGATGACTCTCCTAACAGTCCTATCACTGACCAGCCTTAACTGAAATCTGACTTTCTCCAAGGACATGGCATCTCTCTCAAGTTGGAGGATTCTTTTGCTTGTTTTTTCATGATTCAGGCCAAGAGGTAGGGTCAGTGCCCTCTTTGTTTCCATGGCCCTTAATGTAACCACTTGCGTTCTTCTGGTTTCAAAAGCATGTCTTACTTGAATCTCTTGCTATGTGTCTACACCACCCATCACCACCCATCCACTACTCTCCATTCCCTCATTCCCCTTCATTCCACAAAAACTTGAACCCTTGGCTCACTCCTTTTTTTTTTCCCCACTCTCATTCAGGGCTTTTAATATCTACCAGTGTTTAACTCCTGGCTCCATTGTTTATTACAGGCATTAGCTTGAGCAAGGTGCTAAATTTGCTTGTGCCTCAGTTTCCTTATCTGCAAAATAGAATTCATGATGGTCCTATCTCATAGAGTTGTTTTAATGACTGTGAGATAAAGTACATAAAATACTAAGAAGAGCACTTTGCACAAAAGGGCTCGTTAAATGTTCGTTCTTATTAGAATTATTATCATTGTTGTTCTTATCTGGCTTGCTGGAGGAGCATACTAGGCTCTGAGCTGAAATGATAACTCTGTTTAAAGAACTCTCTGATTTCGTTTTGGTGTCCCAGAGGGTAATATCTCAGAGGTCTGGATTTATGGGCCATTCAAAAGAAATCATGATAAAATTTAACCTCTTGTAGGAGAACTTATTTAGTTAGTTTATAAGTAGACTTTACTGGTTCCCATTATTGATCAAACCAGCTCTCCATCAACCCATGATCAAAAGTAATAATTCATAAAGTAGGGGAGGGGAGCAGGGGGCTTTCCAGCATCAAGCTCAGTGATCATCACGTGTGAGACCGTGTCACTCCCACAGATGCTCCAGTGCCTCTCCAAGGGCATATTTCAATGGCCACCTTTTTCCCCCGACCTCCCATGCCACCCTAACCCCTACTGCCATTTTATGCCCACACCACCCACTATTCCTTCCCCACCAGTGTGTTCTATCTCTGGATTTTACATCATCACACAAACCATTTTCTGAAAACCCTCAGCCTCCCCCTAGGGTGATTTGTCATCAGCAAGTAGAGGGATGGGAGGGGCCTCTTCATTAACCAAAAGATGATTCATTGGGCTCCATGCAAGAGTCTGTATAAAGCAACCTTTATTTTTCCCCAAATAACATAAAATCATCATTAATCATCCCACCCAGCCTCTGTCCTGAGTGACCTTCGTGCTGGTTTTACCTTCTACAAATTAATGTAAGTCACTAGATTTGGGGTACACATTTGGGGTGGATGGTCAGAAGAGTTGCCCAGAAAAACCTGCCTTTCAATAAAACACTGTGATTTCAGTCCCCTCCTATTTCTTACTTTCTTATAACTGGGCAGGGGTCTCCCAGGCTCAAAAGTCCATTCTTCGGGCTTCCCTGGTGGCACAGTGGTTAGGAATCCGCCTGCCAATGCAGGGGGCACGGGTTCGAGCCCTGGTCCGGGAAGATCCCACATGCCGCGGAGCAGCTAAGCCCGTGCGCCACAACTACTGAGCCTGTGCTCTAGAGCCCGGGAGCCACAACTACTGAGCCCACGAGCCACAACTACCGAAGCCTGCGCGCCTAGAGCCCGTGCTCCGCAACAAGAGAAGCCACCGCAATGAGAAGCCCGCACACCGCAGCGAAGAGTGGCCCCCGCTCGCCGCAACTAGAGAAAGCCCACGCGCAGCAATGTAGACCCAACGCAGCCAAAAATAAATAAATAAATAAATAAATAAATAAATAAATAAATAAAATTTATTAAAAAAAAAAAGTCCATTCTTTGTGAAACAACACAGCAGAATTTAATATTGCTCCTCCCTGTGTGAGGGAGGGGAGCCGGGGGGGCCGGTCGACCGCGGCTCGGCCGCGGGGTCTCTCTCCTTCCCGCACCCCCAATCTTGAACTTACCAGCCGGGATGAATAATTAGGCCAACATATGGAGGACAACATCCTCGTCTACGAAAACAACCTCCATAATGTGCTGGCCCATCAGAAAACAGACTCAAATTATATGCTGAAGCACAGTGGAAATTTCACCCTGCATGTTTTATGTAAACAAGTTCATTTGTTCATTCAATGAATCCACAGTTCTTCAGAGGCCCTGTTTATATTAAAAGAAAGAAGCAGAAAAATTTGGATTGGCTGGCAGCCAGCTCTACACCTACAGAGCTGTCAAAGCTGGTTGAGCAACATTCAGGAGCTCAGATGTTCACATTGAGATGGGCTTTTAAGCCAAAATGAAAATATTGGTTTTGGAGGCAGCAGCCAGATATGTGAGCAATGGAATCACATCTTCAGAGACAAAATGACCAGTGTTTTGCAAAAGGGCAGAGCTGAGCAGGGAATGGGCCTCAGACCTCAGGCAGCCCTGAGGACTCACACTTCATATGTCTCATGGACCAACACGGAGGCTTTTACGTCAGATGATTTTAAAGTAATAAAGAAAGAAAGTGCCTGATGTCAAGACACTAGCACATGGCAGTCTCTGGTCTATTTGCTTGAGTTCTAAGGAGAAAAAAACATCTACCCTCCAAAGACCTAAAACATGGGTCCTTTCCTAGTCTGATGTTTTGTAGTTACAGTTTATGAGATCATGTAGTAATCAGATAGTTTCAAGAAAGGGTCCGTGAGAAAGAGCATCTTGTATCAGTCAGGATACTTTGGTTGAAAATGCCAGAAACTCCAACTCAAGTTGGATTCAAGAAACCAAGTATTTTACTGGGTCACAGATTGAAGCAGGGTGGGGATTTTTGCTTTAGGTGTGGCTGGATCCAGGAATTCAGAGGTTGTGACCATGCGGCTCTTTCTTCATCTTTCATTCACCTGGGTTGGCTGCATCTAGGCAGATGTTGTCCACCTGTAGTAAGGTGGGCACCAGCTACTCCAGGTCAACACGGTAAGGTCTCAGCAACAGCAAAACAAAGAGAGCACTGTTGCAGTTACTCCAGCTGAGAGCTGAGAATTGGCTTTTATTAATTCTAATTGGGTCACATGACCATATCTTAGCCAATCGCCATGGTCATGGAATATAGATTTCTGATTGGCCAGGCCAGGTCACGTGCACAGCCCTGGACTCAGCCAAACTACAGGGACAGAGAGTGGGGGAGGGGTGGCTGGCCAAGGGGTGGCTGGCCACACCACTTACAATAAAACGGCTGCTATTGCTTACACGGTCCAAGGTTTCCTCCTTTTCAGAGGCAACTCATGTCTATTACTGGTCGCTTGCCAGGTCTCTCAAATCGAATGCCTTTGATCTTGAACCTTTTGAGGAAAACCTCTGAAGGACTTGGAGACCGTCTCTCCAGCATCTGGGCTCTCCTCACTCATGTCTCCTCATTAACTGGCCCACTGGGCTGATGGAAAGCACACAAGGTGAAGTCTGTCCTCCCTATGTGGGAAATAGAGGAGAAATTTAAAAACCTTAGCCTTTGACGTCCAACATTCCAGCCAAGGGGACAATGAGGCCCCAAACCGGGGAACACCAGTTCCCAGAAGAGAGCAAGTCCTGCTCCAAGAGAGCATCAAGCTTCTGCCTGCACACACAGAGGGATGCAGCAACTGGAATTACATCTTTTCATCTGGGACCTTACCTTATTTCATGAAATATTTGCCAAAACCACGCTACCATTCGGGGCATGAACCTGGCTTGTGAAGAGTTCATACGCATCTGTCCCCCCCCAGCATTTCCCTCCCCAACATCAGGGATCCTGGGAGAAAATGTGTCTAAACTCAGCAGCTGCCACCTCAGTCACCCACCCTGTCCCCAGCCCACCTCTCCCCAGCTCTCCACCTTCCCACCCCTCACCAAAGGGGAAAGAGGTTCTCTCCCGATTTCCCCAGCATCAGAGTTAGCCAAGGAAATGGGCCCTCAAAATATTCCTTAAAAAGCATGGATATTGTGGAAGGGGAGAAGGAAGAAGTGCGAACTCAGCAGAAGCTATGGCTGGGATACTCTGCGCTGGGGTGCTGTGGAAGATGTTATGTGAGGACAGTTAGAAAGCCCATCTCCTCATAAATAGGAGACTAAACTCACTGAACCCACTGTCCTCAAGGGAGTTGCAGGAGTTGTACATTTTCTTAGGTCCAAATATGGACCTTGATGAATTGCCGCATAGAAGTTCATGGTGAATTAGCCAAAGGAAGGCTGTTTCCGGACATCGCTGAGCATTGATGCTAATTTCCCTTAAAGATCTTGGAAGAGACAAAATGTGGGGTCTGGCAAGAACTGTTTGTTGCACACTCCATATCTAGTCTCCTCTTCTTCCTTGGAAACAGAGCTCCAAGTTTAGCTGGGCACATAGCTCCCTAAAAGGAAGATGACTTTGCCCAGATCCCTTGCACCAGCTGATGTCATGTGATGAAGTAAAAGGCCAGCGTCCTAGCAGAGAAAGTCTTGTGTGAGGTTTCAGAGTAGAGAACAGACTCATGCAGAAGGTGTGCTTTTTATGCTCTGACCCCATTCCTCCTTCTGGCTACCTGGAATGTGGACACTATGCTGGTGCTCAGTAGCCATTTTGGACCATGAGGTAGCCATGAAGATGGAAGCCATCCATGGTGTACCAGAAATAGGAAAGGTCTGTGGTCCCTGATGACTTCATGGTGCATCCACATTAGCCATGGGACTGTTTGTCCCCAGACTTCCTTTAAGTAAGAGAATACAAATACACACTTGTGTTTAAGTCACTGTTATATTGGATTTTCTGTTATATGTGACTGAATATGGCCTTATTGATACAAGGGACAAATGATTTATGAGGCTCATCCGAGTGAGGAGAAATTTTGAGGATCAAGCCAATACTTCTCAGCTTATACTTTGAGTCCTTCATGATCATGAACCAATTCTACCACCAAATGTCACGCTCCACCTGTCCCAGGACCCGCCAGGCTGTCCTCCTAGTTCTGGCCTTCTCACCATTTCCTCTGCTTGCCGTGCTCCCTTCCACCTCTTGACATTTGCCCTTGTAGTGAGCCCTGCCTGGGCCAACCTCACTCCTCCTTTCCACAAATCTCGCATCCCTCACAGTCCAACTTTTGATTTTCACCTCCATAGTCTTTCCCAAATATTCTGGGAGAGGCCTTTCTGGAATGTCCCAATTGGCACTGAAACCTGTTGCAGCACAGGCCCTGGTTGAGAAGTTTCCTCTAACTGTTTTCAGAATTGAACTGCTCTGGAGGGCGCTGTCTCGTGTAGTCCTGGCTGGGTCCCTCCACCAGATTATATGAGTCAAGGAAATATCCTCCCCAGCCAAGTGCAGGACAGAACTCAAGTTCACCCTTAATGAGTGCAGGTCGGGGACTCCCTTGGAGAGTTTAATGTTATACAGAGCACACACTTTGCACATTCTGTTCCATGGCCCAGCATGTTTGTCCCCCTCATCAGCCAGACCCGAATCCTCATCACTGCCTCCAAAGCTCTGCATGGTCGGCCCTGCCAGCCCTCCTCTTGCTGCACCTGCACCCTTGTTTGCTCCACCCCTGCCAGACTGGCATCCCTGATGCTCTTTGATGCCCACCCCCTGTGTGCCTTTGCACCGGCTGTTCCCTCTGCCTGGGGTGTTCTTCCCCAGGTCTCAGGAGAAGGTCTCCTCCTTCGCTGACCAGCAGAAATAAAATAGCCATCCCCATTCTGCCACCCGATTCAATCCCTATAGTATTTCTTTCTCAGAATATACCATAATCTGAAGTCATCACCTATCTTCCCTTCTAGAATGTCAACTCTGTGGAGTCAGGCTTGCTCTTGACCTTTCTCCAGTGCCTAGAACACCTTGTACATGAATAATAAATATATATTTATTGAGTGAATGTGTGAATGAACAAATAAAGCAAAGGTTCTACCTCTTTCAGGCTGTGTGTGGCTTCAAGCAAGACATGTCACCTTGCTAAGCCTCACTTTCTCCATCTGCAAAGTGGTGCTAATTGTATCAAGCTCTCTCCGCAGGAGAGATGGGATTATTTTTCTCTAAAGCTTGTATATAGAGGAGCTCTTGCTGAACCATGTATTTTCACGGAGGGGTTACTGAAGCCAATTAACTTAGACTTTTGTATCCGCCCTGCCAGGAAACCCTCCAGGGTGTGCTCACAGGTGAGCGAGTGGTGTCTTGCCCAAGGTCACACAGTGGAGCCTCTGCCAGGCAGGAGCCTGTGTTGCGCTGAAGCCTGGGTTGCTGTTGACTCAGAGGTGTTGATTGAGCACATGTGACCTGCCAGGCGCTAAGGGAGACGCTGAGGTCACAGCTGTGGATGCGCCAGACCTCCCCTCTGGCCACAGGGAGAAACAGACACTGAACAAGTGCGACGAACATCACACGAGGAAACACTTATGAGCCGTGGGCAAGTCGTTCCAGGCAGGGCGTTTCTAGATGACCTCGAGGAAGAGGTGACATTTGGCTGAGTCCCGAAGAGTGGACAGGACTTAGCCAGGGAGAGAGTAGGGAAGAGCCCATCCGACATGGACTAGCACCTGCTAAGACCTAGAATCAAGAGAGAAGTGTCAGCGTGAGGAAGCGAGAGATGGAGGGCGTTTAAATGGGAGAGACAAGCTCACATTTCTGACTTTAAGAAAACCGCTATGCCCACTGAGGGGCGCATGGCTTGAAGGGGGCAGAGTGGCAGCAGAAAGACCCTGAGGAGGCCCCGGCGATGGTCCAGAGGAGAAATGATGGTGCTTGGGCCAGAGGTTAGTAGAATTTGTTGAATAACAGCTTTTTTGAGATATAATTTGCATACCGTGATGGTCACCCTTGTAAGGCATACAATGCAGTGTTTCTAGTAGACTTTCAGAGTTGTGTGACTATCACCACTATCTAATTCCAGAACATTTTCATCACCCCGCAAAGAAACCCTATACCCCTTAGCAAGCACTCCACACCCCAACCCCCATCCTTAGGCAACCGCTAATCTGCTTTCTGTCTCTACGGATTTGCCTATTCTAGACATTTCATATAAATGGAATCATACAACATGTGGTCTTTTGGGACTGGCTTACTGAGCATCATGTTTTCAGGGCTCACCCATGTTTGGTACTGGAACCTTTTTATGGTGGAATAATATTCCATGGTATGTGTATACTACACATTATCATTGATCCATTCCTCAGTTGATGGACATTTGGAATACTTCCACTTTTGCTACAATGAATAATGCTGCTGTGAACATTCACATGCAGGTTTGTGTGTGGATATATGCTTTTCATTCTCTTGGGGATATACCTAGGAATGGAATTGCTGGGTTGTATGGTAACTCTGGGTTGAAACTTTTGAGGAACTGCAAGACTGTTTTCCAAAGCGGCTGCATCACTTAACATTTCCCCTAGCAATGTATGAGGCTTCCAATTTCTCCACATCTTCACCAACACTTGTTAGTGTCTGTCTTTTTGATTTGAGCCATCCTAGTGTGTGTGAAATAACATCTCCTTGTGGCTTTGATTTGTATTTCCCTAACGTTTCTTTTTGGTTATTTGTGTGGCTTCTTTGGAGAAATGGCTGCTCTTCTCTCTCCAGTGGCTGCTGGGCCGCTGATGTTCACAGCTGCTGAAGCTGTGAGGCTGTGGGTTTTCAAGGCTATAACAGAGCTGGGGAGAGGGAGGGAGGATGAGGGCAAGTTACAATTGCACAAAGTTTGCTGTTCTTTCAGAGAGTCCGCCATTTTTCTTGACTATACAAGCCTGTAGCTGTAAGCATTTAGTTATTATCCAGAGTTCTGAAAAAGTTGATCTGGGGAGTTTTTTGGGTCAGTGTTCTCACTGCTTTTGTGGAGGAGTGGGTTTTGGGAGGTGGTACTTGCTCTGCCATCCTAGAATTCTTTCTAATTGATGGATCAATAGGATATGAAGGGCTGTCTATGTGTGTGTCAGGCACTTATTTAAGTATTTCATTTGTGTCACGTCCCCGTAACCCAAGGAGGGAGGTGTTATTACGTCCATTTTAGGGATGAGTACACTAAGGTGTTAAGTGGTAAGCAGTGGCGGGGGGTGGGTGTAGGAGGAGACACCAGGCCTCCAGCTGGTGAGCCTTCCCTGCTGGCCCCTCCCCTCCTCTGAGTCCGGGATCCCAGGAACCAAGGCCAGCTCCTCCCCAGGGGGACGTTTGCAGCTGGGAAGAACAGAGCAGGATGCCCCCCTCGGAGCATCCCTCACCGCGCTGGGCCGTCTTGACCTTCCCGGGGCGGGCAGTGTGGATCACACGGGTGCTGATGCAGGCGAGGTGCACAGGGCTGACAGATGGGCCTGTGAGTGGGCGACGGAGTCTCTTCTCTGCTTGGGACAAAGCCTCCTTTCCCACCCCACCCCCACCCTAGTCAGCTGCCAGCCAACCCACCCACTCTTGCATCTGCTGTAGCCCCAGGAGTGCCGGGGGCTGGGTCTGTTGAGAGATTCTGGGAGGGTCTTGCTCTGAGGCTTAGGAATCTAATCAAACCTTACTTTGTGAAGAGTTTTTACCGGGGCCACTGATCGACTTGCGGGCACATGTCCAACTTCATCTCTCACCACCATCTCCCTGACTCAGTCTGGCTGCCTTGCCGTTCCCAGAGAGCTCCAGGGACAGGCAGACGAACGGACGAATGGACGGATGGATGGATGAATGGATGGATTGACAGGAGGTATGGATGTGTGGATGGATGAATGGACGGTTCCACAATATGCTGTTACTGGTTATGTGAATGAGTTTACCAGACTCTTTTTGCAGAGGAAGTTTTGTGAGTAGAGCTGCAAGGCATTGCGCAGACATTCAGCACCAGTTCCAGGAAGAAGGATCAGGTGAGCACAGCACGGTCACCGGTGGGGCTTCCCTCGGGAGCAGGGGCAGGTACGTCCAGGGAAGATCCTGCCCCAGGAACATGTACCTTGGAGTGGCTTCAGGAGAAGTGACACGGACACCCCTCCTCCCACCATTCCTGTGGAATGAAAAAGCCCAGGGATTGGTCACCGTGCAGCATCAGTCAAGTTGCTGATCTTCGAGGGACTCAGTTTCCCCATGTGTTAAATGGGATTCCTAACAGCCGCCCATCCTGTACCCAGAGTAGACATGAGAATACAGCCAAGTGTGAGGATGCGTGGTGTGGTCTCTGGGACCGGTGGCCCGGGTTCAAATCCCTGCTCTGCCTCTTGGGCAGGTATTGCACCACTCTGAGCCTCCTTGGAAAGCTCAGTACTTACTGTCCAGGGCTGTGGGGAGGATTCCGTGAGTGAAAGATGGAAAGCTCTTAGCCCAGGACTTGGCATGCAGGCAGCTCTCAGTGAATATTAACTCTCATTATCAGTGCTTCAAACAAGGACTGGCATGTTTCTGGAATGAATTAATTGTACGAATGTTCACAGGCCTAGGAGTTAAGTACTATCATTATCCCCATTTTCCAGATGGGAAAGTGGGGCCAAGAGACACCAAGGAGTTTTGTCTGTCCAGTGGGGTGCAGGGACCCAGCATCCCACAGTCTGCCCAACTCACTCAGGGTGACAGTCTTCTGCTCCACATCCAGTGCAAAGTGGGTCTGAAGCAAGGACTTCCAAAGTCAAGGCCTGGGTCATGTCAGCTTCTCTCAAATTCCTCTAAAAATACTCTTCCTTTCAAAACCCCCAGGGCCTCTCTCTGGAGGTGGAAGATAGACTTTATGCAGACGGCCCCAGGCTGGAAGGATTCTCAGGATAGCTGCCCATCCTGCCCACCCCAGGCCCCTCCAGCTCTTCACCATCTGGTCCCAACCAGGAACCAGCATCCTCCCCAGCTGTGCCTCTTCCCTTCCGGCCTGGAGGGATTTATGACTCCCAGGCCTCCACCGTCTGGCCTTGTGGACACTGTTTTGCTGCCACCCCCGGACCTCATCCCTCCCTCCTTCTGCCTCATGGCTCCCAGAAGGCCACTTAGCCAAAGTCCATATTAATGGCCTCCCAGCTTCAATGGCCAATTCTCTGATTTCTCATAAATCTGCCTGGAATGCAGCCCATGGACAGTGCTGGGGGAAGGTCATGGGAAAGGACTCGGGAGCCGTGTCCACATCTGCTGCCCCACTTCCCCAAGACCTGGGTTCCCAAGCCACCTCCGTCTTCCCCCCAACCCCAACTTTCTGCCCTAGCCCCTGACTGCACACTGGTGTCATGACCCAGCTTATTCCCACGGAGGGCCTTTGTCCCTGCTGGTCCCTCTGCCCAGTGGTCCCATGGCTGGCTCTTCCTGCTCCTTCAGGGCTCAGCTCAAATAGGACCTGTTTTAGTCCATTCTGGCTGCTATAACAAAATATCATAGACTGAGTGGCTGGAGGCTGAGGAGTCCAAGATCAAAGCACCAGCCCACTTTCTGGTTCATAGATGGCCCTCTTTTCCTTGTGTCTTCACATGGCAGAAGGGGGGAGAGAGTTCTGTGGAGTCTCTTTTATAAGGACACTAACCCCATTCATGAGGGCTCCACCCCGTGACTTAATCACCTCCCAAAGGTCTCAATTCCTAATACCATCACATTGGGGGACTAAGTTTCAACATATGAATTTTGAAGGACACAGATTTTCAGCCCATAGCAACATCTTCCTGGGAGGCCTTCCCCAAGCACCCTACTGAGCACAGCCCTGTGGTCACGTGATCATGTCATCATCTTCAGAGCACTTCATACTGCTTGACCTTTCTTATCTGTTTGATTCCTTGTTGGGTCTGAACGTCAGATCTGGGAGACAAGGACCTGTCAGTCTAACGCACTGAGGTCTCCCTTGCATCTCCAACCATGACCGGCACACAGCACATGCTCGATGACCATTTGTGGGGGAGGGGATTGATTCATTCACTAAGAATTAATTCACTAAGAATAGGCTCATCCCAGACAATAATATTTTAGCAAGGGGATAATAATTATAATAATAACCAATACACAGAGAACATCCAGTCTGTGCCAGTCACTGCTCCGAGGGCTTCACATATGTTATCTCATTTAATCCTCCAATGATGTGATTCTGTTCTGTATTTTTATACCCATTTCCCACCTGACTCTGGCATTTGTGCTTTGAATGCCGGTGGAAGGTGCCGCCCAGCACTTTCACACTTGGTGTTAAGGCCCCCAGAAGTTTGCTCCCATAAGCTCTTTCTGGCACATGAGATGCCCAGGACAGGGTCTCTCCTGCAGGCCCACATGCCACTCCTCTTACCACTGGCTCCCAGGCTGCCTTCCACTTGCAGTAAGACTGAGGCTTGCTTCAGGGAGACTTCTGCAGCTTAGGGTTAATTCTTTAAAAACACACAACACTTACTATTTGCCTGGCATCGTGCCAAGCACTTTAGATTGTGTTAATTCATTCCATCACAAAACCCCAGAGTAGGTACTGTTATCCCTGTTTGTTCAGATGAGGAAACTGAGGCACAGAGCAGCTGAATATCGTGTCCAGACAGTCTGGCTTCTGACCACTGCTCCAGACTGGCCCTCTGGTGTGGCGGACTCTCATTCAATGAGGAGGGAGGTGGAGACAGTGACAGGCCTGCAGAGGGTGACAGGTTACAGTGTGTAGGTTACGACTCATTTGGTTGCCAGTGGCAGGAAGCCGTCCCCAACTGGCTTCAGCTAAAAGGAAAAGTCAGACGTTGTGTTGTCTTACTTCAGGCATGGCTGCATCTAGAACCCCAAACAACGGTATTAGGACTAGGTCTCTTTCCTAGTTCAGTTCTGATTCCTTCTGTGTTGGCTGCAGTGTCAGGCACCGTGGGGTGGCAAGACAGGTGCCACTAGCTCCAGACTCATGATTAATTCCAGCTTTAAACTCAGCAAGAAGGAGAGGGCCTTTTTTCTAATCCCTACAGGGAAAGGCTTGGAATCACCTTCTTTGAATCTGATTGGATAGCCTTGAGTTATGAACTAATCATGATGGTTAAGGGAATGATGCAGTTCTCTGATTAGCTAGTCTTAGGTATTATGTCAACAACCAGGGGAGTGGAGGCCAGCTCCACCTATGGCAAGAGAGAGGAAAGTGGTCTCTGGGACAACACTCATGCCCTGATCAGGAGAAGGGGGAGTAGACGTGGAGGGGGGACACCAGGTGTTCACTGCAGGTGCCGTGGCCAATGTGATATTCACACCAATGATACAGGAAGTTCTCTCTATTGTGTGTGTAGGTATGGCAAAAACCTTATTGTCTGAATTTCATGAATTCTGTAGAGTTATGATGATATAGACATTTTCCCCCTCTATTCTCCATAGCTGTCTCTGAAATGAACTACAAAACTGGGTATCCGTGGTCCTTCTGGTAGATGTGTGACTAATAGAGGAACTTCAGACACTGTGACAGGGTGAGGGGAGGAGAAATTCTACAAGAATACTGTGGTTACAATTATGTGACACTATTAGATTGGGAAAGAGATGGATCTGGGTCCTTAGAAGACAAAAGAATAATACTAGCTGACACTGATGGAGCTCTTAAGCTATGACAGACACTGTTCTAAGCTCTCCACATGCATCTTCTCATTTAAACTTTCCAGCGATTCTTTGCGGCATTAACCTCATTTTTATGGACAAACACAGGCACAAAACTTACGTACCGGGGCCTCGCTCGGGTGACTGCTTATGGCTAACATGAGTGATCACCTCGCCACAGCCCTTCCTCTGCTGGAAACGCTCAGTTTTTCTGGAACTCATCCCAGAGAGAGTCCTAAGCCAATCATGGGATCCCGCCCCTTTGCCTGTAATTGGTAGACGTTGACCCACTTCTGACAAATAAGGTGTAAGGGTCATGCTCTGGGGGATTCTGGGAAAATCTTTTCTCCCTGGAAAGACGGGGCTCATAAGGAACGTTTCTTTTCTCCCCATGCCTGTGCCTTCCTGCTTTGGATTTTGGACACTTGGATACTTCTGTCCACATCTACTGCTACCACTCTGATCTAAACTATCATTTTTACCTAGAATATTCCAGTCTCCTCACTGGTATCCCTGCTGCCATGCTCACCCATCACCCGCACTGCAGCCAGAGGGATCCTGTTAAGTCTAAGTCAGGCCATGTCCCTCCTCACTCAGACCCTCCAGGGATTTCCCATCTCACTCTGAGTGACAGCCCAACCCCCCATCCCCTACAAGACCCCACTCGACCCCTGTCCCACCCCCTCCCTGACCTCCTGCCCTGCTTCTTTCCCCCTCACTCACTCTGTTCCAGCCACTCTGGCCTCGCTGAAATCACCAGGCAGCTGTCTCAGGGCCTTTGCACAAGCTGTTCCCTCCGCTGGGAATACTCCTCCCCAGGAATCCCCTCGGCTCCCTCCCCCACTCCTTCAGGTCTCTGTTCACGAGTCAGGCAGAGCTGAATGGGGAGCCTGGGCGGGGACCCCGATGACTCAGCAGAGCTCCTGCCAGCCATGGCCCTCCTGTTCCAGATTCTCCTTGATGGAGGTGAGGAAGTGCAGGGGGTCAGCACCTTCACCAGTTTCATCTCCTGTTATTGCCGCTGAAATCCTCTCACAGGCACAGTGGCTGGGATTTGAGCCCAGGGTTCCGGTTGGGGTGTGGCCCAGGGGCAGGTCCTGGGTGTAAGGGGTGGGGGGAGGTCGGAGGCTCCTCTCCCTGAATCCCTGCAGCAGCGGTCAGCCCTTCTGCCTTCCTGCCCAGAAGTCCCGAGGGGCCCCAGTGAGGGGCCCGGTCCCACAAGTCACTCCCCTCCTGGGCAGGCTTTAGCCAGCCTCTGCCCAGCATGTGGGGAGGGCACTGTCCTGTCCTCCCTGCTGTTTGCCTTCCAGCAGTTTCCAGGCCCAGGTTCCCAGGACAGAGCTGCCCCAGAATCCCCACCATGGGGTCCATCCCTGCTGCCCTGGGTTTGGCCTCCAGATCTTTCCAGATGCTTTTGGCCATGTCACCCTCTCTCCAGTCAAAGCCTATCCATCCTCTGTCTCCCTCCCATGGCCCTGCTGAGGGACATGTACATCACAGCGCACGGGGGCCCATGGGTAACGGGGCGCTGCCCCCAGTTACCTATCTGTGCCTCACCAGAGCCCCGCTTGACTGTGGGAGTGACAAATGGGGGTCTTTCAGACACCATGACAGGGCGGGGAATGGGCCACTCCGGGGACAGGAAACTGCAGGCCAACAGGCTGGAGGAGGGCCAGCCCTGGGGGCCTGCACAGACTTGCCGCTCTCTTTCTTGGCTTTTGGCCCAAACAGCTCTTAGGAAAAGAACACGGGGTGACCGTGGCAGGTGGGACTTGCTTCCATGGTGTGTGGCTGACACTGGAGGACGATGGAGCTACAGGCCCCTGGGGACCAGCCCGCCAGGAGCCGGGGCTGGGGGAGCGCAGGTGCGGGCGGCAGGGCTGGCCCGCCATCCATCGTGCCACCCGCTGTCGGGGAGCTGGCGGGGGTCCTGGCCGCCGTCGCCTGGGGGGCCGTGGGAAGGGCTGCCAAGCCTGTGTCCTGGCAGGGGCCAAGCCAGACCAGGGTCCTGTGGGCAGAGCCTCAGCTGTAAGAAGGGGCCCAGGCCACGGTGCCTCCCTCACCCATGAACCGCTTCTCTGTTCCAACTGGGTCCGACTCAATGGCAACGGCCCAGAATGTCTGACCCTGCCTGATGGGCATCAGAGGTAAACTAGCCTCTGTCCTCCCAATTAACAGAGGAGCGGATCCGGAGGCTGTCTGGGACTAGAGAGTATATGTGATGTGCAGTGTTCATTGAACACCAACTATGTGATGGGCATGGTGCTCACATGTGCATGTCATTTCCATGATTCCACCCATGGGAGGGGCACCGTGATCACCAGCCTCCTGTTGTGGAGAAGGAGGAGGAGGAGGTGGTGGAGGAGGAGGTGAAGGAGGAGGTGAAGGAGGAGGTGGAGGAGGAGGAGGTAGAGGAGGTGGAGGAGGAGGAGGGGGGGGAGGAGGAGGGGAGGAGGAGGGGAGGAGGAGGGGGAGGAGGAGGAGGTGAAGGAGGAGGAGGTGGAGGAGGAGGAGGAGGGGGAGGAGGAGGGGGAGGAGGAGGGGGAGGAGGAGGGGGAGGAGGTGGAGAGTTCATTCAGAGTCACAAGGTTCAGGAGCATCAGAGGTGGGGTCTGGGTACATGGCATCCTCACTCCCTACCCTCATGCCCACCCACCGCTCATAGAATGAGAGTCGCTGCTGCTGAGCACAGGGTCCATCAGAGAGGGATTCCTAATGGTGATTCTCTTCTGGGGGGGCACCTGGTATATGAAAAAAATGAAGAAATGGCAAAGCAGGATTGTGAAAACCATTGGCTGTTTGGTTGAAATGTTGAAGTGACCAAATGAACACTTTTCATGGTGCTGTTCACAATATAAGAATTACATTGATTAAAAACAACCACACTAATTCCAGGTGCCCTCAGGCATGAGGACAGGGATGGAGGGACAGGTGAAGAGGTAAGATGGGGCCTCTTGATGTAGTGCATGAGCTTCCTGGCCAGACTTCCTGGGTTCAAATTCCTGGGTAAGTGGCTTGACCTTCTGTGCCTCAGTCTCCCCATCTGTCGCATGGGCTCACAGCAGCGTGTTCCTCACGGGGCTGGTGTGGGGCTTGGCTGAGTGAGCACAGGTAAAGCCTCAGCAGCGCTGGGTCACAGGAACTGCTCAGGTTGCTGCGATGGTTATTCGGCCACACAGCCCACCGTTTGTTTCTCTTTGACACAAGACACAGCCTCATTTGGAGGCAACTCCAAAAGTCTAAGATTCACACCTTTTGTGAAAGTGAAGCCCAGGGCCTGGGATAGTCTGGGCCCTGGAGATGAATTGTATTCATTTATTTTACAAAGAGGTGTGTTTATCTGCATTTTCCACCTGAATGCTCCAGGGGAACATTTGTGAGGTTGCTGCTCCCAAAATAACCCATGATTTCATTTGAGGAGCTAATTAGGAGGAATCAATGAGGTTAACTCAAAGGAGGGGTCCATTTCAGACCAAGAGGTGTGGAGATTAGTGGAGGAACACCGCTTGGCTGAATGCAAAGTGGGTGAAGGTTTGTGCTGACCACACAGCCGCCTGCCCACGGGTGTCACCTCCTTCCAGTCGCCAGGAACTGCAAGATTCAAGCCTGTGCTGCTCCTGGTGGGCACCCTCAGGGTTGGATGTGGCAGAGGGTGTAGAACACACAGCCCCTGGGCATGTGCACCCTACAGCCTGTCCTAGCCCTCAGGTCACCTCCAGTGCCCCAGGGTGACTTCAGCAGGAACCAGAAATGAGGAGTCAGATGGGCCTTGGTTCAGATTCCAGCTCTGATACTTACTGGCTCTGAGGTCCTGGGTACACGCATGACCATTCTGAGCCTCAGTTTCCTCCTCTGTAAAATGGGAATAAATAAAAGCACTTCCCTGCCAGCCCTATTGTGAGGCTTGAAGGAGTTCTGTTAAAGTGCGTAACAAGTCCCTGCCACGTCGTCACTGCTCCGTGGATGTTGGCTGTTATTGTTATTTCCTCCTTTGTAAAATGGAGAAGACTAATTACCACGCCGATATTTGTCATACATATTTTTTTTTAATTTATTATTATTAATTTATTACAGCTTGCCATATGTTGATGTTATATAGATTGATACTGTATCAGCTCATTTTAATGTAGGAAATGTATGATAGCATTCTTCCTATTTCATCCCTCCAATCCTTTGTGCTATTGTTGTCATATACTTTCCTACTACATATTTATACACGCCACGATATTATTTTTCTTTAAAAATCAATTTTTGTTTCAAATAATTTAGAAAGAGGAAAAAAACCCCAGTGTATTATATAGTTACCTAAATATTTACCATTTCCTAAACCCGTTGATTCTTTTTATGGATCCAAATTTCTAACTAATATAATTCTTCATAAGCCTGAAGAATTTCATTTAGCATCTATTGTAGTGTAACGTGTTGATAAAAATCCTCAACAAGGGAAGAATAGAAGAGAGTATCCTCCAGATAAGCACATACAAAAAATCTTACATAACATACATAAAGGTAAAAAACTGAATGCCTGATCTATACTGTTGGGTGCAAGGCATAGATATTCACTCTTACATCTTCTACTCAACATTGTACTGCAGGTTTTAAACAGTGCAGTTAGGCAAGAAAAAAGTAAAAGACATCCTGACTGGACAAGAAAACATAAAACTGTCTTGATTCACAGACAACAGGATCATCTATGTGGAACACCTAAGGAATCTACATAAAAGATGTGAAAACTAATAAATGAATTTAGCAACTTGAAAGTTACAATGGACGTATACAAAGTCAAAAATTAGAATTAAAAAAAACTGCACTATTTACAATATCAATAAAACAGGGAATACTTAGGTATAAATCTAACCAAATATTGTAAGATTTGTGTCATACATATTATATCCATTATATGACCAAGCACAGTGTCTGCACCCTGTGGAGGGCTCAGCAAATGGGGACGGTTCTCCTCTTGGGGGGGTGGATCCGTCTGAACACCCGATACCCAGTCAGGTGGGCTGGGTTATGCCGCATAACAAACAGCCTCCCGAGCTAGAAGGCCTGAACCATCAAGGCTGGTTTGTTGCTCAAACTGCAGGTCCCCAGAGGGGCGGCTGGGGCCGTGCTCAATCTCCTCCTCGTGACCCAGGGTGAAGGGGCAGCTGCCCTCTCCAGCGTCGCCACTGCCATGGCGGGAGGAGGACGAGCTTGGGGGAGGAGTCTCACCCTGGCAGTTAAGCGCCCCCACCTGTGGGCGACGTGATCACCGCTCACAGCTCACTGGCCAGAAGGAGTCCCATGGCCACAGTCACAGGGGACCAGGAAGTGCAGCCCTGTGTGTGCCCGGAGTGGGGACCGCACCACTGACTTCCAGCTTCCCTGGGAACTAGAACTTGGTAGCTCCCTGCAAGAGCACGCCCAGCGGTAGGCGGTGCGGTCCTGCTCCATCAGGGCGAGCAGAGGAGGGCCGCGGGGGCTCCACCTCCTTCTCCTCGCTCGTGCCGCAGGTTCAACAACAGACGCCTCAGTGGAGAGCAGCGTGGCCTGTAGCTGATTCTCCCTCAGGTCTCCCCTCCTGGATAATCCCTTTAATGTCGGAAAACTAACCTTGTGAGGAGGCAAAAACAGGATTTGTTTGATTCTGCAGGAATCATGCTCTGTGTACATGTCAGTTCCCAAAGAGAAGTGTTTGCTGCAGAAAGAGCTTCTGTCTTGATTACAGCAATTAATAAATAGTCTCACTCATGGCTGTGTGTGTGTGTGTGTGTGTGTGAGTGTGTGTGTGTGTGAGTGTGTGTGTGTGAGTGTGTGTGTGTGTATGTGTACATATGGGGGTGTGCGCTGAGACTTTCACAAGCCTTCCGAGCTTGCACAACCCCTGCCTCTCATCAGTGCCCCTGGCTCTCAGAGGCCCGATTAAACACACACAAGAGCCCCGAGAGCAGATGTGGTAAAGGAGCCCCGTGTAGACGTTTCCTCCTCACTTTGGACAGTGAATCTCCGGCTCCACTCTGCACACTGGAGATGCCAGCTTGGGTGCAGAAAATTCCAGAGCAGAGACAGTTCAGCCTGGCTCTGGGTTGCTCTGGTGCTCCTTCCTGACCCCTCAGTGCTCCCAAATTTCAAGCCCCTCGTGGAAGTGTAGATGAGGGGGCTCATCTCTGGCCTCCTGTGTCACCCTTTATATCGGCTTCCCCCTCTGCCTTGCATCACCCGTCCATTCCTCAGGCCAGGCTCCCTGGGCACAAGGGGCCATTCTCAGAGGCCCACCTTGACATGGGAGAGGGGCCTGCCCATTAGGTGGGTCTTAGCTCCTCCAGCTGGGGTCTCCCTGACCACCTTGTCTAAGGAAGCCCCTGTCTCCTGCGGAGTCTCTTCCTGTTCCGTCACGCTGTACCCTTTTCTTCACGGGGTTTATCCAATCTGTGATCCTACTCACGTGACTCTTGACCATATCCCACTTGAAGGCCAGCTCTGTGAGGGCGGGACAGTGGCTGGCCCAAGGCTGGGACTCCAAGACGTAGCACAGCATCTAGGCCAGAGGGTGCACTTAATAAGTATTCACTGAGTGAACAAATGAATGAATGAATGAAGGCTGACCCTGCACCTGGCCCAGGATATCTGATATAGATCCCCATGGAAGATACTAGTACCCTTCTCATAAAGCTCAGAACTTTGAGTGTGCACTACAGACGTCCAGCTACCTCCCCCACCCCCAGAACTGTGGAAGGCACTTCTGTCTTTTCCGCAGGCTGGAAATGCCAGAGACTTACACCCAGCAGAGCAGCTCTCAGTAACGACTCTCAGCAGTTCTTGAACGAATAGCCCAGGTCCCTCCCCTCCGCTGGGAACTCAGAAGTGTGTGTTCTACTCGCCTGTGTGTGTGTTTCCCAGAGTTCCCTGCTTCCCCACTCCCTTCCCTGTGTTGCCTGGATCACCTTCCAAATAAACCACCCTTGCCCTGGAATCTTTGCCTGATGTCTTCTTCTAGGGAACCCAAACTCGATGATCTCGCCCGTTCACCAGTCACTCTCTGTCACATTCTCTGGGGTTAGTACATTATAGCTCATATCAAATCTCGAATCATCTTGCTTATACGATTGCTGTCTTCTCTCTACTCACCAGCTCCATGAGGGCAGGAGCCATGGCTGGTTCTCTGCTGTGGCACACAGCAGTGTTCAGTAACTAGGGCACACGTGGCTGTTGAATGAATAAATGAATGAATAAATAAATGAATGAAAGTGCACCCTGGCACCATGATTAGACTCTGCCCAAAAGTGACCTACCTGTCCCATTTCTTCCAAATCCTACCACCTCTAGACCTAATCTGAAGAACAGCTTTGTGCCAATGGATGTGTCCCATTTCTCTCTAGGTAACACATGTAGATATCAATAAGGAATGCCCAGGGATGTAGTTCTTTAACCCCAGGAAGTCACCTTAATAATGAGAATGTAAAACGATGGCGATGGCAGTGGGGGGGGGGGGGCGTGGATATTTAGGGCATGGAGGCCTGGAAGAGGCATCAAATCACAGAAGTGAGGAGACTTCCCAGATGCAGTGTGGGGTGGTGGAGGAGCTCTGCACAAGGGGTCAGCACAGGACCAGGGCTGTCCCAGCTTAGCCGTTGATGTGCATCTGACACTGGGCAAGTCCTTCTGGCTCCTCCTTGGCCTCAGTGTTCCTGTCTGTAAATGGGGATCATAACCCACACCTCACAGGGGTTCAGACATACCAAGTCCTGGTGCTTTGTAAATTACAAAGTCTTTGCTCACCTAATGGAAGGGACTGTGCACAAGGGCAAAGTAGTTCTATCGCAGGTGGAGTGCTTTGGACTGCAAGTAATAGAAAATCCAACTAGAAATGGGTTATAGGATAAGGACAATGCACCACCTCACTTTTTATTGTCTGAGCTCCTCCAGGCTGTGAATTTGTTCCCCGGTCTGCTTTCTCTAAGCTCTGAAGGTGGGGGCCGAGCCTGCCTTTTTCCTCCACTGCCCCCAAGAGCATGGGCCAGAGCCTGGCACAGAGAAGACACCCCAAAATGATTCCATCCAGGACCTCATCTTTTCCTCACAACCATGGTCTGTTATGTTGTGATCTCCACACTGGCAGGTGAAGAAACTAAAGCTCAGAGAAGGTACATGACTTCCTCAAAGTCACACAGCAAATAGAGCACAGAGCCAACATTCCTTATGCTGGGGTCATGCCACAGCCCTGAGCATCCTGCATCCCTGCTGTCTTTCCAGGGCCTTCCTTAGGCCAATTACCCCCAGTTCAGGGAATGTGAGGGTTGACTGCCCCCCTCCCACTCGATTGCACATAATTCTGCGAAGACAGAAGTCTATCGTCCTCCTTATTTTGATAATTGCACTGAGGACATAAATTCAGCAACATGCGCTTGATCAGCTGTCCCATTTTCCTCCTAGGTAGCTAATTTATGGGGTACACGTGCACACGGGTGATTATTTCCTGATAGTTTATGGTATCAAGGCTCCTTTATTTCCCTCCAATAAATCTAATTTGTATGGATTGGCAGATCAAACAGTGCATTTCCAGGTATTGGGAGGTTGTGAATCATTCACAGCGATTTAGGAAACCTGGGGAGATTAAGGTTTTGCATAATGCGAATTGGGATGGAAACATATTTGGTCTGGCTCGCTGTGGATGCAATTAGAGTGATGAACACCAGGAGAAATTCATTTTCCAGGGACAGAGAAAGGTCTGCTTGGTATGCAAAAGAGCACAGTTACTTGCAACACAAGAGCCCGGAACATGGTTAGCAAAGCACCCAATGACTGTTTGATTTGCAGCTTTAAAGAATTCAAGGATGAATAAAACATTGAATTAATTGCCAAAGAACTGTCACCAGCCTGCATGAGATCTGAGCCCCTTAGAAAGCACAAAATAACCTGAGACTGGGCCTGCGGTACCCTTATTCATGGCCCCAGAAACTGCATTTGGTTTTTAGTATTTTGTTGGTTCTATCTGGAATTTTCTCCCATCTAGACTCTGCCTCTCTTAGTCCCATCAGCCCCATCTCAAGTCCCCTCCTCCAGGAAGCCCTCTCTGCTTATCCCAACCTGCAGGGAATGCTCCTTTGTCTGACCTCCAATGGCTTCATTCATGCAGTAAATAAATATTTACTGAGCACTGGCTATGTGCCAGGCACTCAGGCCTGCCTGTGAGGAGTAAGGGGCAATAAGCAAAATAGAGAAATTAGTGCATTTGAAGATGGCAAGTGCTATGGAGGAAACAAAGCAAAAAGATTGAGGGGAGGGGAGGAAATGCCAGGAGGTGGGGCCAGTTGCTGGTTTAGGTAGGTAGTCAGTTGGTGACATTTATATACAGAGACCTGAAGGAGGTGAGGGTAGGAGCCATGAGAAATAACTAGGGGAATAACTTTCCAGGCAGAGGGAAGAGCAAGAGCAAAGGTCCTGAGGCAGGAGCATTTCTGGGCATTTGAGAAACTGCAAAGACTGGTGTGGCCAGAGTGACTTAGAGGAAAAGTGCCGAGCAGTGAGTCCAGAGAGGGAGCAGGGCCAAGGTCACACAAAGCCCACTTATTCATTCACTCACCTTCCAATTCATTCATTCACTCAACAAATATTTCTGAAGCCCTACTATGTGCCAGGCACTTGCTGATCTGGACCCTGGAAATCCATCAGTGGACAGGACAAGCAAGTTCCCTGCTCTCAGGGACTCACATTTTGGGGGTAAAATAGAGAATAAGTAAATAAACAAATGAAAAAAGGTAATTTCACAGTGATCTGGAGACATAAGGTAGAGGAAATGGGTGGGCAGGGATAAGGGCTTCATCACAGGGCGAGAAAACAGGGACTAATGATGGGGGTTGCGGGTGACTTTCCCGAGGGGGGCAGGGAAGCCCCATCCTCACTGACCTCCAGGCGCACAAGCCCAGCAGAATTCTCTCATTGCTCTTGAGTGACCCTTGTCTTCTCCCTAAGCCCGTTTAGCGGATGAGAAAACTAAGGCTCCTTCAGGGCAGGGATCCCGTCTTTTGCTTTTTCACCTCTCTACACAGAGTCTGGAGATTTGGGGGAGTAGAATGAACTCTCTTCTCCTTCGCATAGCGCCAGCACGAAGCTCTGGGGAAGTTCTTAGACAAGAAGCATCCTGCAGCACCTCTTAACCCGGGATGGCTGTGACCAGACCCGGCCCTGCGATGGCCGCCATTGAGAAGCAGCTGGACCCTGCATGAAGAGAACCCCGCACCAGGAAGGGGGGGCCCTGTTATGCTGCAGACTCTCTGGGGGTGAGTGACTTTGAGGGCTCTCTGGGAACACAGGCCAGACCTCCGCTCGGGGACCCCCTGGGCTGGTGGAGGTGCCAGTGGCTAGTTCAAGGTGGCGGGCAGGGCCCTGGCCAGCAGGAGGACCCCTGGCAGCTGCTCCCCTGGGGGCAGGGGCCTGCTGGGCTCCTGCTCCCGCCCTCGCTGCCTGCACTGCACTCTCCGTGTAGCCACAGGGATCCCTTTGGAACCTAAATCTGATCTCATCCTCCCTGCTCAGAACCGCCCACGGCTCCCACGGCACCCGGGAGCGCCCGGCCTGAGAGGACCCACTAGTGACTGTGCCCTCGGAGCCAGGCCGTGCCAGGGGCTCCCAGCACCTTCGAGTTAATCCTCCAACTGCCCTTCAGTGGGGACTGTGGTCCTCCTCCCCTTCTGGTTGGGGAGCCCCCATAGCACTTGTTGAATGAATGAATGATAGAATGAATGAATGAATGAATGAACAGTGGGGTGACTCCCTTCTCCGCTGCCCCGGGGGCTTGTGAGGGAGCAGAGGAGGGGCTTGTGATGGGCTCGGGCGGGAGTCCCTCCTTGGGGGCTGTTTCTGCCCCAGCAGAGATGCCTGCTCTGCTCTTCACTATGTCAGGGGCACTGGGTATCCCCTCACAATGGGAGGCCCTGCTCACACTCACCGGGCCCCAGCCAGTCCGGCCCACTGGGTGATCCCATCCTGTGGCCTCAGAGGCGGGGCTGGGGGTGGGGGAGGGGGAGGAAACAGGTGTGATTTTTCTGGGTAGAGGATGGACAGGGCTGGGAGGGAGCGAGGCCACGGGCAGGAGAAGCACCGACCCGAGGCCTTTGTCCAGGGGCCCCTCCAGGCACCCGGTATGGACGTGGCCTCGGGTCCCCACTGCCCGGCCAGGCCAGCTTGGTGGACATCTGCCTGGCTGTCTCCCCCCATTTTCATGTGAAAGGCAGGCGGGACGTGACACGGGGACTGGGGGCCGCCATCTGCTGGTGGAGCACATTGTACTGAGACCCCAGGTCCCACCACAAGGGCGGAGGGTCGAGGATGAGGAGGAAGCCGACAGAAGGCGCTTTCAGGGACGAGGGTGGCTCTCAGGGGCGGGGCCACTCGGGGCCGCTGTCACCATCTGTGCCCGTCCCTCCCAGGTGGTTCTGGGCTCAGCCCCGCTCAGATGTCCCCTCCCCGCCCAGGGCCAGGCTGCTCCGATGCAGGGGCTGCTCAGCCCTTCTCAGGGGGCAGCCACGGAGCCAGGATCTGCACAGGCTCCCTCTGGCTGCAGGGTCTGCCCACCAGGCCATCCTGCCTCAGTCACTTGGTGGCCAGAGCTGGGGACAGTCCCCAGGAAGCACTTGCTGGCTGCCCCCCTGGGAGTCTCCCTTCAGCACTGACCTGGCCTGGAGCCTGGACCCTCCAGCCAGGGGCGGCCCAGGTCAAGGGCGCAGGGAGGGGCTCTCCCAGGGAGCGAGCGGGAGGGGACGGTCCATCCTCTGCCAGCGCCACTGCAGACCCGCGTCTCCAGGAAGGAAGGTCTGCGGTCCCTCTCTCTGCAGGGACTCTGCACACTGGGGCGGGCTCCCCACTGGCTTCAGACGCCCCTGGGTCAGGATGACCCGCTCCCTCACTGTGGACACCCCTCTGGGCCAAAGCCTGAGCCCGTCTGACAGCGCTGACCTCAGAGTGATTGCTTTTCCCTGTTTTAGCTGAAACTCAGCGGTGCTCCCTCTGGCGCTGTTGCAGGCCTTAGGAGGAGGCGGGCTGCGGGGAGGATGTGTTGCCCATGTGGAGCAGAGCCCGAGGGAAGATCTGAGGGGTCTGACTGGTGACCGGCAGGAGGGGCACCTGGACACGCTCACGACCTTCAGACATGACGGAGGAAGGGACCATTCTCACTGGGCCCCAGCAGGGCGGCCCGTGTTGATTCTGACGTGCGGGAAAGTGGCCGGGAAATGCCAGCCTGGCCCCTTCCTGCTTAGCTGTCTTCATTTCTCTCCCCTCCACACCCGCCTGAGCCCGCTCAGGGGAATGCACACATATTCTGTTTGTAATTAAAAAGTAATTTAATTATCTGCTGAAAATGAGGTTCCAGAATTCGTATTGAAATGAATTCTAGCTGTGCTCTCCAACATCTTTCCTCCCTGCTTGTTAGAAAATTGGGGGGATGGCGGGAGAGGAACCCCAGGGGGAAGCTTGCGGGGTCCTCCGCTCCTTCCTGGCAGCTGCTGCAGCGCCCCAGACCTGGGGAGGGGGGAGACGCAGCCCAGGACACCCCCAGACTTGGAGCACCCCGAGGGTCTGAGGGAGACAGAGGAGGAGCAGAGTCACAGCCAGTCTGCAGGGGCTGGAACGGGCTCTGCCCCTCAGCGGCTGTGTGGCTGTGGGATAGTAACTGACCCCCTCTGAGCCTCACTTTCCTCACGTGGAAAGTAAGGATGATGGTGGTCTCTCCCTCCTAGGGTTGTTGGAAGGAGCCAACAGCCTCCTTGAGGTCTTGACTCAAAAATCACTTCTGAGCGAGACTGTCCCTGGCCACACCATTTAAAGTCCCAAACCTGCCTCTTGATACTTCTTACCCCCTCCCCCCCCCCATTCTCTCCACAGCCCTGACCCCCATCAGACACACCGTGTGTTGTACTTCTTTCTCTCTTGCTCTTTGTCTGGCTTCCACCACGAACATGTAAAGTCCCTGAATAAATGGATTTTTGCCTGTTTTGCTCATTGCTTTACCTCTAGAACCCATAAAAATTGCTGGCACATAGGAGGTGCTCAGTAAAGACTTATTTGGGTGAACTAATCAATGAATGAATGGATAGTGAATGAATGAATAAGATGTAGAGCCCTCAGAGAGATGCCTGCACATAATAGGCTCCATACAAATGTTATGATGCTGGTAAAGTAATTAAACAAGGAGGCCCTTAGCCTGAAGTGACTTCGATGTCTCGTCACCCATGTACCAAAGGAAAACCTAAGCCAGAGTCAGTGAGCTTGGAATCGGAGAAAAATGAAACCTAAGAACAACCAATCACAACAGCCAACTAGGCTTTCAAATGCTGCAACTGCTTAAGCCACAGCTAATCAGATCACTTTCTTGCTTTGCTTCTGAGTCTTTCCTATAAAAACCCCTCCCAGCTCCTGTTTGTGGAGAATGCGCTCCTAACTACTCTTGTGTTTGGGGCTGATGCATTTAATCCGTGTTTGCGCAAATAAACTCTCGAAAGTTTTATATGCCTCGGTTTATCTTTCAACAAAGCCAGTGCTGCCCACCGGCAGCCTGCTCCCTCTCTATTCATTTTCTCCCCTTCACTTGTTCCACAGTTGTCTGCGGACCTCCTACTACGTATCAGGTGCTGATTCTAGGCACTGTGTGAATACAGCAATGGGGAAAAAGAGCCTTAAATTCCTGCCCTCTTGGAGTTTATATTACAATGACAGGAGACAGACATTTAACAAGTAAACAATTGCATATAAAATGTCAGATTGGGATAAATCTTAAAAAAATATGTCGGGGCAGGGAGCGGGGAGTAACAGGGGTGCTATTTCAGCAACAGAGGTCGGAGGGGACCTGGGGAAGGTGACCCAGGAGCAGAGACCTGGGGAAGTTGAGGGGAGCCGGGCGGATGCAGGGGCGGGGGCTCCAGGCAGAGGGCAGAGCAAGGGCAAAGGGCCGGGTGGCACCGCCTGGACAGGCAGAGGAGCTGCAGGGCCAGGTGTCAGGTACCAGGTGGGCAGAGTGGGAGAGGCGAGGTCGGCTCCTTGGGAGTCCTGAGGGGTTTGGCTTTTACTCTGATCAAGATGGGAGCTGGGCTATCCCGGCACAGGAGGGACCTGGGTGGGGGACGGGGGTTAAGTCTCCCTCGGGTCATGGGGAGGTGGAGGCGGGGAGCCCCAGAGGAGCCTCTGCAGGGTTCAAGGGAATGATGGGGATGGGCCAGGGCAGAGGCGGGGCGCTGGGACACGGGGGCGGATGAAAGTGTGCACAGCAGGAACAAAGAGGTTGGGGCAAAGAGAGAAAAAAAGCGCTCGTGGGTTCTTGTTTTGTTTTGTATCCTTTTTCTCCTTACAAGACAAATGTGTCCCAGAACCGGAGGATGCCCTTTACACTCATTGGTCAAGTGTGGTCACTGCCCACCAATCACAGACCTGGTGGCACCTGTGACTGGCTGAGCCCCTCGTGATCCCCTGCATGTGGCTCTAGACAGAACCTGGGTGTCGGCAGGGCAGTGGAGGGAGGGCACAGGCGGAGGGAGGGCACAGGCGGAGGGAGGGCACAGGCGGAGGGAGGCGACCGTGGTGTGGGCTGCAGACTCAGCAGCATGAGAGCCAGGACCTGCGAGTTCCTGTGCCTGGACTCCAGGCATTTGTAAAGCACAGAGAGTAAACTGCTGCTCCTATTCATTACTTATAATAAAGATTGAAAAGTAAGAATGCCAACCTTTGGGGCCCAGATGGCGGCAGGGCAGAATCCCAGGTCTTGACTCCCCTGGGGTCCTCTTCCTGTGCCCACCTGCCTCCTACAGAAGCCTCCAGAATGCTCCCCTGGCGCTGAGAGGACGGTCTCCTGGAGCAGAGGGTCACAGAGGTCTAGCAGGAAGCCTGGGCAGTTTAAGGCTCCCATCGACCAGTACTCTGATCAATACTCTGTCAGCTGAAGCTTCCCGGCAGGGGACTGCTTCCCAGAACTGGGCACTTAGGGCAAGGGCTGTGACAGGCAGGGACACTGGGGACCTGGCTTCCTGGATGCCCTGGCAGGTGGGTGGACACAGGTCTCTGAAAGTGGCTCTGACAAGGGCTTCCCAGGTGCTGTAGACAAATGAGGCCCTCACTCTCCATTCTGTGCTCCCCTGTTAATGGCTGAAGGGGTTAGGACCAGGACTCTGGAGCCAGATGGCTGGGTTCAAAGTGTGGGTTCACCACTTACCGGCTGGATGACCTTGAACTTCACCTCTCTGTGCCTCATTTAGCCCAGCTGTAAAATGGGGTGCTACCAGCATCTGACTCATAGGGTTGTTTCGAGGATTAGTGAGTCATTACATGCAAGATGTTTAAAACAGGGCCCAGCCTAAGGTCAGTGTTTTGTGTCCCCTAGTTGTTATTATCATTAAAATTCACTGAATACCTTCTATCTGCCAAGTCTTGTCCCAAGCACCTGGTCCCCGCTCTGGGAAAGCTCACTTGTAAATCAAGCATCCTGAGGGCGGGGGTGAGGGGTGGGGTGCTCTCTGTGGAGAAGGGAGATCCCAGGGCTGGAGTTAGAACAAAATTGGAAACACAGGCCTTTCCCTCATTAGCCTGTGACTCCATCCACTCATTCAGTCCTGGTGGTGGATGTTGGGGAGATGAGGGTACATGCTGCTGGTGGCAGTGGAGGAGCTCAGGGGTCCCGGGAACCCACCTCTGTCCTCCTCATGACATGGGATCAGTCATCTCATTCATTTATAGTTCAGGCTCTGTTGGTGAAGAATCCTGTGCCTGCAGCCAAATGCACCCTCCGCGATACATCCCCCACTGCTACTCTTCTTTTTAGACAGCACTGACAACACCTCCTCCAGGAAGCACCCCTTGATTTCCCCAAGCTAGATTAGATACCTCATTGTGCCCCACAGCCCCCTGCCCAGACCCTTCCAGCACTGATCACACTCCCTGAATTGTCCCTTTCTAGATGCCCCATCAGACTGAGCCCCTTATAGGCCAGGGGTCCCAAGTCAAATTTCCACAAGCACCTGCAGGTTATAGGAACAAGTGAAGCTGGGTTGGGGGTGGCTAGGGGCCAAGTGTCCCATCATGACCCCTCAGCTTCAGTCAATCATTGCTGGGCAGGAAAATGAATTGAGAGTTACTTACTGGACCCCAAATCTCCTGACTTTTAAAATCTGGCAAGTGATGCCATGTGTGAAGCCCTAGGTGTTCCACACCGGGGCTGCACACGCCCAGAGCCGGTGTCACCTGGGCACACCTGCCTGGACCTGCCACTTATTTATGGCTCACATCTGTCCTGATCTGCCGTGTCTGGGTCTTTACCTGTTGTCTGAGTGTTGAATATCCTTCACCCCTCGCACACCCGCAGGCTGGATTTGCCCCTGGGATGCCCAGCCGTGACCCCTGCACATCGGGCGTTCGGTAAATGTAATTGAGTTGGTGGTGAGGCCGGTCACGGGGCACCACGGGCCCCAACACCTGCTGAAGGGGGGCCTTCTCCAGGGCCTCCGAGGGTTTTCTGCCCGTCTTCTCTTTCTCACTCTGCCCTCCCCCACCTCCCTCTCTGATCAGGCACAACTGACACTTGAGCCCCCAAAGGTCAGGGGTGGTGGAGTCTGGGCAGACACATGCCTGGGGCTGAGGAATTACCTGGCAGCTGTTGGGCCCCAGGCAGCTGCCGGGGGTGGGGTGGCACCGCCTCTCAGTCTCGGGGTTGGGGGACGTGGCCTGCAGACCCCTCACGGGCATGTGCCACGTGGAGACAGTGTGTGCGCACCCCGGGGCTGGGGCTGGGCTGGGTGCTGGGGACGCAAGGAAGAAAGGGACTCTGTCCCCGCCCTCGTGACAGTCCTGTCCCACAGGTATGAGCGTGAGTCAGGCTGTGGGTTGAACGCAGGTCCATACAGCTGGGTGAGCAGGAAATGCATCCTGCCCCTGCCGGGACCCCAACCCCGACCCTCCTGGGGCTCTTGCTCGGGGCTAGTACAGTTCTGGGAGTTGTCAACGACAAAAGTAAAGCGAGCAGGTATGTTTCCGGCTTGTCACATCCCACCAGCGACTCCCCGTTTCTCACACATTCCACATTCCGTCCAATCACGCGGCCCTCCTTCTGAACGTACCCCGAATTCACTCTCTTCTCACCTCCTTCGCTGCTGCAGCGTGCGACCAAGCCACTTTATCTCCTTCTGAATAACACTCTTATTGAGCCCTTAATACCGCCAGGAGGTGGATTTCACTCTCCTGTGTCACCTCGTGTAACTGACCAAGGGCAGATGCAGACTCTGCTCTCATTTCTGCCTCCACGGGGGCTCCTGGCAGGAGGGAAGGACCAGGACACCCGCTTGTTTCTAAGTGCCTGCTGTGTACCAGGCAGTTTTATACACATTGGCCCCCTCCACCCTGTGGGGTCGATGTTTCCATCATCCCCATTTCACAGAGCAGCACCCCGAGGCTCGGAGGGGGGGGTCACACAGCCAGTGAGTGCCAGAGGGAGGCCACACACTCAGGTGTGTTTGGAGCTAAATGCCGGCTCTGCTCGCATCTCCGCCCAGCGTCTCCTCCGGGTGTGAGTGGGAGGCCAGGCTCGTCCCCAGGGGGGCTGTGGGCTCAGGGAAGGTTGCGGTGAGGCTGTGAGGGCAGCGTCTGGGGGCTCCCCCCTCCCCATAAGCTCCACTGGAGAGACTCCAGACAAGGAGACTGGACCCGCGCGGCGGACGCGGCTCGCTCACACGTTGGCAAAGTGACCCTGAGGCTCTGACGATAAAGTATGAGATGCATCTTTTTACAGATGGGGAGACTGAGTCCTCAGAGGGGAGGCGACTCCTCCGGGTCACACGGCGGCAAGGGGTGGGGCTGGGGTTTGAACCCGAGTCAGGCGGACGGTGCGGCTCCAGTCCGCGCTGCAGCGGGTCACCTTCCTGCAGGGCGGGGCGGCCCTCGGCGAGGCTGCCGGGCCCTGGGGCTGAGCGGGGGCCCTGCCAGTGCGGCCCCGTAGGGAGGACCTAGGTCCGGCCAGCGGTCCCTCCGCAGGTGGAGTCTTGCTCGGTCCAGGCCTGTTCTGGTGACTCTCAGGCCGGGGCGGGAGGCAAAGGCGACCTCTCAGGAGCCGTCGCTGCTCCAGCAGGACGCCTGCTCTCGCCCCAGCGCGTGACCTCCCGCTGGACGGCAGGATAGACGTGAGGGCAGCGCTGCCCCGGCGCAGCCGTCGGGGGGCGCCTCACCCTCTGCTGCCGCTCCTTCCGAGGCCAGAGGTGGACTTTCGCGGGAGGCACAGGGCGAGAGGGGCTCTCGGTCAGGCTCCAGCTCTGACTCCCACCGTCTCGTGACCTTGCAACCCCGCCCCCATCTGCTCAGGCGTCCAGGCTGCTTCTCTGCGCGACTGAGCCGCCACTCACGTTCAAGACGAGCCTGAGCCCATCCCTGGTCCTTGTGCCACCGGGAAGCCCTCAGTGTGGCCTTTCTGCTTTGACTCCAGGACAGGCCCCCCTCCCAGCCCCCAGGTAGTCCGAGCCACCGTCACCTCTCCCTGGACCCTGCAGACGCCTCCCCACCGGCCTCAGTGGCCCTCTATAGTCCACTGTCCCCACAGCGGTGAGATGACACTTCAAACATGCAAATCCGACCTTGTCATCTCTCTGCTCACTGTGCCCTGTGACTCCCCACCTAACTCAGAATAAATGCCAGGGCCCTGGCCTTGGCTGCAGGCCTGCGCCACCCGTGTCCCCTTTGTCCTCCACGTCCACTCTCCCCGCCTCCCCCTGCTCTGTGACCCGCAAGGCCGGTTGAGGTGGCCCACACCACCGGGCTCTTGCTCTGGCTTCGTGTCTGGTCCGCTAGTGGGGAGCCCCAGCAGGAGGCCAGCAGGACGGGGAGGGTGGTGGTTTGCGTGTCTCCCTCCCTCCCAGGGGGGTCACCTTGGCCTGGCTGTGCCTGACCTCCTCTCTATTCTTCCACTCCAGGAAGGTCTTGCCTGCCCCAGGGCCTTTGCACTTACTGCACACCGTATCTGGGATGCTTCTTCCCTGGCTCTTCCCATTCTAGCTCCTTCCATCTTTTAGTAAATAGTGGGGCCACAGACTGAGCTGGGGAAGACTGCGGGGGTTGGGGGGAAGGGCAGTTTTGAGAGCAAGAGAAACAGAAGCTTCCCTTCAGCCACATGGACCTGGGGTCAGAATGGACCTCCGGGGAGATGTTGAGTTGGTGTCTGGAGCTCAGCGCCCGAAGCTATGAGAAGGGTCTGAGCTGAAGGCAAACATCTGGATGGGTCTGCATCCTCCAGCATCATCACAGCCTCCACAACCCTCCCGTCTGTGGGTGGGTGCCCCCGCTCCCTCGTTAACCTTCAAAACACTGCCTGGTTAATTTCCCTTGTTACTCATGACATCCTAAAATTAACTTTATCCCTTATTAGACGATTCTACTTAGTGTTGTCTGTCTCTTGTCTGCCATTTTAACCACTGAATCCTAAGGATCTAGTGCAATCCAAAGTACACAGTAGGTATTTGGTAAATATTGCCCGAAAAAAATCAAAGACTTGATGAATATGTAGCCTGCACAAACACGCACACATTCATGCCCACACAGACGTCCATACACACGTACGCCCCCTCTGGCCTCCTTGCCTGACGGTGGGAATCTTTTGTCCAATTATAGGACACAGTTCTCTGGTAGTAGCTTCCACCAGAGCCAGCCAGGAGCCAGTGCCCACCCTGGTCCCCCGCTGACACCTGCTGAGTTAGAACAAGGGCTTCATTAGACTCTCCCTCCTCTGGGGAATGAGCATTGCCATCCCTCCATGGATTTATGCTCTGTCCTTTCAGTCTCCAATCCGAGAATGTCTGGGGAAGATTTATGGAAGAAATAACAGAGTGAAACCTGAGTTCCTGAGAGCTCGGGGACGTCAACCAGAGCATCTTGGGAGGGAAGGAAACCTTTCCACGATGGTAACTGTCACATGGACAATGTCACATGGTTCCCTGGGGAAGCTCTGCCCCCAGCTCCTCCGTCTCCTGAGGCCCCACTTGCCCTTCAAGGCCTGGCCCACTCCTGCCTCTTCCCCCTGGCCTGCTCTGCAGTTCCTGGTTCGCAGGAACGGGGGTCTTCTCTGAGCCCTGAGGCAGCCCTGCTGGACCACTCACTGAGGCTGTTATTTCCACTTAAATGTCCTCCCTCCTCCCCAGGCTCTGCCCTTGGACACTGCCTCCCTCCAGGGTCATCAGAACACTACTCGTGCCCACCAAAGGCCCAACGTTCTTCTTGGGGGTTGTTTCCTAACCAAGGGCTTAGCATCAAACAAGTCGCAGATAGGAGCACGTTATGTCACAATATACCTTAAAGGCAAAGCTACAACTTTGAACCTCTGTAAATACTGAAAAGGAATAAAATTATCCTCCAAGTCTTATAAAACACTTATTGTATCAAGGGCCCCTGGGTATGATAAAAATATACACAAATACATTAAAAAGATAACTCTCTGGAACCATAAATATGACACACAATTAACATACGGGCCGGAACAGACCTTAAACCTTTTATTCACGTGGATAAATCCTTGTCTTTCTAGAGTTTAGGAGGTTGTTTGGAGTGAGTTATCTGGCCCAAGAGCGTGACAAAAGCTGATTCAAAGCCTGGGCTTTGGAGTAAGTCAGGGTGTGTCTGGGGTCAGGTCCAGGTTTGATCTTAAGGGCTGCGTGACCTTAGGAAGATCATCAGAGCCTCTGCTCTTCAGCTTCCTCCGCTGGAGGAAATGGAAATAGTAGCAGCTGTTTTAATTTTAATGATAATAAAAAGTAAAATTTTCTCAAATTAAAAAAAAGGAAATAGTAGCAGGATCCTCCCCCTGGGGTTGCCCTGAGGATTCAGTGAAATCACATCACACATGTGGGGGGCTGACTCAGAACCCCCTGGATGTTCCTTAAATCAGAAGCCTTCCTGTTAACTTGGCTGTGATTGTCCCACTCCAGGGAGCTGCCCCCAACCCCCTGGCACTGCCACACTCCCAGGCACAGAGGCCTTGGTAGATCTTCATAAATATCAGAAATAAAAATATGCTCCTGGACATATATTTATATAAAGAGTATATTGATTACACAATGGGCCCTAAGGTAATAAAAATTACATAGAGCAGATTAAAAATACAACTCTCTCTGGCCCATAAATTTGACCTACAACTTGCACATGAGCTGAAGAAGACATTAAATATTTCATCAACGCTCGTTTGTAGGGGTTCTGAGACTTTAGAACAAGGTCCCCGTAGACTTGTCTGTCGCCCCCACTCTGACTTGCTTTTCTGGAATTTAGAATTTACCCTGCCGCTCTCCCTCCAGGGGTGCTTCCCATCTGCTCAGGACTGAAGGGAATCCATCCATTCACCTGATGTTTATGGAGCACCTGCTCTGTGCCAAGCAAGGTTCCAGGCACTGGGGATAAAACACTGAACAACAACAGCAGGAGAGATAAAAATCACTGCACTCTTGGAATCTATAGCCTAATCGAGTGAGGTAAAGACAAGAGGGAGGAAGGAAAGATGGACATTTGGGAGGGAGGGAGAGAGGAAGGAAAAATAAGCTCCATTGTGTTAAAGGTTTGCTCCCTGCTGGGATAAACGCATTCCTCATGCACTATCTCACTGGGAGTTCCCAGCAACCCATTAGGTGCAAGTACTGCGTGCTCCCCATTTTACAGATGTGGAAACTGAGGCCCGGGGATGTCAGAGACACCCGACTAGGGAGTGGTGGAGGCAGGAATTGAACTCAGGCCCGTCTGGATTCAAAGCCTCTCATAGGTCTGGAATAAATGGATGAATTCCAACGTGAAGGAATGAGTAAATGCAGAAACAGACACACACCACCCCAAGCAGGGATCCCATGAGGGCTTTTCAAAACCCATAGAGAGTCCAGGCCTCTTTCTACCTCCCCTTACCTACTTTCTAATTCCCAAGAATAATTCAGGATCAAGGTCAAGACACCTCATCCGTACCCCACCCCAAACCTCCTTCCTAAAGCATTTTGCCTGGATAATTGTGGTAACCCCTCCAACACTTGCCTAATTCTGCCCTCCCCACCCCCTACAGTTTATTCTCTACTCACAGCCACAGGAATCCATCGAAAATCCAAGTCAGGCTATGCCTCCCCTGCTCAGAGCCCTCCATGGCTCCCACCTCACTCACAACAAAAGCCAAGTCTCCACAGGGCCCGCAGGGCCCACACGTCCTGCCCCATGCCCCTGCCCCTCTGATTCCAGCTCCTGGAACGCTCCCCTCGCTCCCTCTGTTCCAGTCACATTTCCTCCCATGCACCAGACATGCTCCCCCTTTGGAAAGTTTGTCCTTGCTCTTCCCTCTGCCTGGAAAGGTCTTCCCCAGTATCCTCTGGCTCCCTCCATCAGCTCTGTCAGGTCTTTGCTTACATGTCTCCCCCTCTGTGAAGCCCGCCCTGATCTCCCACTTTGTCACTGCAGCTGTAATAGGGAAGAACAAATCAGACTCCTTATTGGATCTTTCTTTTACTTTAACCTTTGTATTCTTTTGCTTTCGCTACAAGTTAAGAATGTTGCCTAGAGCCTGAAATATACAGGCTAGCCCAGTCTCAAGGCTCTGATCTTTAAAGGTGTAACACTTTTCCATTCATTTAGAGATAAAAGTTGCAAAACAAAGAGTAACATTTGTCTTGTTGGAGGTTTATAAGAACATCGTGACCTGACCGCAAGAACAAAGGATTCCAACCCCAAGAAGTCTGCAACAACCAACCGCACCCCCTTTTAGTATAAAAGAAGCCTGAATTCTAACTCGGGTAAGATGGTTATTTGGGACACTAGTCCGCTATCTTGGTCTGCTGAATTTCCGAATCAAGTTGCTATTCCTTGCCCCAGCAACTGTCTCCTGATTTATTGGCCTGTCATGCTGTGAGCAGTATGAACTTGGACTTGGTAACACAGCCTCACCCTCTTCTGTCCTTTATTTTTTTCCCCATAGACCTTGTACTGTCTGACATCTTTCTTACATACCTCCATTGCTGTTTGTCTTCCTCTCAAATAGAACATCAGCTCAAGAGGGCAGGGATTTTTTTTCTAGTCCCTGCCTGGAATCCCTTTCACATCAATTAAAACAGAAACCAAACACCCAAAGCAAAAGCCTTCCCTCAGCATGTTCTCCGGGCCAGGTGTGGTGTCTGCCCCTTTCCTGCCAAGACTCTGTCAACAGGGCCCAGGTCAGGCCTTAGCGGCTGGCTCCAGTTGTCCTCTTTGTTTAATCTAATTTCTGTGAACATTGTTTCTCTGCCTGACTCACCCATACCTAATTCTATAAAGACTTCATTTGAGGAAACGGAGTTCCAGTTAGAAACCCGAAGTTCCTTGAGACAACAAATCTCTCCCATGTCTCGTCCAGTCCCCAGAGTGCCAAGGACAGTGCTAGGAGGGCAGGCAGTTGTGTTTACCTTGCTTACTTCTGTAATATCAGCACGTAGAACAGTAGCTGCTATGCGGTGGTGCTCCCTAAATGTTTGTTTGAATGGATGCAGAAGGGATAAGTGGCAGCTAAAGAGAGTGACTTTAGCCTGGGGCAGGGGGAGAGTTACATTTAAACTGAGACAGGAAGGATGAGAAAGAGCCACCAGGAAGGGATGTGGAAACGGCAAGTGCAAAGGGCCTGGGGCAAGACCGAGCATGGTGAGTCGGAGGAACAGCAAGGAGGTCAGTGTGGTTGCAGGGGAGGGTGTCACCTGGGGAGAGGAGGGGGAGATGAGTGTGAGAGGGCAGCAAGGGCCAGACCATGCAAAATGTTGGGGGCCACAATGGAGAGTTTGGATTTTTTTTTCTTTTTTTTTTTTAAAGATTTATTGATTGATTGATTGCTATGTTGGGTCTTCGTTTCTGTGCTAGGGCTTTCTCTAGTTGCGGCAAGCGGGGGCCACTCTTCATCGCGGTGCGCGGGCCTCTCACTATGGCGGCCTCTCTTGTTGCGGAGCACAGGCTCCAGACGCGCAGGCTCAGTAGTTGTGGCTCACGGGCCTAGTTGCTCCACGGCATGTGGGATCTTCCCAGACCAGGGCTCGAACCTGTGTTCCCTGCATTAGCAGGCAGATTCTCAACCACTGCGCCACCAGGGAAACCCGGGAATTTGGATTTTATTCTAAGAGCCATAGGGAGCTACTGAAGGCTTCAGAGTATAAGAGTGACATGATTTGATTTATACTTTTAAAAGTTTGTTCTGACTGCAGGGGGTGGGCATGGATTGAGGCAGGCCAGAGTGCACAGCACAGCCCAGGGCGGGAGCTGTTGTGATTATCTGGGAACACCGTGACAGATGATGGGGCTTGGCCTAGGAAGGCATATAAGGGTTCAGGCACACTTTGGAGATAGACTTGACATTCCAGCCTGTCTATATGGAGTCCACCTTGAGGTCTGGGAACAAAACCTCTGCTAACAGTGAGGTATGGCTGTGTCTGGAAATTCCGTGGGGACTTTGAGGGAAGGAGAAGTGGCTGGACCCAAATGCCATCACAACACAACCCTAATGGTCCCCAAATCCTACACCTTCCACGTGCTCCTGATGAGGTCTTCACCCCTGGCTTCCCCACTGGGCTTCCCTTCTCAAAGGACAGCCTCCCCTTGAGTCTGCACACAGCCATAAAGTTCATGTGTGTTTTGCTAATTGATATAAATGACTTGTCTTTCACAGCCCAGCATTGGCGCTGAGCACGTCCACATTAATTGGTTTGGAGGAGGAAAATTAAGTGCTTCAATTTGTCATTTTTCAAGATGAAAAATAGGAAAGGAGAAAATCACTCATTTGAAAGAGAGCTGCTGTGAGTAACTGAAACCCCCTTTGGGGAGGGGACAAAGGCTGTCTTGGGAAGGGGTCTGGACTCCTGTGCCGGGGTGGGGGTGGCGGGTAGCCCTAGGGAATGGGAGGTCGGAGCCACCAGCACCTCCAGCAGCCCTTCATACGCATAAAGTGTTTAAAAACAACAAAGTGCTTTTCAAAGGCAGCTCTCATCCAATTTTCACGGCTACCCTGTGGGTACCACTACTCTGGCCCAAGGTCGGACAGGGTCCTAAAGTTGCAAGGACAGAAAACTCAACTCCAAGAGATGTAAGCGAAAAGAAAATGTATGGGTTCATAGAACTAAAAAGCCGCAGGGATGGGGTGGGCCTCAGGTAGGGCTGGATGCGGGGACTCTAGTCAGTTTCTCCCAGCCTTCCAGGACTGTTCTTTCCCTCTTCGCTCACTCAGGGGAGATGCCACCTGCCAATGCAGCAACCTCAGAGGGAAGACCTTCTCTTCCTGGTGGCATCTGCAGATTTCTCAGAATTCACCTGGTTGGACCAACTTGGTCACATGCCCATCTCTGACCCAAACACTGGGGTCAAGGGGATTTGTTCATGGCCAGGATTACCCCCTGAGGTACCTTGGCATCAGTTAGAAAGGGTGCCCCTTTCTCTTGGAAGAAGAAGCCCTATGTCCTGTGAGGACACAGGCTTGGGGGGCAGGAATTTCAGCCCCTTCTGCAGGTACCACCTGCCCAGGTGTAACCAGTGGTCCTGGATATGCCGATTGCCAGGCCTGGGTCATGGACCCGCATGCAGTGGGTGTGGGGCTCCCCCCACTCAAAGCTCATGAGCAGAGAGTGCAGGATGGAGGTTCCCCAAAGGACAATCAGGGTGCTGTGCCCAGAAGGGAGAGTTCATTTCTCCCATTAACATATTTCTATAAAGCGCTAGGGCTATGCAGTGAAGACCATGGACCGAGATCCCTGCCCTCATGGAACTTCCAGCCTAGTTTGGGGGAAGAGACAAAACAGAAGTCCATGAATTTACTAGTTACATGTAATCATGACCACAGAGCTGTGGAGAAAAGAAAGCAGGACAGAGGACGGGTGGCAGCGTCAGATGGGGCAGCCATCCATTTTTCAAGCGGGCACGTGTCCCGTGTACCTCTCCTCCCTCATCCCACTCAGATTCTGCTCTCCAGGAAGCCTCCTCTGACTCTCTTTGTCCAGAGCCACCTGACTGGGCTTGGCGGAGTCAACTGGGCAGGACCCGTGTGGTCCATGGAAAGAGGGCTGTGAGCTGGCTGCTCAGCTCCCCGTGGCCCCCTGAGCCCGGGGCCATCCTGGGGTGGGGGAGAGAACTCAGCACTGCCCCATCCTCATGCCTGGTCGCAGACACCCAGGACACAGCCCTCCTGCAGCAGCTCCCTTCTGCGGGTCTGCTTGGACCCACCACTTCGATGTCCCCAGAGCAAACTCTGGGTTCTAGTAGTTGGGATTCTTCTGGTTGCCAGTGGCAGAACTCAATCCAAACAGGCTTAAGTGAAAAAAGAAAATTTACTGTCTCAGGTAAAGTCAGGTGTATTGGGCTTCTGACCCAGCTGGATCCAGGGACTCCAACAATTCAGTCATGACTCAGTCTCTCTCCATGTCTAGGCTCTGCTTTCCTCTGGGTTGGCTTCACTCTCAAGCAGGTTGTCTCCATGGAGTGACCAAGGTGACCGTCAGCAGCTCCCAGCTTCTGTCCCACCAGCCCAGCAGCCCCATTGCAGAGAGAGAGTCTCTTCCCACCAGATCCAGCAAAAGCCCCAGGGCAGGCCCTCATTGGTCCATTTTGGGTCACATGTCCATCCCACAGCCAATCTGAGTGTCCAAGAGGCTGGATGGGTCTGCTTGGCCACTCCTAGGTCACACGCCCACCCCAGTGTTGGGGGTTGGGGTCAGCCCTGCCCAGTTCACACAGTGGCTCAGTGTGAGGGAGGCCTGGTCCACAGAGGGAAATCAAAGGTGTACAGGGATGGACACTTAAACACAGAAATCATGGATGTCACTGAAGTTCCTTATCTCAGAGCAGGAGAGTGAGTCTGAGAGGTGGGACATGCCTCAGCCAAGGTCAAGATGCTCCAACCATCCAGAGAAGGGTTTTCAGCTTAGGATTTCACATGCAGTGGTGCCTGGGGGAGTGGCATCCTCATTCTTTTCCATCCATGACACCTGTGAGGTTCCCAGGAGGCATGGGGTCATGGGTGGAGGCCTCTCTCCAGAACCGCACCCCTTGTCTCATGAGGGCAAGCCTCCTGTGCACACCCCCAAAAGCAACCTGTGACATATGAGCGACCCCAGGAAGCCCGCCCTCCTCCCCAGGGGCTGCTGACACCCCACCAGTGCTCCACCCCCAGCTGGAGAACACAAATGAGCAGCATCTAATGCAGACTCATCCGTCAGGCTGCTTTCTTCCTCCCCAGCTGAGAGGACCCGCAGGGACACAGCAGGAGGAGGAGGAGAAGCTGCAGGGCAAGGAGTGTGGGGAGGGGGGTGGGGATGAGGGAAGGGAGGATGTTGGCTTCCCTCAGAGCTCCTCCAGGGCCCTGAGATCCCTCCATCACACCTGGGTACAAATCCACACCTCGCCCCCAATTGTGCTTGCACACCTGAGGGAGGGCAGGTTGTGGGGTGAGAGGTCAGGGCCATCCCGAGGGCTGGGCTTTATGCTGGGAGGATGGCCACTCCAGGAGGCCCGGGGTGAGAGCACCGAGGACGCTCAAATCCAGCCCCAGGAGCCTGAAGGCGAGCAAATACCTCTGTCCAGGGCTTACCCAGGGCAGGGAGGTGGTGGTGCTAGGACTTACTGCGACCCCAGGGGCTGGGATATTTTAGGAGACTACACGTGCAGTGGGTGTGCAAGTGTGTGCACGAGCAGGGCGTGCATGGGCCAGAGTGGGCTGGGCTTTGCTGCCCTTTGTGTACATGGGGGTGGAGCCTAGATATTGCAGGATCACAGCCTGTGCACAGGGATTATATGGGGCGTCTGATCTCAAGGGATGACACTCACCAGCCCCAAAGAAGTCTGTCTGAGGCAAATAGGACTGGAGTCCTCCAGCCTCACATTAATTTTTGTAATAATGATGATAATAAAATAGCTACCGGGCTTCCCTTGTGGCGCAGTGGTTGAGAATGTGCCTGCCAATGCAGGGGACACGGGTTCGAGCCCTGGTCTGGGAAGATCCCACATGCCGCGGAGCAACTAGGCCCGTGAGCCACAACTACTGAGCCTGCGCGTCTGGAGCCTGTGCTCTGCAACAAGAGAGGCCGCGATAGTGAGAGGCCCGCGCACCGCGATGAAGAGTGGCCCCCACTTGCCGCAACTAGAGAAAGCCCTCGCACAGAAACAAAGACCCAACACAGCCATAAATAAATAAATAAATAAACAAACCCAAAGTTTAAAAAATAAATAAATAAAATAAAATAAAATAGCTACCATTTACTGTCAATTACCACATGCCCGGCACTATTCCAACTACCTGAATACACGAGATCTCACTCAAGCTCCATCCCTGAAAGTCCGATTCAGTAGTATTTACCACCAACGACTTTGCTCTGACTCTATCCCCATGATCTACTGAGAACAAGTAGGTTGCTTAGCAACTAGCTTCTGGTTAGCCCCCCAGGGTCCTGAATATTGAATTATAGGGATCCTCAGTCTCGGATTTCAGGTGGCTGCAACTCCTTGGAGGAGAGGACAGCAAGAGGACCTTGGTTCAAATCCTGACAATGACACTTACTAAAAGATCTCAGGCAAATTACTCCACGTCTGTCCCCTCTTGTATAAATTGGAGATAATAACAGTCCCTGCCTTAGAGGGCTGTTTAAGGATCAAACAAGGTGATTTGTGATGGGGACTTGGAAGAATGCCTCACCCATAATTAGGGCTCAGTAAAGAGAGTTAATGATTCACTGGTATGAGGAGGAAGTGCCCCTTACTACATCTGGTCAGACCCACCTCCCCATTTCCTGTCACCCCCTCCACCCCCCTTTACCTCCTCCTCCCCCCCTCCTGTCACCCCTTCTATTTTTGTCCACTTCCCCACCTCCCCTGTCACTCCCTCCATCTCCTAGGTAACAGGAGGGGGCGAATTTCTAATATGGACAACAGGCCATGTCACCTCCTCATCAAAAGCTCCTTAATGTCTCCCCGTGGCCTTCAAGGTCAAGTTCAGGTTCCTCACACTGGTCTATGAGGTCCTGCAGCCCCCTCCCACTTCACCTCAGCCCCACGGGAACTTTTTCATTTCCAGACTCATCTAGCATCAGGGCTGTTGTTTCTTGCTGTTCCCTTTGCCTGGAACAGCCTTCCCCAGATATCACTGTAAGTGACTCCCTAAGTTCATATGGGTCTCTTCTCAAATGTTACCTCCTCCAAGAAATCTTCCTTGAGCATCTGCTCTAAGGTAAACCACCTCCTCCCATTCCCTTTCTGTCCCTACCAGCCTGTGACTCATTTCTCCATGTCACTTCTTGTGATCTGAAACGGTCCTAGTCTTGAGTTTGGGTTTTTGTTGTCTGTAAGAGGTATTTGGGGCTTGGATGGCATAGTCCAGACAAAGTAAGTCAGAAAGGGAAAAAAGGCAAGTCTTAGGGCCTAGACTGGGGTCCCTCTGACTGGCTGATGGAAGGGAAAGCTTTGCTGGACCCCGATGAGCCAGCCGTGGGGTCCTCAGACACCAGAACCAATCACTGCTTGCTAAAGGCTTTGCTAGGTCATCATGGAGGCTGAATCCTCTCTCCGGCACCTTATGTGGCAAAAAAGGACAAAGCCGGCCGCCCACCCAACCTGTCAGATTTCTCCTGGAAAGCAGGAGGCCACCACCTGGTGAATAATTCACCTGCAGTCAGCAGCCCCAAATGCTGCGTTGGCAAAAAGCAAAACAGCCTGCGGAACCGTTTCTTATTTTCAATCTGTTCCAAACCAGGGTCTGAAGCTCCTACTTTCCCATCCTACTAGTTTTGGAGGCAATTAGCTGCTGGGTGTTCTTGCCCGCCAGCTCTCTGTGTGTCCACTTGTGCACTCATTCCTGCCCAAATCTGCCGGCTGTGGAGAGCTTTGTTAATCTGCTCTTAAACTACAATGTTTAACCAGCCTCTTAAATGATAGAGGCATTCGTGCATAAACGGCACATGGTAAGCCGCCCCTTGGGACACTAACCTGATTTATTTAAGATGCCGTAACTACCAAGCTTTATATATCAACATCTTTAACACAAAAATATATGATCTAATCTCCTCCCACCGCCCCGCCCTGCAGAAGAAGGACAGCTTAGATGAGAGGTAAAGCACCTGGAAGACATCACCATGAAGGGCGAAAGAAGCCAGTTTTAAATATTTTTAATGAAACCAGGCCAGCCAACCAAAACTTGTTTTCTCCAGCGTTCGCCCAAGGACGTGTGGAAAAAAAAACAGACCCAATTTCTTTCCATGACCAAACCTTCCCAACACGCTGGGCTGGGGGTAAGGTCACCCTGACACCTCTCTCTGTGACTCTAATGAGCTGGGGAGGGCCCCCTCCAACCACAATGATGGGGCTTAAATGCCAGTGCCAGAACCATACTGCTAGCCAGAAACTCAGCGTTCCCCAAGCGTCATCCATTCATACACACTCCCTTCATGATTGTTGTTTTGGGGCCATTTTAATGTACTACTTGGAATATCATTTAATATTCTTCTTTAAATGGACTCACTCTGTAAAATTTGAGCCTCCAACCAAGCAATATTGTCTGTGGAAGCATGGATTTGATGTGCTAGTTTTACACATTTTTCTTTAAAACTTTAAAGAACAAATAGTGGAATAAATGATACTTGAGGGCATGCCAGGTTCTACTGGTGTGTCCCTGCAGTGCACTTGGAGAATGCCGAATGGACACCATACTCCAAAGTTCAGAGCAAACAGTACTGACTGGGACTCAGAGGGTGTCTGGTACTTGGAAGATTCAAAGATGGAAGCCATTGTGTCTGGGAGCCATTGTACACAGCGCCCCCTTCAGACCAAATACCTGCAGCGCCTCCCCTTCTGGGAAGGCTCAGGAGCACTGCTGAGGATGGAGAACTGAGATGATTTCTTCATGTATGTTTTGTTTTGGTTTTAATTATAGGTAAATAACTAGATTTTGTGATGGCAGGAATTCTTTGGGAAGGTAGAGGGAGGGAGGTTGGAACCGTGAGAATAAAGCCAGAGTCTGTAAACCCAGGGTTTGACTTAAATCTGTGTCTGGCCACTGTCATCTCTCACCTGGACTATTGTCCAAGTCTCCTAACTGGTCTTCGGGCCTCCATCACCCTGTGTATCCCACTTGGCAGCCAGGGGCCCTTAGATACATTTAGTTGGATCATCACTCAGAATCCTCTAGTGGCCTAACCTCTTGCATAGAATAAAAGCCGAAGTCTTCACAATGGCCCAGAAGGCCCTACATGGTGTGACCACCCCCAACCCCATCCTCTCTCCAACCCCACTTCCTACCACGCCCCCTCCTCACTCCCTCTGCCCCAACTGCACAGGCCTCCTTACTGCTTCTCAAAATCGTTGAAGCTGCTCCAGCCTCAGGGTCTTTGCACTTGCTGGTCCCACTACCTGGACGGATATTCCCCATTATCTGCATGACTTGGTTCTCTCACATCAGTCTCTGCAGATGTCCCCTCCTCACAGAGGCCCTCCCTGGCCCCCAATTCAGGAGAGCCCCCATTGCTATCTAATGACTCAGTCTGCTTGCTTCTCTTAGTACATATATAATACAACTACCTCTACTGTCTGTCTGTCTGTCAGTAAATGAGGGGACCGTTCTCAAAGAACACACATGAAACAAAGTGGTCGTAGCCCCTGGGCTGAGGAGAGAGCAGTGGGTAGCAAGTGAAGGGCTTTGTGTTATTTAAAGTGTAATTGTATTATTCTTGTAATTAAGAATATTGGGGGAGGGGTCAGTGGAATCAAGGAAATCTGGGTAAGAACCAAGGTGACAGGGGCTCCGCAGACATGTCTCTTAGCTAGCGAACAATGCTCAGCAGGGAGAGCCTGGGATGTGTCAGCAGACGGGGCGGGGTAGGGACCCACTCTCAATGCAGGGACCACAGGCGACTTTGAATACTAAATAAGAGGTGACAGTCTGGAGGCTCCAAGAAGTATTTTGTTAGGATTTTATGATGCTTTCAAAACTGGAATTACTTGCCCATATTTCAAAAATTAGGAGATGTTTGCATAAAGGTCTAGGTCTCTGTCTTCTCTTGAAGAGATGTGTGGTCACAATCAGCTGAGAAACTGTCAGGCCCTTTGAATGGGCCATGGACTCTCCCATTTACCGCAGTCCCCACCTCTCCCTACTGCCTCTTCAACTCTGAGGCTAAGTGACCTTGATCACCATATTTGGGTTGTTATATTTCTTCTTATAGCGTTTAGAGAGAGCTAAAGTATGTCTTTATCAAGACACATTTATAAATTAGCTGTCAGCTTTTTTTTTAACTGAGAAGTTTTGCATCAAAGCACACTTCTGGCCTTGCTTGAACAGTTGGAAGACCTGTCTCCTGCATCCCCCTTTCCATATGGGATGGCTAGGGGAGGTGTACCAAGGGCTGCTTTAGACGGGGCACATACTCACCACTCCACCCCAGGCCCTGTTGTCCCCAGTTCTCTAATTCACATTACCTCCACCCACTGGCCTCTAAAAAGTTTGCAACCTCTGGCTCCAGCTGAAGAGATCAGATAAATAAATCCTGCACGTGTTCACAGGAGGCAGAGAGGCTGCAGGGCTGGGGCAGTTTCAGGTAGAGACTGGACAGGCAGGGGGTCGGGGACCATGAGCTCGGGCCACAGGTGGGGAAGCATGTGTGTCTTGTACCATCCTCCAGCCTCTGGTGTCCACCTGCCAGGCTGGAATTTAAGTGACAGCCCTCATCTGGCCCCCAAGTGTTCCTGGAATGCCCACAATGTCATCGCATCAGATAGTGAGCTGCCAGCTCATGGCAACACCTGTTTAAAAGCCACAGGAGGCTGGACCCCATCAGACCGACTGCCTCGAATAGCTCTCTCCCCAGCAGGAGGGCAAAAGGCCTGGGGGACAAACAGCCAAAATTGGAGGCCACATATGGGCCCATGGACTCCTCTGTTTCCCGAGCAATTACGTTTGATTCCCCTCCTCACGTTGGAACGTGCTCACTGCTGTCAGTTGGCAACAACTGCCGTGCCTGCAACTCAATCCAGAAAAATCCACTGGATTCCCAGGACCTGCTTCTCAGACAAGGTTTCCTCATGGTGGTGGCAAAGGGGGAACCATTCCTGACCCTTGGCTATTACAAAATAAAGTCAAATGTAACTGCCAGTTTTAGCTACCAAAAAGCCAAGGCTCGAAATTGGTTCCTAAACCCAAAATCAATTAAAGCAGATGTCGAAGAGGCAGTATTGGAATTTCAGTAATGAACATTGGACTGAAAAATCAGAAAAGTCGTGCAGTAAATTTTTTTTTTCCCTCTGCCTTCTGCTGGCTCTGGTTGCAGAAGCTTCGGGGAGAACATTCTACTCCAGTCTTTCTGAACCGAGGGGAGGTGCCCTGGGGAAGGGCGGGTCGCAGGTATAACAGTGGCCCTCAGTAGTCCTGGTCATTTCCATTTCCTCTCTGAGAGAGACTCCACCCAGAACTTGTCCTTTCCTGACTCTCTCACTTGTGATTCAATAAAGCTCTGTCCTCGGCAGCAGGATTTCTGTTCAATGAGGCATAGCCTGTAAAGGGTGTTTCCAAGTTCGGGGGAAGTTGACCAGCCACTGGCCCGGTGGACAATGCCTTACTGTCCATCCTCCCCGCCCCCCCCCCATCTGTCTCTCCTCCCCAAGTCTCCCATATCTGTAACCAGCACCACCTTCTGGCCAACAGCTCAGCCAGAAACCTCAGAGTCGTCTTTGATTCCTCCTTCCCTCCCCTCCCACTTGTAATCCATCAACAAGCCTTGCTGACCTTCAGAACAGAACCTGCCCATTCCCCACCCCTTCCCTCTGCAGCACCCCCATCATCTCCCACTAGGACACCTGGTCTCCCTGATTCCAATCTTGTCCCCAGGTCCCTTTCCAACTGCAGCCAGAGGGAGCCTTTGAAAACGCAAATCAGATATGATTCACCTGCTAAGAGAATGTCAGTGGCTTTCTGATGTTCTTAGAATGAATCCAAATCCTCTTGCGTGGCCCACCAGGCCTTGCCTGATGCCTTCTTTGCCGGTGGGTCTGCCCTTATGTCAGCCCTCACTCCCCTGCCTCCAGGGCTGAGAACTTGGGGAGGAGCGATTGGCCAGGCCTGGGTCACAGAGTTAGTATGTGGCCTTTCCATGTACACTGAAGTGTTCTCATTTAAGGAAATTCTCGAAGGCAAAGAGTTTGGGGGGGTGTTAATCTAGTTTCGGGGGCCCCACTTGAAATTGGCAGTCTAAGAGGATCTCTAAAAGGAAAGATTTCTACCTGGTGTGGACACTCGGGAAAAATGAGTCATGGTGAAGCAATGCAGAATATTCTAGGGTATGGGGTCTGAGTGTATCCTTAACCCATAGACACCAAAGCCACCACCATATGGTGCCTATATAAGCGTGGTCTCAACGTTAAAAGCCTGTGACTCACACCTGAGAAATTTCTTCTTTTCCCCATCTCCAACCTACTGATTAGGTCAAGGAGAAAGTCTCAGTGAGGAGCGACTGCATCTTTAATGCCTCTCTTCTTCTCACTCTCATAAATAAAGTCTTATCAGCCATCATGGGAGGGAGTAACTTGCTGAAGATTAATAACTGTTTTCATTGTACTTGGTTTTACACCAACCTTCTCCTTATTTCAGTGGATATTGGTTTCCTCTTCTCAGTCAGGATATACTACCCATTTTAAAACAAAATTATTTAAGCGTAAAAACACAAAGTCCAGTCCAGAAAAGTCTGAATGGTAGAGGAGGCACTGGGTTATTGCAAAACCAGCACAACTGCATGTGCCTGGCTGATGGTAGGGAACCTAGAGCTATGTTGGTTGTCCCTCAAGGCAAGAGCTGTGAATCATTCTGAGTGTCCCAGGCCTGGCCAAGAGCTGGCCCCCAAAGATTCATCTGGGTTGAATTAAGCCTGTAATACCTGTCCACTGGTGTCCCGGAAGAGTCCACCACTGCCACAGCCTTCCTGACAAAGGACCGAAGATCTGGACCCTCCCCGTGTTACTCTCTCCCCGCAGGGAAAGAAGACTCCATCCACAGCTCCCTCACAGTTAGGAAACAGGAGGAGCCCCTCTTCTTGCTGCTCCCCAACCAGCCCCAAATTAGGGGGAATGACGGTTCCCCTGCCCCTGGGACTGTAAGGAAGCCTGGGTGACCTTGGTCTAGAAGTCTCCAGCCCAGAGAACCATCAGAACTGTGGCATGGATAAGCAGAAAATAGCAGTGACACAATTTTCCCCAGACCTCCACCTCTGCATGCCAGACTTACCCAGCTGTGAGAAAATGTGACCTTTGGTGGGAGGGCAGCATAATTGACCTGGGTCTGTTTAGAGGTTCAGAAGGCCTATCCCCCCTTCCCATTCCCCCTCTCCTGGAAGGAGTTTGGCCGCCTTCAAAGGCCAGTTCAGCTGCTGGAGAGGAAGTCCCAGCTCTACTGGAACAGGAAAGGCTCGCAGGCACTGATCTAAAGGGTGGACTGCCAGATGCCACAGAAGTGAGGGGCTCTAAGACGCATCTACTCCCTGAATTTGGCTTCAGAAATGCTTACTCGGGGTGCAGGGATGCATGGGTACAGACATTCCCAGCAACATTACTCATAACAGTGAAAGATAATCTTTCATATGGAAACAACTCAATATCAATGAAACCAAGAGACTGGTTAAACAGTGCGGTGGTTAAGAGCATGGGTTCTGGGTTCAAATCTGGGCTCTGTCATTTCCAATAAATACATATGGAAATTTATATACCTATATACCTATCATGTACAAGTATACACACATGCACAGATATATTTTCAACCATCCACGATTTCTCTTGTTCTGCTCTCCTCTTTGTCTATATCACACCCACAGCTCCCTTTCTTAGACCAGCATATTTTGTTCATTTCCATCAACAGTCATCAATGCAAAATTATAACCCAAGCCTAAGATTTAGCCTATTTTGACCACAGATTCGCCAACAAACATTTATGGATCCCAAGAGAGAAGTTTTGGTGTTCAATCACCAACCTGGTATTTCAGGTAAAAATTCTAGGAGATGCCCTCGCTCTTTCTCTAGACCTTGATCCCCCAAACACACAGCAAGTCTGGCCCCTTCTCACCATCATCCGGGCTCTGCCAGGCCCCAGCATCACCTCTCTGATTGTTGACGTGGCTTCGTCCGAGGTTCCCTGCTTCGGCTCTCACCCCTGACGGTTCTTCCTCCACGTGAAGATGGAGGGGTCATGTTGAAACCTAAGACGGGCATGTCCCTCCTCTGCTTAAAACCCCCTAACCCACGCCTCTTTCCCTTAAAATAAAACCCAAACCTCACCACAGCCCATGGGGTCCCACGTAACGTGGCCCCTGCTGCCCTCTAAGGTCACATCCACTTTGCAAAGTTCTGCCTGGAAACAAAACTCCCACCACAGTATTTATGGCCTGGAAACAACCTCCCTGCCCCCGTGGCCTCACGCAGCCCATTCTAAATGCCACCACGTTCTCATGTGCCAAACTGTCAATGTAAGCCCTGGGCTCTGATTGCTTTCTAGCTGCAAATTCTTTTAGAAAGCTTCCTGGGAAACATCTATATGCATGATCATTAATACACATTGTTATATGAGGAGCTCCTTGGCCCCATACTCATCATTTACTCTTGGCAGCTGGAAGACTGAGTCATGATTTTAATAATGAATCTTCAAAGGCCACAGATTTGCAATTGTATCATCACCACAATTTAAGTGTTCATTGCAAATTCTTACCTAGAAAATCTTTATATTTTCTACCAGCAACAATATTCTAAACTTGAATGCCCTTTGACAGTAGACAGAGGCTAAAGGCCCACCCCCTACCTGATGGCTGGCTGGCACTTCTTACCATACCCATGAAAGCCTCTAGGACCTGTCTCTCCAATCTCATGTTCAATTCCCTTCCCAGGCTCTCTATGCTCCAGCCACACCTGCCTTCTTATTTCTGCCCCAGGGCCTTTGCACATGCAAAGACAGTTCCTCTGAAACCTGCCAGAATCACTGAACTTCTATCCAGCATCTCCAGTTGTGGAGAGCAGGCAAAACAGGAGCTGGAGGGGGCTGTGCTTTGGTGATCTCTTGCTTCTTTCAGGATGGGGGAGCTGTGTTTTGTTGTTTTCTTTCTGTTTCCCCTTGCCGCTATATTCACAGATCTAAAGGAAAAGAATCAGGTGATATTTTCACAAAGGCAGACCCAATGCCAGCCCTCGGATAATGATTTATATAACATCTTCCGGCATGAACAACGAGAGTTTCTTTGAACAGTTGAAGCTTCAGCGGAGCAAAGACTTAGCTCTGCTGAAGTCGGAAGAAAAATATTTGCAATTTTCTTGGTCAATAGACTGGTAGAAAAGTCTTTGGAGACCACTTCTGTAGACAGAATTTCTCCTCCAGGGCCCTGCTAGATGTGTTGGTGGCAGCCCAAGACCCAAGTCAGATAATCAGCCTGTCTCTGAACCATCCACCCAATGGGGATGTGTATGAGGGCCCCCTGTCAACAGATCCCATAACAAAAATCATTGCTAGTTTTAAATTCCGGGGACGGCAACGGCCACCTAAGGGGTCTCCTCACTTACCCCCAACCTCCTGCCCCCACCCTCCATTCTCCCCAGGGCAGCCAGCAGGATCGTTCTAAAATTCAAATCCAAACATACAACTCACAGGGCCTGGACTAGGTGAGACCAGGGAGGTGCTCAGGGCACAGGTTTGAAGGGGCACCCACTCCAGATGGACAGGCGCAAGGCACTCAGCTCACCTGAGTCCCATACCTGTCATTCACCTGCTCAGACCCTCCCCTGGCTTCTCATGGCTTGGGGTACAAAATGCAGACTCCCCACCAAGCCCTATGGGGCGGGTGTGATCCGACCCCTGCCCACCTCTCCCCGGTCCTCTCAATTGCTCTCCAGGCCCGTGGCTTCTTTCTGTCACTTGGACAAGTCAAGCTTGTTCCTGCCCCAGGGCCTTTGCACTTCCTCTTCCTTAAACCTGAAAGAATGTTTCCCCAGATTCTGTTTGATGGGCTCCTTCTTCTCTGTCAAGTCTTGGCACAAATGTCGCCTCCTTGGAGAGGCCTGCCCTGACTGCCCTACCTGAGGTGGTGCCCCCGCCCCAGGCACTCTCTGTGTTTTATAACCTGTTTTATTTCCCTCATAGTCCCTACTACACCTGCAATTACCTTATTTATTGCCCAGTTCTTCCCATGGGAGGGTCAGCTCCACCAGCGCGGGAAGTGGGCCTGCGTTACTCACAGCTCCGTCCCCAGGACCTTGCACAGTGCCTGGCACAGAGCCAGTGCCAAATATATATTCAGATACATTGAAGGAATGGAGATTTTTATTAAGGTCCTTTGAGTTCTCCAGTGAGGGAGGCTGGGCTCCTCAAGGCTGTGCTATAACCTGGGTCTAGAAGCTCAGAGGCCTCCCTCCCCTGGTCACCCTCCATGGGTCACCAAGGACAAGTTCTTGGAACCAGAAGCTCTAACAGCAGGGGCACCATTTGGAAAACCACAGCCAGGGCGGGGTGGTTGTCCTGCTTCTCCCGCCCCATTGCTCCTCCCCCTCCTCAGCGCTGCTCTGTGCCTTGGGAGAGACTCACCTCCACAGGCGGCTCACCCCTGCTCTCCTACCCTGTGGTTTCTGGCTGTGTTTGGCCCTTAGGAAGAGGCAGCAGCTTAGACAGGAAGGAGACAGCGTGGGCAGATCCCCTTTCTGGGTCGTGATGTGGCAGTGGCTGAGATCCTCTTCCTGTGGCCTCAGCTCCACATGGCAACCCTCTCCTACAGTAACTCGCCTGCTCCTAGCTCCCTCAGGGCTAGGGCCAGTGAGGGTTTCCCTCAATTTCTAGTCCCTGGGCTACTAGCCCTGTGATCCTGGGAAAGTTACTTCATCCCTCTATGCCTTACCATCCTGATTATATATTGAGTGCAATAATGTTATCTTCCTCATTGGATCATTGTAATGATTAAAGAGTTAATACCTAGGAAGTGCCTAGAACAGTGCCTGGTTGTATAATGGGCACTCAATAAGGGTTGGGTATTATTATTATTGTTATTTTATTACTGCCATTTCCGGTGTTAAACACTCTACTTGCAGTATGTCATTGGATTTTATGAGGCAGGCACTCTGCTCAAACTGGTAAAGTGATGATACTAGTAAACTGTGATAAGTTATCAGTATATGTAGAACAACCATTAAGGAAATCTCTACAAGGAGATATACTTAAAAACACCATAGATAAATAAAAATGAAATACTAAAACTTGTTCAAGTAACCCACAAGAAGATCAAAAAAATGGAAACCAGAAAGAACAAAGAAAACAAAAAATATCACACTTAAGCCCTATCATATCAATAATTATATTAAATGTAGATGATCTAAATATACCAATTGAAACACAAGGATTGGCAGAGTGAATTTAAAAACATGTCCCAATTTTATGCTGTCTATAAGAAACTCACTTCAACTATAACTAGAGAGGCAGAAAGAAACCAGTAGCAGGAGAATTCTTGGAACTTTAGCAAGGAAAAAAGAATATTGGGATGGGTGAAAAATAGGTGTTAGTAGACTATTCTTCACTTCATGAGTTTCTTAAATCATATATGATGGTTGAAGCAAAAATAATCACATCAATGATGTGCTACTCATATGAAACACTTCAGACAATTGTATTTTTTTTTTTTTAATATTGGCAAATCAGATCCAGCAGTGTTTTTTTAAAATTTTATTTATTTATTTATTTATTTATGGCTGTGTTGGGTCTTCATTTCTGTGCGAGGGCTTTCTCTAGTTGCGGCAAGTGGGGGCCACTCTTCATCGCGGTGTGTGGGCCTCTTGCTATCGCGGCCTCTCTTGTTGGAGAGCACAGGCTCCAGACGCGCAGGCTCAGCAATTGTGGCTCACGGGCCTAGTTGCTCTGCGGCATGTGGGATCTTCCCAGACCAGGGCTCGAACCCGTGTCCCCTGCATTGGCAGGCAGATTCTCAACCACTGCGCCACCAGGGAAGCCCCCAGACAATTGTATTTTTAAAGTGGGAAGGGTAAAGGGAAGGCTTCTTACTTAACGTGCAGTGTTAAAACATTGATAGCAGTATGCTAAGTTGTGTACATGCATACTGTAATACCTAAGCAACCACTGAGAAAAATATACAAAAATAAAACACAGTAAAACATTATAAAGAAATCAAAATGAAATTTTAAAAAACATTCAAAAACCCTCAGGAAGGCAAGAAAAGAGAAACAGAGGGAACAAATTGAAAATAAAAAATAAAATGGCAGGCTTTAGCCCTAACCCATCCGTAATTAAAGTGTAAATGGCCTAAATGTATCAATTAAAAGAGAGAGGCAGAATGGATTAAAAAATACCAATCAAATACATGCAGTGTGCAAGAAACTCACTTCAAACATAACATAGGTAGGCTGAAAGTAAAAGAATGGAAAGTGTGATATAAACATTACTTTAATAAAAGCAGGAGTGGCTATGTTGGTATTCGATTAAGTAGATGTCAGAGCAAAGAAAATTACTAGAGATGACAAGAGACATTGTATAATGATAAGAAGATCAGTCCACCAAGAAGATATAATAATTCTAAATGTATGTGTGCCAAACAACAGAGCTTCAAATTACAGGAAGCAAAAACTGATGACACTGAAGAGAGAAACAGATAAATCCACAATCATAGCTGGAGACTTCAACATCTAACATATCAGTATTTGACACCCTATCTCAGTAATTTCCATATCTAGCAGACAGAAAATCAGTGAGGATATAGTTAAACTGAACAGCACCATCAATCAACTGGATCTAATTGACATTTATAGATTACTTCATCCAACAACAGAATACACATCTTCCAAGCCCACATGGAACGTTTACCAAGGGAGATGACATCCTGGTTTATAAAGCAAATCTTAACACATTTAAAAGAATTCAAATCACAAATAGTATATTTTCTCACCATAATGGAATCAAACTAGGAATGAAATCAACAACAGAAAGACAACAGGAAAATCTTCAAACATATGAATATTAGCGCACTTCTGTATAACTCATGAGTCAAAGTGGAAGTCTCAAAGGGAATTTTAAAAATGCATAGAACTGAATGAAGACGAAACTACAACATATCAAAATTTGTGAGCTGCAGCTAAAGTCACACTGAGAGAGAAATTTAGAGTACTAAATGCATACATTAGAAATAAGGAAAGATCTCAAATCAGGAATCTAAGTTCCTACCTCAAGAAACTAAAGATGAGCAAAGTAAACCCAAAGTGAGCAGAAAGAAGAAAATAATAAAGAAAAGAGCAGGATTCAATGAAATTAAAGACAAAGACAACAGAAAAAAAAAAATCAGTGAAACAAAGAACAGCTTCTTTGAAAAGATCAATAAAATTGACTAACTTCTCGGCAAGACTGACAAAGATAAAAAGAGAGAAGAAAGAAATCATTAATACCAGGAATAAAACAGAGTATCACTACAGACCATATAGCCATTAATGGGCTAATAAGGGAATGCTATGAAAAACTTTATGCTCGTAAATCCCATACTTCAGAGAAATGGACCCATCGTTCAAAACCACAAACTACCAGACTCAATCAAGATGAAATAGGTAACCTGAATAGTCCTAAAACTATTTATGAAATTGCTTTTGTAATTAAAAAGCTACTGAAAAAGAAATCTCCAGATCATTTCCCTGGATAATTTTATTTAACATTAAAAAAAAATTAACATCAAATTTACACAAAAAGTTTTCTGATGTTCCAGAAAATGGAAGAGGAAACACTTCCCAGCTCATTTTATGAGGCTGGTATTACCTTGATACCAAAATCAGACAAAAACAATACAAAAATAGAAAACTACAGGCCAATATCTCTCATGAATTTAAACACAGACTTTTCAAATATATTAGCAAATTGAATACAACAATGTATAAAGAGAATTTTATAACATAAGCAAGTGGGATTTTTTTCCAGGTACGCAAGACTGGTTCAACAGTCAAAAAAAAAAAAAAAAATCAGTATCATCCAAACATATCAACAAGCTAAAAAAGGAAAATCATTTTAGTTGAAGAAAAAGCATCCATTCATGATAAAGATACCCAGAAAACTAGGAATAGAGGGTAACTTCCTCAGTCTCATAAAGAGCATCACAAAAACTCCATAGTTAATGTCATCCATGATGGGGAAAGACTGTATGCTTTTCCTCTAAGACCAGGAAGAAGGCAAGAAAGTCCATTTTGCCAATTTTATTGAGCGTGATACTGGAAGTTCTAGACAGTGCAGTAAGGCAAGAAAAAGAAATAAAACATATACAGATAGAAGAAATAAAACTGTCTCTATTTGCAAATGACGTGATTTCCTACAGAGAAAATCCCAAAGAATTTACCAAAAAACTCCTACAACTAGTGAGTTCAGAAAGGTCACAGGATACAAAACCAATACACATAAATCAATTGCATGTCTATATACTAGCAATGAAAAAATGGAAACTGAAATTAAAGCTGCAGTCTTGTTATACTTACTCCAAATAAAATGAAATACTTGAGTATAAAATTAATAAAATATGCACAAGATCTACATGATGAAAACTACAAAATGTTGATGAAAGAAATTAAAGAAGAACTAAATAATTGGAAAGAACCTCTTTTACAGCATGGAAGATTCAACATAGTGAAAATGTCAATTCTCTCCTAATTGATTTATGTGTTGAATGCCACTTCTACTAAAAATCCCAGGAGGTTTTTTGGTAGACATAGACAAGCCGATGGGCTTTCAACTCTGTCTCTGCCAGTGCCATCAGGAAGGGAAGTTCCTACCTAGCCTCTTTCTGCTGGTGGGTGGAAGAACAGGAGCTGTGGGGTCTGGGTGACTCTCTGCCATGGGTAGAGGGTTGGAAGAAGGTGGGCCTGGCTCACCTTCCATTGTTGAATGGAGGGCTGGGGGGACACCAGGTCTGAGTTACCCTCTGCCATTGGGTGGAGGGTCAAGAGATACCAGATTTGCTGGTCCTCCCACGGTAAGCAGAAGGGCCTGCATGCTGAGGGTGGATGTGGGGTGTGGGATAGGCCAACCCCTAGGCTGGCAGAGAGTGGAAAAGAGGATGACTTTTTAGCTGCCTGATTCAGAGGTATTTAATGTGGTCCCTGAACTACCCTAAATTGTGGAGATGATTCTCTAATCCTTATGTTTCTCAGTAGCCCCTGCTCCACTCCTTGGGAAACGTTCTGGGATGCTTGGCACTTAATAATGGGTACAAAGGGACCACCTAACAGTGGCTGTCCCTGGTGCCTTCAAATATTAGGCCACTGAATGGTAAAATATTATTGAGATAATTATCCAAAGTGCTCTACAAATGACAATCCAATCAGCAGGTGCACTCCAGGCCTCGTGGGCATCCTCTGGGGTTGGCTTTACAGCTCTGCATGACGCAGGTCCTGGGGATGGTGCTTGAATGTGTGTTGCATCCTGGGCAGATGGACACACAGACACGCACACACATGGACACACAGGACACCACATGGACACGCTGTCCTCCCCCAAGGCCAGGCACTTTACAATCGACTCGTGGATCAGCCAATACTTAGAATCCTATTAGAGTTTCAGGGAAAAGTCCTAAGTTCAAATGAAATACATGTGTGCCCTTCCCACTTACCTCTCAGCCATGGCAGTTTTGCCAACATCGTGCATTTATGTCTGTAAACTTGGCTTGAAGGAGGCAGATGCTTCACGTGCAAATGTCCAACATGCCATCAGCCAAGCCTTCCCGCCACCATCTCCTCTCAAGTTGCTTATGAGGACACTAAATTACACACCCAGACAGGCTGTTGTGATGTGTTCTCTCCTCCACACGTGGGGCAAGCACAGCTGGGAGGATCTCTCTCACCAGGTGAGTGGTCTTCAGTCTGTCCTCCCCACCCCCTTTCTACATGGAATGAATGGCTTTGATTTAATTAAAACCTTCCAGTGGTTCTGTAATGGATAGTGGAGATGCAGTAAGAAATCCCCTTCGCTATTAACTACAAGATGAGAGTAACTCTTCCTGATCCATGGAGAGGTGCCAGGTGTCCTCCAGGGAAAGCCCATCCTCCCTGCTTCTCTGGCCCCCAGAGAACCCGCTCAAGAGCAGCCTCCCTTCTTTCTCTGCCCCAAAGGAAGGGAGAGCGGCACTGTGGGAAAGAGGCAGGGGACAGATGGAGGGGCACGCGGGAGGGTGTCCCGACACGCACAGATGTACAAATACCCAGAGTCAAACGTAAGCTGAATGTAATGACTTGGTTAATTAAATATTGACTTTTAACTCAAAAAGTGATTACAACAAGCCGCAGGAAAGGCTGTCCAGAGAGGAGAGGGGGCAGGGAATGATTCAGAACTTTCAGGAAGATGGGGGAGGAGAAAGGGGATTGTCAAAATGGGCTTGTCCTACTGTGTGCAGGGGATGTGGTCTTCAGTCTCTAGGCAGGTGGGGAATTGCAGACAGAGGTCATTGGGCAAAACTAGGATTTGTGGCTGTCTCCTTACTTTTAGACAGCATCTCTCCTCTCAGCTGCCCTCCAAGTGGACCTGGCATTTCGGGCACTCAGCAACTATTGATAGATTCTGTTCGTCTGAGTTTTTCTGGAACATAATGCAGTACCTGGCAAGAGGGAGCGCTCTATAAACACTTGTAGAATGAATGGATGAACTACTGTACAAACAATGGCAGCGTGTGTGTGAGAACAGGCATGCATGTGTGCCTGTGAGCCTGTGTGTGTGTCCACTGCAGGCAGACGCTGTGGATCCAGCTTTAGGTCAGGACTTCACTCACCAGCTCAGACACTCATGGGGTTGGAGGGTCTGCAAAGTGTTCTCTGGCCATGTTTTTTTCCCCATAATTCTCAGTAAACCCATGGTCTTCTGATTCAGAGAATTTGGCCTAAGTTTTCCAGGTTTCCTGCAGGCAGGTGGGGACTCCTGGCTCCTTTCGGGAGTTCAGGGTCCCCCCGGGAAACACAAGGGGCCTCAGGGGCTCAGACATCCCCCAGCCTGGGAAGTCACTCAGCCATGACTGAGCAGGGACCTGGGTGCGGCCTCAGTATGTCTCAGAACCTTCCACCTCCTGATTCTGCAGTCCCTGCTGGTCTCCAACCACACCGTCTGGGACGGCCTTTCTCCTCCGTGTCCCTCCCCACCCTGGTGGCATCTCTCGCCGTGATCGTCCTGATCCTGGCTGGATAATCGGGCTTTTCAGGCTCCTCACACCACTCCCCACCTCCTTGTTGGTTTAACCTCAGGGGACCTTTCCCTTGACACCCACAAGCCCCCTTTCCTCCTCCCGTGAGTTCCCTTTGTGCAGAACGCCCGTCTGGTTCTATCTACCTGCCTGAGCCAGAATGTTCTTCTATTTCAGGGACTCCTACACAACAGTTTTTTAAAAAATATCATTCCTGTTGTGTGTGTGTCTGTGTGTGTGTGTCTGTGTGTGTGTGTGTGTGTTTATGTCCATCAAGATCTGAAATACACCTGGGCCGTTTTTGCCCAAGCACTTTTTGGCCAAGTTTGCGTTGCAGCAGAGGGATTTTATGAGGGTTGTAAAAGTCAATCTTTCACCAAGTCAAACAAATCGGCATATGCAACAGAAACGTTAAAAGTAGGGGAAACGGCTGTAGCCTGGCATGGACGCTCAGGAGAGGACGGGCACAGAGCTGGAGCCAAGGGGCTGTATCAGTTGCTTTTCAAGAGCAAAAGATGCTGCAGTCACCCTCAGAGGGTTGGATTCAAACTCCTCAGCTCCTGGAGTGGGGACTGTGTGCATGTTTTAAATAGAAATGCCAGGATCATCTAAAACAAACTCTTATGGTTAACTTTGCCTGAGCTTTAATTTAGACATAAGCTGTCTCGTATGTAGGACTGTAATTGCATTAGGGAAAAAGAAAATCTGTTTATATGACTTGAGAAGTTATGATAATGAAAAATAACAGCATAACCTCCCATTAAGTCATAAGAAAGATAATTGTATTTCATGCTGCCTCCCTGGGCTGGCATGCTGACATAGAGATGGAATTATTTCAGCAAAATAGGGCTCATCTTTGCAGTGCGGTACCCATTTCCCCCCTTAATTACACCTAAGTGTATAGTCTGATTTATACTAACGCCCAGTGCCTAACAGTGTATCTTCATAAAGGGAGGGTTAGTTTGGGAGATGGGGAAAATTATGAACTGGTTTAATTATAGTCACCCATGAAGTGTTTTATGTGTGACCTCAGATAGGGATGGTGGTTACTCTAAATTCTCACTAGTGAAAGAAAACAGAGCCATGACCGGTTAAGACACTGCTCTGAGATCATAGATAAAGGTGGCAATTTGCTTGCTTTATTACCCACCGATAGTCCTCCTTTGGATAAGCAGACAAGGAAAATTAAACATGTGGATTTCACTGTGTGATGAAACAGACACGCAAGCATTAGTGCACATGTAATTGTGTATTATAACGAGTAACGCCCTGGGCAGCACAGCTACAAATCTCCATGGGCAAAGTATAGCTTGTAGGTCTTTGGTGGATAATAGCTTTCTAGTGGGTTTGAAAAGCAGGGTCCGTTTGACAATAAGCGCAATTAGATTTAGGTTTCTCTCTGTGACAGCATATCTTGTTTTACAATCACCTTCTAGGAAAATTCACTTATGAGATGATTAATGTGACTGCTGATTTAATAAAAGCAGAGCAGCCCCAGGGCCAAGATTCTAACTAACCTGACCCTGCAACTCCCTGGCCTCAGTTTCCTTGAATCCTTCTGGAACTTTGAGTCTCTGTCTTCCTCTTCTGCTTTTAAAGGCTCATGTGATTATATAGCGTACACCCGAATAACCCGGGATAATCTCATTGTATTACCAGGGTCCAGGGATGAGAGCATGGACATCTTTGGGGGGCAGTTATTCTTATTTCCACACGTGGATGCATTCTGAGATCACACCAGGCAGCCTTGGGCTCTGGTTTTGATTAGCTACACGTGGCCTGACTGCCTGGGACTCACGCAATAGAGATGAATGAAGAATGAGGCTTGTAATTACTTTCAAAAGACCCACAGCCTGGCTTCACCTTGTGATGAGTTACAGGACCCTGGAAACAGCGCTGGCGTCAAGGGTATACAACCCGGGTTTAGAAGGGTTCGGGTTTGGTTTAATTCTGTCTTAAAATTCCTAATAATCTTTGAACAAGGGGCCCCGCATTTTCATTTTGTGCTAAGAGACCTCTTCCTCACTCTCATTACCGTTGCTCAAACCCTTCTCGCAAAACTTTCAGAGGGGAGGGCGACCTGGGGGACATTCCTGGGTCTGTGATGTGGAAGGGTGTGGGTTCTCATGGCAGCTCCTGGATGGTTGAGGATGACGGCCTTGGGGTCACGAGTGGGGCCTCAGCTGAATGAGACTGTAGGGAAAGCCAACCTGGATGTCCATCCCCAAAGGAGGGAGGCATCATTTTACTCAAGTATAGACAAAATCGGGGGCACTCAACAGAAACTGCCCCAGCCCCAAACTTATCAACAGAGCAGCCAGTGCTCAGTGACACCCTGATCAAACCCATCCTGAAGCAGAAGAAATGGATGGGATCGGAAGAAACTAATCAGGAGCCTCTTGGCCATTCTCTGACGATGTTCTATCTTTCACCAGGCTCAGATACTGAAATCATGACTTGGCTCTCAGGGTATGAGCTGAGCAGTAGTAAGACTTGTGTTGTTTAGCCAAGTCAATGGTGCTTGTGAATCCCACTGAGTGGGACCCTCCAGTGACACACCCAGTGATCAGACGCTTGGGGAGCCTGTGTTTCTCAAAACCTGAGAGGGGGGCAAACCTTGCCCCTTGGAAGGTAGCAGGTTCAGCTACATCACATTTGGGGCCCAATGCAAGATAAAAATGCAGAATCCTGTGTCCAAAAATTCTTAAGAATTTCAAGACGGTAATAGCAGAGCATTAAACTGAGCAAGGGCCCTTCTGAGTGCGGGGCTCCGTGAAACTGTGCAGGCAGCCTGCCCATCCAGCTGGTCCTGGAGGGCGAGCTCAGCATTTATAAATGTCTGGAGGTGATTCAGGTTCACGGTTAGTGAGAAGGAAATGTGCTTCAGCTCAGGAGAGACCCAGGTAAGATATGACTGTGGCATAAAGGGACAGATTTTCCTGTGGTTCTCACCCCAGCTCTGAGGATCCTGGAGGAGGCCATGATTACCTTGGTAATGACTCCATTGTTGGAATAAGTATGATTCCTCCTGGAGACCACTCTGTGGGGTCCAAGATTAATCAGATGCATGATACATTCTTGTCGGTTTGTTAAAAAAAAAAAATTAGTATTTAGGGTTGAGCTTCCTGGGGTGTGGTGGAATGTAAGGGACCATCCCTGAGGCCTGGGAGAAAGACCTGGGAAACCAGGAATGGTGAGAATCTGCTCCTGAGAAGCTTACGAAGAAGTTGGGGCAGCGTGCCTCAGTTTCCCCACCTGCGAATCATGCAGGATAAAAGTACCTACCTCCTACACTGCTGTGAGACTTTAATGAGTTGGCAAATGAATCACAATGACAGGCGGTTTATAAAGCAAACAGACGTCGTCACTGCTTTTGCTGCTTCCCCTCCCACTCTTCTCAGATGGAGCGAGCACAGCAGCTGTTTAACCAGAGGTCTAAGAGTTCTCTGCACATAAGTGTGTAGCTTTGCCTGCCCATGACTCCCATCACCTGAATAAGGACCGTGTCCCACAAGGCTCTGAATTTCCAACGGTGCTAGAACAGAGTAATCTTTAGGGGAAAAAGATATCTGAACTCCTGTGAAATCAGTGTTAAAGATGCCTCCTAGGTATCCAGAGCCTTGGGTCACAGATGAGGCTCAGGAAGTGGGACATCCCAGCCACTGTCATACGGCTCGCTGCTGATGGAGCCTGGACCTGAACCTGGCCTCCGGATATCAAGGCCCCTGCTTGCTGTCTATCCTCGCTGGCTGCACAGGTGAGGGGTTGTTCTCACCAGCACAGCATCAGGTGGGCAGTAAGCTGGAGAAACCAGCACTTCGCCCAGGACAGAGACCAGGGCTGGAGCGTCTATGCTCAGAGGCTTTCTGTGAGTCCAGCACAGCAGAGTGGGAGCAGGCAGGGCAGGCACGGACACCGACTTGCTTTGTGAAGCCCATTGGGAGGGAACCATGGTACAGCGACAGCCTGCCTAGTGGCCCTGGTCCCACTATACACATCACGTCTGTCCTTGTCCAGCCCCAGCAGGTGGCCCTGTCTGGACCCTGCCAGTGAGTCCAGCATTTTATTATCAAGCTCTCCTTCTCCATCAAGCTCTTCATTCACACTTGGCCACATACTCGCAGATCTCCGAGGACGACTGGCTTTTTCTTATGTGTTTATGCCTTCGACAAAAGCGGAATTCTAGCATCAGAAAGAATAAAATACCTAGGAATAAATTTAACGGAGGAGGTGAATGACCTGTGCTCTGAAAACTACAAGACATTGATGAAAGAAATTGAAGATGACACAAACAGATGGAAAGATATACCGTGTTTGTGGACTGGAGAAATTAATATTGTTAAAATGAACACACTCCCAAAGCAATCTACAGATTCAATGCAATCGTTATCAAAATACTAATGGCATTTTTCACAGAACTAGAACAAAGAATCCTAACGTTTGTATGGAAACCAAAATACCCCAAATAGCCAAAGCAATCTTGAGAAAGAAGAACAAAGTTGGGTATCATGCTCTCTGATATAGTAATCAGAACAGTAATGGTATCGGCACAAAAACAGACATAGATCAATAGAACAGAATAGAGAGCCCAGAAATAAACCCATGCTTACTTGGTCAATTAATCTACAATAAAGGAGGCAAGAACACACAACAAGGAAGAGACAACCTCTTCAATACATGGTGTTGGGAAAATTGGACCACTAGATGCAAAAGAATCAAAATGGACCCCTTTTTTATACCATACGCAAGAAATAAACTCAAAATGGATTAAAGACTTAAATGTAAGACCTGAGACCATAAAACTCCAAGAAAACATAGGCAGTAACCTCTTTGACATTAGTCCTAGCTGTATTTTTTTGGATATGTCTCCTCAGGCAACAGTAACGAAAGCAAAAATAAACAAATGGGACTACTTCAAACTGAAAACTTTCTGCACAGCAAAGGAAACCATCAACAAAATGAAAAGGCAATCTACTGAATGGGAGAAGATAGTTGCAAATGGTATATCTGATCAGGGGTTAACATTCAAAATATATGAAGAACTCATACAAGTCAACATCAAAAAACCCAAACAATCCAATTAAAAAATGGGCAGGGGCTTCCCTGGTGGCGCAGTGGTTGAGAGTCTGCCTGCCAATGCAGGGGACACGGGTTCGGGTCCTGGTCTGGGAGGATCCCACATGCCGCGGAGCGGCTGGGCCCGTGAGCCACAACTACTGAGCCTGCGCGTCTGGAGCCTGTTCTCCGCAACGAGAGGGGCCGCGATAGTGAGAGGCCCGCGCACCGCGATGAAGAGTGGCCCCTGCTTGCCGCAGCTGGGGGAAGCCCTCGCGCGGAAACGGAGACCCAACACAGCCAAAAATAAATAAATAAATAAAATAAAATAAATTAAAAAAAAAAAAAAAATGGGCAGAAGACCTGAATAGACATTTTTCCAAAGAAGACATGCAGATGGCCAACAGGCACATGAAAAATGTGCAACATCTCTAATCATCAGGGAAATGCAAATCAAAACCACAATGAGATATCACCTTACACCGTCAGAATATTATTAAAGAGACAACAAATAACAAGTGTTGGTGAGAATTTGGAGTAAAGGGGACCCTTGTGCACTGTTGGTGGGAATGTGAATTGGTGCAGCTGCTATGGAAAAGAGTAAGGAGTTTCCTCAAAAAATTAAAAATAGAACTACCTTATGATCCAGCAATTCCACTTCTGGGTATTTACCTGAAGAACATAAAAACACTAATTAGAAAAGATATATGTATCCCTATGTTCATTGAAGTATTATTTACAATAGCCAAGATATGGAAACAACCCAGGTGTCCATCAACAGATGATTGGATAAAGATGTGGTATATATATATATATATATATATATATATATATATATATATACATACACACAATGAATATTACTCAGCCATAAGAAAGTATAAAATCTTGCCATTGTGACAACATGGCTGGACCTAGAGAGCATTATGATACATGAAATAAGTCAGAGAAAGACAAATACCGTATGATTTCACTTATATGTGAAATCTAAAAACCAAAACGAACAAACAAAACAGAAAAGATTCATAGATGCAGAGAACAAATTGGTGGTAGCCAGAGGGGAAGGGGGAGGGGGATGAGTGAAATAGGTGAAGGGGATTAAGTGGTACAAACTTCCAATTATAAAATAAATGAGTCACAGGGATGTAATGCACAGTGTAAGGAATATAGTCAATAATGACTTTGGTGACAGATGGTTAGTAGACTTACAGTGGTGAGCGTTTAATGTACTTAAATGTCAAATCACTTTTACACGCCTAAAACTAACATAATAAAGTACATCAACTATACTTCAATTTAAAAAAAGCTGGATTCTACACCAAGATGTTAAGTCCTGGGGAGGCAACAAGGAACAGGACAAGCTCAGCCCTCCCAAGTTTTCTGGTCTAATGTGGGCACTAGCATTTTAAGGGATGGGGGTGTGGGTAGGAGCCTTACTGCCTACACCTGGGGCAGACTCCGTCCACCACCCCTCATTTACTTACTATACCCTTGAATTGTGGGATTCTTAGGAAGTACATAGCAGTTACTTGTTATTCCTCCAACATGTGAGACATAGTCCTGCCCCAGGCCCTTTGCACTTGCTGTGCCCTTTGCCTGGAGCTCTCTTTCCTCATATAAAAGCTTGGCTCATACCTCCACTTCCTTCAGGTCAATGCTTGGCTGTCACTTCCCTGACTACCTGATTAAAAAGGACACCCCTCCCAAGGATACCTTTTACTGTTTTCCTTTCCCCCACCGCCCTGATTCCTACCTGATGGGCTGTGTGTTGTTCCTCATCAGTCTTCTTAACACAGCCCATTAGGGCAGGGCTTTGTTGATTTTGTTCATTGCTGTTTCTCTAATGACTGTCCCTTTAAAATGCTCAACAAACATTGAATGGATCGAAGAGCGTTCTTGTGTGTGAATTCTATTCTTGCCCTGTGCAAGCTGTGTGACCTTGGATGAGTTATTGACTCTCTCTGAGCCTCAGTTTCTTTTTCTGAAAACAGAAACAAGGCCAACCACAAAGTGACTGAGCCAGTTAACCCAAGCAAGAGGTGAGAACACCTATTCCCTGCAGGGGACATGGTGGGCGTCATCTCCCTCCCCGCTTTCTCCACCACAGCCCCTGATTTATTTTTTATTTTTATTTTTTTAACATCTTTATTGGAGTATAATTGCTTTACAATGGTGTGTTAGTTTCTGCTTTATAACAAAGTGAATCAGCTATACATATACATATATCCCCATATCTCCTCCCTCTTGCGTCTCCCTCCCACCTTCCCTAACCCACCCCTCTAGGTGGTCACAGAGCACCGAGCTGATCTCCCTGTGCTATGCGGCTGCTTCCCACTAGCTAGCTGTTTTACATTTGGTAGTGTAGATAAGTCCATATAGCCCCTGATTTAATTCAGGAGGATCATCTGCTCCTGCCTGGACTCAGGGTTCCTTTCCACTCACCCCACCCCAACCTGGCCTCAGAGAACGTCAGGCAGCTGAGCAGAGCAGGAGAAACAGGCTGGGAAACAGGCTGGATTCATTTCCTGCCTTCCCAGCCAAGTGCTATAAGAATGTGCACATCCATTACTTCATTTCCCTTACAAAGACCAGGTGACAACCCAGATGGATGGAGATCTGAGCCTCTCTCCTTGTGTAAGTGAGGAATTGGGCACCAAAATCCAGGACAGGAAGGAAGGAAGGTTGGTTTACATCTGAATGACCCTGGGGGAAAAGACCCACTGGCAGCTAATGTAAACACACCCACAGCCATTGCCGGGAGCCTTCCCTCTCCTAGGGATGAGGACACCTAGACTATTGGGCAATGACCCTGGGGTTTCTTGCCACCTTCAGGGATGTGAAGCGTGGAATCACCACCCCGTCCCCCTTCCCCACTACCCCTCTCCTGCTAGCAGGTGGATCCAGCACACATTTTAACTCTAATCTCAACTTAAACAGCAGCTGCTGTCGTTAACTGGGGACCCCTATCTTTTTACATGTTATTGTAGATCAGTTGCCCGCCGCTGCAATAAAAACTCTCAATGGGTTCTCTGGGATTTCTAAATCAGCGCTGCAGAGAGGCTGGTGGAGAGGCTGCAGAGAAGCTGGCCTCCTGAGATCAACCTCTCCCCGCCAACATCATCTCAAGAAGGGAAGCGGCTTCCCTGCTATGAGGTCAATGGGAGCGCACACACCATGGCCACCTGGCATCCCCCAGCATCCTTTAGTCCGGATGCTGAAACACCTACCAGCTTTCTTTAATGACTTTTTGGTTCTCAACATGGTTCTTGTAATTATGGGGCCGAGGAGAGGGGGCAGATGGTCAGATATTAGATCAGCGATCATCAAATTGGAGTACTCAGACCCCCGGGGGCACATGGTGACTTTGTAAGGGTTCACAGGCTCAGACAGTTTTAAGAAAATCAATTTCCAGACCCTCGACTGACGTGTGTTCCCTGTGAGTTGTTCTTTTCCACATCCTCTTTTACAAATACCCTTCTCTTACTTTATAAAAGAAAGATTGATAGGTCAGGATTCCAGCAGGAATCAGATGGCACTCACACTGGCTAATTGGAGGGGAGTTCCACATAGGTGCTATTTAAAACTTGTGAGCAGGATGGAGGGGAATTACAAAGGCTAATGCAGGGCCCTGGCTGGTACGAGTGGGGCCCCAGGCAAGGTGAGGGGAGGGAGGTATCTGGGATTTGAAGACAGGAGGGCTCTCTAGGGTGGGGCCTCCAGCCAGGAGCTGTAATCTGGTGTGATGCAGGCAGCTGGGGCTACACCACCGGGGGATCCACTGGAACGAAGACCCCCCCCCCACTTCCTCATCTCCCACTGGTTCTCCCCACCCATTGGCAAACTCATTCAAAAGCCAGAAAGCAAGGCAGCCTATTTCCGTGGAAGGCATTCAAAGGGTTGGGTGACATAACAGAAGTTCGTCAATTCCCATCTATTTATATGATCAAGGTTCACCATGCTTACATCAATCAAACTAAAAAAAATTTTTTTTAAAGGAGGATAGCATTGATGCTGAAACTTGTCTCTACAAAACAGTATTCATTCATGAATACGTGAATTAATTGAAAAACAGCCCCACCCACAATGGTTATTGTTTTAATCAATTGTGCACTACTCACAATTGTAATAGAGTCATATATTAAACATTTGAAGTGTGATGGTCACAGACATTTGTAAATGTTTTTTGTGTTAGTGATGATCAATGAAAAATTTCCAAGCATAAAAGTATGATACATCCCCATCAAATCCTGCAAGGAGAGGGCAAGTTCGAAAGAAAACAGAATAATGTAAAATTTCCACCAGGTAGAGCCGAGTTTCTCATGTACTTTTCAAATCCGTGATGGTGGATATCAAATCACTATGGTCCTGAGTTTCCACCGGACATACTTGAAAAGTGATCTAACAGTTTTCTTTCAGTATATGAACATTAAATATTACTGATGCAATGATTTACATGTATGTTTAAAAATTAGGTGTTAAAAATGTAAGAGGGGGTACGTGGATTTTTAAAAGCAAAAGGAAATGGAAGGGATGAATTCATAGGATTCACCAGGGGTCAGATGTTGATGTGGGCCCTTCATGTGGCTGGGAAATCAGGGGATGGAAAAAAATAAGGATCTAGAAGATGTCCAGGACAGCCCTCTTAAAGACCCTGATGACAAGGAATAACGAGATGTCAGAAGAGAAGATCGCTGGGGTCAGAATAGATTTCCTAGAGACTTCCAGAGCTCGAAACCAGAATGGGATTTGAATAGGTCGGGGGAAAGACTTCCCGGACTTTTAGAAAGAGGAAATTGGCTTAGAGACCCTGAGATCCTCTCTTTTGCAATTAGCAACAGCAAAACAGTAATGTTACAATTCTATGTTTATCGAGCACTTATATTTTCCAGGCACTGGGCTAAGCAGTATCTATTTATCTGTATGTATATGTCCCACTCAGCCTAATCCCTGTAAGGACAGACTTTATCATCACCCTCCTTGCCACCCCACCCCCGCCCGGAGAATCCATCTTCTTTGTTATTAACATCCATACTGAGAACTCTCCAGGGACTTGCTGTCCACCAACTTGGAACACTTAGCATTTGTGGGAACGTGTTCACAGATGGCTCGCTGTTGATTTACAATCCAATTTTCAGATTGTGAAGCAAAAAACGTTTTCTGCTCTGTTAGTCTGTCAGCTGCTGCTGGCAGGCGACAAGGAAAGGCTCTTCCCCATCGGACACTTTGCTGGTGGCTCTGAGGGCCACCAGCTGTTCCCACTTGGAAAGGATGGGCATGTAGAGCAGAAGGTCCTAACCACGCATCTGTCAGGGGGCTTGGTCGCTGGGGTCCACTCTATTTAAGCAGGAAAGGAATTTAATAAGTGGCTCCCCGACTCTCTGGGAAGGACAGCAAATCAGGTTTCTTGGAGTCTATGCAGCCGGGAATAATGTCTCACACTGTGGAGCTCTGCAGTGTGGACCCTGAACACTGTATTCGAGAGCTGGATTCCAGCACTTTGGTCCCAGCTGCCTCTGGAAATAAGTCACGGTGCCCCCATCCCCAGAACAGAATCGTCACAAATCCCGCTCTCTACATCAGGAGCTCCTGGGGGCGGGGGGAAGTCTCCACGTGGGTGCTGCATGTGACTGCTCTACCTGCAGGAGAGGCTGCAGGTTTCCAGCTTCCACCTTCGCGATGGGATGGCGGCTAGGATGGGAAGTTCCCCCAAACACAGGCAGTGTGTTTAGATACGCGTGCCAAGTTCCATCTGCCTCTAGGAGGATTAAGTCACAAGCCACTGCAGTCGCTGACCTTCAACACCCCACGGGAGGAATTCAGGATGGAGATCAGGAATGAGGTACCCTGTACCCTGGGCAAAACTGGCAGAACAGGCCTTCAGATAATTAGGTATTTTCAAGAAGAGATTTTATGAGCCCAGATTCTTTCATCTTCTCATATCTAGAAAAGCTCCAAAATCATTGAGACACCTTCTCCTTGTGACTAGCAGCAAGCCTCTGACAACACGTGTGCTTGACTGCGTGCATCCCCCTTCCCCAAATCACACACATGCTGACCTCCTTCAGTGCCGTTTCTCAGAGCTGTCTGAGATGCTGTCCCCGGGGCTATAGTCCTCCTTTTGCCCCAAGGAAAACAATTCACAACTCTCAAGTTGTGCTTTTTTTTTTCAGTTGACATGCAGGGCAGCCAAAACCCTGCCAAATGTCTCCTCTGAACAGGAAAGGCCTGACCCTTCTCTCGCACAGTGTTCTGATTTCAACTGTATTTGCAGTTCTTCTGAGGACAGTCTTGTCAGGAAGAACTCTTGATTATTTCTCAAACACTCTCCATTTCTGTATCCATTGGGCGCTTTGGTCACAAACAGGAGAAACTGGGTCTAGTTAACTTAAGCAAAAAAAAAAAAAAGAAGAAGAAGAAGGAGCTATATTGGAAAGATAAAGGAAGGTCATCAGGTGAAACAAGTCTGTGAATCTAGCTTTTGGAATGAGGGGAACCATGGAAGCTTCAGGACTCTGGATATTAGGGACTGCAGCACAATATGCGGTCCTGCTTGCTTCGTGGCACTTATCACCACCTGAAATTACCTGTTTGTGGGGCCTTTGTTTTCTTTTCTGTCTCTCAGGCTGGGCAGAGACGACAGCTACTCTGTTCACTGACTCCACTGCCAGCGTAGAGCCCGGATCAAGGCCAGGCACCGGGGAGCACTCAGGAAACGATCGATGAGAACGTATACAAATGAGCAAATGAAGATGAGTTGAGCTCCAGGATTCCCAATTCTCATCTAATTCTCATCTAACTCTAGAATTCTAGGACTTGCAGGACCAGTACATGTAGATCCAAAAGGGAATAAAGTTGGAGACATTTGGAAGCTGGCGAAATAACCATCCCTCTGGTTTCCTCTTGTGTTTAGACTCAATCCAACCGTCCATCCCCCAGGAGATATTCATCAGCTTTTCTGGAAGAAGGTGCCTCCTGCTTGCCATAGGATATTTTCAAAGTGCCAGCAGATTAGTTGATGGGAAGGCTCAGGTCTTAGAGGATATTGGCTGTCACTGAAAGGGAAACTGTCATTTTTCCTCAATACAGAGGAGTTGTGACCTGGGACAGAAAACCCTGAGAAACTGTAAGTGTAAAACACACAGGGCGCTTAGGTAGAGGTATCTGAATTAGATCAAATTTCCCACCCACCCCCACCCCCCCCCCCCCGAGTTCAATTTGGAGGCGTTAATAAGAAGCCCAGTTTTTTAATGATCTCATATTTGGTTAAAGAAATGCTATAAATACCTGTGTTAAATCCAACTGCTGTGACTGTTAAAAAATGTCACAAGGTTGTTTATTCCTATGGCTTGCTCAGAAAGCAACCTATACTTGACAAACCCTGGTGAGCTATTTGTAAGAAACTGCACAGAAATGAACAATATTAAATTAGGTGCCCGTTTATTCCTCCAAGCTAACCATATTCTTTGCTTTACCCTGAAATTCTTTCCCCAAGTTTATCCACATTGTTTCTTTCCAAGTAAAACTTATTACATAAATTCCTCAGGGCATTTTTTTTCTTTGCTTTGTCTTTTCTTGACTCTGGTTAAATAAACTATTGATTTTGTTTTCAAGGTAATTTAAGGAGGTAATATAGTTCCGATTTGATAAGTATAACCTTAATGCATTCAGAGTAAACACATTTTAGGGGTTCAATTAAAGCTGATTTAAAAAAAAAATCACATCAACCAGATGATGATTGACTGTCATGGGGATTTGGGGTGGGCTGGATGAGCATGGAGCTGCATGTTAATAATGCAGAGACAAGTTATCAAAAGGGAAGTGAATATTAGTGGCTGGGGAGGCTATTCCAAAGACACGTGCTCTTCAAGGATGAATTAATACTCGGTTTCTTAGAGTGAACGAAAGTAAACTGCAATTTTTGAGAAGCCAACAGCGCTTATTCTAGATGAGCCAAGAAAGACTCCGGGTTTCCAGACGTGTCACCATTCAAGCATCTGAGCGCCCTGGTTCATGTCGCCTGTGACACTAGATCGCCAGGGTCAGTGGGCACAAGGGCCAGAACTGCCCATTGCAAATAGCCCCTCTTTTGCTCGCACGAGGAAATACCTAGTATCCACCCACTGGTTGCTCTATAAATCGTGCTGTAGCCTCAGGCCAAAAGCAATAAAACTGTCTCAGAGTTTTCATGGAAACAGAAACGTGTGGTTTGTGTGTATATTTTCATATTATAAGTATTATGTTAGATTACATTACCTGTGTATCTCTGTTCTCATTTTAGAAATGTGGAAACTGAGGCGCAGAGAAATTAAGCAACTTTCCCAAGGTAAGTGGTGGGTCAAGTACATGATAGGATTGACCTTCATCACCCTGTGAATTGGAGGTGGCGTGTGCCTGGCTCTGGCCCATGGAATGTGACGGAAAGCGTGTGTCACTCTGGGGGGGATGTCACCGTGATCCAGGATGTGTTTTGCTTTCTTGCCGTGGTGACACATTCTAGATATTGAGAAACTGCCACCTTGGGTCTGTAAGTGAGGGTCTCGTGGAGTGGCGATGCCCACTGCCTTGCCGTGGATGTAGATTTGAGCAGAGATAATAAATGTCGTTGCTTTAAGCTACTGCGATTTGGGTTTTTTCCTTACATGTTATGGCAGAATTACATCGGGTATCAACGGGAACTTTAGCCTCATCTAAATGTTTTCATTATTTTTTAATAAAGGAATATATGCACATATCACTTGTGTAATTAGTTAATAAGACGAACCCTCAGATGCTCTGATGGCAGTAGAATTAACCTTTACTCTGTAACCCTGGTAAATTAAGGCATTCTAGATATGCGTTTTCAATGGCTAATGATTAATGACTAAAACTTCATTTTATATTTAAAGAATTTGGTTATACTGGTGTGTACTGCTCTGTTCTTTTACCTCTTCTGATATATTTTAAGGTAAGATATTCAGCTGCCTCCTTAAAGGGCAATTCAACTTCTTAGTTTGTTCATGTCAAAGAAATCTTTTGTTACCAAAGGCTTCTAGAGCAACTTTTCTATGCCGGGCATGTAAATGCTGTGCAAATATTAACTCATTAAAATTTGGCAATAACCCTTTAAGTATTATTATTAATTAACTCTCCCAGAGTTAGTGGGTGAGGAAGCCAGAATTTGGCCCATGGAAATGTGTAGGGTACAGAGTGCCCACCTTCAATTATTCCTCCGTTGTTCGGCACCCAGAGATCTAGAATAGTTCCTCAATAATTACTTGCTGAGTGAATGAATGAATTTCACTTTACAAAGTCCTTTCATTTACATTCTTTCATTTGAATGTCACAGCAATCCATTGACCATTGAACAAATGTGTCATTAGTATCCCCAAGTCACAGGAAAGAACCGAGTCTTGGCAAAGTGACAGGCAAAGTTACCCGGCTAGGAGGTGGCAGAGCTGGGCCTCTGATACAAGCATCTTAACTCCTAGTTCACAGTTCTTTCCTCCTGCGCTCAGTTCAGAAAACTGATAGCCCCAGGCTGAACCCAGACCACAGGCTATTGAATTTTTAAATTAGTTGGCAGACTCCAGATAAAACACCCAGATTTCTAAGCTGTCTTTCAAGAAAGAAGGAGATCTGGCTGCATGGGGCCTCACGCCTGCAGGGAAGCCATCTGCTGGGCCCCCGTGGCCTGCTAGGTCCCACTGACCCTCCCGGCAACCTCGGGAGATGATGAGGAATTAGCAGTCTCTCTTTACTGATGAGGAAACTGAGACTTCGGAAGGTCCGTGGTCACAGATGGAGGCAATGGTGTCACTCTCGTAGGTATGGCTCTGGGGCTGCCCCTTAGATGGTACCCGTGCTGAGACCAAGCCTGCCCAGGGCCCGGAGCGTGGACAAGAGAAGGTATGAAACAGGCCTCGGAGTGGGGAGTTTCCTTTTGACTGAGATTCCCAGGAATGGAGAGAAATACTTTTCCCTCTTAAGAGATCCCCGCCCTCACTAACTCCCCAGCTGGTGAGGAAGAAAGAGCGGCCGCTATTCCACGCCCCAAAACAGATGAGAACAAAGAAAAGGTTTTCTTCCTCTCCAAGGACGGATAATTCTGCCTCTTCATCTAAGATGGCAGAAACGTGGAGGTCTGCATTTTTACCGTATGCCCCCTCTCTTCTGCTGTTTGAGTAGTGTTCTGCTTTTTCTCTGCTACATGGCAAAAATCAGAGGGAGGTCTTGAACTGCCCCTTCAAGGGACCCTGCCTGTCTCAGGAACAGAAGGAGCATTCCTTCCAGAAGGAACATGGTCCTTCCTCTGTGCATGAGGAGGAAGAGAGCTCTGGTGTCTCCTCCTCTTCTTATAAGGACACCAGTCCTATGGGATGAGGGCCTCACCCTTACGACCTCCTTCCAGGCCGCATCTCCAAATGCAATCACATTGGGGGGTTAGGCCTTCCTTCTTTCCTGCCTTCCCTCACTCCTTCCTTTGTCCGCTGCAGGTGTGCACTGAGTAACTACTATGTACCAGACACATAGAGCAGAACATAAATAGAACCTACTCAGCCCTCGTCATGGGGCTCACAGTTCCTGGGGGAGACAGACCATATACAGGCAAACACAGAGTCTACTGTCAGCTGGTTTATGTGTTTCCAAAGAAAAATAAAAACAGTAATAGTGACTGTGATAGGAGTATGGTGAGTTATTTCAGAAAGGCATTGGGAAATGTTTCTCTGAGCAGCCCTGTCACAAACACATAGTTGATGAGAAATAGAGAGCCAGGCCAAGACCCAGAGAAGGCACATTCCCAGGCAGGGGGAAATTGCCTGTGCAAAGGCCCTGAGGCAGGCATGACTTTGTACTGTGATTGGCGGGGAGGAGGTGTAGCCAGCACAGAGTGGGTGAGGGGAGAGAAGCAGTGAGTTTGCCTCTCTGTGCCTCAGTTTCCACTTCTGTAAAAGGGGAGGGACCTTTCTCAGGACACCCGCCTCCAGCGTTGTGGTGAAAGTTACTTAAGTTAGGACACATTATGCTTAGAGCAGTACTTGCCACATAAGTGCTCCATAAGTATCTGTCACATGAACAAATACATGGGTGGATTCAAAGTACCCTCCCAGGTTTGTACTAGAGATAGGACCAGAGCTGGACAAGTTGTTTTTTCCCTCCTGAACAACCTCCAAATGGAGATTATTCCCCCTGATTTACCCCTTTAACTTGAAACAGTTGCTGAAATTCCAACTGCTGGTGTGATGGGAAGCAGGTTTTGTTTGCTTTAGTCAAAGGCAGCACGAGGCAAGCTCGAGCCTGTGGCTTCTGGGGCAGACGCTACCGCCTACCGTGTCACCTCGGGCAAAATACGCCTCCGCCTGCCTGATCTGTCAAATGAGACTAGTCTTGTTGGCAGGATTGAAGTCGATATATGGAAGGGGTTGAGGACTCACAGAGTGAGTGTGCCGGAGCGAGGTGGGCAGATAACGCCCCCCAAAGATGTCACGATCCAATTCCCAGAAGCTGCGAGTATGTGACCTTCCATGGCAAGGGGGAACTGAAATTGCTAATCAACTGACTTTGGGAGTGGGCAGATTGTCCTGGATTTTCCAGGTGGACCCGATGGAAGCACAGGGTCCTTGAGAGTGGAGGAGGGAAGCAGAAGAGTGGCAGAGAACACGTGATGACGAAAGCATGGTCAGAGATGCAATGGGAGGACCCAACCCACACTGCTGGCTTTGAGGATGGAGGAGGGACCCTGAGCCAAGAAATGCAGGAGCCGGAAAAGACCAGGAAGCAGCTTCTCCCCTAGAACCTTCGCAAAGGAGCACAGCCCCACTGACACGTTGATTTTATGAGAAGACTCATTCTGGACTTCTGACCCCCAGAACTGTAAGAGATCACTGTGTGATGTCTTAACTACTAAGCTTATAGTGAGTTGTTACAACAGCCATAGAAAACTAACAACCAACTATAACATCCAATTCACAAGGACCGGGATTTCTAACTCTTTTCCACTACTGTTTTGCCAACACTTACAACACTGCCTAGAACTTGGTACCTCCTTAGTACACACTTGGTCAATAAATGGGTAGATTACATAGCTAGGTCAATTTAAGCGTTTCACCCCAGGCCACAGTGCTCAGTTTGCAGTGGGCCTATGACCTGCCCATCCCCCTAGAAAAGCTACTTGGGGTTTATTGCTAGGAATGTTGGGGCAAAAAGAGCTCTCCTTTGGATGGAACGCCATGTGGCCCTAATGACAGGGACAGCCACTGGTGCTACCGTGATGGGGGCCAGCGGGGAGCAGGGTATAAGCAGTGGGTGTGAGGGACGAGGTGTTGGACAGAGCAAAGAACAGAGAAGCAGAAAAATTCCTGGGATTTGAGCCCAGTAACAAGTTGAACTCTCCCACAGTCAGTTAGAAAGGGAAGGGCTGGGTTCGATATTAAACGGAATGTTGCTTCTGAAAGCTGCAGAGCTTGAAAAGAATCTGTTTCCTGAGCAAAATTATGTGAGGGCAGGGAAACATGAGCTGGTTTCTAATCAAGATCACTTGTCTGCACAAACTCTCACGCACAGAGTTAAGAGTGATCCCAACGCACCCCTGCATGGGACTTCTGTTTGCAAAGCGTTTTAAAAATTTTTTTAATTCCCGTCGAGGCAACTCTTCTTAATAGTGTGTACACGGGGTAGAGAGGGAAACTGAGGCTTGGGGAACTCACTCATTTAAAAGATACTTATGGAGGGTACAGCAAAAGAGATGAAGACAAGCCCTAGTGGGGGAGCCAGGCAATAATCGAGGTATCAACAGATAGAAGATGAGGCGGCCCAAGTCACTCAGCTTGGTGAGGGAGCGGGGCCTTGAGCTGGGATGCCCAGGGCAGTTGGGTCAGCTACTCTGGTCTCCTCACTGCAGACAGCGGTGGAGGTGCCAGGGGGCAGCCTTCTCCAGGACACCCCAGGCTGCCTCTGTGGTCACAGACTCACCCAGGGGTTCACTCCCATCCTGGCATCGCTTTTAGAAAAAAAGTCAAAAAATTGTTTTCTTTTGAAAAAAAAAAAAGTTCAGTTCCCTATTAGTGGCTCTGGAATTCTATAGCAAAGGACTATTTGGCTTGAAAAGGATTTGAGAGAAGCTTTCATTGCCGATGAGCATTTTCCCCTCCCGCTGCCGCACCAGGTTCGTTTATGCCTGATGTGCAGCAATCCCAAACCCTGAGACGCCGAGGCTTGCAGCAGATGGCTTATCTGCAAGACAACCAAGCATGACGACAAAAGAACCAATCTCAAATCCACCTCCCGAAGGCCAAGGGTTGGGGTATTTATGGGTCAGGGAATAAAGCAGCAGGGCGGGCTGAGCCTGGGGCGTGCGAGGAGCATGGGGAAAGGTGATTGGGAAAAGGTGCATCATGTCCTTCTGCGCAGGCGTCACTAAACCACGGGCCTCTTCATGGGACTCGTGTTCACAAATGAAGGCACTCAGCATAATCCGAGGGTGGAGCTTTCAGCCCTCTGACGTCAGAAGGTCATCAAGGGGACACTGGCGCATGCCCAGTTGGAGGGTCAGTGGTCTAATCTTAACCAGCTCAGCTCAAACTAAGCACAGCTGACTCCAAGTTCCTGGAAAACACCCTGAGCAAACGTCTTATTGTTTAGGCTACTTGCCTCTTGGAGGACAGGCAAGTCCTTGATTAGTGAAGGCAGGTGAAATGGATTTGACTAATGATTACCCACGGTTTCACTTCCAGAAACAGAGGCATGACGCTTCCCCGCGCCCTTGAAGCTAAGTGGGGCGGTGGGACACACTCAAGATGGTCGGTGTGGATGGAAGAGGCATCGTGTGTCACTTCACCGAAGCATTTCACGGCAGGCGCAGGAGCTCCGAGGCTCTCTGCCCTGCCCTGTGATGTGGGCAGCCGGTGCTGCAAGCTGGAGCCCCGGATGGCCGAGTCTACTCAGTGACACTGCCCTCAAGGGCCACCTGGACCTTCAGTGAACCTCACATGAGAAAAAAATAAGCATCGAAGTTAATACACAACAAACAAACTTTTGAATTGATTACCACTGAGATTTGGGGGCAGTTGTTACTATAGAGTAACCCCAGCCCTATATGTTTAATAAGGGGCCATAATGATGGGTGGAGGATACTTGTCTTGAAGATGCCTCAGCAGAGCATCCTGGTTCTATTTGGAGTGTATGTCTCAGGTCAATACAATTAAGATGAAACAGTTTTATAATGATTATTTTATTCTTACTTCATATCTTTTCTTGGTGGGGCCCTAGTGGAGATCGCAGGGGCTGGTGAATGCTCTTTCCAAGCCTTTGTTGGCACTACCACTAGTAAAGGGTATTAAGCCAAGAACTCAGGTGTTTGGGGATTTCTTAAGGGCCAACTCTTATTGCGACTTAATTAAGAAGCTCAGCTGAGAAGCATCAGGCTATTAAACAGAGGTTGATGGAGCCCCCGTTGACTCAGAGCTGCATAGAGACACAGCCTTTATTAGTCTTCTTTGCTTCTATGAAAGCAAAGTAGGTTTGTGTTCCACTTGGAGACTAATCCATTCGTCACTGAGAAATCTCTGAGGACAGGCAGGTCCATTTCAAACCTAATTTGCAGTTGGCTTTTCATTTTAGTGGTTTTGGAATGGAATTCATCTGCCTAACCCCTAGAGTGCTTGGTTACCTCATGCAAATATTTAATACCCACAGCAAAATTTCCATAGAACACTAACAATTTGTTTTCCCTGATATCAGCCTCATTTGTCAAAGCTATCGACCCAGGCCCATAAAGAAATGTCACTCTCGCCCCCTTTGTAATGGTTTTATGCAAATAGCTTTCCTGACTTAATTCTGGGGAAACATTTAGGGAGAAAGAAGACAGGGAGAGAGAAGATGACCAAGGTGGCAGATAAATAGAAAGATGGAGGGGAAGGAAGAGGGAAGTGGAGGAGAGATGGGGTCATGGAGAGAAGGGAGGCAGGAAAGAAGGAACAGTTCAGTGCCAGGGGCATAGTAAACTAGACTTTCTCTGCAACACACAGTTCCTTCCCTGGGCACCTCACAGCACTGCCATGAGGACACAAGTAAGACAGTGATCCTGAAAGGGTCAAATACAGCTCACAGAATTTCGACACTTACAGTTTGAGCAGAGAGAGAAGAAGCCAGAACAATAATTTTGTGAGTGGAGCAAAGATTACCTGACAGAGGAAGGCATACCTAGGGCTCCACCATGCTTTCCAAGGGGTATATATATGGGCAGGGATGGTTCAAAAGCTTCTAACAATTCCTGTTGCCTAAACTGATCTGCCTGAGAACACTCTTGCTATGTTGTCAGCAAGTCTGTTCCCTTCTCCCATCCCCCCTTCACAATACTCCTTCTCGAATTTTGCAAAAGAAAGGCACAGCTTCCAGCCATGAAAACCCTTCCTATGGCGCTTTACCTCTAGGTGTACTTACCTCCTAGGCATCAAAAAAGGGACAATTAAGCACGCTGGCATGTGGACCAGGGCCCCTCTCATCAACACTCCACCATGCTCTCTATTCATCTTTTGAAGAGATGCATTTCCAATATAAATATTCTTTTAATGTTTCAAAATCATCACATTTTGCTCTTTATTTATACTATTTTCATGAGTTGAGTACTACTGATAATTCAATCCAAAATACATTTTTAAACCCTTAGGGACTTCTGTTCACAGTAAACTTTAAAATTTACATATGTATTTGAAGACCACAGGGACAGAGATCTGTTTAACCTGAGCTGCCCCAAAGTGCCCAGGCCACCTGATTGTACAGACTCGTCTCTCAACATGCGGGTGAATCCCAACTTCCAGAGACCACTGGGAACTCCCATATTTGCAAATAGTTCTGTGGCCTAGATTAGGTCCCCTTAAAATGCAGCTAGTCACAGGCTGCCTTCCCACTGAAACAGTTTCATGAATTGTTTTCTGTTTCCATTCGGCCTGTAATGTGGCCTCATCCATTTCATTCATCTTGTTGCATTTGCATCTCACTGTTTCATTTTTTCCAAAAGAGCCGTTTCCTGGCTAAGACCATTCATCTTTTAGACTTCTCTAACTTCAAAGGCTGTGCTGAGAGTTTAGCTAAACTACTCCATAATACTGAACATCCCCTGAAAGACTACATTATTATACACAAATATCACAGAAGCCTTTTTTAGCCCTCACACTCAAGTTCATGCGTCTGGTATTATTTATTCCGTTTGGTATCACACTATTCTGTTAATTAGATCTACTAAGTGTATATAGTATTTTACGTGGTCACCAGCACTTCTATAAAATAGTCCCTCTTCCAAACAATAGTCAGGATCCAGGTCTTATCATGGAAAAATAAAAATTAAAACATCCTAACAGATATTCATCTAAATATGGGAAACTGATGAACACAGTTATAGACTATACAGGTGAAAAAATAAATAAGAAATCAACTGCTCCATAATATTGCTGTATCAGCATCCATTTCGTGAGGCCAAGCAGCCTTCAGGGGCCTTGGATGGACACTGGCCCCTCCCCCATGCCCTATATGACAGCCTGCAGAATCACAAGTAAATGTAAGTTCCTGATACGACTCCCCCAACGACCCTTATGATAAACACAGCCTAGAGCCTTCCCCTTATGCACCGTTTAGATCAAATCCCCCCACCCCCTCACAGCCCCGAAGCTTACCAAAACCCTGCCCTTTTTGTTTAAACTGACCAATCTGGCCTTAGTCTAGGAACCCCACAGCGCTCCATCTGCGGACCCTAATAAAGGCGCGGACCCTAATAAAGGCACGTGCCCCAGGTTCTGCTGTACCCGCTCTGTCTGCATCCTGCCTTGACCTCCCCAGGTGGCCCCTCCAGGTGTGTCATGTGCCATGCACCACCTCCAGGACCTGTGAGTAATCAACCTGTGTATTTCACTTTCCCTGGCAGTCTTCTGTTGAATCTGTTTCATCCAACACCCGGGACTCTATTTAACAAATGTTAAATTAACAAAGTTGCAACAGACTGGAGGTTGGACTTCTGTTCAGAGATCATGGTTCACCAGGAATCTGAATTTTAATCAGTTATTATTTACTTGAACACAACATAGATGGGAGAAAAGTTCAGCCCTTTCCGGGTTCCAAATGCTGAGTGGTGGGTCAGCCTTATTCACCAGCTAAGGGGTCTTGTCTCACCCACCAGCTTTGCTGTAGGACAGTCGAATTCATGCCCCAGCAAAGCTACACATCGCTGCTTACGATGGGGCGTGATGGTCATCAGAGCTATTTGCTAAATATACAAGGGCATCCTTCCTCTGGATAGCATTGCACTTCCCCACCATATTTGAAGTTTGGTGCAGCCATGTGACTGGCTTTGCCTGTGACACGTGCGTAGAAGTGGTGTGTGCTATTCTTGAGTCGTTCCCTTTAGCCACATTATCATCCACCAGCCATGGTGGTTTAATAGAAACACCTGTTGAGATGAAGCCTGGGTCCCTGAATGAAAACAATGTGCAGAAATCCCTGCTGTTAACAGAGGTGGAAATGCAACATTTATGAGAATTAACTATTTCTTATTTTAAACCACTGAGATTTGGGGATCTTTTGTTACTGCAGCATAAGCTAGGCCATTCTGACTAATACACAGTCATTTACTAGTTAAAGCTTCATTTACAACTTGTTAAATCTGTAAATTGAAGAGTTCAACTGTGCGCATTTTATTTTGGTTACTGTGCTTTTTTTTCACCTGTAGAACCTCGGTCCTTTGCGTGATCTGCATTTTAATTCTGCCTTTTGGAACAAATTCTGAAAACTGCCAAGCTTGTACTCTCTCCTTGGTGTACGACTTCAGAAAGGACCCAGGAGTTACCACCATGATTTATTCTGCTGCCGGCCAAAGCCCTTTGACCATGGGGGTCTGTGTTCAGGGTACTAATCCTGGAGGCCGGGATCCCTGTAACATTTCTCGGCAATTCCATTTTCTGCTTTGACCCAGGGTCAGAGACACTGGTCAATAAGCCAGCCGGTGTCCATCAAAATTTGATTTAAATAAGAATGTAAACAGGAAGGTCTTTTCAAGAGAAATGTCATGTGCAGCTAATGGAGACCAGAGAACAAGATTCATCAGCCCTGGAAACTCAGGAAAATTGGTGAACCAGACCAAAGGGCATGACCTGTAACCCAATGAAGCTGTGACAGACCCAGATGCCATCCTGCATGTGTCCAGTCACCTGGTGATTAGTGAATCCTGAAGGCTGGTGGGAACCTTCACTCCTTTAAGACAACAACAACAACAAAAATACCCACACTCCAATTTAGATAATCATCCACTGCAGAACAATGAAAAATCTCTTTGTGACTAGAAAGATACTTTTCTCTCTCTGCATGGAATTGCCTCCCCATTAGTCTGAGGCCTTAGCAGATCAGGGATCCAGCATTCCTAAACTCTGAGTGGTACCAGAGCACCTAATCCAGCATCAAAGTCCTGAATGAGGTCAGCTTCTCCTGGAAAATTCTTAAGGGTCTGTATCATCACATTCCAATGGTTCTGGCTTTAATTTTTCCTCTCAATTTCTTAACTGTAGACCTAATTGAAACCACACAAAGCTACTTTATTCCTCTATCTTAAAGGGACAGAAGGACACCTTCTGGAGGAATGAAGGGAGAGAATTGATAACTTGTGGATCCTTTTTGCAGAACCAGCTGAATCTAGAGACCAGCTATTCGATATGTCATCAGAGACCCTCTACAACCCATTGCCATGTGTCTGCAATCCTATGGTCACTGCTCCTTCTGGGCTGAGATACTGGACACCCCTTTTTAAATGTAAACATATAACTGAAAGACTGTATCAGTCAGGACACTTGGTTGCATGCAACAGAAAACTCAAGTTAAATAACTTTAAATTAAAGGAATTTATAACATCAGATAACTAAGAAGTGCAAGGAGTAGTTTGTTAGTTTCAGGCACAGCTGGATCCAGATGCTCAAATAATGTCTTAGGTCCATTCTTAGAGAATCTCTTGTCATGGCTGCAGGACAGACTAAGTCCAGTGGAAAAGGGTCCCTGCCTCAGTCCCAGAAGCCACGACAACAGTCTCTTTGCATCTCATTGGTCCTGAGTTTGTTACATGTCCATCCCTGAATCAGTCAGAGTCATCAGGAAAGGAAAGCCCTGCCGTCTTAGTCCACCTGACACCAAGGGTTGGCCAAGCCATTTGGGTGAGAGTTGTGGGATAGTTTCCCAGGGAAACTGGGGTTTGTTTACCAAAAGGTGGTGCAATGGATTCTGGGTAGCCTCCAAAATGTTCATTACAAAAATCGTATGAATTGAACAGATTTATAAACCGAAGTGGGATGCACAGAATCAAAGTTTCATTATCCTTCTGAACCTATTTACCTGGGTTGACTTCTCCAGTTATGTACCTGTGACCTTGGAAAGAGAAATCCCCTTAGTGTTGGGACACAGAGAAGGAGAGTTTGGCCTGTGGAAAGGAACAAAAAGGTCCTAACATGGTGTACTAACCAAGACTGAGAATGGGAGTGTGGATTTTCCAAATGATAATGTATAGAGGTGATCTCCCCACAATAAGGGGAAAGCAAGGTGGGGAGGCAGAGAGGTAATGTCCACAGCACCCAGCCTCCTGTGTGAGCAAATTTCACCTTTTCTCCACCTGCCCCCTCGGTACATCTTCCATGTACAGTCAGGGACCTTTGGTTACAAGAAACAGGAGGCAGCTCTGGCCAACCTAAGTGAAACAAAGTTATGGAAGGTTCACAGACTGGAAGGAAAATCTGAAGAAACATTTTCAAGAAAGATAAAAACCGAGTCAGCTCTGGAGTTCTAGGGGAAATTAACTAATGGGCGGTCTTTTCAGGGCACCACAGTGAGTTCCAGCCAATAGTGGAATGTGTGTCTCTTCTCCTCAGATCCAATTCCCATGTGAGAGAGTGCTTGATTTTTCTAGCTGTAGCCAGGGTGGGAGAGGGGAAGGCAGTCTTGATCCACAGACCCACCAAGGTGCCACCCAGTTGGTGGAGAAAGTAATTCCCTCAAACAAAATCAAGGTACTGTTATCCAAAAAAAAAGGTAGGGGATTCAGGGCATAGATTCTGGCCTGAGCACTAAAGGGAAAAAGAAAAAGAAAGGAAGGAAGGAAGGAAGAAAGGGAGGGAGGGAGGGAGGAAAGGAAAGGGAGGGGAGGGGAGGAAAGGGAAAGGAAAGGAAAGGAAAGGAAGAAAATATTTTAGATGTAAACCACGATTGACCATTGACCACTTTCGCTTCTCACCTCTATTCTCCATCTCTTCTTGGTTTGCACAGACATAGCCTGAAAAAGTGACTCCCTTCCTGTTATCCACATACACCTTAGAGCCAGTCTTGAGCACGTGCACAAGGACCCAGGCTCCAGAACATTCACTGAAGCTTTATCTGTGACAGTGGATGTCCATCAATGGGAGGCAATGGCATGAAATACTAGACAGAGGTTAAAATAAACAGGAAATGCAGGCGTGCATGCAAATGCCATAAAGTAGAAAAGATAAGCATGAGCATAGCAAATACCAAATTCAGGGGCTGGTTCTCGGAGGGAGGGAGGGAGGGAAATGTGACGATGGATGGTTACATGAGAAGCTTCAGCTGTACGTGTAAAGCTTGATGTCTTTTGTGGAGTGGTTTGTCGCCTAACGCTTTTCTACATGCCCAAAATACTTAAAAAAAAAAAAAAAAAAAAAGAGGGAATTCCCTGGCAGTTCAGTGCTTAGGACTTGGCACTTTCACTGCTGGCCGGGGCCTGGGTTCAATCCCTGGTGGGGGAACTAAGATTCCCCCAAGCCGCACGGCACAACAACAACAAAAAAGAATGAAGCCACAGGCACTCAACCCACGCCCAGGGTCTCGTCTGCTCTGCCCTGAAATGATCTCCGCCCCCGTGAGTCTGCACATCTTCTTAGACGACCTCAGAGGCGTGGGCAGTCACGCTGATCCCACTTAGCGGCGGCTCACCCCTGCTCCACTTTCAGGATCCCTTTGGAGTTTTTTGCGGTGTTGTTGGGGAGAGAAGATGCCCTCCTGCCCACAGCGCTTGTCTCATTGTAATTTCTCTATTGATCATCAATCAGGATTCAGGAAGGAACTGCAGGCGCGGCCATCTCCCCGCAGGGACCTGGACATCGTCCAGCTGCACAGAACCAGCAGATCATGGTCAGGTCTGATCCATGCTGGGATCTACATGGGCCCGCAGGTCTGGGCAGCAGTAGGCCGGTGGGGAGGGGGGAGGTCTGACACTCACAGGGAGAGATGCAGCGGAGGACTTGGGGCCCCACCCTGTCTCCATCTCTGGGCCTGGACTGACAGAATCCTAAATCTTCCTCATTGAGGCGGGTGGGGACCCATCTCCGCCCCTCCTTCCCCCCAGCCTGCTGTGAGCCTGGAATTCCGTCATCAGAGATTTCTTCTCTTCTGGCTCTCTACTAGTCGCTTCTCCTTGGCGGGATGGCGGGTGGAGTGATGTTGCCCTACACTGTAGCAGGGGCTTCTGGAGGGTGACGTGGGTCTATCTCTGGGGGTGGAACAGAGGGCAGAGTCGGGCGAGTTGGGAGGAAGGAGAAAGGCCTGTACATTCAAGACCCCACACAAGCTTTCCCTCCTCCTGGCTTTCCTGGGCGCTTACCCAAGTCTATGCTGGGAGGGGTAGGGGGAACGGGGGGAGAACTGCTTTATCTCAAAGTCTATAGCTACTGTCGCCTCCTGTCACCGAGTATTCTTGGGAAGGGGCTGCCCCAACTGGCTGACCTATGGTTCTTATGGCGACTTTAAGGTTGACAGGAGGGTCCTCCGAGGGCATAACGTGGGGCAGGGGTGTTAAATGGAAACCCACCCCCAGTTCAGCCAGAGCAGCTCTGTTTAACAAATGGATTTTTCTGTAGGGTTTCATTTGAAGAAAGTCTTCACACCTAACAATTTTGAGAATAGCTGCTTCAGTCTAAATTGAGATAATTTCATTTTAAAAGTCATTTTGGGGCTTCCCTGGTGGCGCAGTGGTTGAGAATCTGCCTGCCAATGCAGGGGACACGGGTTCAAGCCCTAGTCTGGGAAGATCCCACATGCCGCGGCGCAACTAGGCCTGTGAGCCACAACTACTGAGCCTGTGCGTGTGGAGCCTGTGCTCCGCAACAAGAGAGGCCGCGATAGTGAGAGGCCCGCGCACCGCGATGAAGAGTGGCCCCCACTTGCCGCAACTATAGAAAGCCCTAGCACAGAAACGAAGACCCAACATAGCAATCAATCAATCAATCAATAAATCTTTAAAAAAAAAACCAAAAAACAGTCATTTTCAGCAGAACAATTCAGTCAAATATTGTTCTAGTCAGGGTCACATGCCCACTAAAGTTGGCCCCTGTGTATTGGTTGTCTATTGCTGTAGAACAAGTTATCCCAAATTTTAGCAGCTTAAGGTAACACACATTATTACCTACAGTTCTGTGGGTCAGGAATCTGTGTGTGGCTTAGCTCTGTCCTCTGACTCTGGGTTTCTCACAGGCTACAATCAAGGTGTCCGCTGGGGCTGTGGTCTCATCAAAAGGTTCGCCTGAGACTGGGGATCTGCTTCCAAGCTGACTCTAGTGGTTGTTGGTAGGATTTTTTTCCTCACAGGTTGTTGATCTGAGGGCCTCTGCTCTTTGCTGGCTGCTGGCTTGCTTCTTTACCCCATGGGCCTCCCCAAAGGGAGCTTACAACATGGCCGCTGGCTTCCTCAGCGTGAGCAGCTGAAAGGGCAAAAGAGTGTGGGAAAGACTGAACCCCATGGGGCTGAATTTGTTCAACCCCAATTTCAGGAGTGACATTCATTACTTTCACTGTATTCTACTTGTTGGAAACAAGTAATCAGGTCCAGCCCACACTCAAGGAGGAAATCACACAAGGACATAATACCAGGATGGGAGTCATTTTAGAAGCTGCCCGACACACCATGTCTGACAAAATTTTGGAGAGTTGTTAGACGCAATTGTGAATAATTAACAGATTGCATTTTCTTCTGTTTCCCAATTTTAGGAGAGATCTCTCTCCTGGAAATAGCCCTTGTTCACACAATGGTTATGAACAGAAATTCTTTTGCTTTGCTGGCCTCAAACTCATAGGAAAATGTGACATTTCAGGCAAAGTGTTCCTCACTTGTTAGCTGAATTATGTCTTTTTCCCCTTAACTCATGATTTTATGGAATGTTGAAGCGGATGGGAAAATTGGATTGGGTTTTCTTTTTTCTTTTTTTTTCCCTTCTCTAAGGGGAAAAAACTTGGCTAGAGTTGACTGCCTTTTAATCCCCAATAGAAATCTGACATTTTCATTTTGCTTTTTCACCCTCTCTAATCCTCACACTGCCCAAGGTGGGGGAGGGGTGTGTCCCTCCAGCAGAGTTACAATAATCCCACCCAGTAATAACAAAGACATGCCTGAGGGTTCCAGTGGAGATTGAAATGTCCCAAGCCCATCTCTTTTCTAAGGTGATGAAAAGTGGATCTGGGCATGGCCCCAAGTGTTACTTCTCAGATTCCAAGTGGCATTGTCCCTGGCGCCTCGCCCTGCAGGGAAGGGGGATGCTTGTTAAGGGTGGGCTTCACCAAATGAGCAGGAGGAGTGACCGGGCACCAGGCTTGGGGGATTCAGGATCCCTGCAGCAGTTCCTGACTGGGGCCGCTGTTTGGTTCTGGCAAAGACCGGGGCACCATGGAGATGAGGAAATAGGCAAAGAAAATGAGTCATCCTAGCTCAGAGCCCAGAAAATGCATGCTAATGCCTTCATACAGACAAAAATAAGATTATAAGAGATTGAGTGCAGAAAAAGCCCAACCTCAAATGGTACTTCTGTTTAATCCATCCTCTCAGAAACCCAATTGTTTGCCGAGATCCAAGGTGTCAAAGAGAAAACCATCACATTAGTAAAGTTGTTTTTAAGTTAATTCTTTCCTTTCCGCAACTAATACTCCACTAGGGTAGACCACACCAGCCCTCATCCACCTTCTGGCTTCCCCTCCCCTTCCAGCCCCACGGGAGGGTCACACTTTCTCAAATCTTGAAGTTATGTGTAGACATGATCTTGCATGGGCAGTGGAATCTGAGAGGAAGTGACATTGTTTGCAGGTAGAATCATTAAAGATCTGGTGTATGATTCTCCCTAGTCTCTGGCCGTGCCATGGGGATCGTGGGAACACATACTGATATGGTGACATCATAATGTGGTGGAGCCTCTGGCAGCCTAGATCCCTGAGAGTTTATAATAAACAGAGCCCCTCTACCAACCTGTTAAACATAGAGAATGAGTTTTGACGTGCGAAACGTTGCTGTTGTTATTGCAACATCACCTTGCCTATCCTGACTCGTGACTCCATCCTGCACCCCAATCTCCTGTTATAGAGACATTAAAAGCTCACGACTTCGCCTAAACTAAGACACAAATTAAGACTGGTTCTCAGGTTCCTCCAAACAGAAACAGAGAATGGTTACAGACAAGACAGCAGCTAACTTCAGCCAAAGGGAAACGCTTCCCCCAAACTTGAACACAATGAAAAGGAAAGGAGCATTTAAACGCTCTGTCACTGAGAACAGACACTTCAATGGTTCTGTCAATGGAGATCCAAAGTTGAAAATAGCCAGATGTACACCTTTCAAGGTCTATATTTCAAATGAAACAACAGGAGGAATGAACCTGCGGGACTAAGAGGCTGGGTGCCATTTGGGAATTATTTGAGCTACATAATTGCCATCGTACACATTATGGTGCATATTTTTAATTTGGATCTTTTAAGAAATAGGAAGGAGACGGTAAGAAAAAATACATTCTACACAAGAGACTGGACTAACCACAGCCTCAGAAATCAAAGGAGTGTAGATTGCTTTTGTTCCCATAATAAGTAGGCTGTGAATAAATGCGAGAAGGTTCCAAAATTATGAGTATGAAGCATTAAAACTATAAGCATCAACTCAGCGTAGTAGATAAATGTGGTTTTTGCTCCCCAGCATTCATTCACATAACTTTTAATAAAATCATGACCCCTTTTACTTTCTTGGGGGTCTATCCCCAGCCCACACTGGAAAGCATTGATTCTACCCTCAGCTCCAGGAATGAATTATTATGGGCTTAGTTCAGAAACCTATTTCATTCTGCCGAGCCTCTTGTTCAGTTCAGAGAGGAACAGAAACCTAACAGAGCCCTGTAACGAATAGTCCCAGAATCCTGCTGGGTCATTAAAAGCTAATCTATATTTTTCTCACTCACTCGTGAATCTGAAGGTTAACTGACGCATCTTTGCTTTAGACTTCAGGTCAGGTTCAGCTCCACATCTTTATCCTGGGCTCCTAGGATGCTCAGAGCCTGTCCTTCTCATGGCCCTACCTTAAGGACAACAGCCCAAGCATCCCACACAAACATATTTAAGGGGTCTTCTCACGTCACATCCACTCATATCCCATTGGTCAAGTTACATAACCAAGACCAAAGTCCCTAAGATGAGGATGGAGCTCCGCCCACTCTCCAGGGAAGCACCAAGAGGCCACATGGCAGAGGAAAGGGACTGGGAACACGAATCCAATCTACTGCACCCACTCAGCTCTGAACCACTTAGCAACAAGAGCAATTACCTTCCTCTTCTGTTGAGTTGGGTTTTCATGTTATTTGCAATGCAGAGGACGCCGACCAGACTCTCAGCAGGCCTCATGGTTCCTGGCCACACTGGCACACGTGTTAATTTCTTTCCGAAGCACCTCAGAGACTCTCTAAGGGAAACCTTAGTTGGTGAAAGATCAATGACAGATGACAACAGAGGTGAGGATAAAATTGTAGGATACAAGCTCTTCTTGCTTCCAAGGTGGTATTTGGGCACTGACTTTGAGCTGTGAGAACGAACATCAGAAGATTCAGCCTGAGGCCAAGGCCACCCTGAATTAAAGGACTTACTGAATCAAAGACTTACAAAATGAAATGCTCTCCTATTCCTTCCAGACATTCACAGTCACTAAAACACACAGTCCTCTTGTCCTCTTGTTGACACTATGAATTGCTGTATAGACGTGAATCAGACAGCTGAGCCATGCCTACGAATGGAAAGGACTTGGGAACTGTTATTGATCCTCTGTTTCCATCCCTCAGAACATCTTAAATGTAAATGAAGCTGGTCCAATTGACCACTATTAGCCAAGATCCTTCAGGGCCAGGGCTTCCGCAACACAAGGGTTAGGGAAGCACCCACTAGGGCTAGCCTGCTAGGGTCTGACCCCAGCTCCTCCTCTTCCAGGCTGTGAGATCCTGGGCAAGTGGCTTCACCTGTCTCTGAGTCTCCTTATCTGTATAATGGATCCATCACCCTCACATCATGGGACGTGGCTAAAATCACAAACTCTGGAGTCAGAGTTCCGGGGTTGCCATCGAAGCTCCTCTACTTCCCAGCCATGCGACCTGGGCAAGTGACTTCAACTTTCCATCCCCCAGTTTCCTCATTTGTAAAATCTGGATGATAATAGCGCCCACCTCGCTGCATTATTTTGAGGATTAAATGGGTTAATAAAGTGCTCAAAAGAGTTCCTATCACATATTTATCATTCAATAGGTATTGCTATTACTATTAAAAGTAGTAGTACTAATAGAATTTTCCTTCCTCTTACGAAAACAGAATTAATCACAATATTATCGTAAGTATGATGACAATTTCACCTGGTTCAAACTAACAGTAACCTTTATTGAATGACTTTGTTGTAGGTGCCTGGCACTCTGCTAAGCCACTAATACGCATTACCATATTCATTCTCAACTCTTTATGATGAGGAGGAGGAGGATGATGATGGTGACAGATATGACAGTGCATTCTCCGTCACAGAAGAGAACTATGAGAGATGTCCAGGGACCTGAGTGATTAAGGTCACACAACAAATCGTGACAGATCCAGGATTTAAACACAGGCCATCTGGTTTCAGAGCTCAAGTCTCCCTATCTCACTATTTTGCTTTCTCAGAATAGGAAAGGTAAGATAATAGGAAAGATAAGAATGAATGTTCATTCATTCAGTAGTATTTATTGAGTCTCTCCCATGTGCCAAGCATAGAACAAGACAGGGAAGGTGCACTCACCTATCTATCCATCCATCCTTCCCTTCACTCATCTATCCATTCTTCATCAACCGTCATTCCATCATCCATCCATCTGTACACAACACCCGATAGTTCTAAGATGTAATGCCTCTATCGCTCGCAGAGTCATGGGATGAACCATGGGTCTCCCTAAGAGGCTTCACCATATCCTTTTCACTGGACCTACTGTGTCCAGACTCTATTCCTTAGTCCATTATGCCAATCTCTGCTGCCCCAGATCCTAAGATTCACACCCCATCTCCAAGATACAAACGCCTCCTCTGGATTCCCAGTTGGTCACTGGTTGGGAGTTTTGATGCATCTTGTTGCTGCCCAGGGACTGACCATGGCACGGCTGGTCTATTATCAGGTTTCCCTGGCTCAGGGCCGCAAACCAGTCAAGTCGTCTGCACACCTCAAGATGGGAACGGTTGCAGGCTGGATAGCTGAGTGCCATGGTACTTACTTTTCAGCCTCAGGCACTTCGTCAGCTGTGTCTTCATTTTTTAAAACACCATGAATTAACAGTGGCTTAAATTTTAAGATTTATTTGGTTTCAACTGGGCTACTGGACTCAGAAATATATCTGGACCAAATATATCTTTCAAGAATATTTGAATGGATCTTGTCATGTTAAAGTTGAATCTTTAAAGAAAATATACATATTCAATTCTTTAATGAGCTGGATGCTGAGGTTTGGCGGGGGAGGTTTGAAAGAAATAAAGTTTGACATTTAGCTTTGAATCTGTGATTGACAGTCTAGTTAATTAGCACAGTTCATTTAGATGTTTGGTTTAATTCAGGTGACTAAAAAATACTTATTCATAGAATTAAATATATATACTAAGTAGTCACATTCCAAAATTTTTGGAAAATAAAATTTGCGGTGGAAAAATGGAGGTTGTGATTTATAATACAGGGTTTTCCATTGCAGAGCTCTGGTGGTTTGTTCTCCTGCAGTATTCATGTTGGTTCCACGGTGTTTCTTAGGGACAAGATCACAGGTCTCTGTAATGCAGATCCCATTTTATACATTTAAAGGAGAGAAGGAAGAGTAAGAGAAGTAAGGCAGGGACATATTCAGCTGCTTGTTTGCTTTTACTGGAAGATAGGACATTACAAAAAAAAAAAAAAGAAAAGAGGAAGAGGGATGGAAAAATCAAAAGTGCTGATTAGAGAAAACTGAGCAGAGACACGATTGATTAGGTTTGTGTCAGAGCTTGCTTGCCTGTCCAATATTCCTTCTTTCCTTCTTTCTTTTTAACTTAAGACTTATTTTTATTTCAAGAAGCAGTATTCCCAGCTAAAAACATTTACCAGGTTCCCTTTCATCCTGGGTATACAGATCTAGCCAATGGTTACTAAACATAAGCTACAGGGTGGTAACTCTAGGAAAATTCTTGAAAGGGAGCTAAGTCAGCAGACGAGTGCCCTTTGCCATTGTTTGTCTTCTGAAATTTGGTCTTGTTGGCTGGAGCTCTGGCAGCCATCTTGAGACCATGAGGACAGGACTCACACTAAAGATAGAGGAGTAGAAAGCCAAAAGGAGCCAAAAGGAGCCTGATATTATCATGGAGCCATTATAATATCCCAGGACTGCCTACCTCTAGAGTTGTTTGACATGAGGAAAAATAACCCCCCAAATTACAGGGCTTGGGAAGAAGCGTCTCTGTAACTTGTAAAGTAAACCTCAAGAAACTTTATCTCTATTTTTCAACCACCCATAACAAACCACCCACTAAGGTGACAGTGTATGTACTTCTCCTCTTTCCAGGTGAACTCTTTTTTGAACTGAAATGACAGATTTTTCTGCTACTTTTTCCATTTGCATGGAAAATGTCAAATTATAATGTATAATTTTCATTTCACCGTACTAACAAATCCTTTGTCGAAGTCAGTAACTAAAGAGCTCATCCAAGAAGTAATTTACTGATCATCAAATTTTTGAATAGATATATATTTTAATTTGCTACCCCTGCTGGGATGCCTGTTGCCATCTGTGCTAAACCCTGGAGATTTCACTGTTATTTTTCTGAGATTGATACAAGTCAGCCTTCAGATAACCTTCCTATGCATTTGTTAAGAGGCATCAGAGAATCAGGAAATCAAGAGCTGGAAGGAACTTTAATTAAAGTTGAGATTTGCTTATGTAGTAGGGATAAAGTTTATAGAAGTTGTCAGGTGTCAAGGCACACCAGAGCCTTGTTTGGTACTAGAAAAAACTATAGATATTCCAGAATTTTCCCTGGGGTGGGGGTGAGCTTCCTGCCCCTCTACCCAAATCTTTCTGATCCAAGCATCTCTGAGATTCCATTCCTCCCACTTATTTAGTTTGGATCAGCCATGGGTATAAACGAAGGTGATCCAGTCAGAATTAATTCCAGGTCTTTTGTGGAAGCTACTGGAAAACAAGCACCCTTTTGTCTGAGAATCTCAATGGATGCAAGGATGCAGACACTGGGGACCTCTTGCCCGCAGCAGGTCCCTGAACCAATACCAACATGTCCTGATGACTTGATCTGAGTGCTGAATCCAGCTGTAACTGACACCTGCCTAAAATGACCATGTACCTTACTGTCCAACCCAAGAGACCTGTGGAAATAAATGGGAGCACTATTTGTAATTATTACAATGATTAATTAGCAGGCATAAATCAGGGCTGTCCTGGGCAAACTCTTGACTGACTTCTCAGTCACACGAGACAAGAAATCCTGTTCTTGATAAAGCTACTCTACATCCCCACAATAATGTCTTCTGTTTAAGTCAGCCAGAGGGTGGTTCTGTGCCTTATTGATAGGTTGACAAAAGAACTTTTTATTCAAATTGGGTCACTTTGGAGAGTGAAAGAGGCTGCTATTAATAAATTAAGGAGGCAAACAGGCCCACACGGGGACTTCCCCACTCAGACCAGGACATATGCTCACCCTCAGTGCCGAGCATCCTGAGTGCTGGGCCCCAAGCTGGGCACAGAGGATTCCAGGATGAATAAGGCATGAAGGCACAGGTGCCTTCCTAGAGGCGTTCACTGTGTTAGTAAGAGACATAAACACCTAAAACCACAGTGGCAGCAGCAGATGCTGCAGGAGGGACCACAGGTGAAAGCTATCTGCTCAGCTGCCCCTTTGAATTGTGATCACGTTTTCCGTGTTTGCTTTTGTTCGGTAAAACCTGGTGATGACAGATTGCTGAGCACAGCTGACTTGACCTCCTCCCTTCCTCTGGCATTTCCTGAAAAATTCCAGCACTTCGAATAAAAATGGCAGGCCATCTGTGGTTTAATATTTGAGCTCCTTTCTGTCCCTCTACGATGAGAATTTCAGCCCAGGAGGCTTAGAGATGGAAACCTGTCATCCTTGGGTCAGGAAGACAGTGGGGATGGAACAAAGAAAAGGCTCAGCCTCCCTCTCCACCTTTCCCATCACGTCCTCTGGATCAGATCGGCTCTTTTCTTTTTTTTTTGGTTTCTGCTTGGTCACTCACTAGCTGTGTGATCTTTTTCTTTTCCTTTTTTTAAACATCTTTATTGGAGTATAATTCCTATAAAATGTTGTGTTAGTTTCTGCTGTATAACAAAGTGAATCAACTATATGTATACATATATCCCCATATCCCCTCCCTCTTGCGTCTCCCTCCCACCCTCCCTATCCCATCCCTCTAGGTGGTCACAAAGCACCAAGTTGATCTCCCTGTGTGATGCAGCTGCTTCCCACTAGCTAGCTATTTTACATTTGGTAGTGTAGATATGTCAATGCTATTCTCTCACTTCGTCCCAGCTTACCCTTCCCCTTCCCCTTGTCCTCAAGTCCATTCTCTACGTCTGCATCTTTTTTCCTGTCCTGCCCCTAGGTTCATCAGAACCTTTTTTTTTTTTTTTTAGATTATTGGGGTGGGTCATCCTTCCATGCTCATCGACTTTTCTTCTGAAATTGAAACATTATCGTGACTTTCCTCTGCAGAGCCTTCAATGAAATTTGGTGGGATTTCTTATCCACACAGTCAAACCTGTTATCTATTGTTAAGTCATCTCCACATGATCCCCAGGCTGTCCGGACCAGGCTGCAGGGCTGGCCAAGAGGTCAGCAGTGGGCATCACTGGGGGTGTCAGGATGGTCATGTCATCCTTTGCTTCCTGATTTACAGACACACAAGGGCTTCCTGCGTCCTGCCCTCCACTGACCCCTGCTACATTTTTGGTCCTAATACCACCCTTGACTGCAAAAATAGAAAGGACCCTTTTATAAACCATCAACCTATGTTGTTTCCAGGCAATATATTCAGAAGGCTTAAACATCAAAATAACATAAAAGGGTACGCATTTAATGGGTTCACCCCACTCTGAGTACCCCACTTCGCTCAAAGGTAGGTACTGTCCTGGTTTCCAATGTAGCCTTCAGTGTTCTTCATGTGAACACAAGCATTATAAACGTACATAACCTCACATTCTCTCCTTATATACACAAAAACACCATTCTGTATATATTGCTATGCATCTTGCTTTTTACCATTTACAAGATCTTATATCCAACAATATTTATACCATAATCCTGTATCTTTATTTTAACCATTCCATGTTTCAGTGTGTGGACAGTTCATCATTTTTGTTTGTTTAAGTTTTTGTTTTTAACGAGTATCCTGTAGTGGCAAATTTCTCTTGGTGCCTCTGTTTGGTTCTTGCAAACCATATTGTGATTTGTAACCTTGATCATTAAGTATTTGCACACAAATACCTGCAACATAAACCCCCAGGGTTCGGATTGGCTGGCTCAAAGAGTAAATGCCTTTGTCCATTTTGTAGATATCGCTAGAATGTCCTCAAAGGGGTGGCACCATTTCACCCCCACTAGCCACTTCTGGGAATGCCTGTTTCCCCGCAGCTTCATCAACACGGAATATTGTCAAACTTTTGGATTTTTGCTGTAAGGGAAGAGAAAAATGGTACCCCAATCTAATTTGTCATGATCAAAACCATCTATATTAAAAAGTCATCGAGGAGGCCCTAAATCAAGTAGCCCCACTTGGCATCACTGGTCACACTCAGGGAGGAGGACAGACGGTGCTGACCCTGCTGCACCTGCCACAGGACAGTCCCCAGGGCAGCGAGGAGTTTTCGTTTTGGGAAAGATATAAAACACATGCCAAAGATCTGCCTGTATTGAATGGCCAGCACGCCGATGCTGGCATCTTTTCCAAAACTTGTCACTTGAGGGAAAGCAGAGGTTCAGTCTCTCTGGCCAACCTGAGCAGTACAAGCTGCGTGCGGGGTTACCAAGGGGACTTGTTGAACTGGAACATACCTCGCCACCCGACAGTGAGTGGCCGTATTTTCTTTCCCCGGGATACTACTGGATTTCATACTGATGACCTCAACAAGAGAAAGGCACGTGCCTAACAGCTAATATCTCCAGAGCACGTGTTTCTGCTCAGTTTTTGCCTCTTTATTGCTCTGTCTGACGCTGCGATTCTTTCTGCTCCATAACAGCCTAAACCCACTCATCTGTCTTCCATCTAATTCAAGTTGAAGTCTATTAGGCAAACTAATTCCTGGTCTACTATGTCCCTTTTCACAAATCACTGTAGCTGATTCTCCTGCACTGCAGGTTTTTTCTTTTCGGGAACCAATAGCTGAAAAAATTCTGATGATGCGAAAAGAGATCTCATACTCTTTTTCATGTCAGTTTAAATAAGAGGTGACAATTTGGAATCCCCTTGGGACAACGTGTCCATCTGGCATAAACAATATACTGAGATTTTTTTTTAAAGAAACCACAAAGCAGGAGAAGGTGTCTACCTTTACTTCCACAAACACAAAACTAATTCTTTGGAAATCTGTATGTCTATGGATACACTCATACCACCTCACTCAGATAAAACCCAAATCCTCACAGTGGCCTACAGGTGTGGTCTGGTCTCCCCACCTCCCTGGCCTTTTCTGTCCACCTGTCTCCTTCCTTCACTCTGCTGTGGCCACACTGTTCACGCTCTGCTACTCAAACACGCCGGGCATGCTCCTGCCTCAGGGCCTTTGCACTTGCTGTTCCCTCTGCCTGGAATACACTCTCTCCCCACATATTAGCCCGTGTCCCTCCATCACTGCTTTCAGGTCTCTGCTCCATGTCAACGTCCTCTGAGGAGCCCCCTTGCATCCCAAACCCACCCTCCCCTGCCTCCTCACTTTCCTTCTTAGCACCTGCCACCCCCTGGTTCCCTCCAGATACATTGTATCTTGTTACTGATTGTCCCTGACCAGAGGTGAACCCCCTAGTGTCAGGAGCTTCATTGATCCCCTGCTTTACACCTGGAGCCCAGGACAGTGCCTGACACATAACTGACACTCAATAACTTCTTGAATGAATGAATGAATGAATGAGGGATCCAGGGTTTCATTGGGAAACTAGGCAAAACAGAGCAGTCATGGGAGCCCCAAATGCCAAGCGAAATAGGCTACATGAACTTTAAAGTGTCCATAAAAAAAAAAAAAAAAAAAGCCAAAACCACAGGGTTCTATGAAACCTTTTTTCTTTTTAAGTATAATACCTCCCAATCTTTATGTTTTTTGGAAGAAACCAAGTAAGTACACTTTCATCAGCCTTGACTGTCTTTTTTTTTTTTTTTTAATAAGCGTTTCTTTGCCTGCCCAGCAGCCACTGGAGCTCCTGGGTCCCCCAGATGCCTGGTCATGGGGTTGTTTGCACTTTGGGGAAAACGAAGCCAACGTGAGAAGTCGCTGCCTTTGTCAGTCAAGGCCAAGACCCACAGCACCAAATGTCAGCCAAAGACGGGCTCTGTAATAAAGGCTGCTCTGCTGGAACATTTTGCACAATTGGAAGGTGAGGTTAACAGCAATAAGGAAAACTAATGTGGACCTCCAACAGTTTATGGCAGATGCTGGAAAATAGCGCAGAGGGCGTCCAACCAGCTCAGCCTGACTCTGTTATTTACTTATTTTTCAAGAGCAATGGAGCAACGTGGGCAGGAGTGGGAAGGACGCAGCAGGTTTGGGGAAAGTCACGGCTGTGGAGTCAGGTCAAGGACTGGGTTGAAGTTCACCTGTCCTCTCTGCAGATGTGTGGCCCGTGGTGGCCTCTCCCCAGGTCGTAAAAGTGGAACAACGTTCATGAGAAGACTTTCTGCCTGTTTAATTAAGCCCGGGGGTAGGTGGGTGTGGGACAGGGTTGGGTGTTATTTGTTACTGCAGCAGCATCTTGCCTGTCCTGACAGATGCAAATTCTTCTGTGGTCAACCGAATAATGAACCCCTCCAAAAGCTGTTCACATCCTAAGCCCCAGAACTTGTGAATATGTTACCTTCCATGGAAAAAGGGTCTTTGCAGATGTGATTAAGTTAAGGGTCTTGAAATAGGAAAATTAACCTGGATTATTCAGATGGGCCCAAAGTAATTTCAAGGGTCCTTGCAGGTGGGAGGAAGGAGGGTCAGAGTCAGAAAACAGGCGACGTGACCACAGAGGTAGAGAGAGAGATTGGAAGATGCTACACTGCTGGGTGTGAAGATGGCAGATGGGCCATGAGTCAAGGAAGGCAGGTGGCTTCTGGAAGCCAGAAAAGGCAAGGAAACAGATGGTCCCATCAAACCAACCCACTTTATTTATTTTTTTATTGGAGTATATTTGCTTTACAATGGTGTGTTAGTTTCTGCTATACACCAAAGTGAATCAGCTATATGTATACATATGTCCCAACCCACTTTAGACTTCTGGTCTCCACAACTGTAAGAGAATAAACTTGTGCTTCAAGACACTAAGTTTGGGGTAATTTGTTACAGCAGTAATAGGAAACTGATACATCTCCTGATGATTTTGTAAAACAAACAATGCTTCAACAAGCCTCCTTCTCCGCATCTCTTTGTTATGTGTGGGTGTTCCTCAAATTTAGATTTTTAAACAATGGATGCCTTCTACAAGATCATTTTCTTTTTTAAGAGAGAAAATGAACTGCTAAAGAAAATGCCATTGAAAAGTTCTGAAATGTCTGAGATTAAATACACAATACCACTTACTAATCCATCCCTCTCAGTTTAATACACAAGCTCCAGGTAACTGCCATCCGCTCTCCCCATGACATTTTTGTTGAATCCGGCACCATTGTTGGCCCGGGATGGAGAGTCCTCAGACCTGGCCTGAAGGAGCTCACAGAGACGAGACCCCCTTACTGAGCAGAGATGAACCCAGGCGTCCCCATCCCCACCCTGTACTTGCCCTAACAGCAAACATGCTCCCCTCCCTTGCATTTAGATCCACAGCTGCAGGAAATGGCAGGACAATCACCTTGCAGGGTGTCAGAGCCCCAGTGTCACTTTGCATTTTGCTCCCCTGCATTTAACCCAGGAGGGGGTTAGGGAAAGTCACAAACCACCGGCACAATGAACAGTCCCCAACCTCGCCAACTTTTGTCCAGCCTGTCTGCATGTTCCCTGCGTTTGTGGCTTAACCCCTTTCCTTTCATTTTTCTCCCCAGGAACCCAAGAGGGAGCAGGCCTGTGGACCAGGCAGGATTCTTAATGTCTGGTTTGATTGCTGAGGTCTGAGCCGTTCTCTCAATTTGGTCACAAAGGTTAACAACGCTCCATCAGCAGATCAATTAGTCGCTCACGTATGCGGACGTGTTTTCATCCCCTTTCAGGCCACAGGACATGTTATAGACAGACCGCCAAATCATTTTAAAGCCGTGAACATTCTAATTGCTTCTGAGCTCTCTACCCTAGTACACAGCAATTTTGAGCCTTTGTGCAGCGGATTCTGCATAAGCTGGTAATGGGTACATGGGGAGAGTGAAGGCGAGATTGGATGGCTTTCATTTAGGATGGCAGGAATGGAAATTTGAACAGAAGTTGAAGAATCATCATTAACCTTCCTAATGACACCTCCAGAAGCTGGGCAGCAAAATCTTTAAAGATATCTGTATTGGACACTAAACTTGGTCAGTGTGACCTTGGTCAAGGTTAGGGTTCTCTGAACCCCCACTTAAAAGGTAATCATTTCTAAAGGGGTGATAATAAGGCATGGCTGGGGGTGAGGAAGCATGTGCAGTCCAGAGAGAAAAAAAACTAGCTCATTAACAAGTCCCTTTCACCATTCACTGCTCAGAGGGATGAAAGAATGGCAAGAAAGTGAGCATTTGTCCAGCCTTTAACCAGAAATTCACAAACAGAAATAGACATTACCACCAATAATGATTATTATATGTTCATGTATCTTTAGTGTAAACCTCCTATTTGGAGTTTCGAGCACACATTTCCCCCCCCCCCACCCCCATCTTCTGGTAACTGTACCTTGATAAATAAACATTCATGCTCCCACTCTCCATCCATGGGGTTCAGGATGAGCGCCATGTCTGAGTCTAAGGGTCTGAGTCTAAGGAGTGACCTGGCCTGGCCAATCAGCTGGCAGATCCCCCCCACGCGGAAGTGGTTCAGGACGAGCACCTGACAAGAGCTGGTCCAAGCAAAGTGAATCCTCTCCCTGGAGGGTGAGTGACTAGGAGAGATGCTCTCTGGGGCAGGCACTGCTGGAAGTCCACCCAAGAGCTTGCCCACCCTTATTCCTGCCAGCAGAGCCCATCCCCCAGTATAGAGGCAGAGAATGCATTACTTGCTCTCCCATCCTCCTTTGCAGTGGGTTGTGGGCACATGACCCAGTCCTAGCCGGTTATCCCAGGGAGCATCTATTGCGGGGGAAGGAGAGTGCTCCTGGGAAAGATTTGCCAGATCTGGAAAAAGAGAGTTGTGCTTGACAAGAGGTTTCCTTTCCTACTTTTATTGGATGTTGTTGCATCAGTACACAATGCTTGGAAATATGACAGCCATTTTTTCACAATAAAGAACAAAAGAAAGAAAGCTACTCAGAGCCCTTACATTTGGAGTTACTCAATTACTCTTACAGCTAACTACATTCAGGCTTCTGTTGTGGAAAAAGAAAAAAAAAGAACTTTATAATTAACCCCCTTTAAGACAAGATTTTGTTACATTCAATCTTGTAAAACTTGCTGCTGGGAGATATGTTGCTCCCCTATTGAGACCTGGAATGACACTATTATGAAGAAGAATAAAGCTGGAGCAGTATCCTAATGACATTGCTAGAGCCCCTGGATCCAACTGCACCTGAAGCTTTATCTTTGAGTTGTTCAATTATATGAGCCAACACATTTTCTTTTTGCTAGTTTTGTTAGGGTTAGGTTTCTCTCACAATTTAATACATCAAAATTTATAACTTCTGTGTAACAAAGGATTGCCTCAACAAAGACAAGGAGGAGGTATCTGGCTTATACATAGCAAAGGATTAATTTGATATGCTCCTATAAAGCAATAAGAAAAATATAGTTTGCTAGAAAAATTGATACAGGGATATGAATGGATAGTTTACAGAAGAGATATGCAAATGATTAATAAGCATATGAAAAGATTAGAACTTGATCTTTGATTAGGCAAAGGGAAATGACAATTAAATATCCTTTTTTTCACTTATCAGATGGGCAAGGCCAAGCTGGCTAGGCTGTGGGTAAACAGATACTCCAATTGGTCTAAATAAACAGGAATAGGCGCTTTGGCAGGTACTTGGCAATAGCTGTCAAATTAAAATAAGAATGCTCATACTTTTTTGTGCAAATTAGAGTCCAGGCAGGAAAATAGAAACCATTCTAATGTGAAAAACAAGTAGTAAGAATCAGTTGTGTAAATAAAATCAATTGTAAAATTCCAAAAATGACATAAAGGGAAAGTCACATCCTATCAGTTTTGTTTTGGTAGAGTTAAGTGAAGTTAGCATGGCCGGATTCACCACCACCATCAACTCCCCGGGTCAGACCTGGGAAACCTGGGTGGGATTCTGGAGCAGCCCCTCCAACCCCATCGGACTTGCCAGGAGATCCTCACAGCTGTGGGCATGTCCCCCGGGCAGCCTGAGGCAGGACAGGCCTGCGCTCCCCACCCTGCGTGGCTTCTGCCTCAGTGACCCCTTTCAGGTCCCCGTTTGTGACTCCCCAGGCACAGCCAGCACTCGGGGGCTGTCACAGAAAGAGCCCCCTTCACCGTAGAGCTTGCGGGACCCCTCCTGCCTTGGGATAAAATCCCCATTTTACCTTTGCTTGTCAAGGGCTGGGACCCTCAGGGAGACCAGGAGCCAGTGAACAGGCCAGCTGCTGTTGGCCTTGAACAGCCCCTCCCCCATCTGTGACCTGTGTCCAGCAGGGCCTTGGCCCAGTGCACAGACAGCCCTGGGGGAGCCGGCGTCCTGGACCAGATGCAGCGTCTGGTCCCCACACAGCCAGCCCGGGGTTAAGTTTCTTTGGATGAGCTACACACATAAATAAATATCCAAGTATGTGGATGGATGCCTGCTTGCTCTGGATCCTATTCACAGCTGGTCTATCCCGAGTAGCTGAGACCAGAATAGTTAAGATGGGGGCAGACCTCTGACTCTGGGCCATTTGCATGAGGGCAAAGGTCCTCACTGAGACAATCATTGTATAGATTCTTCACTGTGGTTATCGTGTGCTTGTCTTATTCCCCTGCTCAGCTCCAGGCTCTGCAAGAACTAAACTATATGCTTCCAATTTATCCTCATTCCTGTCCCCTTCCGTTCCACACAATAGGTTATGGTCTCTCAAAGACAGGTCTGGAGCTTATTAAAAACACAGCTCCTAAAATCCCACCCCTAAATGTCGAAGTTGGGCCCAGGGCACCAGACATTTCCATGAGCTCCTCAAGTGATTCACAAGCACGTCTACCTTTGAAACACTTTGCAGTAGGTGAGAAACAGATCTGTTTTTCTGCCCATGAAAAATAAAGCTGGTCCTTCTCTTTGAGAATTTAATCTGTTTACATTTGACGCAATTATTCCTATGATCTACAGGTTTTCCCTGCTTTCCGAAAATAGAGCCTTCTTATGAGAACTTTCCTAAGCCAAAATGGTGCAAAGCGAAGAAGCAATTACCTTAGAGCACATCTTGCTAACAGATGCGCAAAATAAATTGAGATAAAGCACAGATACTCACAGACACAGTTCAAGGCTACAGGGCTCGATTCTAAGATGCTGAGTGTAGTTCCGGGGCTTCTCTCTCACTGCTCTGGGTGTGCCCTGCCTCTAGAAAGGTTTGCTGCAGAAAATAGCATTTCAGCTATTTTAATTTTTCGCCTTTCTTATAAAAGTGAAAATTCTCTTTGGATTTCTTTCAGTAAGCAAAAACAGGTACTCATATAGGTCTTTCGTAAAAACCGAGTGGCATAAAGCAAACTTTCTAAAAGCAGGGGATACATGTATTGGTTTTCTATTAACATCCCCTTTTCTCTTCTTTACTGAATTATTTTGTATTAATCAATAACAATTATTATTAGTCTATTTTGCAACCTTCCGTTAGGTTGTCAATTTTACTTCCATCATTCTTTAGTGGATATCCTGTAGATGTCAACATATATTCTCAACTTATTAGAATCTACATTAAATTACATCTTTACCACTTGGACAACAGAAGACCTTTAGAACCCTTTAAAACCATTTAACCTCCTCTGGCTGTTGTGTCATCCTCAGCAAGCACTTTAATTCTACATATATTGTAGACCTCCACAGGTTATTATTATTGCTATTTTGTATAGTCATGGTTAAAATAAAGTTTCCAATGTATTTACCCTTTCTATTGCTCTTTATTTTTCCTGTAGTCTTCATTTAAAATTATTTCCCTTCTTCCTAAAGAACTCCATTTAAGAGACACAGATGTAGAGAACAAACGTATGGACACCAAGGGGGGAAAGTGGGGGGGGGGGGGATGAATTGGGAGATTGGGATTGACATATATACATACACTAATATGTATAAAATAGATAACTAAAAGAATCTGCTGTATGAAAAATAAATTAATTAATTCAAAAAAAGAACTCCATTTAATATTTATTTTAAAGCAAATCCACAGGGGCCCAGAAAGTACATCTATCTGCTAGTTGTATAATTAAAAATTAATTATAAAATTCCAAAAATGGCAGAAAGAGAAAGATCTGCTGACAATGAAGTATCTGCTTTTGCTTCTATGAAAACATTTATTTATATTCACTTTCAAAGGATAATTTTAATGAGATAAGGTTCTAGACTGGCAGTTGTTTTCTTTCCAGTATGTATTTCTGTCTAGCATACTAGGGGTTCTTGAAACTGTGAATTAATCTCTCATCAACTTTGAAGAATCCTCAGTTGTATATCTTCATATAGCACTTGTGATTTTCTCTTTCCTCTCTTTTTAGGATTTAAGTTATGCATACGTTAGAACTATTACCATGCTCCATATGGCTTAATGCTCTTTTGTGTATAGGCGTACCTCAGAGATGTTGTAGCTTTTGTTCCAGACCACCACAATGAAGCGAATATCGCAATAAAGCAAGTCACACAAATTTTTGGTTTCCCAGTGCGTATAAAAAGGGAACATTGTGGTTGGTTTGATCTTCTATCCAGACCACTAAAACTCTCTCCACATCAGCCATAAGACTATTTCATTTTCTTATTATTCATGTGTTCACCGAAGTAGCACTTTTAATTTCCTTCCTTCAAGAACTTTTCATTTGCATCCGCAACTTAGATAACCGTTTGACACAAGAGGCCTAGCTTTTGGCCTGTTTTGGCTTTCGACACACCTTCCTCACTAAGCATTTCTAGCTTTTCACTTAAAGTGAGAGACATGCAACTCTTCTTTTCACTTAGAGACCGTTGTAGGTTTATTAATCAGCCTAATTTCAATATTGTTGTGTCTCAGGGAAGAGGAAGGCTCGAGGAGAGGGAGAGAATCAGGGGAAACACCAGTCAGTAGAGCAGTCAGAACACACACATTTATCAAGTTCCTCGTCTTATATGGGCACAGTTCGCGGTGCCCTAACACAACTACAGTATAACACCAAAGATCACTGCAGACCACAACAACAAACTTAATAGTGAAAAAGTTTGAAATATTGCGAGAATTACCAAAATGTGACGCAGAGACATGAAGTGAGCCAATACTGTCAGAAAAATGGCGCCAATAGACTTGCTCGATGCAGAGTTGTCACCAAACTTCAATTTGTACAAAATGCAATATCCGCAAAGCACAATAAAACTAGGTATGCCTGTATATGCAATCCTTTTTGGTCTCCATGCTTCAACATGGATATTTTCAACAAACCTATCTAAACCTTTGTCTGATCTCCTCTTATGCCAATTAATTATATTTTTAATTTCAGTTTTTATATTTTCCAGTTGGCAAATATTCACATGAGCTCTTTTTAGGTATTCCATTTCTCTAATAAGTTTCTCCATTGTTTGATCTTTTTATTGAATATGTTAATAATAAATATTTTGCAGTTTATCTCTGATAGCCTCTGATAATCCATCAGCTGTGAGGTTTTTTCCTTACTGTTTATCATTTTTTTTCTCTTCGTTTTTGGTTATTAGGTCTCCTTTCTGATATGTCTGGTAATATTTTTCTGAACATTGGCAAGGCATTTTGTTTGAAACATTGTAGTGTCCATGGATGATGTTCTTTTTCCCCAGAGAATTCTAATTTATCGTTTCTTTTTTTTTTTTTTTTTTCTGGCAGTCACTATAGTGAGGACAGATGATTGTGATTGTAATGATTCAAGACTGATTTTTCTACTTTATGGGTCCAGTTTATTTTGGCTTGTCCTTACTTCCCAGGACAAGTTCTTTGAGGGACTCAGCACAAACCACCGTTTATTTTCCAAGCCTCCACCTATTTGGTGATCACTGAACTCCAAGTTCTGCTGTTATGGCATCTGGATATTGGTGAAAACTTTGCTTAGTTTCTTAGCCTTTCAGCTGCTTACTTTCTGCTTATCTTCTGAGCCCCTTGGTACAGCTTAGGAATCAGCAAATGCTTCAAGAGAGAAAGTACTACAGAAAAGCAGACCCACGTCTAGGGGGTTCTCTGAAATCTTGGGCCCTCAAACCCTGGCTTCCTTGGTAGCCCCAAATATCAAGCTGTATGTCCCCAGAACCATGAGCTTGTTGAAAAGCTATCAGTTTCTGTGACTCTTGGCCCCTCTCTGCTTACAAATTGGCAAATTCCTCAAAGGGAAAAGAGGTGGAGAAAATAGGGCTCACCTCAGTGCATTTCCTTTCTGTCTGCACTGTTGGCCCCTCAAGTCCTGGCAGCCTAAGCTGCTCTCTGATGTATTCAAATAGGTTTTTCCCATAGTACACAGCTAGTTTTTCTCTTGGATTTCTTGAAAGATGGGGTTCTCTTTTTGAATACTGCCAGCTCTCCTAACAGAAACATGGTAAATCATGCCAGTAACTAGTGTCTCATGGAAGCACAAATGATATTCCAGAAATGGACACCCTCGAAGAACATCTAGCCAGAGCTTCCAACTTTTAATATATAAGTTCTATTTTTATAGAAAAAATACAAATGATTTAAATTTTACTGCCTAATTACTTTTGAGACACTGTGCTTGGAAAAAATATTCAAGAATTAAAAATATCAGAAATTGTAGCACAGGTGTTAAAGCATGGATTTGGAAGTCAAACCACTGGGGATCAAACCCTGCCTTTGCTCCTGCCAAGCAGGTGACCCAGGGTAAGTTATTTCACCCCTCTTGGTCAGAGTTTCCCTGTTTATCAAGTGGGACTGAAAAGAGTATTGCTCTCATGGGGGTGGTGAATGGGAGAATCAGACAAGTTAATATACATGAAACATGTAGAACCCAAGATCATAAGTCTGAGAAAATGTTAACTACAAACATAAACAAAATAATTTGCAGATTCCCTCTTGAAGTTGGTTTCACCCCACAGGCACGAGTTTTAAGCACCTGCCCTGATCCAACCTCCTTGCTCTACAGATGGGGGCACGTTTGGGGCACACAAAGGGGAGGGGACCTGAAAACATACAGCTTGTTAGTCCTAAAACTGGGTCCAAGACTGAAATTTCCTCTTGAGCATTTTATCAATTAAATCTGTGTGCCCTGGAAGCCAAGCAGCTAATTTCCATTGAAGGCAAAGGGGTCGAGGCTCCCTCAAACTATAGGTAATTCTCTAATTGCCGTGTCTGCCCGACTTGCTTGTGATCATTAGCAGAGCCCCTCGTGCTCCGGCTGAGAGACGAGAGGGAGGCCAGACGCATCACTGCTCATCTAAATTTTTAATAATGCTCCAATCTTCAGATCATCAGGTAATCAAACCCAAATCAGCCCAATACTCAAAGCCAAGAATAACGAGGGGAGTGAAAGGGATAATGTTTCTTTAATGAAATTTTCATCAATGCAGATTTCTCATTGAATATTAAGGTCTTGGCTTGAAGCCAGCATCAGAGCAGACGGCTGTGACGTTGACCTTTGTGCCTTCGGGGGAGACACAGTGCAGAGTCTGGCTGCACCAGCTCTCTGATGACACAGGTGGTCGTCCTTGCAGCTCTCACAGAGGAAGCGCAGGAGCCCAGGGCAAGTTGGCTCAGGCCCCTCTGTCCTTTCCAGAAGGTTTCTCTGCATCTCAGCCCCTCCTTGGCCCCCACCTGCCCCTCCTGAGACCCACACACCTTACTCTATAGCACCTCCATTCTCCCAGCTGCTCAGGCCAAATCCTCGGAGTTGACCTTGGTTTGCTTTCCTCTCACCTGCTCTGTTCCCTCCATCAGCGAATCCCATCAGCCCGACCTTCACAGATGAATCCCAAAGCCGGGCCATGATGATCCCGCCCTGTACCTTCCCGCCCCCCTCAGCATGGCTTCCTCACGGGTCCAGCTGCCGGGCCCTCGGTCCCAGAGTCTGTCTCCCCACACGGCCTGAGGGTCCTTGTAAAACACACTCAGAGCACGGCCCTCCTCTGCTCAGGCCCGTCCAGGCTCCGGTCACGCACAGCGACACCCAGCGTCCCTGCAGGGGCCTACAAGGTCGTACACAGATGTGGCCCGTCCCCTCCCGGACCGCAGCCCCGCCGGCCCCCTTGTTACCTCCTCGCAGCCACTCCGGCCCTCGCTGCGCCTCACACGCAGGCCCCGCACTGGCCGTGCCCTCGGCCTGGAGCCCCCTCCCCCGCGATCCACGAGCCCCGGCGCCTGTCTCCAGGACCCTTGTCCCTTGCCGCCGTCTCAGCGAGTCCGCCCAGCAGCCTGTGTGACCCGCACCCCACCCGTCACTCCCTCCTCGTCCTGCTGCACTTCCCACTCAGTGATCGTCACCTCCAGAACCCACACGCCGTCCGTTTTCATGATCATTGTCTCCCGCTGACATGTGAGCTCCAGGAACAGGGACCTGGCTGGCTGTCCTTCCCCACTGCCCAGAGGAGAGCTGCGCACAGGGAAGGCGTCCCACACGACGGGCTGCACGAATGCACACACGAAGGGCAAGGTCTGACCACGCTTTCTAGAACAAGTTCACAGTATTAACAGAGCAGCCGCTATACGCTGGGCCAGGTCAGGTCCTGGGATGCACCAGAGAACAAGAGACAAAGAGCCCTGCCTCGTGGCTGCCCTGACCTCCAGCGCCTGGACGGACACCGAACCAGCCAGCACGCGGGGACCAGCACCAGCCGCAGTGGAGCCCTCGGGAAAGCGCTCCTGCGAGGGGCCCGTCTGGGCTGAGCTCTGGAGAACGAGGAAAACCCATCACGTGAAGAAAAACCCGTCATGTGAAGACTGGGGAAGAGGCAAAGGTTTAGAGTTTTCCAGAAGCAGGGCGGAGGGCTGACCTCCCAGCACAGCGACCCGGGGTGGGGGGCGGGGCAGAACGAGCTGGGAGGGGCCTCGCGATGATAACACAGCTGATGCTCATTGATATTCACCAGGAGCCGCTTCACACACAGGAGCTCATTGACTCTCCACAACCACCTGACTGCTATGAGCCCCTTTGACAGACGGGGAAACTGAGAGGGCAGTTCAGTGTCCAGTGTCCCGTGTCTGTATTTCTCAGCCATTGTCCCAATAATGATCCACAACTACACCCCCAAACTCAGTGACTCCCCACATCTCAGTTCACAGGGCTGCAGGCCTTCTGGGTTCAGCTGATCCGAGCTGGGCTCCTTTGGGCGTCTCTGCTGAGGATCACTGAGCTACTGGGCTGGACCTCAGGCTGGGGACCAGGGTCAAGTCTGTCCTGCAAAGCCCTCACCCGCCTTAGAAGGGCAGTTCCCTGGGGCAGGACCTTCCAGAAGCCAAGAACCAAGCCAGACCTCACAAATGCACTCACAGCCTCTCACTGCATCGAGCCCACAAAGGCCCCATTGGCCAAAGCAGGTCCCCTGGCCACCCCGCATCGTTGGGAGGCCTTTGAAGATCTGGGAGCCACGACGCACCGAGCACGAGCACGTCGGGGTGGTGACCGACCGAGCCGCGCGCTCCCGGGCAGCCCAGCTCCGCGCCCTCGCTCTAACCAGCAGCCTGCACGGGCTCGCGGTCTGGGGAGGGGAGGGGTTTTAATGTGGAAGCAACGGGGAGCTGTAACCTCTCCCCCCAATATTCACGTCCCCCCGGAACCTCCGAATGTGACCTTCTTTGGAAAGACAGCCCTTGCAAGTGTAATCAGTTAAGATGAGGTCCCGCCGGCTTAGCACGGGCCCTAAATATACGCTGACGAGCATCCTTGTACGAAGGCCATGGGAAGACGCGCAGGGAGAACTTCACGTGCCCATGAGGCAGAGACGGGAGGCGTGCAGCTCCCAGCCAAGGAAGGCCAGGGCTGCCGGGAGCCATCGGAAGCTGGGAGGGAGGCGGGACGGATGCTCCCCGGAGCCCCCAGAAGGAGCCAACACACCCACACCTTGATTCCAGATTTCTGGCTCCTAAACTGGGAGAAACCGGTTACCATTGTTTGAAGCCACACAGTTTGTGGTAATTCATTAAGGCAGACCTGAGAAACTCATCCTGAAGCCTCCAGAAGGTTCTCAGCAGGGAGCACCTGATCTGATGAGCATTTTAAAGACCTTCTGGCTGTAACAGGCAGTCAGTAACGTTTCTGTCCCCAAGTTCAATTCCTGAGTGATCTGCCTCACCCAGTTCTTGCCTCAGGCTCTCCCGTGAGGTGACGTCAAATTTGGGGGTTCCCTAGGGGGCTTCCCTGGTGGCGCAGTGGCTGAGAATCTGCCTGCCAATGCAGGGGACACGGGTTCGAGCCCTGGTCTGGGAAGATCCCACATGCCACGGAGCAACTGGGCCCGTGAGCCACAGCTACTGAGCCTGCGCGTCTGGAGCCTGTGCCCCGCGACGGGAGGGGCCGCGATAGTGAGAGGCCCGCGCACCGCGATGAAGAGCGGCCCCCGCACCGCGATGAAGAGTGGCCCCCACTTGCCGCAACTAGAGAAAGCCCTCACACGAAAACTAAGAGACCCAACACAGTCATAAATAAATAAATTAAATAAATAAATAAAGTAATAAAAAAAAAAAAAAAAAATTTGGGGGTTCCCTGCTCTTCCCGCCCTTCAGACCTCCTCGTCCTCGGGGAGACTTTCCGGGGTCCTGCCCGCCCCACCACCGGCTCTGTCTCCTCTGAGCCGCTGCTCTGAGTCACTTAGCCTCTGGCATGTCCACGCCTTCTGTCCCTGCTTTCCTCAGCAATGCGTCAAAGGGTAGAAGAAGCTTCCACAGCCACCCATCACCCCGAAACACACCACGCTAAGCGGGTCCCCTCCTAATACCACAGGGGCCTCAGCCTCAGGTGTGAGTAAACCCCCTTTCCTCCTGAGCCTCCGTTTACCCTCCCGCAAAACGAATGGGTTTGACTAAACAATTTCCAAGGGCCCTGTCTGACTAGAACGTTCTCTGATTTAAATATTTAGTTTAGAATTCTTAAGCGTCCATTCTCTGATTCTTCTCACTCATCCAGTTACTCAACAAATGCTCATCAAGAACTTACTGTGTGGTTGGGCCAGTTCTTAGGGCAGGAATCCAACAGCAAGCAGACAATGTTCCTTCTCTCCTGTGGGTGACATTCCTGTGGGTGCAAATGACCATAGAAGGTATAAAAACGAGTAAATCAAGTTCAGATGGTGACAAGTTCTGTGCAGGGGATAGGACGTGACACAGGGATGCAGACACTTCTTTAGACGGTGCACGGGGTTATTCCCTGAGCAGAGAATGGAAGGTCATGGGGAGAGCTGAGGAGGAGCAGCTGGGGAGGAGCATTCCAGCAGAGGGGCAGCACGTGCAAAGGCCCTGAGGCAGGAAGGCTCTGGGATCTGGAGGAGGAGCAGGAGGCCAGTGGGGCTGGAATGGAGGGAGTGAGGGGGGCAGTGGGGGACACAGTTCAGGGGAACCTGCAGGAATGGGGCTGGGCCTTGTGGGACCAGTGAGGGGTGGGGTCCCCTTTCTCCCGGGTGCAGTGGGAAGTCACTGCAACGTTTACTCAGGGTCTCCTTTGTGTTTACAGAGCTCACGCTCCCTTTGGGTGCGAGCAGAGGGTAGATTTTGGGGTGGAGAGAGGAGGGGGCAGGAGGACTGGGGGGGGGCAACTGCCGTGACCCCAGGAGGAGGGAGGTGCCGACTCAGGTGAGAGCAGGGCGGGGAGAGGGGCGGACAGACCAGCACATGTTTGAATTTAGTACATTCACTATAGCTGGAAAAAGAGGGGGAACCCCAGGACGACACGTGGGTGGTCACCAGCCCGAGTGACTGGTGTTTGGAGGCGTCACTTACTGAGAAGGGGGCACTGGGTCATCTGAACTTCGCTGAGAACTTGCCAGATCTGAGAGCCTGAGAGCCTCTGCCTCCCAAGCAGCTGGGGGAGCCCCCTCAGGGCCACGGGAGCTGCAGAGTTGTGAACACAGGGACCCCTGCACAGGTCACCAGCACCGACCTCGGCCTGAGGACGGACCCGGCCCAGACATGGGGGCAGCAGGAAGCCCGGCGCCCAGGGCGGCCTGGAAAGAGCCCCGCCCGGCCTCACAGAGGGAACCCTGAGGGGCCCGTGATTCTTCTAAGAGCTTCGCTCCCACATCCTCCATGACCCCAAACCACCGCTGGAGGAGCCTGATGGTCAGTCCTAACAGAGCGCTTCACGGCTGCCACTGGACTTGAATGAGGCCACTTCCTCAACCAGCCTCTTCCAGGAGCCTGTGCTACAAACTGGGAATGAATTTAACCACAGGAAAATGTCAAGATATCAGATGCTCGGCTTCATGAAGGACACATTTCTCATTTGTCCGGCTCTTCTACTTCTCAGAAGACACGGGGCCTTCATTTCATACGATAAGGCATGTTTTCAGGGCAATTTGAAAGAAAGGAAGAGGAAAAGAGGGAGGGAGGAAGGAAGGAGAGAAACATGAGAAAGGAGAAATAGGCTGTTCGACATCAGGATGAGAATCCAAGATCCTCAGGTCTGTTTCGATGCTCTGCTGACTGGCACCAAACGTTCAGCCAGTTTTGCTCGTTTAAATTTCTGAGACGTTAGTGCTGCTTCGTGTTGGGTTTTGGGCAAACAAGCATCCTTCTATGAACCCAACCTTTGCCCGCATTTTCCTTTTTGAGACGTTGGTAACATCCTCAGATCAGTACCAGAAACTGCCCTCTGGTCATAATAATCGCCAGCATAAGCACACCTCAGACCGCGCGGCCCTGCCCTGTGCTGTTTGCGGAGCTGGGCCCTGTAGCCGGGGCAGCCCTGCCAGGACCCATGATGGAGGAGCTGCCCTCGGCCCTGCTCCCGGCAGGGAAGGAAAGCCCAGGCGTGGAGGACTTCCCCGGGCGGACAGTGGCCTGGGGAGCAGGATAAGCCAGCACCTCCCCGTCCACCCGCCCCCATCTCGCCAAAGAGGTGGCCTGGAGGACTCAGCTGTTTCATGTTCTGGGCAAACAGGTGATTCATTCCTGAATTGGCCTCGGCCTTCAGAGGACCTGACCTGGATGTAAATAGACGGTTTGCAAGTTGGGCGGGACTGGCTTTCCTGGCTGAGTCCAACTTCTGGACGGAGTCCCGCAGGTGAGACACATGCTGCCCCCTCGGGGGCCGCGCCCCCTGTCCCCAGGCAGCCGCCCGCCCTGCAGCCTCGGGGTCAGAGCCGCGGAGGATGGACGCTGCTTCTGGCGGTGCATCCTTCCTCACAGCCACAGGCAGCTGGTCCTCAAGATGCATCCCGACATCATCCAGGAGCCAAAGTCAGCCTGTGTGTAAGAACCTCAGGCCTCCTTGCTGTGGAGTCATTGTACACGTTCCCTGGCAAAAAGGAATTACAACCAAAAAAGTGCATTATGGAGAATGCTGTAGGGCTTCCTTGATTATTACACATGGGCACTTACACAAAGCGCTGAACCATCATTGTTCGCTTTGAGGAGAGCCCCAGCTTCACTGAAGAAGTCATTTTTCTACCCTCTTCTGAGACCCTGCCTTACATCTTTCTCTTGCAGGAAGGTTGCAACATTGGGTCTCACAACTCTGCTTCCTAACAGCCCCGGATGGAAAGATAGAAATGCTGGAAGGTGTTCCTCCCCTCTGATATGCACATAAGAGTATGCATTTTCAAGACCCATTTTATTCCTTCGAGAAAAAAAGAGATTTCATAATATAATAGATTTGTTAGAGGTTGTTGAGGAAGGTGATAGGAATTATTCTTTTTTTAAAGCACAGTTTTGTTTCATGGCTGCAAACTATGAGGCAAATAAGAAAGGACATGAACATAACTCTGAAACAGAAGGAAAGTCACTGTTTTTTAAGGAAATATGTAAACAGTAAGAGAATGCGGAACATTATGTGTTTATGGATTCTGGATCTTGCCAAAATGAAAATACTTCTTAAGAAAATATTTAAAGCATCACTGTAAACCTTGAATGCATCATGTTCAGATGTCTTGACTAGACATGGGACCATCAGGGAATTAAAAGCAATATTTAGGAAGGAATTTAAAAACTGAAGTAGAGTTCATTTTTGATTCCATAATGAATGAGAAGAAAACATTTGGACTGTAAAAAGGAAGTCCAGACAAAACAATACTCGCTTTTAAGTTTCCAAAAAATTAAATTTAATTTTATGTATCTTTTTCTGCCAAACATTAATTACACATATTGTGTTTCTTTGTCTTATAGGAAAAGATAAATGATAAAGAGCAATGAATTTTAGCCTTGGGTCAGCCTGTGAAGTCTCCATTTTCACAGGAAGCCTCTGCTGGATTTCCATGGCATCGGGGGCACATCCAGCACGCCAGGACCCAAACCGAATCTTGCTGCAGTGAGAACATTAAGATGAGAAACTATATCAGCCCTCATTAAAAGGGAACATTTTGGGATGACCAGAGAGGATGCCCTCTGAGGGGTCTTGTAGTTGAAGTGCCCAACCAGTAGGTCAGCATCTCTCAGCACTTCTCAGATCTTTACTAAGTTGGTCTTGAAAGAGTCAGACTATCCTGATTGCAGCTGACAGAATCCAGATAAAAATTACTAAAAAAAGGAAAAAAAAACAAAAAAAAAAAAACAGGGAGGAGGGGTTATTAGCTCACGTCATTTAAAAGTACCAAGGCAACAGCTTCAGGCATGGCTAGATCCAGGTACTCAAATAATGGTATCAGGAAGTGATCCCCTTCCACCTCTTGGCTCTGCTTTTCCCTCTGTAGGCCCCATTCTCTGGCAGACTCTTCTTTCCTAGCACCTATTCACACCCTCAGCAGCCCTGGGAGAAAAATGATTTTCTACCCACAGTTTCAACAGAAGTCCCAGAAATGAGTCTTACTGAATCATGTGTTTATCCTTTATCCAATCTCTGTGGCCAAGGGCATGGAACACTCTGATGGCTCAAGATCATTCTACTGCAGAAAAAGTATCCGGACTTAAACTTTTGAAGGCTTAAGGCTTTGCTGTTTAAGAGCTGTGCCACAGGATGGAAGGAGAAGAGATAATCACCAGTTCCCACGTGGCCTTTTATGACACAGCCTTGGAAGTAACATAGCAAACCAGCCCTCAGATTCAAGTTTAGGGACAATAGACCCACCTATCATGGGAGGAGAATCCAAAAACGTGCAGTCATGTTTTAAAACTACCACACATGGCAATCAGTTTTGCATCCTAAGATTGGCTTTTCCTCTTTTCCCACTTCACTCTTTCCAGTCCGCAAATCACTTCCCTAAGTAACCTACCTGCCTACAAGCTTTCATCTCCAGCTCTGCTTATGGGGGAAACCCAAGCGAAGATGCTATCCGTAGCCTCATTCCTCAAGCAACTAGGGGCCCTCCAGGCTTATCTGATGAAGTTTAGTTCAGATAGACATGAGTTTTACATTGAACTTGCTTCAGTTAGAATGTGTGATCGTCTTTGGGAGAAAAGCAAACTCCCCCAGGAGAAAATTTCCACCTAAACATATCCGCCGCTTTCTTCCACAAGACGACTTTGTCTTGCACTTTCAAAATCTCTCCCATTCCTGGCTGCCTGCATTCCCTGAACCTCGCATCATTTGGAAGAGCTTTTTAATGATCTTTTAATTCTTCCTCAATTTTCTGATGCATCAGCATGTGTAAAAGGGAGGTAAAAAATTGCTCCCTCTTCCTGATTTGGCTTCGTCACCATGCAGCAGGGTCTGGTTTGACTCAAGCTGCACCACATCTGAGTGGCCCCATTACAAAGAAATCCCCCGGGAGTTAGAATTTGCTTTCTCTGCTGTTGATTCACTTTACCCCCATCTACGTTGAACACGTACAGTTCAAAACTGGAGGTCAAACACAGAGCTGGTTTATTTCAAAGTATTCACCATTTACTCTGGGCTATTCTCAGCCTCTGCTTTCCCTCCCTTTCCTAAAAGAGGTAACCTGCAAATTTTTAGCTCGAAAGAACAGTTTAAGCATGCTTAAAATCTTCAATGATTTAGAAGTCATTTGAAAGAAAGCCTCTGATTGATTTACTTGATCTTACTTAGGGGAAACTATTTTTTAAATGGGTATGTGAGGGAATTCCCTGGTGGTCCAGTGGTTAGCACTCAGCACTTTCACTGCTGAGGCCCGGGTTCAATCCCGGGTCGGGGAACTAAGATCCTGCAAGCCTCACAGCGCGGCCAAGAAAAAACTGGGTTATGCCACAAGTTAGGGGTAGTATGAGGGCACCCAGGACACAAAGACCCCCAAAGCTCACCAGGTGGACAGGTGAGGCACAGGACAGAGTGTCCCCATGCTGATTGGGTTCTCATAGAGCCACCAAATGGCACTGTAGGTTGAGCGGATGCTGCCTGGTCTCTACATCAGGAAACCTGAATCAACAACATCATGTTAGGGGGAGGGATAAATTAGGAGTTTGGGATTAACACATACACACACTATATATGTATATAAAATAGAGAACCAACAAGGACCTACTGTAGAGCACAGGGAACTACACTCAGTATCTTATAATAATCTATAAGGGAAAAGAATCTGAAAAAGAATATATGTATATATAACTGAATCACTTTGTTGTACACCTGAAAATAACACAATGTTGTAAATCAACTATACTTCAATTTAGGAAAAGAACATGTTCCCCGACCAAAAAAACCAACATCATTCTGGGCATTGACTCTGTGTCCAGAAACTCTTCTAAGGGCATATGAGGTATCAACCCACTTATTCCTTCCAACACCCTCCAAGGAAGATACTAGTATCTTCTACTTCAAGCACAAACAGGAGAAAACTGAAGCTCAGAGCAGCCGTGTGGCCAGCTGGTGGGTCGTATTGCCTCGCCTTGAACTCAGAACACTGACTCCGGAGTATAGACCATTAACAATCCACTGCCTACGTGGTCACATCGGAAGGGGCTCTGTTTGGGCAGCCAGAATTAGTAAATAAAAGTACAGGACGCCCACCCAGTTAAACAATGCATAGTTGTCCTCTAAGTAGGTACCAAGTACTGCATGGCCCCGAATTTTGTCTAGCAACCTTGGATTCTGTTAGCCAGAAAGAAGGGGGTGCAGCTGTTGGAAGCAGACACATGACTGAATCTCCAGTGCTGAGAACATGGCCCAGCACTTAGCTGCCAGAGAGGACCTAGGACAAAGCGATGGCATGGTCTGAGGGACTCATGGTCACCATGGAGACCCGTAAAGAGGATGATGGAGCAAGACCAAGAGGACAGAAGGAACTGCTTGAATCGTGTGGCTGCTTCTAGAAACAAAGCAATAACCAGTATCATGGTGAGGGGGTATTTGTCGTCTAAATCCCCGCTGCATTTGTAGAGAGTTAGGAAGGTGTTTCCAAAACTTCCTCAGACTTGTTGGCTTATCCACATCCCACTTACACTATGATTTGCTTGTTTCTTTCGACTCACTTTTTTTGCATAAATAAATGTATTCAAACAGAAAACTTGGGCTTCCCTGGTGGCGCAGTGGTTGAGAATCTGCCTGCCAATGCAGGGGACACGGGTTCGAGCCCTGGTCCGGGAAGATCCCACATGCCGCGGAGCAACTAGGCCCGTGAGCCACAACTACTGAGCTTGCGCATCTGGAGCCTGTGCTCCGCAACAAGAGAGGCCGCGATTGTGAGAGGCCCGCGCACCGCGATGAAGAGTGGCCCCCGCTCGCCGCAACTAGAGAAAGCCCTCGCACAGCAACGAAGACCCAACACAGCCAAAAATAAATAAATTAATTAATTAATTAAAAAAAAAAAAAAGCACAGAAAACTTGATGTCACACCTCTAAAAGGAAAACCGACCATCCCTTGCTATAAATTGAAGGTAACTGTAAGGATAAATACATATCTTTAAAAAAACCTATCCAAATAATACCTAAAGTTATCTCCCAAGTCACAGTGGATAAGTAATATCCATAAAGAAACACTGGTTGGGGGCTTCCCTGGTGGCGCAGTGGTTGAGAATCTGCCTGCTAATGCAGGGGACACGGGTTCAAGCCCTGGTCTGGGAAGATCCCACATGCCGCGGAGCAACTGGGCCCGTGAGCCACAACTACTGAGCCTGCGCGTCTGGAGCCTGTGCTCCGCAACAAGAGAGGCCGCGATAGTGAGAGGCCCGCGCACCGCGATGAAGAGTGGCCCCCGCTTGCCACAACTAGAGAAAGCCCTCGCACAGAAACGAAGACCCCACAGCCAAAAATAAATAAATTAATAAAATGTCTCTTTGCCTTTAAAAAATATATATATTAAAAAAAAAAAAAAAAAAAGAAACACTGGTTGGAAAAAAACGGTTATTAGGCATAAACATTTTTATGACAAAATATTCACTTCGTATTTTAATTTGACTCCTTAGGAAATCTGATTATAATTTTAACTCTATTGAGTCATTCTTGAGTAATCACTTAAAATCTTAACTCTAGAAACTCAGCTAGCCAGAAACACCTGAACCCAGATGAACCCTAAAATTCCAATATGGCAGTCACTTCCCAGGTTGGATTCTCCTTAACGGGTGTCTCAGGCGTTGCTGTCTGGGAGAACCTACTGCCTCAATCCAATGAGAACCATCCGGGATGTCAGCACTGAAGTGGGTCAGTTATGAGGTTATTTGGGTTACCTAGTTAAAGGTACACTAAGGTGGGGAGAGGGAGCGGTTCTGTGATTTATCCAATAATTGGTTCCAATCCTGCATACCTCTGTAATAGGGTTACACACGGACACCTTCTGCCATATATTGGGTTGGCCAAAATGTTCATTCGTTTTTTTCCGTAAGATGGCTCTAGTAGTGCTTAGTTGTCTTTAACTTCATCTGAAACGATTTTGTTAGACTGTATTTTGACAGCTGTCATATCAGCATGCATTTTAAAAAAAACTTATCAAAACTGGTGAATTTTTGTGTAACATTTTAATATTGAAGATGGAAGAAAAAAGCAACATTTTCTGCATATTATGCTTTATTATTTCAAGAAAGGTAAAAATGCAACTGAAATGCAAAAAAAAAGATTTGTGCAGTGTATGGAGAAGGTGCTGTGACTGATCAGACATGTCAGAAGTGGGTTTCAAAGTTTCGTGCTGGAGATTTCTCTCTGGACGATGTCCCATGGTCTGGTAGACCAGTTGAAGTTGACAGCGATCAAATCGAGACATTAACTGAGAGCAATCAATGTTATACCACGTGGGAGATAGTCGACATACGCAAAATATCCAAATCAAGCGTAGAAAAACATTTGCACCAGCTTGGATATATGAAATCGCTTTGTTGTTTGGTTCCACATAAGTTAAGTGCAAAAAACCTTCTTGATCATATTTCCACATGTGATTCTCTACTTAAACGTAACAAAAATGTTTCATTTTTATTTTTATTTTTTATAAAGTTCTTTCACATCTTTTTTTTTAAAGATTTTTTTGATGTGGGCCATTTTTAAAGTCTTTATTGAATTTGTTACAATCTTGCTTCTGTTCTATGTTTTGCTGCAAGGCATGTGGGATCTTAGCTCCCCAACCAGGGATCCAACCCGCACCCCTTGCACTGGAAGGTGAAGCCTTAACCACTGGACCACCAGGGAAGTCCCGAAAATGTTCCTTTTTTAAAACAAATGGTGACGGGTGATGAAAAGTGGATACTGTACAACAATGTGAAATGGAAGAGACAGTGGGGCAAGCGAAATGAACAACCACCAACCACACCAGAGGCCGGTCTTCATCCAAAGAAGGTGATGTTGTGTATATGGTGGGATTGGAAGGGAGTCCTCTATTATGAGCTCCTTCTGGAAAACCAAACAATTAATTCCAACAAGCACTGCTCCCAATTAGACCAACTGAAAGCAGCACTCGACAAAAAGCATCCAGAATTAGCTAACAGAAAACGCATAATCTTCCATCAGGATACCGCAAGACCGCGTGTATCTCTGATGACCAGGCAAAAACTGTTACAGCTTGGCTGGGAAGTTCTGATTCATCCGCCGTATTCACCAGACATTGCACCTTTGGATTTCCATTTATTTCAGCCTTTACAAAATTCTCTTAGTGGAAAAAAAGTCAGTTCCCTGGAAGACTGTAAAAGACACCTGGAACAGTTCTTTGCTCAAAAAGATAAAAAGTTTTGGGAAGATGGAATTATGAAGTTGCCTGAAAAATGGCAGAAGGTAGTAGAACAAAATGTTGAATACGTTGTTCAATAAAGTTCTTGGTGAAAATAAAAAAATGTCTTTTATTTTTACTGAAAAACCGAAGGAACTTTTTGGCCAACCCAATACCTCTGCAGTGTCTTCCCACGTGAGTAGGGCAGACATCCCCCACCTACTCGCTTTGAGTTGGGCTGTGTAACTTGCTTTGGCCCATGTGGGCAGACTTCGTGTAGCCCATGACTGAGCAGAGGTTCTACATCTGCATGACTTGCAGTGGCCTCCTGTACTCTGCCCTTCCACATATGAGCGTGTCCAGGCAGGGGCTCCTCTTACGGCCAGAGTCCCAGAGCAACAGACAGATGAGGCTGAATTGAGACCATCCCATTGCCTGTAGCCAAGCCCAGCTGGTCAGCAGCCTGAGCTACAGATGACCAGACAAGGCTGGCCAAGATCAGCCAGACCACAGTCAACACTGAACACCCGTGAGTGTGAAAATAAAGGTTTATAAGTCACTGAATTTTGAGCTGGTGCATTACACATCACTGAAGTGGTAAAAACTGGTTAATATAACTTCTTACTTGGAAAATGGGCCTTTCCTCGTCTGCCCTTCCTGGAAGCTGGCTCCAGACTGGTCCCTCCCACCACAAATAAACAAAAGTCCTGGGCGGTGGGCACCTTACCAGGAGGGTTTGCTCTTGCCATCAATGGGACAAACTACAGGTCATCTCAGTTTTCTCAACCCTTCTACCTCAAAGCAGGTCAGCCAGGTTCACAAACCATCTCCCTTGGGCCAGGCAGTGTCCAGTGACCTTCCCCTACGCTGGATGACCCAAGAAGAAAAAGATCAAGGAGAGAGAGGATATTCCCCAGCCCACTCCATTCCCATCTTCTTGCTCCTTGCTCCCAAAATAAAGAGCTCAGGAACATTTTCACCCTGATCATCTGAGACAAGACAGAGATGGGTGTAGACATGAACATATCCATTAGGTGCTGTTCACAGACCCACTTCACTTTTTGTGAGAGGCTGTAATTAGACTGCTGTGATTTTTCAAGTCAGGAAAATGCTAAATGGAAGCGTGTCAGCTGGTTATAAAAGTTACCCAAAATAACATCACAGGGAATGGATCTTTTGATAAAATATTCCTAAAGGGTTTTAAGCTATAAAATATTTTCTACCCCCAAATTCGCAGCTTTTGCCTCCCATTTCCAGATTTCCAGATTGACATTCCAAAATGTTTTTTTTTTTTTTATGTTGCAAAATGTGCTTACTGCTTACCTTCCCCCTCTGTGGAAGTGCCTCTTTTGCGTTTTGCACTTAATTTTAAACCTGAGACTGATAACTTTTTCAGTGCTGAGTCACTGGTATAGAAATGGCCCAATTTTCAGCTCTCCAGGCAGAGATATGGGCTCTGGAACCAGTAGAAAAGCAACTTTCAGCATATCCCCTAAGAGAGTAAAAACAACAAATCCTGCTGGTCAAACAAATCTCTGATGCTCTCTGAGAATGATTCTTCTTTTGTAGCTTTTCCTGGTGACAGAGAAAGGGAGTCTTTCTGGCCACCTGTCAGAATCTCAATGAGTCAAGAAATATTTAATAAGTGTCCGGGGAACATTTCAGGGGTTATGAAAGAAACACAGGAGAAACCTCTCTCTTCAGGGAACCCACAAGATTTAGACGAAGATGAGATTTTTAAACCTACAAGAAGGATGTGTGTGTGTCTGTTGTCCCTGTGCCAGAGGAACATAAAAATGCAGCTTCCCGGAGCCTGACCTCCAGAAAAGTGCTTCCATTGTGAACTGTGTTTTAATGAAGTATCCCTGCTTCCCCAGCTGGACCACAGATGCTACGACTTCAGGGTCTAATGTGTGATGGTCTTAGAAGCATCTACCGCCTCTTGAATCCAAGAATAAGAAGTCCTCAGTCAGTTCTGGCCGACAACTTAATGAACAATTCTAGAAAGCCCGAGAAGACAGACCTCCATGTGGGCTGCAAGAGTTTTAAAGGAGGAAAAGTCTTCATTTCAGGCGGAATCGTAATGTTCCCTTGCACAGGGGTTATATTTTCTCAGAAGCTGACATGACTTTCAGGCATGAGACCCAGGAGTGAAATATGATGTATGTTTCCTGTCGAAGCCAAGAGTGACCTGAATATAAACCTGAGCCAGGCTCTCAATTTGTGCCTGGGCATACACAGCTGCTTGAAAAGGCCCTGTCCCTAACAGTCTGAAATGATTTGTAGTCTCAAATAGAGGAAAAAGTGGAGTAATTTTTCAATATGAACATTTGGAGGCCCTACAAACACACACACACACAGAGGCTCTTAGACATGTCTCCATCCTGAATTGATCTGAGCAGAAATTCCAGGCTCCAAAGGGAAGCTCTGAGGCCAGAAGAGCTGTCGGGCAGTGGGCATGGGTAAACTAGGCAGTTGCCAACTCCTTCATTTATACTGTACAGACCTGGCAACAAGAGGATGTAAGCTGGCCGAGAAAATTAGTAAAGAAAAAGGAGAACCATAGAATGACGCATGTTTGGTTGGTGCTGAGCGTGCTTCCAAGTCAACATTCCTACATCACTGCCCTCCTCTTCCCACCGCCCTGTTCACTAACCTCCAGACCACCTGAAATCTCCCTCTTAAAGCACCACCTGCTTTCCCAGGCTCCCCAAAGCCTGCCCCCATCTCCCCTGCTGGGTCCCAAGGCCCGGGTGGGCCTGGAAGGGACACTGTTGTCTGGACTCCTGGCGGTGGGTTGGGGCCCCAGAACACAAGATGTGGGAAGACTCACGGGTCCTATGAGCGGGTCGCTCTGCATCTTCCCTGCCCTCCACCCAGGCCTCCCTCTTCTCTTCCCGGCCCAGTGATGCTGTATCCTGGGAACTGGCCCCTGAGAGCTCCCTCTCCTGAGCTCCCTGCCCTCTAGGGTTTGGTCAGGGTCGGCCTGTGGGAGGCACGCTGGAGGTGAGGGCAGGAGGAGAGGGAGGTCCCATGTCCCTTGCCCACAGGCTACCTGCTGTGCCCAGAGTGGCTGTAGCCCCTGTGGGCAGCCCGTCCCCTGCCCGGCTCTCCCTGGGCTCCCCAAGCACTCTCCTCTCTCCTCTCGCCCCGTCAGACCCAGGGGCACCGGCAGCTCCCCTCTCCTGCTGTCCCCTGGTGCCGCCATCCCTGAAGATTTCCCTTAATTCTGTTTGAAGCCCCCCAGAGCGAGCCTCTCTTTCCTGCCGGCGCTGTGACCAATAGAAAGTGTTGGACCAGAGCCCTGAAGACCATCAGTCACGGAGACTCCTGTCTGATCCAGGGGGCTCAGCACAAGGCGGGAGCCCGAGTCTGCAGAAGCCAGCAGCGCCCCAAGTGGTACATATTTGCTCAAAAGTCACCTAGTCGACTGCAATCAATAATACGTGAATGCAGGGCTTCCCTGGTGGCGCAGTGGTTGAGAATCTGCCTGTCAATGCAGGGGACACGGGTTCAAGCCCTGGTCCGGGAAGATCCTACATGCCGCGGAGCAACTGGGCCCGTGAGCCACAACTACTGAGCCTGCGCGTCTGGAGCCTGTGCTCCGCAACAAGAGAGGCCGCGATTGTGAGAGGCCCGCGCACCGTGATGAAGAGTGGCCTCCACTCGCCGCAACTGGAGAAAGCCCTCGCACAGAAACGAAGACCCAACACAGCCATAAATAAATAAATAAATAAATAAATAAAAATTAAAAAAAAAAATCCTGTCCAAACTGAAAGTGATTTAAGAGTTGGGGGCATCTGAGCAAATGTCTCAACCTGTGGATATTTCTCTCAAGTCAACGCTCTAGAAAGGGGGGGATGCTGCCTTTCTGAAGTGGGTCACGGCCAGGCAGCCCAATCAGAGAGAAAAATGCTCACTGCTTCTCTCTCCATCTTCTCCAGTCTTGACTGGATTATGAAGAGATGATTGTGCGGTAGAGAGGAGCCGGGAGAGGGCCAAAAGTCAGCCGAGCCCAAGGCCTCTTCAAAAACATATTAGTCACTCAAGTCCTGGAGGCAATGGGTATTGATTTCTCCTCCGGCTGATGTGCTGGGACTCAGAGCTCCAGCTCCGGAGGGATTAACGTGAGCCACATTTAGTGCCCTAGTGTGGCTCTGACTGCTCCAGGGACCTGCTGAAATCTGGACCTGGGGTCTTCCTCGGCCTGTCAGGGGTCCTCCCCACAGATGGGGACAAGGACTGGCCCAGTGGTCAGGTGGGCATGGAGGCAGCGGATGATGGCAGACGTCCTGGTGCTCAGGACCTGCAGCTCAGCCCCCGCTTGAGGTCAGCTCAAGCTTTCTCCTGTCCCTGGAGCTCAGTCTTCCCATCAAACAAATGGGAAGATTAGCATCCATCCCTTGGGTTATAGCAAAGAACAGCTGAAGGAATCTTGAGGTCTGGGGAGTGGGGTTCACAGAGGAGTCGTGATGCAGGTGCAGGGTGTGAAACCCCCAGAGCCCTGGCTGCATCCCAGAGTTGGAGCCACTTGGTGAGATCACCGCTATTCGTCCTTCAAAACAGACAGCCACTAAGTGGAGAAACGGGAACCTCTTGCCCATCCTTTGAATCTCAGTCCAGGGCTGTTTCCAATAAACCGTGGCTGTGCACCAAACTTCAGGGCTAGAGTCTCTTCAATCATGCTGCTTCAATGTAGACAGAAGGTCCTGGTTAATACAGGCATACCTCTTTTTACTGTGCATCTCAGATATTGCATTTTTTTTTTACTAACTGAAGTTTTGTGGCAACGCTGCGTAGAGCAAGTCTATTGGCACCATTTTTCCAAGAGCATTGCTACTTCCTGTCTCTGTGTCACATTTTGGTAATTCTCATAATATTTCAAACCCTCCACCAGGGAAAAGATTACGACTTGCTGAAAGCTCAGATGATGGTTGGCATTTTTTAGCAATAAAGTAGTTTCTAATTAAGGTATCTAATTATTTTTAGACATAATGCTATTGCACACTTAATAGACTACAATATAGTGTAAACACAAGTTTTATAAGCACTGGGAAACCAAAAAACTCATGTGACTCGCTTTATTGCAACGTTCACTTTATTGAGGGTGGTCTGGAACCAAACCCACAATATCTCCGAGGTCTGCTTGTAACAACAGTAATAACCAACAATAATAACTGTCTTAGTAATGATTGTCTTAGCCCAACTTTCCCAGGAAACAGAGATGAGGAAAAAGTTTATGTGCTAAAGCATAGGGGAGGGCAATCCCAGGATGCAGGAGGGAGGGGAAAAGAGAATGAGGCAGGGAAGGAAGACAAGAAAGTACAAATAGGTTTCCCCCCAGCTGGACACAGATCCAGGCTGGCCCCATCGCTGGGTCTTCCTGGCCGTCCTCGCACCTCCTGTGTGCACTGTTGTAAGAGATTCTAGGGGTGGGACAAGGAAGGGTAAAACGTAGGGGTAACCACCTTTTGGACAGCTCCATGGGCACTGCTCCCACGGAGTACCATGTCGGTGGTACAGCTGGAGCCCTCCAACATGGTTACCCCACGAAACTCAGTGCCCTCAGGGACCAGGTGACAACATGAACAAATGAACACAGAGAGGGGAGGGGACTGAGGCAAACTGGGGGTCCCGGGCCCCCTCTAAAGGAGCACTTGCCACTCAGCTCCAGCCCACTGTTGCTCTGGAAGAACCCGGGCCTGCATTCTACAATTTTACCATTTTTCAATGAGTGCCTGAAACTGCGACTTTTTTCCCTCTGTTTTAACTTAATATATCTGCCTTGACTGTGGGCCATTAGATTGCTTTTTCTCATGTAATTTTTTTTAATTGAGGTAGAATTCATACACCATAAAATTCATCATTTTAAGGTGTAACGTTTGATGACTTTTAGTATTTTCCCAAAGTTGCACAACCACCACCTCTATTTCATTCCAGAACATTTTAATCACCCCAGAAAGAAACCCCATAACCATTCGAGCCATTTCTTATTCCCATCTTCCGCACCCCCCCCCCCCCAGCCCCTGGCAACCACTGATCTGTTGTCTGTCTCTATGAACAAGCCTATTCTGGATATGAAATCATGCTACGTGTGGCCTTTTTTGACTTGCTTCTTTCACCTAGCATAATGTTTTCAGGATTAATTTATGTTGTAACACTTTGTTCCTTTTCACGGCTGAATATTATATTGAATGGATATACCACATTTGTTTATTCATTTGTCAATCGGTGGACAGTACTAAGCCCCTTAATGAGAGATTTTGAAACCTAAAACTCAGCTGCCCCTTCCACATGAGTGTGAGGCTAGCTTTAGAGCATGGCTGTCACCTGGTGCGGAATGAGACGGCCACAAGCCTTCATCAGCATTGGCTGATCTCTCGGGAGCAGAGGTGCGACAGCTAAAAAGTTTCTCGGTGATGCAGGAATGGCATTGGTCCCACTTCAAAGACCTATGTCTTGGTCGTTGATTTTGCAGGGCGATTTGCAGGAGCAGTTCTTCTGGTCCTCTCAGTGCCCGCCCAGGGACAGTGTAGGTGTGCTGCACCCCGCACCTGGCCCCCCACTGTCCCCCAGCAGGAGAGGCGAAACCCTGGCTCGGAAGCAGCTCGAGTGACTGAGGTATGGAGTCCTGAGCTTGGGCTCTGGAAGTCACCGCAGGGGCTGTGATGTTAACCACACCCATCACTGAAGACAGAGGGGAGGGGTTTCTCACAGCCCTAAATCTTCCTCCTCTGAAAGGGCCATGAATTCTCCCAGTCTTTCGCTCTGGTTTATAGCAGATCCAGAGGCACAGGTTGATTCTAACAGAGGCTGAGTGAGCTGGGGGAGGTCAGGGTGGTGCCTGCACCTTTGGAGGCTGGTGAATGAGTGAGCACACAGAAAGCCGCCACCTCCATCTCTAGCACGATGCCGGGGATGCTTATTTCACGCTGCCCTCTCTAAAGCCCTTTCATCACTGCCTTTCCTGCACTCACATCAACTTATCACCTTCAAAACACTGTCACAAAGGCATCGTTTTTGGAGAACAGGCTCGGGGAAGAAGTGATCCCCCATCTTCGCCTGCCTCAGCTCTATTTCCCATAGAGTCCTCGTTTCAGATCAAAGCAGCGTGTGATTAGAATCTCACCACTGATGAATCCCAAAAGATCACTTAGAAACAGGACCGTGTGGAAATCAAGAGGACAACTGCCATATTCTCTGAGGGCTGAAGACAATTTTCTTCCTTGTCCCACAGCACATGGGGAGCTAACAGATAGAGCTGCCGATTGCCAGAAAATAGGCAGCCCCTCTGGGATGGGAACTTGGCACTTGCCGAGCTTTGCACCATTCATCAAGGCGAGCTTGTCTCTTGGGTGTAACATCCAAGTTGGCTGCTCGGCTGCCTGCTCTTCAGTTAGTTCCCTGAAACAAATTCCCTAAAACTGACTCTGTTGAGTCCCATTCCAGAACTTGCCATCATTTCTAAAGCGTACAAATCTCCTTACGAAATTTTTAAATTGGCCACCAGCATCACATTTTCGCAGCCACCCCATGACAAATTTCATAGGTTTCCAGACCTGCATTGATCAAAACTGAAAAGATCTGAGCTTAAAATCAAAAGAACCAAATTATCTTGCTCTCCGAAGCTTAGAGAAGCATTTGATTGGGATAATGGTTGTATGGAAATAAAAGCTCTTTTGCAGTCATTTCATTTTATGCACTTGTGGGGACAAAGGTAAGTGCTCAATTAAAAGGGAACTAATTGATTGGTCATGTGGTCATTCTGCAAGCATTTGTTAAAGAACTAGTCTGTGCAAAACACTGTTAGGTGTGATGAAGTGTGCAAAGAAATATAATGCGATTCCATTAAATGAGGCAAATAATGACGAGTCCCTGCTGGAGGATCGAGAATCCTGCTAGACTCTGAGACACACGCAGATCTGATCGCCGTAGGGATGATGCAGCAAAGTAGCGCATCCACTAGGCAACTCTAATTTAATAAAGGCTAAGTAGAAGATGAGGTAGTGTTGGACGCAGGTGAAGGTGGGAAACGCCTTCATTTCCTGCAAGTTCACTCAAGGAGACTGGGGTCCTGGTGTGAGAATCTTGGGATGATCACTACCCCTGGCTTCAGAGCCCTCGGGACAAAGCCGGCTCTGCCCCCTGTGAACATGCACAGGACATAGAAACGTTCTGTCTCTTGGTTTCCTGATCTCCCATAACCCGGCACTCGGACTAATTTGTAGTGAGACAGTGCGTGTCCAGAGCTGCTGACAGCTGTGTCTGGAGCACAGAGGGGACAGCTGTGGTGGCTGTCATTACCGCAGGGTCATGGCAGATGTGGGTTTTCAACTGGTTCACCCATGCAGGCCCCCCTTCCTGGTGAGAGGGCCCCACGGGACGCCCAGTGCCTGAGGCTGAGGCTGTGTCTGTGACCAGGAGGTGGAAACTGAAGGCGAGGCTGTGAAGCTGGTCCTGGGCCCCAAGCTGCCCAGAAACCCAAGCCGGCACCTCCTGCATTGGAACTTCTGACCCAGGACAAGGGCTCCTTTGATTGGGTCTTTATTTCCTGTCCCAGAGCCCCTGAAGTCCCCAGCTCATTGCTACTTTTCCCTCAGGTCTCAGCTCAGATGTCACCTCCTCAGGGATCCCTTCCCAGGCTCCTCAAGGTTGGGGACACCATCCTGGGGCCTCTGGACCATCACCCTGGGTCACGCTCCATTGTGGACAAGCCCAGGGGACGGGGCCCCTTCCCCACTGCGTTGCCCACACCCGGTACATGGCAGGGCTCGGGGGGGGGGTCCAAGCTGAGAGACCGAGGATGGAGGGGTGGGGACATGGCCCTGGGTCGGCGGAGTGATGACAGGGGTCCCACAGGACGTGCCTGGGCTCCACCCTCCTCACTGTCCTGCCCCTCAGCCCTGGGCAGGGGGTCGCTCTGTGTTGATTTTCCAAGTTTCTGTCACTAAGAAGCTCTAATCAGGCCCCCCCACCACTCAGAGCATCACTTCCCACCCGAGAAACCCCTAAAGGAGATTTCAGGACAAGCAAATGCGCAGCCTCCGCCTGACTGTTTTCCTGGGACCGTTTTCCATCCTGCTCATGGGTGACCCTTGGCCCCTCCTGCGGTTCAACACTAACTCCCCCAGTCTCCTGGGGGAAGACTGGAGCCAGGGGTCCAGCACTAATGGGGCTTCTCAGACTCTAGTGAGACTCTGGACCCCCTGGAGGGCTTGTTAAAACGCAGATGCTGGTCCCAGCTCAGAGGTTCTGATTCAGCGGGTTTGGGGTGACGCGTGAGAATTGGCAATTCTAACAGGGTCCCGGGAGGCTGATGCTGCTAACCTTGGAATGACACCCCGAGAAGCACAGCTCTCCACTAAGCCTGCCCACCTGAGACAGGCGCATGAGTCCCTCTCTGCCTCACTCAGGACCCCCTCCTGCCTGCGGGGCCCTGCAGGGTGGGGTAGACGTGATGCCCCGGCTCCTCTGCCCTCACCTCCCCTTTCGCAGCTCCAGCTGCACTGCCTCCTTGCTGCTCCTCACCAAGGACCACCAAGGTCTCTCCTGCCTCAGGCCCTTTGCACCTGCTGTTCCCTCTGCTTGGGGTGCTCTTCCCAGGGCTTGCTCACCTCCTCCGAGAGGCCGTCCCTGCCCTCTTATACGACTTTGTCCATCAGTTCTATTTCCTGACTAGCAACTGTCACCTCCCTACATGTCATACAATGCTTGGTTCAATGGCTATTGCTTGTCCTCCAGACTAGGAAGTGACCTCCGTGAGAGTGGGGACTTTGGTTCCCTGCCCTGTCCCGGCATCCAGAGCAGTGCCCAGCAGGGACGGGTGCTCAGTAAATACCTATTAGTAAGTGACTCAGAGGCAGAGCCCTTCCCTCTAATTTCACAGGTCCCTCTTTCTCCTGTTGATTTTGAACGGTGTTTCCTACATTACCCACTTCTTTATTGATTCTTAGATCATAGAGCCTCGGAGAACTGCTGGGCAAAAAATTCTCGCTTTCAAAAAGGAAATTAGAAGGTGGCTTCCCTTGTGTGGGGAAGGGCATGAAAGGCCCATCCCCCTCCTGAGAAGGGACATTCAGCCCTGCCGTTGCCTGGGGTTCAGGCTCCACGCGGGGCCCTGCAGTGACTGCTCTCATTCATTTATTCTTCCCTTTTCCGGCTCTCAGCAAGCCAGCAGCTCTCTCCTGACTTTCGTTTCCATCCATTTAAGTTGGAGAAAAATTAAAAAGAAATGAAATGCACTTAAGAGAATGCCTTGAAAGGTTAGCAGACCACCCAGGGGAAGAGAATGGGCTCCTTTTGGGGTCTTTGTGATTATCAATTATTTACTGAGCCCTGATTATGTTCCCGGCGCCACCAAGACAGAAAGGAGACAGGGTCCCTGCCCTGGGGGCTTGCCAGGGGGAGGGGACAGTTTGTGGGGCTAAAAAAAATTATTATCGAAACAGGTTCGTTTTGCGCGATGCACAGCAAGCCAAAATGCTAAGACGCTGAGGTCTGCAGCAAAAAGAGTTCAGTCACAAGGCAGTCAAGCACAAAGACAGGAGAACAAATCTCAAATCTGCCTCCCCAAAGGCTAGGAGCTTGAGGTATTTATGGGGTAATGAATAAAGCAGGAGGGCGATCTGAGCGTGGGGAGCGTGGGGAAAGGTGACTGGAAAAAGGTGCAGTAATTATCATGCTGTGCAGGTGTAACTAAGCTACCGGCCTCTGCACCACCTGAGGGTGGAGTTTTCAGCCCTCTGACATCAAAAGGTCATGGAGGGACTTCCCTGGTGGCGCAGTGGTTAAGAATCTGCCTGCCAATGCGGGGGACACGGGTTCGAGCCTTGGTCTGGGAAGATCCCACATGCCGCGGAGCAACTAAAACCGTGCGCCACAACTACTGAGCCCGTGTGCCACAACTACAGAAGCCTGTGTGCCTAGAGCCTGTGCTCCGAAGCCACCGTAATGAGAAGCCCTCTCACTGCAAAAAAGAGTAGCCCCCTCTCGCCACAACTAGAGAAAGCCCGCGCGCAGCAACGAAGACCCAACGCAGCCAAAAATAAATAAATAAATAAATTATTTTTAAAAAAAGGTCACGGAGCACGGACATTGGCGCATGCCCAGTTGGTGGATCGGTGTTCTTATCCAGTCTTAACAAGCTCAGCTTAAAATATGCAGAGCTGACTCCAAGTTCCTGGAAAACAACTCAGGCAAACATCTTATTGTTTAGGATACATGCTGCTTGGAGGACATGCCAGTCTTAAAATGACCTGGATTAGTGAAGGCAGGTGAAATGGATTTGACTAATCATTACAGCACGATTTCAAAATGTTCCAGCTGAAAAGACAGTGACATATTATGGCTCAAGCCTGCTCTATGCCTTTATCATACCTATATTTTTGATGATGTCCTTTTATTTTCTGATATAAAAGGTAATAGAAAGTTTATAAAATAATAAAAATAAAAACTCTTTTTATAAAATAAAATAGAACTCAACTCCAGTATTTACTGCACATACAGTCTACTTGGTTTATAAATTTAGAATTTAGTTTGAATATGCAGTCTTCAGATCCTGCCTTGACTTACCTCACAGTATATTGTATACATTTCTCTGCACCATAAAATCATCTTTAGAGACATCAATGTTAATAACTATGAAATATTCCATCACATAGATGTACAATGATTCCTCTATTGCTGGACTGTAAGGTTGGTTTTTGCATTTCCTTTATCTTTTTTGTTTGGGGTTAGTATAACTAACATGGCCGTGAACATCCTTAGTTAGGAATCTTGAGTCATTCTTGAGATAATTTAAGTTCCGAATGGGGAAGAAGGAAAACCGAAGCCCACACTGGACATAAATCCCAGGTACTCTCAGGGCTCTGTTAGCAGAGGGGAAGGTGGGTGTGAAGATGCTTGTGGCCACCCAGGAGCCACACCTGGGCACCGGGTTCTCCCCCAGGACATCACCCGGGGCTGCTTCTCAAGTGCAAGCCCAGAACAGGGTGCAGGTGCCTGCTGGACCTGACTTTTCAGTCCACAAATCACTGGGCCACGGGAAACTCTAAATAATCTGGTGCAAATTTGTTTTTTAAAATGGAGCATCTCGGGGTGTTCTTCTTATTTTCTAGTTCAATATAAGAGAGTGTCTGTTTGGGGGCAGACCAACGAGTCTCTGAGCTCCACCCAAGAACAGAAGCTCCACTGAGGCAGAAACAAACCTCTGGCTCTTGTGTCTCCACTGAGAGAGGATGGAGGAGACAGGGGGCTCCTCAGAGTCGCTAGTGGGGCGTCTGCCTCACCGGGGACACTTCCCTCTCCCACTTACTCGTAGCAGACAGAAGAATGGTGTAATATTGGACATCTCCAGTTTAAAATTGACATATCAGTAAGGCTCTTTGTTCTATGAAACCAGCTCATATATTGTGAAGCTCATTTTGATTTAATATGAAAGCTTGAACTTTCAGCCTGAGAGCTTAATACTGAATTGTCCCTCTTATGGAATTATCCGTGAATGACTTTTCACAAGTTGTCTTTTCCTCTTTCACAAGCTGCTCTGGCCCTGGCTCTGCATCTAAGGAGAAAAATGCATCATCTTTTTTTTTTTAAATTAATTAATTTATTTATTAATTATTTTTGGCTGTGTTGGGTCTTCGTTTCTGTGCGAGGGCTTTCTCCAGTTGCGGCAAGCGGGGGCCACTCTTCATCGCGATGCGCAGGCCTCTCACTGTCACGGCCTCTCCCATTGCGGAGCACAGGCTCCAGACGCGCAGGCTCAGTAGTTGTGGCTCACGGGCCTAGTTGATCCGCGGCATGTGGGATCTTCCCAGACCAGGGCTCGAACCCGTGTCCCCTGCATTGGCAGGTGGATTCTTAACCACTGCGCCACCAGGGAAGCCCAATGCACCATCTTTGCCACAATTTCTACTTCTGGAAAAAAAAAAAAGTTTCCCCATGGCTTTATAGTCCTTAGGCCCCTTGTCACGGATCCTGGGTGGATGAGCCATTTTGACTGGACATGACACCATTTTCTTTAATCCATGACTCCTGAAAGTTCAGGTGAGTTCGAGTCGGGAATCTTTGCAAACAGTAGAAATACAAGTCAGCTTAGCTTTAAGGAAAACAATTGTTAAGAAATGCATTGGTTTCATGACACCGAGAAGCCAACCCCACAGCACCACTGGGGGGAGCACTTGGTGGCGGGCAATTCCTGCCATGTCTTTCCTGATCCTAATAGGCAGGAGCTTTGCCCCCCGCCTTCCGCCCCCAAAGATGAGCAGTGACGCTACTGCTGCTGATTCCTCAATAATAAACTCCACGGTGAGTAGAGTCATCAGGAGGGGTCGCAGCTGGATTCCCTCCAGCAAAGACCTCAGGGTGAAGGAGAAAACAGAGTGATGTATGAGCGGAGGGGGCAGACCACCCCTGCTGTTGGCTGGTTGCTGGCTGCCTCTAGGATTGACAAAGGCTTAGTGAAAAATGTTTGGAAAAGTAGAACACGAACTGACATCATGATGTCTGAAAAGCTTTCTCAGCATTAGTGGGATTTGATGAGCCCTTGAATATCTGATCAGAGAAAAATGAAACAAACAAACACGGGGCACATGATGGTAAAGTTCCATGAACACAGACAAGAAGGTCCTGGTGCCTGTCCCCTGGAATGTGTGCCAACACAAGACAGCGGTCAGGGACGTGCCGACTAACATGAAGATGCTTGGGGGCAGTGGGACATGTGGTGTCGGGGGGAGAAGATGGGCTCTTTCCCTGGTGCTGAGGGCAAGTGGTGTGGACGCTCCGAGGGCTGCAGTGTGTTCACTCACAGGGGTTTGTATCCGTTAGCTATCGTCCCAATTAAGCTGCGTAACAAACCGCCCCCAAACTCAGTTGCAAACAACAATAAGCATTTATTTCTCATTCTCATGTCTGCACGTCTGCTGGGGTTCATCACATCTATGCCGGGCCTGGCTTTACTTGGCTTCAAGCTAAGGGTTGAGTCCGAGTCTGTCCATGAGTCTCTCATCATCCCAGGACCAGTGACACCAGAGACATATTCTTCTCATAGAGAAGGCAGAGCACAGGAGGTCAGGACCAGCTGGGCAAGCACATTCAACCCTCTGCCCACATCCCATCAGGCAGAGCAAATCACATAACCAAATCCAACCTCAACGAGACAAGAGACTCCACATCTAGAGGGGAAAACTACAAAGTCACATGACAAAGGGCAAGGATCCAGGGAAGGGAGGGTGAAGAATTAGGACAGTGATGCCCAACAAGGCAACTTCTCACAGGTGTGAAAATCCCCATCCTGGGCGTACTTCCAGGGAAACAGAATTCTGGACGCGGGGTTTTGGAGCAAGTGATTTCTTTTCTCCCTGATGAAATTTCCACATCTGTAAAACAGGGGTAATGATGTCACATAACATCATATCACATAGGTTTGTTTAAAGTTTAAAGAAGCAAATGCTAGAAAAGTGCTCACAACAGGGACAGGCACAGCGGACAGATGTTAATATTAGCTATTAGCATTTCTGTTAATGCTCAAAGTTGTAGAAATTCCCTTGAGCATCTCATTAGAGAATCATTCTCCTGACAATTTACATGTTCCTTTCTTTAATGTGAGGAAAACCTAATTGTCACGGGGTCGAATACTCCCTCTGAGGAGGGTGCAGAGGAAGGCAGGGCCTGTGGAGTCACACGGTCCTGCGTGGCAGTCCCACCCCTGCCACGAGCAGCTGTGGATCTTAGCGAGTCACGCGGCCGCTCAGAGCCTCACTTCCTCGTCTGTAGAATGGGGATCATCTCGGGCTCCTGTGTCAGGATGAAACTCGCTGAGGCAGAAAGTTCTCAGCGCAGGCCTGCCCTGTGATGAGTGATGCCGGCGGCAGAGAGAGCGCTGAGGGAGGAGTTGGCGCTGGGACCTCAGGCCTCGGCTCTGCCACCCGTCCCCCGCGGGCCTGGAGGAGTCCCTCTGCCCCCTGAGCCTCACCTGCCCCACATGCAAGGAGGTGGCTGGACCAGTCGGATGTCCTGCATCTCCCCTGTGGCCTTTTTTTTTTTATATATAAATTTATTTATTTTTGGCTGTGTTGGGTCTTCGTTTCTGTGCGAGGGCTTTCTCTAGTTGCGGCAAGCGGGGGGCCACTCTTCATCGCGGTGCGCGGGCCTTTCACTGTCGCAGCCTCTCTTGTTGCGGGGCACAGGCTCCAGATAGGCAGGCTCAGTAGTTGTGGCTCACGGGCCCAGCTCCTCCGCGGCACGTGGGATCTTCCCAGACCAGGGCTCAAACCCACGTCCCCAGCATTGGCAGGCAGATTCTCAACCACTGCGCCACCAGGGAAGCCCTCCCCTGTGGCCTCTTATTCCGCGATCTGGGCACGGCCCACTGTGTTCAGTGAAGGACAGACGCTGGGCAGGGGCCAGGCTCTCCCAGGGCCCAGGGGCGGCCACGTTTAGCTCAGGCCTGGACGCATTTCTGCAACAAAGGCTGAGTTTCACAGACAACATTTCCAAGGGGTTTCTTTCTTCACTGAGCGCCTCCCTCCCTCCACCTGAAGGCAGGTGTTTAGACCTCTGCCTGCAAGGGCCTCTCGGAGAACAAACGGGAGGGTCAAGCTCAGCTGTGGTGCAGCCTCTGTTCCTCTGTCCTGCCGCTCGGGGGCTGCCCTCCCCTGAGTGACGTCCCCAAGGACCCCACATCCCACCAGGACGGGGAGCGGAGCCAGCCAGGCAGCGATGGCTCCCCCCAGCCCCGCCAGAAAGGCTCTCCCGCCCCAGAGACGGGCTCCCGCCGCCCCGGGTCTCCGCCTCCCCAGCGAGGACTGTCTCTATAAGACGCCTCTCCTCCCAGATCCCACCACCCACATTGTGAAGACCACGGACACTCACTAGACTGCACTCGGACTTATCACATAAATAACTCTTCTAAGAAGAACCTGGGAATCGTGTTTAACTTTTTAAAATGTGTGCTGGGATCTGTGGACGCTAAGGAATCACGTGCCTCCCCCACGCCTGGTCGGAAGCCAGAAGGAGAGATGCGAGGGTCGCATGGGGGACGAGGACACACGGTGTCTCTCCCGAGGCTGGTTTGGACAAGGCAGCTTGACCTGGGGCCACAAACGGGCTTCCTCGTGCCGCCTCCATGAACGGAGTTCTCTCTGCCAATCCGGACAGGGAAGGATTGGAAAGCTGAACGACCAGGTCCGTGGGCCTGGCTTTGAGCTCTGCTCGATTTCAGAGAAGTAACGTTATCGTCTCCCAGCCTCAGGGCTTAGAGTTGAAAACCACATGAACTCAGGCCGACGCACCCTCCCAGCCCACCCGCCGCCCACCCCCCTGCCAGCACCCCCCCCGCCGGCACGTACCTGTGAATCCTCTCCCAGCGCACAACACACTCACGTGCAAGCGTGAACACGGAGACTTGAAGCACCACGTGTCCCGAGTATGTGGGGAGCCCAAGTGTGAAACAGCTCCTGCAGAGAGAGCCCAGGACCCCCTCCAGCCCTGCTCCGGGCGCAGGAATTGCAGGATGAGTGTTTAACCCATAAGTATTGCGGGATCAAGTGATTTTAATTAAATGAACCACAGGGCTGACGCCTCATCCATTAATAGCTCCCTCTAGGGCACATGACGTTGAGCTGCTCCAAATTCTGAAAGGGCTGTCAAGTTACTCTCTGAAAACAAACTTGCTGAGACAGGATGACGAATGACAACGTGGACGATCCCCAACTTTCATCTCTGCTCAGAGTTCCTCCTGCATCTTGTGTAACCAGGTCTCGGGTGTGTTTCCTGATTTGGGGAAGACTCGGGATTTACCCCCGGGATTACCGACCAGGGGCAGCGGGACTGTGACACCTGGAGGGGCCCAAAGCCGGCCTCCAGCCCAGGGACCCACCCCCAGGCTGACAAAGGAAATGCAGGAACACTGTTCTGAGGAGGCGGAGAGGCAGTTCTCAGGAGGAGAAAACAAACATCCGTGCATCCCTGCTAAGCAGCTGCCGGATGTTTTTATGCCACTTGTGCTGAGCTGCACCGGATCGGCCCTCCTGCTGGTTTATGATGCTGAAATCCAGTCATTAGAGTGAATGACTTGGTCCCTCCGCTGGGGTTCCAGACTCAGTCCCGGCAGCACTGGCTTGAAGAGAGACGGCTTCCCCCGCTGCTCTCCCCGTGCCTCAGCCTGTTGGGCGGGGACAGGCCTGCTCTGAACCCAGGGGACAGTCAGCACTGCAGTAAACCACTCCTGCCTCTTTTGCAAGGAATTCCTAGGTCAACGTTAGACCCGTAGTTGTGACTTTGCTTTCAACTCGGTGAGCGACACATCTTGGCCAATTAACTGTCTCAGTGGCATCTCTGGTCACCTTTTCCCATGGACCTCATCTCAGATATTGATGCTGAAACAGTACGGTAACATGTACTGTATTGTTTCAGCAGTAAATGGCCCATTTTACTAATAGCTTCATAAGCCCCAGGTTATTTTTATTGTAATTTGCTAGTGAGTCTATTAAGAAGAGGCAGAGTCAGTTCTGCGCCATCAATGATTTTAGTTTTTAATAACTTTATAATAACTCAGAGGAGGCCGAGATCAGTCCTCAGGAGCGCTGAGTCAGTGGAGAGCTGGCCTGGAACAGGCCCTGGGCTGCCCGTTTGCACGAGTCCCCGTGGCGTCCCCCACACAACCAAGGCGGTAAATGACAGGCGTCTGCTCATTACACCTGCTGCGGCTTCTGGAGGATGCGATCGACCAATTCAGGCTCCGCCTGATGCATCGTCAATAGGCCATGATGCTGCCTGGAATCCCAGGCACGGGCGGGGCCCAGACCTTCAGAGCAGAGATTCCAGCCAGGGGTGATGTTGCCCTCAGGGCGTATTGGGCAATTTCTGGAAACACTCTTGGTTGTCACAACTAAGGGAGGGAGGCTACTGGGATCTCATGGGTAGAGGTCAGGGATGCTGCTAAACATCCCACAACGCTCAGGACGGCCTCCACCGCAAAGACCCGTCCTGCCCAGACAGTCACGCTTGCTGAGGGTGAGACACTGCTTTTCCAGCCACAGTGAACATTTCATTCCGTCGTCTGCGTGTCGCCAGAAATGATACATGGCTGGAGGCCTGGCTTTTCACCTGAGTATCCTTGGCTTCGTGCAGAACCAAAACCATGCAGAAATCCATTCCCCAGTTTGCTCTCTGACTTCTTCCTGTTATAATTTTCTCCTTCCCACTTTTATTTTTCTGTTACTGGAGAAAAGGTGGGAAAAAAAATCAAATAGGCTGAAGAGTCACTCCAAATGTTATTTTCCTCAGTGAAAAAGAAATAATTTGGAAGTGACTTGTGGAAAGCAGAAAACTGATGAAAAAGTAGTCATCAAATAGTGGAGAGGAGCAAAGAAAAGTCTCCAGATGAGAGCTGGTTGGTCACAGGAGAGTCACCGCTGCCAGAGAGGAGCTGGGGGCCCGGGAAGAGCGGGGCTGAGCTGGGCTAGTGCAGAGCTTCCCAAAGGGCAGATCGAGGCAACTTAGCAGGGCCTGACATCAATTCCATGAGTCTCAACCAGCATTTTAAAACGTGAAATAACAGAATTGAGTAGAAACTATCAAAGGGTATCACTTACAGTGAAAGTGAATATTGTTTTGTGAAATTCTAGCTTCCTATATTATGTGTGTGTGTGTGTGTGTGTGTGTGTGTGTGTGTGTGTGTGCGCGCGCCAGCCTCATTGTAAAATAGATTTCTTATCATGGGTTGTGGTCAAAACAGCTTGAAAAACACTGGGCTGGAAGGAATGATGGAGGATCTGGAGAGAATGAAGTATCTGTAAGCAATTTTGCAAGTAAAAAGAACAAGGAAATTATTAACTCTGGGGAAACAAAAGATGCAGAAGAAATAAAATGCAGCCATATCACAAAAATGGGTTTGGCAGTGAATAACATCTACCTAGTCACATGATGTAAACGCTGGTTATGACGTAATTAAAATCATGATTAGCCTGTGGAGGGTGGTGGGAGGTGGGGTGCGGGTGGAGGAGGGGAGCTGACCCCTCATCAAGGGTGCAGACATTTGAAAGAGACCAGCACAGCTTGAAAGCTCCACCAATAGCTCACTCTTACAAGATCTGGAAGAAACTTGCAGAAACAGCTAAAGGAATACTGTAGATGTCTCTGGAAAGAGACAGACAGGGAACAGATAGATTCAACAGTGTTTGATTTGGTGATCATGTATCCATTTACTTAAAAAGGGGGCTCACAGGCAGGGGAACAGGACCAGTGAGGGTGTGATGGGGTCTCTGAAACGAGTCCGGGGACCGAGGTGGCTTTTGGTTCCATCACTTACAGCTGTGTAACCTCAAACACGTCCCTTCCCAGCTTTTGACCCCAGGTGACCAGTCTCTAAAACAGAGGTCGGACCAAATTATGTTGACCTTTCCTTCAGCCCTGTGGTCTGCATCTTGCTGTGAAGTAGCCCAGGATTCTGAGCATGACTCACCTTGTCTCTATGTCAGGTAATGTCGACGCCACGAGCACGAGGCACAGAGCAGGCGTCAGGAAATGTGTGTGGGTTTCCATCGGTGCTGGTGGAATTACGGGCAGCCTATGCTCCCCATGCTGAGTGGGGTCCTGTAGCCACGACTCACGGGATTGCTGATCCCCACCTCCAGAGTAGTGTCAGAAAGGACGCTCTCCTAAAAGGCTGGTTTTCAAAACTTGCAGGGTGGACGCCCCTGGTGGTAAAGGAGATGATCTTAGGAGCCCACAGAAGGGGCAGAAAAGATTCCAGCTTGTTCATCAAACCTGTAATTCCATTAAAATGGGTCAAGAGGTTGAAGTAGGTCGCACCATAATAATGGATTTATTTAAGAAAACTAGGAGTTGGTCTGGCTTAAAGGTGAATATTAAATAAGATAACAGCATGGATGCCACAATGAGCAACGACTGTGAAGGTGCCCTTGAGTGACCCAAGCTTGGGAAGCACCGTGCCCGACAGGACCTGACTTCTGTTTGGCGGCTCTGTGGGTGGCCTGTCCCAGGAATCCACGTCCACTTGGGAAAGGTGACGTGAGGGACCTGGGAGCAGCAGAGCAGCCGGGTGAGGGGTCAGAGCGCAGATGTGCTCTCAGGACAGCACGAGTCAACCTACATCAGCCCAGGAAGCACTGAGGCCCCCGCAGGCTCAGCTCCTGACACCGTGGGGGGCACAGCACGAAGCCGCCAGATGCTGGGCTGGCCTGACTCCTAGAGCAGCATCTCTGGTCACCTGCCGCATTAGGTAGGTGCCTATTGCAGAACCCACTTTGCTGTGCTGCGGCCCGACCTCCGGGGGTCCCTTTCTGAAACTGCTCACTAAGGCCTGTGCTGCAGACCCTGCAGGGAAGCCCTGTATCCCCACCCCCTCCGCCCTGGCCCCTCCCCCAGTTGCATCTGCACAAAAGCTTCATTGTCCCCCAGCACCTGACTCAGATGCACACTGGCCTTTGGTTTCCAAGGTGTGTGTCACATCCGGCTCCGCGTGACCTCGGGGGGTTCTCTCACTCGTGTCCTTCACCTGTAAAGTGGGGACAGTGCCACAGGGGCAGCTGGAACCCGGGAACCACTGCCCTGAGGGTCGAACTGAATTTCTCTAAAGAGGCTGGTGTTTCGTCAGCAGCTTGGGGTGAGCTGATGGTGAGGAAAGGGAAGAGGGTTCTCAGGGACCCTGGGGAAGCCCTCCCTGGCGCCCTGAGACCTCTCCTAGGGACAGAGGCACCAGCCGGCTCTGCCTTCCCTCTGGCTGGCTAAAGCCCCTCCGTGAAGGTCCCCATGGGGTGAATCCAGCAAGCGGGCTCAGGAGTTCCAGAAACCCCGGCCTCACTCCCGAAGCCCTGGTCCACATCCACCCTCATGCAATCCGCTCTGCTCACATTCTCAGGAACGGGCTGCGGGAAGGTTTCCACGGTTCCCTTGTCTTACAGGAGCCCGAGCTTGGGGGAAACACGTTCGCCAAGAGCCGCAGAGCTCAGGGTGGTAGGAGACGCCACAAGATCCCACCTGCGAGGACAGCACAGTGTGGCATTCATGGATGAAATTAGCACTCAGCAACAGTATTGAATTTCTCCCAGTGACTGTGACATTGTTTGGTAAAAGGGATCATTGGACGTGTGCAAACATTCCACGTGCTGTGGAAGGGCCTCGGGCTCTGACAAATGATAAATGAGAAAATTAGAGGCTTCAGGAAAATGTAAATATCATCCTTTGTAAGTCTGTCCCTTGGCAGGAAAAAAAAAAATGTTTCCCCAAAGCAACGAGGCCCTCCTTCTATTCTTTTCCCCACCAGGAAAATGCCCGTGACTATTTTACATACTTTCACTTATCTTGATTTGCCTTCCGAGTTCCTACCAGGGCCTTGGCAAAATGTGGGAGGAAAAGGTTGCAGTTTCAACTGATTTTCCTTTATTTCAGTGTTCCTCAAACTCTACTTCATTATCACCCCCTAAGGAGCCATTTCAGACATTTTTTTCTCAATTGCCCCTCATGAAAGTTTAATACCACAGAAATACTAGACAATGGTTTATGTACTGTAGGTACATCTGTGTGTTTATATAAAGAGAGTAAGATCTTGTCACGCCCTAGAACCAAGTTTGCCCCCCTGGGAGCAGTGTGGCCCTGCTGTGCGCGCACACGATCTCATTCATTCATTCACCCAAACACGCAGCACGCGTGCGCCTGGTGCCCACTCTGAGCACTGGGGACTCAGCCCTGAGCAGAGCAGGTGGCCCTGGTCCCGTGGAGCTGACACTGTGGCAGGACGAGGGCCGGTGACAGATCACAGGGGGAACAGGCACCGCACCCGATGCAGGTCGATGCCATGGAGACGACGAAGCAGAATAACAGGAGAGGGGGCGCAGGGGTGGGTTCCAGGTTGGCCAGGAGGCCAGGGAAGGCCTGGCTGATGAGGTGACATCTGAGCTGAAGCTGGAAGGAGGGGAGGGGGCTGCCTGGGGTTTGTGGGGACAGGGTGTTGCAGGCAGAGGGAAGAGCTGGTTCCAGATCCTTCTCTCCCCAGTGATGGGTCACAGCTCCTGACACACATCTGAGGACCCTCAATCCCCGAGGAGGTAGGAGGGTGTCAGCCCAGAGCTTGTTTCTGTTGCTGTCATCTGTTTGTTTTGGTAATCGCCTCTCTCCTAATTTCTCCTAAGGCAGGGACACGTGGACTGACGTTTACTCTCTTGGTGACCGCGAGAGGCAGACCCCAAATTGGATTCTGTGGGGCGTGGTCACTGTGCAGCACTTGGGGACAAAGAAGCCAGGAACCAGGCGAGAGGCTGGCATCTCCAGCCACAGGGACCCTGCAGCAGAGGCACAAGCCGAGGGGGGAGGCAGAACGGAGGAAGGAGACGCGCTTGGTGTGTCGTGCAGCCCTGCACCAGGCCCGGACCGCCTACCCCTGGCCTCACTGACCCGGAAACAGGCCAGGGACCCTGGGTTACGCCACTGGAACTGGTGGGTTAGAGCCGAGCGCAGTCCTGGCTGGAAGCGGTCACAGCTGGCCCTCGAGAACCGTGGCCCTGAGGCCCGCTCACCTGGGAACTGCGTTCACGGCAGTGGGGGTCCCCAAACTCACTTGTCCTAGGATGGAGACAGAATGCAGCACCACGGGACACCCGGCGACCCCCTTCACAGGCATAAATTCCCGGGTCAGCCGAAGCTTTCGAAACTAAACCCAGAATTAGGGAAACTTCTTCTGCGCCCGCCATCTGAATCCTTCAAGACTCTCTGGAAGCGGGACACCTGCACGTCCCCTTTGTGGAGAGAGCGTCCCCCGTGCATCCTCCAGCGTCCTCTTCCCCTTCTTGAATGAACAGAACCTGATCATGATTTGAGAATTCGCCTTCTCACCTCAGTCCGCGTGTTTGGGGTGGGCTGATGCAGGACCCCAGGCCTGGCCAGCGGGGGGCTCAGTGATGGGACCTAAGCTGGCCAGTCAGTGACTTGGGGCTCTCGTGGCACCTGCTCTTGTCCCTGGACTTGAACCTGAGCGAGTGCGGGGCAGGACCTGTGTTGGAGCCGCACGGGGCGCCTGCAGCCCCCGGGGCCCAGCGGAGCCTGGCGGGAGCCAGCACCATGGTGGGGGTCGGGGACACTCAGCCGAGTCCAGGGGGCGGCGTGTGACATGCAGACCCGGCTCTGCCTGAAGACCAAGCACCGTGCACCAGCCTGTTGATGCCCTCGGCCTGAGCCACCCGAGTCAGGTCTCTGTCCCTTGTCACCGAGAGAATCCTGCAGGAAAAGATTCCGTTTGGGGCAGGGACTTCCCTGGCCGCTTGGGAAACCTCCAATCTGCCCAGAAACCAGGAGGACATTTACACCTGCTCAGTCTTTTCCTCTGCGAGGCTTGCCCTCTGCCACGTGGAGTCATCCATTGGCTGAATTCAGGGAACTGTCAGGGAACCGTAACTGGGGTTGGCTCTGCCCACTTCTTGCTGGGAGAACACACTCGGGTCTGTTTTAAAACCTGGATAATATCGTGCCCTCTGTGTGCAGAAATGGAGGGTTCTTACTTGAAGAGGGAATTGTAGGCACCTTGATTTTTGAGGTTTGTAAGCAAGCAAGCCTACCTCGGACCCCTGTGCCGGGAGGTCAGACGCTGCGGTCGCAGCTGCTCCATGGGGCCCTTCCCTGCATCCCAGCATCCAGGGCTCTGCCCCGTCCCTTCCCCGGGTCTCTCAGCTCCCCCTGCGCCACCACCAAAGCTCTATTTCTGGGGATTAAAAAGGCAGCGATGACGGGGCAGCTCTGTCTGCAGAGCTCCGAGGAGCAGGGGTCTTGGTTGTCTCTTTGTTAAATGAAAGCCGCTGCCTCCTTGAAGGGGAAAAATGAGCTGAGAGCCCAGACATGGTCCCCTGCAGGGGCGCCAACGGGAGAGATGCAAACGCCTCTGGGACTTGCCTCAAGGACCGACCCGCACAAACTGTGCGTGTCAGGTCCCGGCCGAGGCTGGGTGGGCTTGCTCCTAACAGCCCCTCTGTTTCTGTCCACGGAATAACCTCCGCTGACAGCCCATGGCCGCTTCTGCGGTTGCTGCTTCTCTGCTTTCTGGGGGCCCCTGTCCACTTCAGGCCTTGGGGCGGGGTCCACGTTCTAATTGTAGAACTCGGTGCTCCACGGGCACCAGGCCTCTCCCAGCCTGGCAGCAAGGGGTCCCTAGAGCAGCACACTCCTCCCCTTTGGGCGGCCTCACCTTATTCCAGGCCCTGTAATTTAGGGTCGCCCAAAGATGACATGTTTCCCTGAACTAAGCCCCTGCAGACCCCGCAACTGTTATATTACCTGCTCTCGTTGCTTGTGGCATTTGTTATTTTCTCCAATTGTCTTGGGTGTTGACTTATTTACCTCTTTCTCTATTGTCCGCCTCCCAGACTAGAACACGAGCTCCCTGGGGTCGGGCTGCCTCTGCCTCCTTCTCTCTCGTTTCCCTGGAGCCCACGGCAGTGGTCGGTACCCAGAAGGAGCTCAGCGAGTGTGGGATGACTCAGACGACTGACAGAAGGAGTGAACACACGAGTGGGTGAGCGTGGACCTTTGGTCAAAGCTCTGGTGTTTATTTCCCATTTCCTTCTTGCCTGGCGCCTCCTTCCAACCTGATAACTTGCTGGACTCACACCTGCTCTGTCTGGCCAGCGCTGTCCCTGAGAGCTTTCTGTGATGATGAAAATGCCACATATCCGTGCTGTCCAATATGTGACCATTCATCACGTGTGACTAAGGGCACTTGAAATGTGGCCAGTGTGACTCAGGAGCTGAATTTTTTAATTTATTTAGTTTTAGTCATATGAACTCAAATAGCCACAAGTGGCCAGTGGCTACCGTGGAGGATGGCACAGGACTCCATCCTCGGGGTCATTCCTGGCCGTGTTCTCTAGATCTTGTCCTTCTGTCTGCCTGCCTGGCCCGTCCAGACTCCCAGCTCTCATCCCCCATCCTCAGCCTGGGGGTCGCCAGCCTCCTGCCAGGCGGGCCCCTCATTCACCTTTGGTTCAGGGCCGGTTCGGGTGCCCATGGGGCTTGGCACCAGGCCGCAAGCTGACGAGAGCCTCCGAGGCCATCTCAGTCTGGACTCAGGTCAGAGGTTTCCCGAGAATACAGGACACACAGGAACCTCCTTCTGCCAGCCTGGGCTTCCCCACAAAAGACCCCAAAAGCTCTAGAAATCTCTGAGACTAAAAGGGGGGCTTTTAGGTGTGTCAGCCAAGACTCTGGATCACAAGGGACAGAACACTGTGCAAACTGACATGAGCTGAAATGAAAATCTACTCGCTGCAGAAACGGCATGGTCCAGCGCTACCTGGCTGCAGGCGCGGCTGGATCCTGGGGCGAAATGACTTCATCGGGAAGTGGGCTCTCCCATCCTTCAGGTCCCTTCCTCCTGGGTCGGCTCCATTCTTGGTCACATGTTTCTCATGAGGGGGCAAAGATGCCCCAGCGCAACAGAGTCCCATCCCACCGGTCCAGCAAGGACAGTAAAAAGAAAGGCCTCTTTCCCAGTATTCCAGCAAAAGTCCTGGGACTGACTCAGATCAGACAAGCTGGGCTCACAGACCCACCTCCTGATGGTAAACATCCCTCCTCCTGTTCTTCGTCTCCTGCTCCCCTGCCCTCCCTCCGTAGGGCTGGTGCCGTCGTCCTGAGCACAGAGGACACAAGGAGGGCGCAGCCATGAGGATGTTTCCACCCAAAGGTGCTTCTGCCAACAGTTCACGGGTGGTTCTTGCCACCTGTTGGGAGAAAGATGGTCCCATCCTAACAGCTCTCAGGAGGCAGCGTGTTTATGTCCAAGCCAATCTGAGGCCCCTGGTCACTTCACAGCCCAGGTGAGAGTGAGAAGCAGGGGTGTTCATGTTTCTGGGGCTTCCAAGGGCCAAGTTCTGTGCTCCAGGCTTTACTTACAGCAAATGGACTTTGAAGGTCAGAGTGGTCAAACGTGGGCGCCTTTACATGGTGCCCCAACATGACCTCCCTCACTTCTCTAAACCCCTCCTGTGTCCTCCCACTCCTTCCGCAGGTATTTATTGAGCTGCTGCTGGGCTGCAATGGCCCTAGAGATGGGGAAGTGACCGACAGCACGGCCCCAACCTCTCCAGGCTCACAGTGGAGGGAGGGAGGTGAGCGGGAGCCCCACACCCAGATGATCCCGGCCCCATCGATGCACTTTCTGGTTTTCCCTTCGTGGAGCCCGTGGTCAGAGCACAGAGACACCCTGTGTTGTGTGCATTTTATAAACCTGGGTGACTTAAAAGTAACATGTAGCCAACAATGGTGGGGGCGGGGCATGGAGGGAGGATTTGAGGAAAGACCAAGAACAGCGTGGAGATGCCAGTTTCTCCACCGAGAGCTGTGGGCACATGGTCCTCACGTCTAAGGTTAATGGAAGGGGAAAGAGGGGGTTCCGTTTACTGAGGTTGTAAATTGGTCAACAGAAGAATTTAGAATAAAAGTGCACTTCATACATCTCAGGATGCTGAAAGAAAGGTGAGCTGCCACAAAGGAACGGAAATTTCCATTTTTCATAGCAGGAGAGCCAATATATATTATCTAGCGATGGCAACCCTAGAAATCGGCGCACGTATATCTAGAATAGTGGTAATAACCACCAGACAGCCCCGAAACAGCAGAAGTTATAAGGAAATAAACAACCTTTGGGAAAGGAAGAATTTCACTTTTCCTTTACACCATGCTCTGCTGGGCGGCTTTTTACAGTCATTTATTTGCATGTTAGTTTTATAATTGAACAAAACTAAAAGTGGTCACACTTTTGTGGCCACAAGATGGTCACATCTTGTTGTCACATCTTCCTGGGCTGGTGCTCTCAGGCCAACGGCCAAGATGGCTCAGCACCGGGTCCACCTTCCAGCCAGCGGGGAGGGGAAGAGAAAGACGGGGAAGATTCACTGTGAGGGGCACAGCCTGGAAGTCAGACCCGGTGTTTCTCTTTCATCCCATTGGCCAGAACTTGGACCCTCGCCACCCCAAGCCGAGGGACTGTTCTGGGCAGCCCTGTGTCCAGGTAAGAATCTGAGGTTTTGTCCCTATAAAAGAAGGGAGCAGGGACATCGAGGGGCAGAAGGCATCCTGCTCAGAAGCCTTTGGCAAGATAGATGATCTCACCACAGGACCACCTAAGCCTGGCCCAGCGCAAGGGAAATTAAAACAAATATCCTGTAGAGGGTCAAGCCCCTTCTTTGTCTGCTTCCAGTTGGGGCCGCACTTACGCGGAAGCCAGGTCTCCACCACTGGCTGCTGTGTGACCACAGGAAGGTAACCTAGCCTCTCTGTGCCTCAGTTTCCTTATCTGTAGAATGGAGATGATAACAACCACAGGTGGTTATGGCTATGAGCATTAAGTGAATTAATTTATGTGAAACATTCAGAACAGAACCTGGCCCAGAGTCAGGAAGCACTCATCCATGTAGCTAGGGAGAGAGCACTCAGAATTGAACAACGGTCAGGGCACACGGCACTCCCAGGGGCGGCCGCCCTGGGCTCTTCCTAAGCCCTGACCCCATCTGGTGTGAGCAATAACTGTGATGCAGTCCTGTCCATTTCTGTAGCTCTCTGAGTGGCAGAGCGCTTTGATGCAGGTCTCTCAGCCTCGCAACTGTTGTGAGAGGTGAGTACTGGCACCAGCCCCATCTCACAGAGGAGGAAACCTGGACCCAGAGAGGACTGTGGCGGACCGCTGACCACAGTCACGCGGTCAGTAAACCGCCAGGCCGGGATGTGAGCCCAGGACTTCGGAGGCCAGGATGTGAGCCCAGGACTTCGGAGGCCAGGCTCACCCATTGAGTCGTCCCCAGTCACTTGCTGGGCAGAGCCCCGTGCCAGGGGCAGCTGGAGGTGCTGGGCACACGGGGCTTAGGACAGGCAGGCCCCTGCCTCCTTGGAGCTCACACTCAAGTGGGGAGGGGGCTGCTGCGGGCAGGGTGGTCGGGAGGGGCTCGCCGAGGGACAGCCTCCCAGCAGGACGAATGGCCGGGACAAAGGCCCTGGGTGAGGATGAACCTGGCATGTAAGTGGCACAGAAGGAAGGGCAGTGAGTCCAGGAGAAGGAGGGGGGAAGGGTGGACAGCCCCCCCAACCCCGCGCTTCGACCTCAGGGCCTGCGCTTCTGGAAGCATCTCTGTGTCTTCAAGCATATTTTCCAGGCAGAGAACACTCCCACGTGGGGCAGGGAGGGCTGGCTGCGTGGACGGGGAAGGAGTGGGGGACGTAGAGGACATGCCTCTGATGACCCTGGGGGAAGCCCAGGCCACCTAAGCCACCCGCCTCAGCCCAGGCTGGGTCTTTCCTCATCAGGCCTCCACCATCTGGTTGGGGCATCTCAGAATGAGGCGCAGGAAGTGTGACTGTCACTGCAAATACCTGCCTCCAAATTTCCTGACTCAGGTAGCAGCCTGTGACGGGCTTCCCTGTGCCGGTGGCAGTGACACTGACACGGGGGTTCCCTCCCTTTTAATCCCCTTCTGGTTCCGCCCATGTGAAATCAGGCTGTTTGAGCCTCTTGTTCTCTGTTTGGCTTTTATACCTTCCAAACAAGATGTAAAGGCAGAACACATGCATAAGGCATAATAAGACACATGGATTTGTTTAACTTTATCCCTGCAATTTCTCAAATATTCACGCAGCTAAAGAGCACCTTTGTATGAGACGCTCTCGGGAACAGTGATAGGACCACGGCTCACAGAAGTGGGAGACACTGTAAAGACACCGAGTTACTCATTCAGTACTGTGTGCGTCCGCGTGTCCCGCTGGTGGGCACACCCATATAGCAAGCACCGCAGAGACTCACTGGGCCCCTTGTGTGTTTAGACAACATGTCACTTTGCATCACAAAAACACCCAGTGATGTCAGGGGCACCATGAATCACAGCAACGGCTCCGGTCCTGGTATCCAAGAGACCTCGGCTTGCTGCTAAGTCACCGTCCCCGCTGTGAGAACCGGTGGCCGTATTGGAGCCTCCAGTTGAAGGGAACTAAATTACATCTAGAATGACCCACATTGTGCCGCAGCCAATGACCCAGTTAACCTCTGGTTCATTTTCTGCTTCTCGGTGTCCTGGGAACGGGTGGTGTTTACTCCAATTGGGACAACCCTTCATTACTGTGCATTAGTTTGCCAGCGCATTGGCTGTCCTGGGCCCAGTGCTTTAATAGAAACCGGCAGATGGGCCAGGGCCCTGCTGAAGCTGCAGAATAAGAATGAGGTCCTTTTCTTTACCCTCCCTCCTCTGCCCTGATTTGCATGACTAAGCTTTCTGCTTTTTTTTTAATGTGTTTGTTTGTTGATTATTGATGTGTCTCATACAGAGGAACAAATTATTTGCCCACCGGGCAGTGGCCTAACTTTGGCAGAAGGCTCAGCCGTGTCCGCAGCAAACTGGAGCCCGACACCCCTGCTTGTCCTGGTCGAGGCAATTCCAGGAGGAGGATTTCCAGGGATGCAAGGATCAGAATTACATTGGTCTCCAGCTGACTCATGAAGGGGGATCTTGGCAAAGGAAGCCTTGATGGATAGGAAGGAAAGAAAAGATCCTCTTCTGTGGTTAAAAAAAATCTAGCTAAATTTAACAAAAAGCTCCAAATTGTCTCTAAATGAGGCTGCGGCTTCCCTGGGGAAAGAGAAGACTTGCTGATTTTTCAAAATGTGGGTCTCAAGTCTCTCAGCCCCCATGTCACCTTTTTTAAGCAAATATTTTATAATTTCCACATTGGTATTTTGAAACGAAATTCATAGATAATATAACCTTACCTACACGTTTTTTAAAAATTCAACTTAATGCCCTAACTGTAATATAAAAAGAACTATAAGAAAAGTAATTTATGTACAGTAATTTGCAATAAAGCAATGCATATTTCAACATGCAAATGCTCTGGCATGACCACGCTAGAAGAACCGAGGAAGCGGTAAATGCAGACTGGGATCTAGCGCGCAGCGTTAACATCTGAAATGTTGGAGCGAGGGATGTGGTGCTTCAAAGGGATGAACCACCGCCGGCAAACTTTCTCAACGAAACGTGTACAAGCTTCCCTCGATTTACACCATGGTTGCTGTCCCAGGAAACTCGGGGATATTAAAACAATGCAGGGCTTCCCTGGTGGCGCAGTGGTTGAGAATCTGCCTGCCAATGCAGGGGACACGGGTTCGAGCCCTGGTCTGGGAAGATCCCACATGCCGCGGAGCAACTAGGCCCGTGAGCCACAACTACTTAGCCTGTGCGTCTGGAGCCTGTGCTCCGCAACAAGGGAGGCCGCGATAGTGAGAGGCCCGCGCACCACGATGAAGAATGGCCCCCGCTTGCCTCAACTAGAGAAAGCCCTTGCACAGAAACGAAGACCCAACACAGCCATAAATAAATAAATAAATAAATAAATAAATAAATAAATAAACAAACAAACAAACCCAAAGTTAAAACAATACAAAAAGCATTATTATTGCTTCCACGTAGAATGGATTCTCCTCTGGGGACTCAGAGCATTGTAAGTAGGGTTTTTTCACACAAACATCCAGTGGAACCTTTGAAACTGATGCAAGAGGCAAGACAGTTCTGCAGGGTGTGGGCCTGGCCTGTGTATTGTGGTCACCTGGTGTCCCCAGCCTCCACCCACTGAACACCAGTAGCACACAGCCCATCGCTGTGCCACCGACGTCACCTCTTAGGGGACAACACCCCCGTTTGGTAAGCACGGCCCCACAGGTCAGCACACACGTGTCATAGGTTGAAACCTACTGTTGTCCCACCTGAAGTTCCCCTTGCATGTGGCCTTTCACTGGCTGGCTGCCCACCCCGCCCAGAAGGAGACAGGCAGCCCAAGGACACCTCAACTACCTCAGGCCTCCCCCGCCCCTGCCCCCAACCCCACCCCAGGCAAAAAAGGGCAGAGTCCTCAAACCCTGTCCCTGCAGAGGGGGCTGGCCTCCTGGTGTTCGAGGGTTCCGATACAGACATCCCTCTGTATCTTTGGGGCATTTGTTCCAGGACCCTCTGCAGAATCCCAGGATGCTCAAGTTTCTGCAGACCGTCCTCCACATCCACGGGTTCTATCCAAGGTTGGCTGAACTCACAGGTTCGGAGGGGCCGACGGCACCTCTGTTCCCAGCTCCCCAGGGGCCTGAAAACCTCCCCCCTCCGTAACACTGACTTGGGAAACCCCTCAACACCAACTGTGCCTGTCATGTGGGTCCTGAGGGTCCCTACCAAGGCGCCTCTAATTATTCATCAGTTTCTTTGTTTACCCATTACCTTTATTACTGAAACTCTATCACGATAACTGCGTAAGTCAAGATACAGATGGTCGACCCAGCCACACCCTAACCAACAGGGTGCGTCTCCATGATCACGTCCGTTTTCACACACAGGCGGACTCTGATTGTCCACAATCTTCTCCCAGTATTCCGCCACACCTCCCTCCTTTCCACGTCTGCTCCAGTGTTCACCCCCTTCTCCCTGTCTCCTTCCCCCTCCCCGCCCCACTCCCAGTGAACAGCTGAATAAAACGTGCATCCTTCCGCAACTTCCTACACACTCCCAGACTCACATCCAAACTCAGACACACTGATAGGGATTTCCTGACCTCTCTTCGTAAGGATCTGGGCAGGGGGCGGGGTTCCCCCCAAAATACGATTTTACTACATAAATTACTCGGCACTGTGCTTTCTCAGTCCTCAGTATACTATGGACCTTTTCTGGATCAACAGATTGAGATCCCACTCAACATCCTGAACCAGCTGTCCAACAGCTCATAGTGTGCATCTGCTGCATTTTCAATAGGTTGTTTTCAGAGTCTGGGGTCAACTGTAATCAACTATGATGAGCGCTGTGATGAATATCTTGGAATACATGTCCTTGTACTGGGGAGCGTTTGTTTCTATGGGATACATTCCTAAAAACAGGATCCGCTGGGTGGAAGCATATGCATGTGTTGAAGTCAGAGGTGACGGAGTGATGAATTCTGCCAGGGGCAGGACAAGACAGGATTCATGGTGGAGGAGGCATCTGAGGCAGTTTTTGAAGGATAAGGAAGGTGGGTGGGCTGGGGAGGGTGGTCCCTAAGACAGGTGACAGAACCCCACTGTGCAGTAAGAGAAAGAAACCCACAAAGAATAAGTCTTCCAAACCAATTCCATGGAGGAAACAGCACATTTTTTGGAAATCAGAAGAGCCAGATTCTGGCTCATTGTCTGCAGGTCACTCTCTGGGTGACCTTGGGTGAGTCCTTTCCCTCTCTGGGCTCCAGTTCCCTTATCAAATTAAGTAGTTGGACTAGATGACCCTTTAAACGTCTTCCTTGTGATGTTTCTATGATTAAATGAGAACCATGTATATGGTAGTTTTCTGGAGTCTAAAGTACTAGTGGTCATAATGGGTTCCTCCTCCGATGATGATCTATGTCCATTTGGTTAAATCTGATACAGCCCTCTCTTATGCCCCCAACACCTTCCCTCCCTCCCTCCCATCATTTCTTCCTTTTTTCCTTCCTTCTACAAACATTTGTGGGATGCCTCCTATATGTGAAGCAACGTCCCAGAAGCTGGTGTGAAAAAATAGACATGATCCTGCCATCATGGGCATCCCGAGACCATCCACCTGAGAGCTTTCTCTTGGCCTGTGGCCAGGGGTGCAGACAGTTGGTGGTTCTGAGGACCATCAGCCAGTGGCGCATGGGAATCAGGGCGTAAGTGATGAGGACTCGGCTCCAGCTGCCCCAGGAGGAATGCGCCGGCTCCTTCCCCTTCCCTAGTGTGCTTCCTGGGACCACCCCTCACGTGGACAACTTGCACTAAAACCCCTGTCTAGGGGTCTGCTTCTGGGAAACCCAACTGAAGCCATGTAGAAATCAAATGGGAACCTGGGATAACAAGATAGAGAGTGAGCTGGGTGAGTGAGAAGCTCTGTCAGAGAGGGCTGTCCCCAAGGCAAGTGGAAGCTGCAGGGTGAAGGTCTGGGGGAGGGGCGTTCCAAGCTGAGGGTCTGCAAGTGCAAAGGCCCTGAGGCAGGAACAAGATCAGCATATTGGCCAATACTCCTGCAAAATGAATCTAAACAGGATACATGATGATGATGATAATAATAATAGTAGCCAATGCATACAAGGCACTGACTGTAGGCCTGGCACAGTTTTAAGCACTTAAGCACCTTCTAACAGCCTCACAGGGGATGTGCCCTTATTGCCCCATTTTCTGGAGGAGGAAACCAAGGCACAGGGAGGTGAAGCCCCCCCCATCCAAGGTCATCCAGCTGGTTACTGGTGCGGCCAGGATGTTCCTCCCCTCTGCTCATGATGGGAAAGGTCTGAGGGGAGGGGGTTCACTTTGCACTCCCCCAGGGCCCTGCTCAGAGACTTGGCAACCAACGAACAGCAGTACTAACAGCGACATTTGTCCAGCACTGACCCTGTGCCGGGGCCCTTCTATGCACTTCACACGGACTAATTCATCTGATCCTCACATCAACCCCATAAGGTAGGGGTGATGGTCACCGTGTGACGAAGGAGGAAACTGAGGCACAGAGAGGCTGTGGGCTGGGAAGGACTGAGCCCGGATTCCAGTCCAGGCCGATCTAACTCCAGAGACCCTGCTCATAACTGCTGTACATACACACACGAGTGTGTGCACATACGTGTTCGTGTACACACACACTTGCGTGTATGTGAGGCATGCACACACACATGTGCACACAGAAGACAAGGGAATTAAATCGCAAGGGCTGAAGGGTTCCGCTGCTGATCACACAGCAACTAAGAACCAGGATTTAATCCCAGCCGGGTTACTGTGGAGCCTCCCCATCTGGAGCAGAATAAAGCAGATAATCAAGTGTTGAAATGATGGACATCAGGGTTCTGTGCTACCCTAGTCCCTACTCATATGTGATTATAAACCGAAGAGCTGGAATCCAGTCAGGCACCATCAGCGCGAAGCAAGCTCACAGATCCTACTGGTGTAGGATCCTCTGAACAGGCTGGAGGTCAATGCTCTTCTCAAAGTGTTATTTGCTTTCTCAGTGTCCTCATCTGTGAAATGGGGCCAACGAGCATCCTCCCCGCCAAGGGCTGTTGTGAGGATTAAATGAGATGACACCCGTGAGTGGCTAGAGCCAGGCCTGGCACACAGTAGGTGCTCAATACCTGCTGGCTGATATAATTATTGCCCCAAGGATAAGCGGGCCCCTCCCCGACTCCACTGCTGGCCTTCCTGAAGGAGAGTCACGCTGGTGTCATTGTTTCACAGCGTCCTGGCTCCAAAAGCCCAGTGAATGGTCACAACCAGAGACTCGCCAGCCTTTGTCTCCCTGCACTGGGCTGACATGACCCAACGTCAAGGGATTTTATTATTTTCTTTCCTTTGCCTGTTCCTTTCCTGTCCAGATCAACAGTAAGATAACAGCTGCACCTGGATCTTGTGTTTTCACAATTTTAATAACGCACAGGAAATTGGGTGGCTTAGGGATGCGGCATCAGGGGGCGAGCTGTCACCGTGTGGACAGACCAGGTGGAAGACGGAGGGTCAAGGGCAAGAAGGAGGAGGACCCGAGGGGATGGGAACAGAATAACCTGATAGGCTCCAAGGGCCCAAATTAAATTAAATGCAGGGAGTGCTTTCTTCTTGTGAGAAGTTTCCAGTCAGAGGAGGAGTGGGCACCCCCCAGCGGTGAGTTGAAAACGAAGGATTTGGTCCCTTGTTTTCCCTTTGGGGACAGAGTGTCTCCCCACCAGGGCTGCAAGCCTGACCCCGGCCCTGCCGCCTCCCCGTCTTACTCTGCACGCCCTGATGCCAGCCACGCGGGCCCTGCTGTTCCCCAAGACACAGCCAGGTGATGTCCCCTCCCCAGACTTTGTCCTTGCTGCTGCCTCCACCCCATCTGCACACGCCGGCCTCCACCTCCACTCTCGGCCTCGGCTCTAACAGCGGCTCAGAGGGACACAGTGTCTTAGGGGCCCCGATGCTGCCCCCGCCCTCTGCTGGTCCACCGTCCTGCTGGATTTCCTCGTAGCCCTGTCACCATTTTAAATATTCTGAGTGTATCTTCTGTGTGAGCTCCAGGAGAACAAGGATCTCATCTTTCTTATTTACCTCCCTCTCCCAAACACCTAGAATGTGCCAGGGACATAATATACATAAGTGCTCAATACATAAATCCCTGTTAGGTGAATGAGTGGACAAATGCATGAGTGAATGAATGAATGACTTGGTCACTAGCTCCTCAGTAAGCATCTGTGGCTGAATCATTTTGCCCTAGAATTGTTGAGCGTTTTTCCTCTCAGCCGGTGTGAACCCCCATCTTGCTGGTCATTTGACCCAGTTGGCACCAACAGAGCCCCCATAGCAAACTGGACGCTGAAGTCACGTGTCCAGGTGATGGGAAGATTTATGGAAACACACCCACCTCTCTTTGCCTGGATGTCTTAGCTTTGGGCAGATTCAATCTTAGGTGACGAAATCAAGCTGTCCCTTCTTTCCCTCCATGCAACTATAGCCCTCTTTATACCAGGACTGAAAGCTCATCTCCTCCACAAATCCAAGAAAATGGAAAATTTTCCCAGTATTGTCTCTGGTGCCTAGAAAGGCCCTGGTGGTGTTTTCTACTTTTCTTTACCAAATGAGTCATTGGGCACCAAATCCCAAGTACATGTGCTCAGTGATCACCTAGTGATGCCTTGAATGAACAAAGATCGTTTATTCTGGTTTCTCTTTTCATGCCTTTGCTCCACGGAGAGCCCCCCTGAAGGCAAGGGCTGTGTTTGGGTATCTTTGTGCCTCCCTTTCCTGAGGCAGGAGCTCAGCAGACATCTCAGATGTGATGTGATGTGATTTGTAAGGAACATGAAGAGCTGACAGGTATCATCTAGAAAGTGTGGTCACTCTGGGGGTATCCTAAACAGAGCAATCACTTTTCCTTCAGCAACAGATCTTTGGTCTTGCATTTTTTTCCATCATGAATATTTCAAGCCAGTCAAAAAATATAAAGAAGAATATAATGAATGACTATGATCTCATCAGCCAGCTCTGTGAAATCTTATCATACTGTATTTGCTTCAGATGTTTTTCTTCTAAAATAAAACATATGGCTTGATTAAAGCCCCTTGTGCCCCCTCACCCCAGCTCCTTCTCTCTCTGCCCACAAGGCACCACTTGGTGCTTAACATTCCCCTGCAGGGCTTCATGACTTACTATGTCTGTGTGTCTGCAAATATTATACAGCACGGTTTGTGTGCTTCAAATGGTGCGTGAATGCCATGTGGCTTTCTGCAGCTTGCTTTTTTGTTTAAACCTAACTACCATAAAGCATTCCACTGGATCTATGTGTAATAAGCAAATAAAAATAGACATGCTGCGTAGGGACAGGACATAAGAAGTAGGATGGAGGGAAATCAAGTGGGGTTCAAGGATCGAGGGGGATATGAGGGGTGTGATTTTACATAGTGGTTGGGGAAAACTCAATTTGAAAAGGAGACATTTAAGCAGAGATCTGAATGAAGTGAGGGTGTAAATCTGGCTGAGGGCGACCAACTAACACATCACGGTTTCCCAGGGACTTTTTCAGCACTGAAAGTCTCAAACAAACCAGGACTCCCTGATGGAAGAGCACCCCGGAGGAGGGAATGGCAAGTAGAAAAAATCAGAGGTGAGCAAGTTTGGCTTGTTGAAGGAAGAACAGGGCCCAGGGTGGCTGAGTGGGATGAGCATTTCTGGAAGGGGAAGCTGATGAAGTCCAAGAGGTGTCCCAGGGGAGCACAGAGAGGTCCACATACACCACGTACATCACACAGGGGGACTAATGGGTGAGTTATACACCACTGTGAATTCAAACTTCACTCCTGACATTTTTAAATTTTAAAAATTATTAAAATAAATTTTAAAAATAATTTTTAAAAATTATCATCCAGGAAAATTGATATTTTTTTCTTTTCTATGTGTATATTTCTAATAATTTTAACACATGTAGAGATTTACAACCACCACCTCCATCAGGATCCAAAACAGTTGCATCATCTCTCATAATTCCCTCATGCTGTACCTTTAAGAAATCCCTGACAAGTATTGATCTGTTTCCCATCACTACCATATTGTCCTTCTGGGAATGTCAAATAAATGGGATCATCACGAAGTATGTAAATTTGGGAGACTGGCTCTGTCCCCAGCACAGTGCCTATAAGACTCATCTAAATTGTAGTATGTAGCAATATTTCCTCCCTTTTTACAGCTGCATAGTACTCCATGGTGGGTTTGTTTACCTGTTTACACACTGGAGAACACTTGGGCTGTTTCCAGCTTTTGGATTTTGTATCTGTGTGTTATTTTTGAGAATTTCATAGCAATCGTACTCTGGATATTACAATGCCTGCAGGAAAGTGCTATAGACAGAAGCTCTGCTCTACATTAGAAAAATGTCCTGCATTGATTAAGATCTTAGGATTTTAGGGAAAATATCTCCTTCCCTCCTCTACTTCCTGGTGGCAAGCCCCTAATTTGTCAGGATGTTCACTTTAAATAGTAGAGAATAAAATATTTTCAAGCCCTATTTCTAGCTCTACTACATACCTTAGGTAATAATTTCTGCCCCTTCCTTTTAAAAGGACCAGGGCTATTCAAAAAATAATACATTTCGTTATGTAACTTTAAAATAAGAACAAAATCCAAAGATCAAAGAAGGGTCCCTTCTGTTCCAAGTAGCCCAATCAGAATATCTAGAAAATAAGAAACTTGCCCTGTCCCCTGCTGTCCGGATGGAAGGAATTGGGGTTACAAAGGAACCCACGGAATCTCACCACTAAGTCTTTTCTGTTTATGAGCTTACTCTGTCAAGCCCTGGTGGGTTTGGTTTTGTTTGAGGTTTAACAGGATTTCAGACTTTGGGGGTGGTCTCTTTGGATTTTCTCCTTCTTTTTCCTTTTGATGCTTAAAAATACCCCACAAGACCAAAGAAACAACTGTGGCAGAGAAGATTGGAATTACACAGGATGTAATTCCTTTTCACATAAATGTTAAAGTGCGTCGCCCCTGGGGGGGTGTGATTTTCTTGGCACCAGAGGCAAAAAAAAAGCGAGGCTTGTTTCAATAAAGATGCAGACTTGGCTACATCTAAGTAGAATAAGTGTAAGCAGGTATCCATCTGTCTCCCTGAACTAGAATGAAAGCTGCATGAGGGCAGGACTATGCCTGGTTTGCTCATTGTGAATCCCTGGTGCCTTGCATGGCAGAGAAGCTCAATGGACAGAATTGAGACACTTGCTCCTGGATCATGTCACCATACAAACATAGCCATAAATGTAACTGTGACGTAGAAAAATTTCCATGTGCCACCTAACTCACTTCTCCAAGCACCAGTGGCAAGCAGGTCACAATTTTGGAAGCATCGTCCCTGCCCCAGATCCCTCCTGCTGTTCGCCTTGGTGGACCTGCCCATGCTAGCAGAGCCTTATTTCCATCTCGGGCCTCGCCCTTCCCACCTGGCTGTTTCTGGGCGCAGGACCCCTCACTGCCTGAGGCTAAGCCCACTTGGGACCATATCCAGCTCCTGGGGTTCCTGTCTCTTCCGGCCTGACCCGGCTCTCCTGCTTCCTCAGTTCAGGGCTCTCATCCTGACAGCCTCCCTCTGAGCTGGAGATGCTGACATAATTAGCATTCTGCATTCCACCTGGATTTGCATAATCATGCACATTTAGTGACCTCATCTGTACTGTAATTAGTGACTTTGCTCTGACATTCCAAACTTCAACTCTGCTATCAAGACATGTCTCCTCTCCCTCCTACATTGGCTGCAGTGGGATTTTTAAGGTGGTTTTGGCAGACCCCTGGCTTTCTCAGACATGACTCTGGCTACAAAAATGCAAAAGGATCAGTGCCCCTTTATGTAAGCATTTCTCCTTCTAAAGTCAGGGCAGGTGGGTGGCGTGGACTTCGGTGCCCATCATATTTCATACTCGGCGGAGGGGCAGAGGAGGCCTGTCATATTTTCCATACAAGCATCTGCTCCCTGAAAACACACAAGCCCCTCATTGTCCCCCTGCAGAAAGGGAAAAGTGTCCTGGTCCCAGTGAATCAGATAGAACGTCTTGGCCAAGATTTCCATGATAGCTGAGTCAGAGGAGTTTGCAAGCGGTGGTCCTATTGAGTTTGGGAAAGATGGGTGGGCAAATTCTCTAGAGCAGGCTCTTTCACTCTTTTTTGACTGTGTTGTGGATTCAGTGTTTGTGTCCTTCCCAAATTCCTAGGTTGAAGCCCTAACTTCCAGCGTGGTTGGATCTGGAGATGGGGTCATTAAGGAAAGTAATTATGGTAAAATGAGGTCATAAGGGTGGAGCCCTGATCTGACAAGATGGTGGCCTCATAGAAAGATGCACCAGAAAGCTTGTTCTTTTTCTCTCCACCTGCCTGTGTGGAGGAAAGGCCATGGGAACACACACAGCAAGAAGGCGGCCATCTGCAACCCAAGAGGAGATCACTCACCAGACACCAACCCTGCCGGCACCTTGATTTTGCACTTCCAGGCTCCAGACCTGTGAGAAAATAAATGTCTATTGTTTACGCCCCCCCAGCCTGTGGTATTTTGTTTTGGCAGCCGAGCTGACCAAGGCAGTGACCCACAGTTAGAGATGCATATTTTCTCAGACACGGTGCAAGCACACGTGTGCACTCACACACACGCTCACACTGCATGGAAAAACAGCACCTTCCCCCCCATATACGGGCACGAGATATTTTCTCTTCCATTGCATTCCATCTTATTCAATTCTGCTATATTCTGTTCTGTTTCCTACTTTTAAAATGCTGATTGTGACCAACTGAATTGATTTCACGAGCCATTAATGGGTGGCAAGCTCAGCCTGAGAACTTTGCTCTACGAGGGCCCGGTTCTCTCTTCGGTTTTTGAAAGACAAGCCCCTCCAGATGCTTCCCTAGAAGAGACCCCAGGAGGCAAGATGCCTGGCATCAGAGCATCTTGGAATAAGAGAGTTTTTCAATGAAAAGCTCCTATGTCCCCAGAGACGCAATCAGCAAATTCCACAATGCAAGAAATGACCCGTTTTTCTTCAAAAAATAAATATCAAGAAAAAAGGGAAGGATTTTATACACTGGTGCCACCCAATACGGCAGCCACTGGCCACCTGTAGCCCACTGAGCCCCTGAAATGCAGCTAGTCTGAATTGAGATGTGTTCTAAGTGTAAAATACACATCTAGTTTTAAAGACTGAGTACGGGGGCTTCCCTGGTGGCGCAGTGGTTGAGAATCTGCCTGCCAATGCAGGGCACACGGGTTCGAGCCCTGGTCTGGGAAGATCCCACATGCCACGGAGCAACTAAGCCCGTGAGCCGCAACTACTGAGCCTGCGCGTCTGGAGCCTGTGCTCCGCAACGGGAGAGGCCGCGATGGTGAGAGGCCCGCGCACCGCGATGAAGAGCGGCCCCCGCTCGCCACAACTGGAGAGAGCCCTCGCACAGAAACGAAGACCCAACACAGCCAAAAAAATAAATATAAATAAATTTAAAGACTGAGTATGAAAAAAAATATTGTAAATATCTCTTAATAATGTTTAGATAGATTATATGTTAAAATAACATTTTGGATACATTGGATTAAGTAAATATATCAGAATTAATTTCACCTATTTCTTTTTTTTTTAATTTACTGTCCAGGAAATTCAAAATTACACTTGTGGCTTGTATTGTTATTGAATGGTGCTTTTATAAACTAAAACAGATTCAAGAGACACATCAATCAAAGGAAATATATAGAACTTTTTTGGATCCTGATTCAAAGAAACTAACTGAAAAAAAAATGAGACAATTGGGGAAATTTGAAAACTGACTCGGTATTTGGTGATATTAAAGATATTAAAAATTAGAATTTTAGGGATGATGATTCTGTTACAAAAGAGAGTTTTTTTAGAAATACGTACAAATGAAGTAATATTGGGGATTTACTTCAAAATAAATGAGAGGAAGGAAAAAACAAGGAGAGGAGGTCACAGATGAAACGAGTTTGGCCATAGGTGTTGAGGAGTTCATTACGTCATTCTCCTTACTTTCACATCTGTTTTGAATTTTCCAAAATCTGAAATAAAGTTTTGAAAGGCTGTAAAAATCTACTGCATAAAAAATTGTAAACAATATCAAACCCCAGACAGACGGCACATGTATTCCATGTGGTAAACAGTGCTTATAAGGGTAAACTCCAGAGAGGGACTGCCGGCATTCAGACCCGAACTTTCCCCCACCAGGAAGCCGTGTGATCTCGGGCAAGTGACGTAGCTTCTCTGTGCTTCATTTTCCTCCTTTTTGAAAAAATATTTATTTATTTATTTGGTTGCACCAAGTCTTAGTTGCAGCACATGGGCTCTTTAGTTGTGGCATGTGAACTCTTAGTTGCGGCATGCATGGGGGATCTAGTTCCCTGACCAGGGATCAAACCTAGGCCCCCTGCATTGGGAGCACGGAGTTTTATCCACTGTGCCACCAGGGAAGTCCCATTTTCCTCTTTTGTGAATGGAGATAATAGTAACTGCATGATGGGGGCATCCATTTCCAATAGGTGCTGTAACAGCTGACCACAGACTTAGTGGCTTAGAACGACACATTAGTATCTTATGTTTCTGAAGGTCAGAAGTTTAAAATTAGTCCACAGAACCACGTTCCTTCTACAGGCACTCAGGGACAACCTGTTTCCTTACCTTTTCCAGCTTCTACAGACTGACCGCATTTCTGGGCTCAAGACCCCTTCCTCCATCTTGAAAGAAAGCAGCGTAAATTTTTCTCTTTTCTTTGACCTCCTGCCTTCCCCTTATAAGGAGGCTTGTAATTACGTTAGGCCCACGTTGATAATCCAGGCTCATCACCCCATCTCCAGAACCTTAACTGAATCACACCTGTGACATTTCTTTTGCCAAGTGAAACAACATATTCACAGGTTCTGGGGATTAGGACATGGACCTCTCCCAGGAGACATTATTCAGTGAGAACAATGGGGCTGCTGTGAGAATGAAATATGTTGAGCACTTACAAGTGGACCTGGCACATTGTAACCACTAGTTAAGCATTAATGATTATTATTACATAGTATTCATTAATCAATTTTTAAAATTTTGAACCCACCAGAAAAAAAGTTGCAGGCAGGTATGGTTTGTAACTGAAGGAGTAAAAATGGAAACTACTTAGAAGAATCCTGGAGTGTGTCCTTTGTCCCCATTCAATTCCATCTCTTCCTCTTTCCTGCTGGCTGGGCAGTGGGTATAATGGCTGGAGCTGGAGCCACCATCTTGGACCATGAGGTAACCCGGGGAATGGAGGCCTCTTGTGGCAGAAAAACAAAATGAAGAAATGAGACCCCTTGAAAGCTTGGTAGAGCACAGCTCCCAACCCCAGCCTGTTACATGAGTCAAAAATAAATTTATATTGTGCTAAACCTTCTTTTATCTGGGGCCTGGGTCACTCACAGCAGAATGTAATCCTACTGATACTTTAATTTTAATCTGTTTCCCATAAATCATAAGAGGTGCCAAATATGTGGAGAGGCCACAACATGAAATAAGAAAACAGGCTGCGTCTGGAGACACAAAGGGCTTTGTTGTTCTCTTTCAATATGCAGAACCGAGCGGGGAGTCAATGCAATCAGCCCAGGTTGTCCCAACCGGGGTTTCATTTATTTCTTCCTTTTTGATCATCTTTTTAAACATCATGATCCTTGATGAGGCAAAAAAACATGAAAAGAAAATTGAACTCATTTTATAAAACCACGTGTAGAAAGAAACGGATGGTTCAGGTGGAAAGTACGAGTGAGTGAAGGTTCTGTAGCATAAAGCCCAGGACGTCAGGGTGCTGCCCTCGTGCCACAACCAGCCCAGATCCCTGGTGGGCAGAGTGAAGTGGGAACAGAAACTAAGAATACGGGGACAGAAGCAGGGCAGCCTTGCCTAAAAAGCATTGAACCCTGTGGACAGAGAGAAAGAGAAAGAAAGATTCATCTTGAGAACACAGCCTTGATTCCTTCCAGACCATGGATGCCCATGAGAACTAGTTGTGTGGTTTTCATTCCCTGCACATCCTTGGAGGAACTCTGTTTTGGAGGAGGGAAGACCCATCCAACACTGTGTTAATTTCATTTGGAATTCTAGCCAATTCAGCCCAACACACACGTTAAACATGCTTAGGCTGGTACCCAAGGTGATCAAGACGCCTTTGTGACTGTGCATGGGTGGGTATTGCTGACAGCTGATCTGGCATCTCCCATCTCTACCCTCACTACTAAGCGGTCCTTGGCTTGGTCAGGAATATCCTGCTCCCCTCTGCATCCCAGGAGCCTCAGGGAGGCGGACCCCACCCCTGCTGCAGAGCTGCTCCAATGGTAATCCCATCTTCCTTGCCTGTGATTGGGTGAAATGTGGACACATGACCCAACCAAGGCCAAGGACATTCTAGGAGGTATTTGCTGGGGGTTTATGAGCAACGCCCAGGAGAGAGTCCAGAAGTGGCTCTGTTTCCCCTGCTGGACAGGAGCAAAGAGGTCAGACAGGAAGGAGATGAAGCCTAGACTGTGGCAAGCAGAGTGCCCTTGAGGAGCGTCCTCGAGGACAAGGTGTCCTCGAGGACACCTGCAGGTTGCCGAATCAACCGTCCCTGCAGCCCACCTACTCCTTCCCTTCCAGTGATACGAGCCAACACATGGGGTGACAGAGCAACCTTTATGAAAGCTGGGCAAATCCATCTTACTTCATATTGAATTCATGGTGTGTGATGGAGGACAGTGGGCTAGATTTTTGTTGCTGTCATTGTGATCACCGTCATTTGTTTGTTTTGTCTACTTTTAGCAAGAATACCCAGAACCATGTTTGAAAGTTACCTGATATCCATCACCCTGGAGATCACGAAGGGAGAGCACCAAAAAGGTGATAGTTTAATGATCAAGAATGAGTGGACTTTTGAAAATATAATGGTGTTAAAAAATAATGAATAAAAACGAGCACAAGTTCTTCCTAAGATGATAAACGGAATAAGATGATTTTTACCCAAGACCAAACCTTTCTCTGGTTCCGTGAGCAGCTACCGTTGACTCTTGAACAATGTGCAGGTTAGGGGCACCAACCCTCCACGCAGTGGGAAATCCGAGTATAACTTATGGTTGGCCCTCCCTATACACCAGTCTTCTGTATCCGCGGTTCTGTATTCACGGAGTCAAGCAATCACGGATCGTGTAGTACTGTAGTAGTTACTGTTGAAAAAAAATCCGCGTATAAGTGGACCGGTGTTGTTCAAGGGTTAACTGTACTTACTTAAAATGATCTCTTTTTCCTGGGACCTTTTCAAGTTGGCCCAGCTGACCACGATCAGTAATGAAAGTGTGGAAAGGTAAAAGTTGTGATCACACTTTCTACTTGATTGTTGTTTCATGTGCACAACATAAGTGTGCAAGGGATACACGGAAAGGGAGAATGAGAAGAGTGCAGCTCATGCCTCCAAATTCATCATCTCCCATCTTTCTTTTAATCGGTTGAACTTCCTGTTAAGCTCCACTCCCAGGTTGGTGACATGATGGGGACACAAAGAATGTCATCATTTGTTATAGTCCTAAGACCCAGACCGGGAGAATCCCTTGGGAAGATTTTAATGTTTAACATTTTTTAACTTAATTTTTAATTTTATATTGGAGTATAGTTGATTTATAATATTGTGTTAGTTTCAGGTGCACAGCAAAGTGATTCTGTTATACATATACATATATCCATTCTTTTTCCGATTCTTTTCCCATATAGGTTATTACAGAATACTGAGTAGAGTTCCCTATGCTATACAGTAGGTCCTTGTTGATTATCTATTTTACATATAGTAGTGTGTATATGTTAATCCCAAACTCCTAATTTATCCCTCCCCCCTCAATGTTTAACATTTTCACTAAATTCCTATTTCCTATAGATTTGCCAGTATAATTCCCAATGTGATCCGTATAGATTTTTCTTTTGTCAGGAGAAAATAGGGGTTCCGTGAGAATGCTGGTCTCCTAGGTGCTCCCTGCCACCCTCCGCCCCGACGTGCACTCAGCACTAGACTCACTAGGAAGGAGAGAGGCTGTGTTCCATATAAATGCAAAACGCCCCACACACTCAGAATTATCTGTGCTTTGCATGAATAACGACAGCAGCTTGCAAGTGGGCAGGACTTGGCGGAGAGGCCCTGTCGCAAATCCGCCACCACGCTCCTCGGAAGTGCCTGTGAAATCTGCCTTCAGTCGCTAATTTCACACTCCAGGGACAGAGCTGTGAACAGCTCAGAGCACAGAATTCCCATTTTCATAACAGTTTCCTTACCCCTCAGACACCCTTTTATGGCTTTTGTTTTTTTCCTTTTTGCCACCTTTTAAAAATCAGAATGCTTGGGTCCTTTAAGGTATCGGGTTTGCTTTTGCTTTATCATAGCTTTAATTTCCGTGACTTTACGAATCTCAGAGATATTGTTTTGTTTTGTCTTTTGACATTTTGCAAAGCTTTCTCTGGCTGGGTTGCATTTTTGAAAAATCAAAACGAATCGCTCGCATATCCTGCATTCATTATCCCCTCTCCTGCAACTTTCTAAATAATGTAGGGACTGGGGAGGCTTCTGTGATGAGCACGAATGCATTTGAAATGCGCTGTTAAGACATGCCTTTCATCTCCCTTCAGATCATAAAATGCGTTTTCTTCTCTGGATTTCTGCAGACCTGAGAAATACTCTTCTCATCTAGAATGAGTTGCAAGACACAGGGAAGGTCCCTTTGAGACAGACAGGGGGCTAGTCTGTGTTGTCTGAGCCAATCAGATTGACAGACAGGAAGTCATCACTCCAAAGAGGGGAATTTGTAAGACTCTTGGCGGCCAGATTTATAAAACCCAGCAGGTTTGTATTTGGGATCAGGATTTGATTATCCCTCTTATTCACTAACTTGGTTGCGTTTTTGCATCAGTGACTCAGTCCAGATGGGACAAGTATTATTCAGATCATGCTCAGGTTTTTCCCCCCGCCTGTCACACCTCCCGCTCCCTTCAAGACCAGCTCGCATCTCACCTCCTCTGGGAAGCCTTCCCTATGCATGAGAGTTCCTCTGGATCTTTTCCACTCCTGACTGCCTATGGTGCCTGCAACTTGAATGTCTCATTTGTCCTTTATCCATAACCCAGATCTGGTGCCTTTCTCCCCAACTGATGTCCCTAAAATGCAGGCATTACCTCCATCATAGAGAGTTCAAAGACTTAGTTTTGATACCCCCTACCCATTCAAAGGTACAGTTCTCCTTTGGGCAGATAGCTGCTTCAGACATGGCTGGATCCAGTAACTCAAGTCATGTCAGGACTCCATTTCTTGACTCTGTTTTCTTCTGTGTTGGCCTGACACACAGGCAAGCCCTTCTCAGCTTGGGGGCCCAGTTTTACATCCTGACAGTAATGGGTTCTGGTTTCTTTTTCCAGGTAGCTCTTATCGGCCTGGTTTGGGTCATATGACCATCAGAGAATGACTTTGGCCAAGGAGAGGGGAGAGTAGAATATATTGATTGGTCAGACCCAGGTCATGAACCTAAATCTAGAACTGGAAGCCAGTGCAGTCAATTCTTTCAGATGGAGTAAAGAGGGGATGGGGGAGAAAAAGGTCACCAAGAAGAAAATCAGGCCGGACCTCCAGGAGAAGAAGAAACAGATGCCTGGCAGACAAAAGCAACCACTGTCCCTTTGTGAGTGAACGAGGCAGGAAAGAAACCCATATAGAGTGCTGAACGCACTGTGAGAAATAAGAGGACGCAGTTGGAGGCAGGGAAAGAATACATTTATGAGAAAGTCAGCAGGACTGTGGGCATTTTGTTATTATTGTTAAGTTGAGAAAAAAGTTGTAATGATGCGTAACACATAAATACTTATTAATGGAGGACAATGTGCAAAAGAATGTGTGTAAAGTATGACATATTATGCAAACAAAAGGCGCTGTGGAAATTACTGCTGAAGACTAAAGCCAGTAAATCCTTACTTCCCTCAGGACCCCCAGCTTCTATGGAGAGATTAAGTTTTATTTACCTGTTTTTAAATATTAAACTGGCAGTTTGGGGCCCTAATTCCTTAGCCAAGACAAAGGATGTATATTTTTGTTTAATGAGAATCACTGGCTCCATTTCATCTAATGTTCTGTCTAAATCTTCAATCGGATTTGGGGCTTGGCTGATAAATGTTGATGTGTCTGCTCTTAGCTTCTGTTAAACAAAGAATAAGGTCACAGGCAGTAACTGGCTAGAGAGTATGGGCTTCAGTAGTGGTGAAAAGTCAAGAGAAAATTGGGGTGATCGTGGGGAAACTCTCCTCTCCCCTGATAATGAGAGTGGACCAAAAAATGAGAGAAACGATTGAGGACCCCAACACCCCACTGTGGCGGCAGGACTCGAACATCACTATGCCCTTCTCTTTCTGTCCCACTAAGCAGTTCGTAAGGTAGTTCCATGCCCCCATTTCGCCCACACTCACTATTCCCCAGCCCTCACACACACTGGCCTCATTTCTGGTCCTTTGACTTCCCAGATCTCTTCCCTCCTCTGAGCCTTTGCATTTGCTGTTCCCCCTGCCTAGCACACTCTTCCCTCAGATCTCTCCATGGTGACTGCTTCTCATCCTTCAGTACTCAGCCCACATGTCACCTCCTCAGAGAGGCCCTCTCAGACCACCCAACAGGACACAGTAGCCCCACCCCAAGTCACTATTTATCCTGTCACCCGATCTGTTTCCTTTACTGCGTTTTTCACAACCTGATATTATGTTCTTTTGTAAATTACCCATCATCCCTCAGTAGACTGAAACTCCTGAAAACAGATGAACCTTGTCTACCTCATTCACTGCTGTTTGCTTAGAACCCAGCCTCTTTTCTGTTGTAAAGTAGGCACTGAATAAATATCTATTGAATTAATTTATTACTTCATTAATGGAAAGTGGTGTCACACATTTTCCTTTGGGGACGTGTTGCTTTGCAACCATTGCCTGTGTGTGCATCTCATCTCTAGTGAAATGATGAAGCCCCTGAGGGGGTCAGCCTCTTGTATGACAGCAGAGTTTCTCAATCTCAGCACTACTGACATTTTGAGCTAGGTAATCTTTGTTGTGGGGGTCATCCTGTGCATTGTGGGAGATTCACCAGCATCCCTGGACTCTACCCATAGATGCAATAGCACTCCACCCCAGCTGTTACAACCAAAACAGTCTGCAGGCATTGCCATTATCTCCTGGGGGGCAAAATTGCCCCCAGTAGAAAACCTCCATGTTATACCAGTGTCAAGGTCAGTGCCAAGTGAATGTCCTGTTTACCCTTGTTGGCTGAAGAAGTGGGCTTCAGTTTTATCTCCTTTGAGGGTTTTAGGCCATTGCTTTTTAAAAACTTTTCACCTTTGCTAATGCATCGGTTCATGCATCAAGCACTTAGTGAGCACCTTATATATACTAGCACCAAGAAGGGGAGGACAGCCAGGCTGGGTGGTTGGAAGAGGGCAGGTGGGCTTCATAAAGCAGACATTCTCTTATATTCACAGCTGCACCTCCAAACCATAGAACGTTCCTTAGCCCATAGTAGGCGCTCAGAAAATATTTGCTATTGAAACATCTCCAAGAGGAGTACAGATAGAAACACTGGAGCAAATGACAATACTGGTGACTCTGAATGCGTGGCACAGGGTGCCTGTTTTTATTCTAAAGAGAGAGATGAGCAAATTCGCTCCATCAGGAAATCTGGAAGTGTATCACAGCCCAGAGTGGTTCTGGGGAAAATCCCAATGACTAACCCTAGGTAAGGAAAGATGTTCAATGTCATGAAAAACCCAGGAAATGTGAGTCCAAGTGACAATAAATTCCTTTGTCAATGCTTGAAATAGAGAAATGGTATACACTTTTGCTGAATTCAGATATTCTAGTGGTGCATAGAGCTCTCTGGGAAATCTCAATAAAAATGTTAATAATAACAATAATAGCTATTGAATATTAATATGTGTGATGCATTGCTTTAACAATTATTTATTACCCATGACTCATTTAACCTCCACAGGGAACCTATGAGGTAGGTATTATTATTATGTATATCTGACTGATGAGGAAACTGGGGATCAGAGAATTCACTTTTCCTAAATCACTCACCTAGTAAATACCAGAGTGGAATTTGAACCTAGGCATTCTGCAAGAATATCTGAGTTCTCAACCTCACTGCTATAAAAGTACAAAAATTCTTTAAAATAGATATAATAACTACTTTAAAGAATTTAGAGGAAAAGATGGACAAAAGACTACAAAGTGGAGCATTTCAACAAAGATATTGAAATGAAAACTTTAAAATAAAGCCAAAAGGATATTTCAGAACTAAGAAATTCAATACCTGAAATTAGAATGTCTTTAATGAGCATAATAACAGGCTGAACATAAAAGAAGAATCAGTGAACCCAAAGTCAGGTTGATAGAAATTATCCGAACTGAAGTAGAGAAAGAAAAAACTGAAGATTTTTCTAAAAAGAAGAGAGCCTATGCGACATGTGGGACAATATCAAGCAGTCTAACATATGTGTAATTGGAGAGTCAGAAGGAAAAGAAAGAGAAGAAACGACGTTGGCAGTTAAAATCGGTGAAATTTGCCCAGAATTGATTAAAGACATGAAACCGAATATCAAGAAGCTCTGTGAGGGGCTTCCCTGGTGGCGCAGTGGTTGAGAATCTGCCTGCTAATGCAGGGGACACGGGTTCGAGCCCTGGTCTGGGAAGATCCCACATGCCACGGAGCAGCTGGGCCCGTGAGCCACAATTGCTGAGCCTGCGCGTCTGGAGCCTGTGCCCCGCAACGGGAGGGGCCGCGATAGAGAAAGGCCCGCGCACCGCGATGAAGAGCGGTCCCCGCACCGTGATGAAGAGTGGCCCCCGCTTGCCGCAACTGGAGAAAGCCCTCGCACGAACCGAAGACCCAACACAGCCAGAAATGAATAAATAGATAAATAAATAAATAAAAAAGAAAATCCTTAAAAAAAAAAAAAAAAAAAAAGAAGCTCTGTGAACACTAAGTAGGATAAATACAAAAAAAAAAAAAAAAAAAGCCACATCTAGGTACATTATAATCAAACTTCTAAAAACCAAGGTAAAGAGAAAATCTTAAATCCAGCTAAAGAAAATACATGATATTCAGCAAAACAATCAAAATGATGGCTGCTGACTTCTCTAAGAAACAGTGGGCGTTGTGAGGCAAAGAATAATTTTTAAGTGCTAGGAGGTTAAAAACAACAAAAACAACAAATTGCCAACTTAGATTGCTAGACACAGCAAAAATAGCCTTCAAAAATGAATATGAGGGGCTTCCCTGGTGGTGCAGTGGTTGAGAATCCGCCTGCCAATGCAGGGGACACGGGTTCAAGCCCTGGTCCGGGAAGATCCCACATGCCGTGGAGCGACTAGGCCCGTGAGCCACAGCTACTGAGCCTGCGCGTCTGGAGCCTGTGCTCCGCAACAAGAGAGGCCGTGATAGTGAGAGGACCGCGCACTGCGATGAAGAGTGGCCCCCGCTTGCCACAACTAGAGAAAGCCCTCGCACAGAAACGAAGACCCAACACAGCCAAAAATAAATATATAAATAAATAAAAAAGATTACTATAAAAAAATGAATATGAAATAAAGCTATTTTCAAACAAACAAAATCTGAAAGAATTTGTCACCAATAAATTTACCCCACAAGAACTGTAAAGGAAGTTCTTCAGGCTGAGGTAAAATGATGCCAGATGAAAGTACAGATCTACTGAGAGGAATAAAGAGCCACAGGAAGATAAATATTTAGGTAAATATAAACTACTACTGCAAATAAATTAAGTACTGACTTAAAGTAACAATACCAACAATGTATTGTAAGGTTTATTACATATGTAGAAGAAAATATATAACAATAACAGAACAGACAAGAGTGGGAAGTGGAATTACACTGTTGTAACGTTCTTATTTGGTATGTGAATATGAGACTAATTTAAGATAAATTACAGGCACTTCCCTAGTGGTCCAATGGTTAAGACTCCACGCTTCCAATGCAGGGGGCGTGGGTTCGATCCCTGGTCAGGGAACAGAGATCCCATGGGCTGCACAGCACGGCCAAAAATTTTTTAAAAAAAAATATTAATTGCAATAAACTAGGAATGCATATTGTAGTCTCTAGAGCAACCACAAAAATATTAATTGAAAGGAATAGGTACAATGATGACAATAGAGGAAACACAATGGAGTAAAAGAAAGTCTTGACAAATCAAAATAAGGCATAAAAGCAGGGCCAAAGGAACAAAGAATAAATGAGACACACTAAATACTCCACTTAAAAGACAGAGATCATCAGGCAAGATTAAAATAAATAAACCAACAAGAAAACTAGACTCAACTTCTTTAAAAGAAACACATTTTACTCAGAAATAAAAAAGAACAATGGATAAATTCAACAACATTAAAGAATCTCAAAAGCATGTTGCTAGGCAAAAGAATGACTACTTACGATTCCATTTTGTATGAAGTTCAAGGACAGGCAAAAAATTATCTATGATCATAGATTATTATAGAAGTCAGGATGGTAGTTATCTTGGGGACGTTACTGACTGGAAAAGGTCACAAGGGAATTTCTAGTCATGAAGGAAATCTATAGCGTGACCTGAGTGGGGGTTATAAAGATGAATATGTGTTTCAGAATTCAGCAAGATGTATATTTAAGATTTGTGCATTTACGGTATGCAAATTTTATTTTCTAAAATGTGTGTATGCAATCATATATATGCACACACACACACACCACCCCTTCTCCCCACTTTCACTGTACCACTGTCCTAGATCAGGTTTACCAGGACCAAGAGGCTGAGATGAGGGTAGCCAATAAATGGTTTACTGTTTCCAGAATAGCACCTGTGACAAAGCAAAGGAAGCAGGGAAGGGTGGAGGGAGAGCCTGTACTGTGAGCCTTCAGCAAATCCCCCTGGAGCCCTGGCATTGGCATGGCCTGCAGAGTTGTGCCCAGTTAAAGATAGGGAGTTGGATCTTTGCAGCCCTGTGTCAACCAGTCATGGGATGTGGGCTATGCAAGAATGTAACACCCAGGGAAGGACCCAGCTGTGAGCTGTCAGCAGCCAACACCCCCCCGACCCCGGCCCCCAGGGAAATGAGGGCCGGGGTCACGAGGGGGACATGGGATAGCACACCACAGCGTCCACGGCAACCGCCCTGGTCCGAGCCACTGGCTTGCTGACCAGGACAAACACCCCAGCCCCCTTGCTGGTCTCCAGGTTCCCACTCTGGTTCTCATGAAGATTTGTTCACCCCACCGCCGCCTGGGATAATTTAAGAAAATATTGGGTTGGCCAAAAAGTGCCTTCGGTTTTTAAGTAAAAATAAAAGACACTTTTTTCATTTTCACCAAGAACTTTATCGAACAATTTATTCCCCCTTTTGTTCCACTACCTTCTGCCCTTTTTCAGGCAACTTCATGATTCCATCTTCCCAAAACTTTTTATCTTTTTGAGCAAAAAACTGTTCCAGGTGCCTTTTACAGTCTTCCAGAGAACTGAAATTTTTTCCACTAAGAGAATTTTGTAAAGACCGAAATAAATGGAAATCCGAAGGTGCAATATCTGGTGAATATGGTGGATGAATCAGAACTTCCCAGCCAAGCTGTAACAGTTTTTGCCTGGTCATCAAAGAAACATGTAGTCTTGCGGTTATCCTGATGGAAGATTATGTGTTTTCTGTTGACTAATTCTGGATGCTTTTTCTTTTTTTTTTTTTTTTCAAGATTTTATTTATTTATTTTTTTAATTGATTAATTGATTGATTGATTGATTGCTATGTTGGGTCTTCGTTTCTGTGCTAGGGCTTTCTCCAGTTGTGGCAAGCGGGGGCCACTCTTCATCACGGTGCGCGGGCCTCTCACTACCGCGGCCTCTCCTGTTGCGGAGCACAGGCTCCAGACGCGCATGCTCAGTAATTGTGGCTCACGGGCCCAGCCGCTCCGCGGCATGTGGGATCTTCCCAGACCAGGGCTCGAACCCGTGTCCCCTGCATTAGCAGGCAGATTCTCAACCACTGCGCCACCAGGGAAGCCCTGGATGCTTTTTCTTGACAGCCACTTTCAGTTGGTCTAATTGGGAGCAGTACTTGTTGGAATTAATAATCTGGTTTTCCGGAAGGAGCTCATAATAGAGGACTCCCTTCCAATCCCACCATGTACACAACATCACCTTCTTTGGATGAAGACCGGCCTTTGGTGTGGTTGGTGGTTGTTCATTTCGTTTGCCCCACGATCTCTTCTGTTCCACATTGTTGTACAGTATCCACTTTTCATCGCCCGTCACAATTTGTTTTAAAAATGGAACATTTTCATTACGTTTCAGTAGAGAATCACATGCAGAAATACAGTCAAGAAGGTTTTTTTCACTTATGTGGAACGTGAACATCAAAGCAATGAACATAATCAAGCTGGTGCAAATGACTTTCAACACTTGATTTGGATATTTTGAGTATGTCGGCTATCTCCCGTGTGGTATAACATTGATTGTTCTCAATTAATATCTCGATTTGATCGCTATCAACTTCAACTGGTCTACCCGACTGTGGAGCAGCATCCAATGAGAAATCTCCAGCACAAAACTTTGCAAACCACTTTTGACATGTTCGATCAATCACAGCATCTTCTCCATACACTGCACAAATCTTTTTTTGCGTTTCAGTTGCGTTTTTACCTTTCTTGAAATAATAAAGCATGATACGCCAAAAATGTTGCTTTTTTCTTCCATCTTCAATGGAAGAAAAAATGGTTACACAGAAATTCACCAATTTTTATGTCTTTTTTTAAATGCACGCTGATATGACAGCTGTCACATACAATCTAACAAAACTGTTTTGAATGAAGTTAAAGACAACTAAGTGCTACTAGAGCCATCTTACGGAAAAAAATGAATGACCCTTTGGCCAACCTAATACATCACATCCCATCAGATATGATCCCCACTCAAATCCCTTCAGTATCTCCCCATCACATCTAGAACGAGATTCTTTTGTCTGGCTATTAATCTCCACCTGGATCATCCACTCCAGCCACCCAATGCCTTTTGTGCAGAAAGGGGTGGCCAACCCATCCTGGTTTGCCTGGGACTTGCTGACTTAGCACTGAAGGTCCCACATCCTGAGAACCTGCTCAATCCCAGGCACACCAGGACTATTGGTCACCAGAAGATTTGCTGATGAATTTGAGACCGCTAGGTGGCATTTCGGGGGGCTCTGAGGAGCTCCGGTTCTTTATGTCTCAGTGCAGAAAGAATTCAGCAAGAGGCAAAGTGATAGGTAAGAAGTGATTTATTAGAATAGGACGCTTGTGAGGCTTACAAGCGGGCAGGTGGGAGGGTGCCACGCCGTGAGAACTTAGTGGGCTACAGTTTTATAATCAAAGGAAAAGTAGGGAGAGGAAAAAAGACCGCCTTCTTCCTCATTTTTTTTTAACATCTTTATTGGAGTATAATTGCTTTACAATATTGTGTTGGTTTCTGCTGTGTAACAAAGTGAATCAGCTATATGCATACGGATATCCCCATATCCCCTCCCTCTTGCTTCTCCCTCCCCCCCTCCTTATCCCACCCTTCTAGGTGGTCACAAAGCACCGAGTTGATCTCCCTGTGCTGTGCAGCTGCTTCCCACTAGCTATCTATTTTACATTTGGTAGTTATATATGTCGACATTACTCTCTCACTTCGTCCCAGCTTACCCTTCCCCCTCCCCGTGTCCTCAAGTCCATTCTCTACGTCTGTGTCTTTATTCCTGTCCTGCCCCTAGGTTCATCAGAACCTTTTTTTTTTTTAGATTCCATATAAGATTCTATCATCAGCTCCTCCTCCAGGTTGGGCAGGGGAGTTTTCTTGTCCCTACATCGTCAAGCCAGGACTGTCATGGCACGATGGAAAAATTATTTCAGGTCTCAGAGCAATGGGGGGGTCTTTCACTTTGAAATGTCACCTTTCCATAAACTATTGTTTTTTTATGTGTGCAAAGAGCATGTCCTAGGGGTCATTCACTTACTGAGCTCACTGGGCAGGATGTGGGTCTCATGCCACCATTGTTTTATTGTTTTGGGGCATGTCTCATGATTGTTTGCATGGTTTTGTTGCTAAGCAAGCCTGCTTGGTTTCGTGGTTAAGCAAACCTGCTTTCTTGAGTGACCATTAACTTACAGGGTCTCCCATGCTTTTTTCTTTACTTACAATCCCCTAGTGGGATTAACTATTTAATTACCTACTTTGTCCCTTTACTCTTTCCCTGTCAAATTGACTAGAGAAAAAGCAAGAGATCAAGGGATTGACAAGGTTTTCACTTGAAGCATGGGTGAGTGAGGGCTGACTGCACTGAGGACACCTGAGGAGGAGCCAGCCCACCTGCCCTCAAAGCCCAGCCCGAGGCAGGAAGGAGACTCAACGTTTTTCATTCCTCTGCTCCCAGGGGGCTGTTCCCAGAGGCCAGAGCCTTTGTGTGCAGGGAGCGGGGGATGGTTCCTTGTGGTTGGGGCGTGATTAGAAAGACATGTCGGGCTGTAACTGCAACAGATTTATCCCTCTCCTCACCGTAATTAAAGCCCCCAGAGCATTCCATCCACCAGGGCCTGGGAGCGTGGATCTGTCTGGACTTGCTGCTTCTAACCCAGCTGGCATGTCGGGGCCAGGTGGTTCTCTAAACGGTGCCCCCTAGTTGTCCCAGGGCCAGCTTTTCTGGGTGTAAACCTTACAGACTCTGACATTTGTAAAGAAAGAAAATAGGGGTGGAGAGTTGGGGAGATGAAACAAATTCTCCTATGACCTTCTTTATTTCAAAACTGTGAAACTTCAAGCCTCACTCAGGGCATCTCAACAGTGGGTGCTATAGGCATTTTGTGCAGGGCAATTTTCATTGTGTGGAACTGTCAAGAGATATTACAGGACATTTAGTGTCCCTGGCTTATGCCCAATAGATGTCAGCAGATCACACCTTTCCCTAGTCATGTGACAATCCAAACACCCTTGCTCATTTCCATTCACTCAGGTTTGCATGCAAATCTGACACACAAAATGCCTTTGGAACTCAGTGCGGGGGTGTGGAGATGGGGACTGGGGTGGGGGACACAGTCCCAGAGGCATTACTGCCTGGGGGAGGCTCTTTACACGATGCCAAGCTGTTTAGTTCTTAGCGCTGAAGCCTGTCAGAGAATCCCATTAAACCCTAACCGTTTCTGCAAAGAGAACGGGATGCTATTTACTGAGCATTCAGCGTCCCAAAATTAGACAGTTATAACAAAATGGGAGAAAATGAGAGAAGGATTCCTGTTTCCAGCCAGCAATCAGGTGCCAGGCACAGTGCCCAGTATGGGCAATACAAAGAATCAAAGGAACTGCCCAGACTCACGGAGCTCATGGTCTGGTCAGCAGAGAAAAATCATCCACGGCAGCAACAGCCGTGAGAGAGAGCCCTGTGACAAGGTGGTGTTTTCAAATGGTTAGGTAAGGAGCTACTGTGGATCCTTACATCTATCTAGTGCATCTTGGACAGTAGTTTGAAGTTGGAAAAGAATGGAATAGAATAGGATAGAATATTATCAGATAGTAAAAGTAGTGTTCATATTTTGGCTCAGATCTGTAAATTCGAGTATATGTTGGCTTGTGATGCAAAATATTTCATATCATGGATCATGGACCAAAAAGAACTTAGAAGCAAAGAGTAAGCAGCTGCAATGTAAGGGGCTACTTTTGCAATAATTGATCTTAAAACAGGTATAAAACATGTCAGGAGTTGGAAACTCAACATCAGATTTTGGAATAATTTGCAGGCAGAGAGCAACTACACACACTGCATCAGTTTAGATGATTCCCCAACAAGCCTGAGAGAAGGCAAGACAGGATAGTTCTTGTTGCAAAGATGGGGAAAGGAGACTAAGCAAGGCTGAGACACTCTCCAGAGGTCACACGGTGAGAGGCCAGAGCCCCAGGCCTGGGCCCCGAAGCCCCAGACTCTGACCCAGGAAGGTCCCATCACACCAGCTGCCGCCCAGGACAAAGGCTCCACCCACGTCACCCAGGATCTCTGCTGCTGCCACATGCGCTCCCACCACACACCATCTCCAGGCGCCTCTGCAATTAAAGCCACAGGCTGGTAGAGTTTTAGGAAAGTAGGTTTTAGGAAAGCAACTCCCCAGCCAAGACTTCATGGGCACAAACTCCCCACAGTCCCCTCCTGGGAGAAAAGCTTCCTCCTGTGACCATGACACTTTTGTTCAACGCCACCGACTGTCAGCCCCTAAGGACGCCACCTGGTTTGAGCTCAGGAGGTGACGAGGGAGCAAATCTCCCAGGTTTTTATTCCACCACAGCTCGTGGCTCATCATCTCTCCTCAGACTAAAAGAGCCAAAAAAAAGAGATGTCAGGACTTTTTCCAGAGGAGAAAAGCCACGCGAAATGGGGTGGATTGAACATCGTCCTGGCTGGGGATGGTGAGCCATGCCCCTCCCCCGTTTATGTTCCATCCCCCCCAGTACAGGTGTGTGTGGAGGGGTCCTGTCCACGCGCCACCTCCCCGCTCAGTGTCCCTCTGAGGGGCGCAGGGCCGCGGTTGGTTGGTTTGGGACGTCCACAGGCAGTAGGATCTGGAGGCTGAGCTGAGTCTTGGGCACAGACGGCTTCGTTCTTGCTGGAGGGTCCATGATGACCTGTGTCATATGTGCCCAGGACGTGTGTCCACGTGGCAGTGCAGCCGGGGGGGCAGGGCACGCGTCCTCTGTCGAGTGAGCAGGTTGGGGGTGACCTTGGGGATTTCTCCGCGCGCACGTCATCCATCCCACAGGCGCTGGGGAGCCCATGCTCTGTGCCGGGCACAGTTCCAGGCCCTGGGGATGCAGCCCAGACCTTGCCCTCGTGACGGGAGACAGACAATGAGCAAGAAATCAAGGCAACCCTGCAGACAATTCCAGAGAGTGAGACGTGTACTGGGAAGAACTTTAACCAGGCTGAAGGGATGGAGTGGCGGGCGGGGGTGTACCTGAATAGGGACTCAGGGAATGAGGAGGGGACATTGGACCTGAGTCCTGAAGGAGAAGAAGCAGATCGTGGGAGGGGTCAGGGATGGGGCTCCCGGCAGAGACAGTCACGGCCAACCCGCCCTTCCCAGTGGGCCCTGCAGGACCCTTAGAGAAACAGGCTCCACCTGCCCCCGCACAAAAGTCCCTGCACTTGCAGCCTGGGGCTCTTTTGGGGGCCACACAGAATAGTAGTTAGAAGCCTGGACCCCGGCACCTGGCAGTCTGGGTTCAAATCTCAGCCCTCTCACTTACTAATGAACTTAATTACTGCTCTGTGCCTGTTTCCCAATTTAGAAATAAAACAGAACTGCTGTGAGCATCAAATGAATAAACCCTCATGCAGCACTTAGCCCAGCGCAGGCGCACGGCGGGGTCTGAGTGGCTGGACAGCCAATCAGCAGATGCCCTTGGAGGTCAGAGCAAGCACTTTTAAACCAGCCCACAATCAGATCAGACCTCTGGGCCGTCTTCAATGAGAAAACTGCACCTTTTCAGAATAACCAGGAAAATTAGTGCTCAGACTCCCGAATGTCTGTCTTCTGTCCTGACACCAAATGACCTTCCAGAAAACCAGGACTTGCCCTCAGACCAGGCACACAAAGGCCAGGCTTGTCTTCACTGGGGATGTAAGGAGGGGCCAGTGAACCACAGACCCTAAAGACAGGAAGGACCTTTGGGGCTATGGTAGAGGTTACAAGTCAGGGATCTGAGGCCAGACGTGGGTTCCAATCCCAATCCCACCACTTGAGCAAGTTTCTTACCCTAAGCCTCGGTTTCCTCATCTGTAGAGTGGAGATAATAATCATAGAGCGGTTATAAGGCACATGTTTCCTAAATGCACACATCCATCCACACATTCACATAACGTAGCATCACAGGGATGGGAGTTGTTGTCATTCACCCTATGGTCATCACCCAGGGCAAGGACAGTCTGAAATCCTCAGTGCCAGTGAGGTGTGCAGACAGGACCTCAGGGGAGGCGGGGAGGGGACCCATGCTAAGCACAGTAATCACAAGGGCCCAGAGAGAAGCCACTGAGCCCCACGGCCCTGTGCAATGCCCGCAGCTGGGATGGAGGCATATTTCTGTGTTCTGGTTACCCGGCACTTGCTCGGGGCTCAGCCCTTTCTTGCTGTGACCAGAGCCTACCGACCTCATTGACTCCAGGGACTGCCACCAGCCAGGCTTCTTGCCTTCTCAATTTCTCCTTCACTGGGATGGGAAAAAATGTGCTCTTGTCCTGCTGGAGTCCTCAATGCCAACCTCCAGTACAAGGTCCTCTGCAAACCTGGAAATGTATTCCTTCCCTTAGAAAGTAACTGCTCTCCGGTAGGATCTTCACATCCTTCCCGCACAGAAACCCAGCAGGGCAGGGAGGCTGCCGGCTGAGTGCTGTCTGCGGTCCCATCTTGGGAGCCGTCTCCCAACTCTGGGAGATGTAGAAAAGCCCCACAAGTTGCACAAGGATTCCACAACGCAGTGAAACAGCCTGTGATTAAACCGAGATGTCAAAATCAATATGCCAAGAGCGTGATTAAAAGACAAGCATGGTTGGCACCAGAGCATCACTCTTAATTGAGCCTGTGTCTACTTTTCTACATGCAACAAGGAAATTAACGACAGGGTGATAAACCTTCAAGAGAAATTAATTACCCCTGCTGCTTGCGCCTCCCTTGCGCTCTCTGTTTAACCTGCACTCTCCCTCCCCCCCAGCAGCCAGCCCTAGAAGGGCCCTGGGGTTGCTGATTATACATGCAGGGCTGCAGCTTCAAAGAGCCCCAACTCCTCCTCAGGCTCTGAGTGAGTTTGTTTTCTGGCCCCCTCTGCACAGATGCGGCCCTGGGAAGAAAGAGCCAATGCGTGTTTACCGCAGAGGAACAGAAGAAGGAAATAGACGGGGTGGGGGTCTGTGCAGGGTTAGAACGGGGTTGGTGCATTGTGTGGTATGCCACGTGGCTTCCCCTGTGACTAGACTTGTACTCCCATAGGACTAGGGAGGGAGGGAGGGAGGAAGGGAGAAGGGGTGAACGTGGCGGTTTCAGCAGAGGCAGAGCTAAGCAGGGTGTGCTGGCCTTGGCAGGCCTAGGCAGAAGTGACACGTGTATACGGGATGGGAGGTCACCAGGGGCTTCCAGAGTCATTGGGATTCAGGGCAGAGGCTCCAAGAAAAGAGATGATGGGAAAACAGGGGAAAAGGTGGAGATGAAAATTCATCCGCGCTTCCCCAACCCCGGGCACTGCCGGGCTGCGGGGTGGGCTTTCTGCGGGAGGCGGACACCAACCCCGGGAGCGAGCCTGGGCTGTCATTGCTGGACAGACACTGAGAACCAGGAGTGGAGGAAACAATCACGGGGGCAGGGCGTGAGGAGAGGGCATGAGCAGGCAACACCAACGGGCCATGATGGGGCTGTGAACATCGTCTTTGCAGTGACCAAAGGCAGACAAAGTGACAGAGGCTAGCAGGTTCCTGGGTGGCGGGTCCCCTGCCAGGACAGTGGGTTTGGGAAGGCGGAATGCACCTGGGCTGTCTCTGTGCGGCCACCCCAGGCTTGCTGGTCTCTGCCACCTGCCGGCCCAGCCGCACTGAGACCCCACGTCTCAGCCCCTGGCCCGGGGCTCCCACCTCCCCCTCTCTCCATCTTTTGGGACTTGTCTGAGCACCGACGTCTCCATCCATGCTTCCGGCCCCAGGTGTCCATGACCCGTCCCTGTTTTCCAACCTCCCTCAGTCATGTCCTGCACACTGGACCCCACTTTGTGCCCATGCTCGGCCTCAGACGGGCGCCCCTCGGGGTGGGGAGGGGCCAGGACACCACCTTTGGCCCCTTCTGACCATGGGAAATGGTGCTTGAGCCACTCCCGTCACGCCTGACCCCGGGGCTCCTGGAGACGCAGGAGGAGGCCTTGGAGCCGCATCCCCCGGCCAGAGCCGTCTTCCATCAGGGGAGGAGAAGCAGAAGAGCAGGCGCCTGGCCCATCCCAGCGGCCACAGCTTCCAGAACATCTCCCTCCCGCAGACGAGCACCCTGCCCTCAGGTGCACCCAGGCGCCTGAAACCAGCAGATAATAGGTGCCCGTGAACTTGCAGAGTCCTGCCCGGATTTCAGTCTTAAGAGTTAATTTGCACAAAATAATTTGCCAGATTGATCAGCTGCCAGGAATCCGGGCTGACTGGCGTTTTCTCTTGGCCGCTGTTTGGACTCCGGAGCCAGACTGGGGCTGGGGGCTCCCCCTTGGCCTCAGTGGGCGCTCACGGTCTGCGCGGAGCGACAGGGCGCACAGGCTGCGTTAACGGACGTTTATGCGGCCCTGCAGGAGGCCATAGCTGAGCACGTCCCCTCCTAATTAAAGGACAGCGGCCAGTTGTTCCCCATCAGTGCTGACAAAAGGGGATTGCTTTGGTCCTGGGAGCTTATGGGAGCTCCTCAGATGCCAAAATCTGGCACCTGCCACCTGGCATTCTTAAAGTGACCCTTTCAGGAGAGATGGCCATTGTGAGGGGGACGGTTGTTATGGGGCCTCCATCCAGGCTGGGGTGGGGGGTCGCTCTGCCCACGTAGGGGCAGGAGGACAGTGTCCTAAACCTGACCCTGCCGTGGCCTGGGGGGCAGAGAGGGGGTTTGCATGGGGACGGGGCTACAGATGCAAATGCCCACAGGCCTGGGGGTCAGGGGACTCCCGCAGAGGCTGGGGGAGGGGCATGGCCCACAGGATGAGCCCGTCTCCAGCGTGGAAGCCACGTGGAAATCCAGGCCCAGCACTGCCTGACCCTCCAGCCGCCCGGGCAACCCCGGGGAAGTGGAGGCCACTGTCCACTCCGGGACTGTTAGCCGCGTCAGGACAGGGCCTGTCCCGTCCGGTCCCTGTAGCCCCGGCCCCGCCCCCCTGCCCTGCAGAGAGCCCTCCTCGGCCACCGTGGGGGGGGGGGGAAGCGAAGCAGGCGCCCCTCCCAGCAGCGTCAGCTCGGTGGGCGGTGCCCCCGAACATGACAGAGTCTTGGGGGAAAAGCCCTCCTCACACCAGCCAGCCCAGCGCCACACACACCTTGATGCTCACGACTTTCCAGAACGATTTTCTCTCAGTGACTCAGAGGTCACACTGTGGACCCAAACCAGCCAGCAGATGTGTCGAGTTTGTCCCTCCTGGTGTTTTTGGAAAAATGTGAATCCGACGTCAACACGTGAAAAACTTGAGATTTCACTTGAGCATCTGATACTTTGAGTCTCTTAAGGTGTCAGGACACGGCGCCACTCGGCGCCCAAATCCTCTCCTGGTAGCTTGTGTGGCACCGAGGCCAGGGCACCAGCCCCTTTAGACAGGCTCGTGCTCCGCAGTTTGCCACCGATTCCACCCCTCCCCCTACTGTCCCCACATGGAGACCCAGGATCTGCCACCCCAACTCCTGTGCTGCATTGTCCACAGGCCACTTGCTGGGTCCCTCCCCGGGTCTTTCCCCTTCTACAGGGAAACGGTAACAACACCACACCACAGGGCTGGGGGGCATCCAGAACCTGCTTGGAACGTGTCTGGCAGGTGGGAATCCCTCAGGAAGTGCTGGCTGGTGGCTGGTCCAGCCCTCTTCACTCCTTTTGTTACCTGCCAGGCCCGTGGGGACACTGGCTTTGAGACCTGCTGCAGACGGAGGAACCAGCTGTGGCCGTTTCTCTCCAGCTTTCTCCATCTCCACCGCTTCCCCCCAGCCCCACCTCCCACCTCGTCCCACACCCAGAGGGCGGGGGACGCAGAGCCTGGAGTCCCACCACGTGGGTCCTGGGTCTTCCGTTGTCCTGACCCCACCATCACTGCCGACCCGTCTGACGGGCATGTTCCTATTTTCTCCCACATCTCCTACCTGGATGTTAGTCCCTCCGTCCACCAGCGACGTCAGGACCGCATGGGAGATTTGATCAGGTTTGCAAGGGTGTTCTTTCTTCTTACAGGCCATGTTCTATCAGTGAGACGTTTCAGAATTCACTGGATGTAATTTATCTTTGGGATTAATACACTGTGTTAAGTACTTTGAAAGCAATCAACAAGTGTAATCCAATTACTACTGGCTGTATTTTTAATGCTATTTTGCCCCCAGCCCCTCATCTCAACTGTGCGCCAGACTCACTCCCACACACACACGCAGAGCAGATGCCAATTTTGTGCCCCGCTGCCTCGCCTAACAGCGAGAGCACTGAATAGTGAACAGCTGATCCGCGTGAAGTAACGTGAGAGCTCCTGTAGTCCTGGAGCTTTTAAACTTACAAACAGGTATCAGCCAGGTTGCCATGGAGAGCAGTGGACCGATGCCAGGGCTCACCCTCCGGACTCGTGGCCTCCTCTGATCAGCAGGGTCACGTGGGCTCTGCGAGGAGGCAGAGGCATGGCCTGGCATTTTAATGACACTGACTGGCTGTGTCTGAGTGGCGAGTGTGTAGGGGTGAGACAGGGCACGTATGTGTGAGTGTGTGTGCATGTGTGTAAGTTCGCACACACAGCCCCACACATACAGGGTGAAAACTGAATGGCCCCGAGGATCTGCTGGACACCTTTCATGTTCTAACAGAGACCGTGAGGCCTGAGGGGTCACTGCATGGACAATTCGAGTTTCTGAGTCAGGGCGGCTGCTGACTCAGCACTGAGGAAGCCGCTCCTCTGGCCCCATCAAGACCCCCCTCGCTCCCTTCTCTCTCTCACGTGCACCCATCCCCCCTTTTCTCCTTCCTCTTCCCCCTCCATTCACCCTCCTTGCCTCCCCCCTGCCCTCTCTCATTTTCTCTCACGGCTGCCTTCTTTGTCCTGCAATCCCCCTCCCCCGCCCCATTATGGATGATGGGAGGAGAACCACATCCTTGCTGCCTGCCATATAAAACCCTCGACACCGGTTTGTACCCATTTTTCGGTCTTGCAAATCCACCCCAACTCAGGAAAAATACTTACATACATACATACACGCATCGCATGCACAGAATGTAAACACAGACCAGAAGAAAGCCCTCCATCCTCTGTCTCTGTTTTGGTTTCTCCAGAAGCCGACCCTGAGGCAAGGCTTCAAGTCCAAGGATTTCCTCTGGGGGGTGATCACAAACAACACCGGTCGGGGGTGTGGGGCAGGGAGACCAGACAGGGACGGAGGCCACGAGCATTCCGCCTGTTCCTCTGGGAACCAGCCAAGGGGTTGTCTGCAGCCCGTGGAGTCCAGCCCCAGAGCGCAGTCAGAAGATGGGCCTGAGGTTGTTGGGAAGGGGCGTGTGCCCACCTCCAGCAAGTTACGTCCGTGGGAATCAAGAGGCCAGTCCCGCCGGGGAGCCCGCAGCACAAACAGGCACCGCAGCCAAGAGACCTGGGCGTGGCCCCAACTCCATCAGGCCTGGGCCCCCCGGGGCATTCATTTCCAGCCCCTCCAGTCTCTGGGCCTCCCACACAGCCTGGCAGCTGGGACCCTCAGGGGCGACGCAGGGGCGGCAGCAGGAAGCCAGGCAGGGGGCACGTGGTGGGCGGGGCCGGGGGACTCGGGGACTTTCTGAAAGAGGAGCCCCTCCCCCTGCCGTGCTGCTCTCTGGGGCTCACCCCTGCGCGGCAGACCTCCCCCCACCCCAGACATCCTCCCAACACGTGAGTCCCTACCGTGCCCCGCGCTGGGCTCGAGCTGGGGTGCATCGGGGAACGGGCTCCCGTCCTGGGGGAGCCGGCGCTCCAGGGAGGCTCACAGAAGAGAAGCAAGAGCCGGAAGTCACCGTGGTAACATCTGAACTGATGGGCGCTGGGAAGAGCAGAAAGCGGGGACCCGGGCTGCAGAGAAGTGACAACGGGGCAGAGCGGCTTAGCCAGGGAGGGAAGAGGGGGGGCGGCCCGGGGACTCATTGCTGCACCGGCCCGGGTGCCATCTCCCGCGACCCATTCTCTCCCACCTTCATGTTCCAGGCTTTACAGTCTCCTCCCCGCAATCAACAGAGCCCAGACCTGCTGGGCCCCGGCGTGACTAAGTGTCACACTTAGTCACACAAGTGTCACACTTTGTGTGACACGAAGGCCATGAGACAGTCTGTCAATCATTTTTTAACATAACCGCAGTAGGAAACACGTCACACGGTGTTCCACACACTCACACGCCTATTTATGTGAAAACAAAGCAGAAGTTTCCCCAAACCCCCCTTCACTGCACGCCACGCGCTCTGATATTTCCTCATCTATTCTATTCTGGTCTATTGCAGAGTTTAAGTGCAGGGCTCCACCCTCTAAATTGATTTCAAGACCCACTCATGCATCACAACCTGCGATTTGATAAACTCTGTACCAGGAAACATCCGGTGGTGGGTGTGTTGGACCAGATGCCGTTTGTCCCACAGTGAGGCCGGGGGGAGGGGGTGGGGCAGGAGGAGGGCCGTGCCCACTAGAGCCTGAGAAGTCACCACCTCCAGTGTTTGCCCAGCAGCCTGCAAGTCAGCGGGGCTGGGGTTGGGGGCACAGACCGGACGGCAGGAACTTGGCCTGTGGCCGCTCAGCCCGGCATTCTCCCGAGCCCACCAGGAGCGGCTCCCCCGGCATGGCTGTGGGGGACAGGCCCCCGAGGGAGGCCTGAGCTGGGCCCGCCCGCCCCTTCCCAAGAACCCCAGACCGCCCCCACCCCGGACCCGCACTCGGGACCAGGCTCAGAGGAGCTGGCAGGCAGGCCCTCGGCCCGGAGAACAGGCAGAAGCCGCTGTGACACCCTCAGCAAGAGCTGCTCCTGCTGCTGCCACGGGGTCGCCGTCAGCTGACTTGGCCGCAGCCAGTGCACTGGGTCCTACGTGCGTCACCTCGCTTCCCGCTCACGACGGCCCTCAGAGGCAGATACGGTGGTCTCACTCCTGGTCCTCTTGGTGGCAGCAGCAGTGATTAGGGTCGCAAACAGCACCTGACGTTCCCGAGCACCTGCCAGGCCACCAGCACGGTGCCGAGGGCTCCACTTGATCCCGGCTAGTCTGGAGTCCTAACCACAGACAGCATCTGTGTGACCCCAGGTAAGTGACTTAACCTCTCTGTGCCTCTGTTTTCTCAGCTGTAAATGAGGATAATAAAGTCCCCGCCCCTAGGAATTAAAGGTGCTTAACTAGGGCCTCGCACCAGCAGGCAGTCCATATAGGTTGATATTAGCCCCACTTGACAGCTGGAGAAACTGAGGTGCAGAGTCACCGGCCTGGAGGGAAGTGGGACTCGCTTCCCAGTCTGTCCAACGCTGAGCTCTTTGGCTTCCCTCCCTTATGGCCACCTTCAGAGGGACAGGGCAGAGGGCCATCACCCCCCCCCCCACACACACACAAAGGGGCTGAGCCTCTGAGGACCCCACCATCTGGCCAAGATGCCCCCCCAGCTCCCAGGAGACCACCAATCGCTCCTGTGTGTCCGACGTTCTGGCCTCAGACCACAGGCTACCCACCGCGGGGGCATCTCCCCGTCCCGGACCAGTTCTCTGCGGACGACATGTCTGCTGGCAGCAGGCCTGTCCTCCTTCCATCGTCCACGACATTCCCTCCTCTAGCTCCCCTCTGGACAGACGCTGTCCCTCTCATCTCCGTCATTTCCATGCAGCTGACAGTGACAGCCACACTGGCCACACTTGTGACACAGCCTTTTGGTTTCTGACAGACTAATTTGCAGCCAGATTTCACCTGATTCCACTTACAAGGGCAGGTTTTCCTTCCAGTCTCAACTGGGTGGTCTTGGGTTTGGAGGCCTGGGGCTGGGCCGCAGGCTTGGAGGATTAGGGGGGAGCAAATGACACAGCCCTCACCCCGGGAAGAGGGCGGCGGAGCTGGTTCCACCCTGGCCACCTGGGGACAGCCAGCACTCTAGGCCACCACAGGCCTCCCACCTGATCTGGGTGTTCTGGGTCCCACACTTCAGACTTCTGAGTCCTGCGCCATCCTCTTACCTCCCAGAGAAATCTCTATGTTATTCCCGGGAAGACATTGTCATTCCCTTTGGAGGCCTAGAAGGTGGCAGAGCCGACTGGGGAAGAGCATGGGCTCTGGAGTCGCCTCTCTGGTTCAAATCCAGCTCTGCCACTTCCTGCTGTGTGACCTTGGGTAAGTTGCTTAAACTCTCTCTGCCTCTGTTTCCTTATCTGAAGTGCCTATTGGTGTCAGGGCAGAGGATAACAATCTGTGCTTCCCAGGCAACAGACATTAAGGCTTTTATACTTCTTTCCTCTTACAGAAATCCTTAGAGATCCACCTTTGCATATTTTTCCTATTATTTCATTGAGATAAATTCCTATAAATGGACTTTGGGGCCTGAAGTTGTGCATTTGCAGTTGCAGTTGCTACGTATAGTGCCAAACTGCCCTCCGGAAAGATTGTACCAATGAACTCACCCAAGAGGTGTGGTTCTATTTAATGAAAACTTTCTCCACCCCACATTTCCTTTTATTAGGCTTACACATCTCTTCAAAATCCTTGTTTCCTAGATCATAATCTTAGAATTTAATACATGTTCTTCTTTCGGGTTATTATTAATGTAAGATTTATCAGACTGTGTGAGAGCCCAGCCAGAGCCTTAGGGAAAGAGGTGTTCCTTTCAGAGCTGCGGATAATAAAAATTACTAAGCCACGGAGATTTGGAAACAAAAGTGACCAGGGAGGAGTAGAAAGAATTATCCTTGTTATGTTAAAAGCATGGTTGGAATTTTCACTCTGCGCCTGGCATGTAGTGTTTAGAACAGCTGCTCATACATGAGGTGGGCACCCAGTAATCCTTTCTGAATGGAAGGAGTTGTGGAAAGTGTGTTCCAGACAGAGGTAACAGCACACGCAAAGGCCCTGAGGCAGGAACGTGCTGGGCCCATTTGGGGAAAAGAAAAGAAGCCAGCGTGGACAACTCCTCCTATAACTATCCCAGATCTAGCACTGCAAGTTCTGTGTCCAAAGAAATGCCTCAGCAGAGCAGGACAGTTGGTCACCCCAGGCCGGAGCAACGTGAGCCAATTGGGATATTGTCTCCCAACATCCACTGTCCCCTCCCAGTAATAACCATTTTTCTGGGCACACAGCCAGGCAGAATGAAGACTGCACTTCTCAGCCTCCTTTGCAGTCAGGGGTGGCCATGTGACTAGGCTGTGGCCAATGGGAAAGAGAACTGTGTGCTCAGCTGCTGGGTCCCACCCTTAAAGGGAAGGCTTGTGCCCATCTGTCCCCTCTGCCCCTCCCTGCTGGCCAGCCACGGGGATGTGATCCACCTTGTGGGAGAAGCCACACCCCAAGGGTGACAGCAGCAAGGTAGAAGGAGCCTGGGACCCTGAAAACTCCAGAGAAGAATCACCCTACGGGCTAGGATTTCATGCAAAAAAGAAATAAACTGTCTTATTTAAGCCACTGTAATTTGAGGTCCCTGTCATGCTCACTGAGGCTGTAACCTACTTGGTAGAAAGGTGGGGTTGGAGAGGCAGGCAGGGGCCGGGAGGCCAAGGTGAGGGAAGAAACCAATGAGGAAGGATTCCAAGGCCCACCTGCTCCAGGTGAGAGTCCCAGTGGGCGCCCCTCCCACCACTGAGTAATAGGATTTTCCCCACTTTCCCTTTAGGACGTTGCAAGACACACAGCCTAGTCTCTCGTGCTTATCTCCTGAGATGTCCTTTAAGATTATTTAGATACCCTTTCATTTTAGCCACAGGGAAACTGAGGCCCAGACAGGAAATAGCCCGCCCTTGTCCTCAGGAAAGAGCCAGTTCCCTTGAATATTCTCCTGGGTCAGGTGGCCATAATTTGCTTCTACATCTACTGAGAATCAGACCAGCTGATCCTCATTCATTCATTCATTTATTCATTCACACGTCCATTTGTGAAATAACTTTTTGTAAAGCAAGATGGTCACAGGAGCCTCCATTGTAGGGAGGGGCAAGTCCTTCCTAATCAATGCCTTCTGCACCCAATGAGGTATTTCTAACCCAAAGATACAGGGGAGACGGTAACGAGATCGGGCCGCCCCTAGCCCGCCGCCCCACACCTGCCCCAACCTCATCCCAGCGCCACCTCCACCTCCTCCCTGAGCCCTTGGGGTTCCTAACTTCACGGCCACCGCCCTCTCCAGCCTCTGGCCTCGCCTGTCCCCTCCCAGTGGCCGGAGGAGCCATGCGCCATGCGCCATGAATCCGAGAAGAGACCTTATCCCTGCCCTCCCGGAGCTTACCGGCCTGAGCGTGGAATCCTCCAGAACCGCCTCTCCACACACACAGGGCTCACCTGGGTGGAGCCGGCAGGGGGGCTGGGGGTGGCCTGACCCCCCACCCCTCACCTGGGAGCAGCTCATGTAAAGCGCTCGTAGCTCACCCCGGGCTGATGGTTCCAGCCTCCAAGACACCCCGAGGCCTCCTTGGCTGCTTGGTAATCAGACCAGGTACCTGTAAGGAGACACGACTCTCATTTTCACTTAACTGAAAAATCCACATCATCAAAGAGGCGTAGATGCTCAGTGGCCCTTTCTTCCCTCGCCAGTGACCATTAACCTTTAAAAAGATGCTTCATGAGCCATTTGCTGAGCCTCGTTCTCTGTGCCAGGTGTAATGAAGCTCATACACGGGCCAGACTCGGGAGGGGGTGAACGTGAGAAATGCCACAAACGAGAGACCTGGGCAGAGTGGCCCCCGGGGCCACTCAGCCGCGCGGGGGGGGGGGGGGGCCTGGAGTGGGTGTGTCAGCCGCCCTGGGGCTCTGGGACAGCTAAAGCCAAGTCTTGTTCAGGAAGTGAGTTCTACTGAGACAACGGGGGCAGAAATTAAAAAGCCAGATCCTGTCACTCCTCTGATCTAAACCCTCTGCTGCTTCCACCTGACTCAGCATAGAAGCCAAGTCCTTACACTGACCTTGGGGCCTTTCTGACTCGGCCCCTCCTCACTGCTCTGATTTCCCTGCCCCTTGACCCCTTCCTCTCTCCTATCTGGTTATATTGACCTCCTTGCTGAGCCTGGAAATCCAGCTCCATGCCCACCCCAGGGCCTTTGCACGAAAGCTCCTCCCCCAGGTAGTCTTAGGGCTGCTCCCTCTCTGTCACCTTCTCGGGGGGCCTCCCTCACCCCACATTTAAAATAACACCCCTACCGCATCCTCCACACTCAGTGCCCACCTCCCTGCTTCACTTCTCGACAAAGCACCGACCAGCACTGACACCATCCCTTTTAGCAGCTGACGTCAGCGTTCGTCCCTGTGTGTTAGGATGTACGGATCCCGCAGGGAGGGATATTTCCGTTTTGTTCACGGCTTTGTTCCCAGTGCTCAGAACGGGTCAGACACGCAGCGGACACTTCATAAACATCTGTGGAATGAATGAATGAGTGAGTGAGTGCATGAATGAATGAATAAAATCATACCTGAAGGACAAACCCCTGAGACTTGGAAGAACTTGTCAATTAAAGGGGTGAAGTTCTAGAATCCACGTCCCTTCATTTGCTGAAGGGAGAGATGAAGAAATACAATTATCCAGTGGGACGGCCTCGTGCCCGGGGCCTGAGTTGGCAGCAAACTGGCCGTCACGGTGACACCCTCCGTGCACAGGGGCAGAGCCACGGGCAGAAGAGCAGGGACATCTGCGCAGCTGCTTCTCCCCCAGAGCCACGTGCTGCCGATTTAGAGGCTGTGTGGCGTCTTGCTCACGTTTCCACTCTGCCTGAGCCCTCCCCCCACACACCTCCCCAGGCAGCTCCTCCCCATCGCCCGGGGCTCAGCTCACATCCAGCTCCCCAGAGAGCCCACTCCCCACCCTGGGATCCAGCGTGACGCCCCCTCCCCCAATCACTGCATGGTTTCGATTCCTCAGCGCTCAGCACTCCCTGACTTTCTCTGGTTCACTCCTTTACGCACTCGCTTATTCTCACTGAACCCCCCATGAGGACATCAGCCCCATTTGGAGGGGGACCTTGCCTGCCTTGCTCACTGCTGAACAACCCCCAGCCCCGTTCGGGGTCCAACACACAGTAGGTGCTCAATAAACATTTGTGAAACGAATGGCTAGAGGAAACCAAGTGTACATACACTTTGAGGATTTATAAAGTAATATGGAAATTACCAATTCTTTGAGGGCCTGCAAGTAGCATTTACCATCATCCCAGGGGGGTTAGATGTGGCCTGATGTGAAAATAGCTATGAAGACGGAAGGGTGGCCCAATTAGCTTCCCCACACCCCCTCAGGCTTTTCTATACTTCAATAAAAATGTTACATTTCCTTCTTTTGAATCTGTGTTCATTGAAGCACCCAGTAATGATGGAATATAGCAATTACTTGCTTTTTCTTGTTTCCCCTTTAGGACACAACATGATTTTTTTTACTGTTGGTTCAGTGTCTGAACGCCTTCCTCTGTGTTGGGAGGACCACGGTGTAGCACTCAGGGGGCTGGGCCATCCTGGAGTGACTAGGGCTCTAGTGCCCCTCTGCTCCTGCTACCTGCCAGGTCACATCACGCCTGGGCCTCAGGGCTGCTGCTGCCGCCTGTGGGATGAGAGCTGTGAGGAAACGACCCCTGAGGTCCCACCAGCTTTGACCTGCTTTACTCAACGGGTCCCTGACAGGGTTGTAAGGGGTAGAATCTGGCTGGCGACCAGCTCCTGGAGGGGGCGCTGGCGCTCTGGCCCTGTTTCCTCCTAGGGATAAGGGCCCGTCCATCCTACTTGGAGGATCTAATTCACCCCGATTCCTACCTGTCTACCCATCTCCTCCTGCTGCCCAGGCCCCAAGGACGCCCTGGCTCCTGCTCCTCTGAGGCCCGCTGCTCTGCTCCCCCGTTTCCTTCTGGTCGGTTCCTCTCGTCCTGGCCTCAGAATCCAACCTGCAACCTCAGATCCCGAGTGACTCGACCACCACCTTTTACCAGGACAGGTTCCCGAGTCTTCAGTCCCCTGAGGAGCCTTCCTGGTACATCTCGGATGATGGAGCACCTCCAAGGAACCACAGGACCTCGACACCCTCAAAAGCATCAAGAGCTTCAGGAGGGAACCCCATCGGGAGACCACCATGGGGACCTTGGGGACCGTGGGACAGGCCGGGCGGGGACACCACTCAGGCCTGGGCGTGTTGATTCAGGTCGTGGCTTCTGTTCCCCTGCCTCAAATCTCCCTCCAGCAGACCAGCCCCCGGCTCTCCCGCTCACGCCCTGTGTCACCTGTTCTGACCTGAGGGCTGGCCAGGCTGTCCTCACCGACCCCCACAAGGAGCAGGAGGTTGTGGGAAGGGGAGGCGGCGATGACTGCCTGTGAACATGGGCATGAACAAGGTCAGGAGCTTGAAGTCCTTGCCCGTAAACATGGGCATGAACAAGGTCAGGAGCTTGAAGTCCTTGCCTATAAACATGGGCATGAACAAGGTCAGGAGCTTGAAGTCCTTGCCTGTAAACATGGGCATGAGCAAGGTCAGGAGCTTGAAGTCCTTGCCTGTAAACATGGGCATGAGCAAGGTCAGGAGCTTGAAGTCCTCTGGGGCTAAAACTGCTCCGGGAATAATGCTCCCTCTTAATATTTATCAGATGTGTTTCCATGGGGCCCCATCTTCAGGGGGGATTGGATCCCATCACTGTGGGTATCACTTCACACATCAGTTGCATGAAACGATCAGACACACTCTGCTGCCCTCCCCTTCCAGCCTCAGTCCCCTGACCAGATGTCCCCTAGGGCCCAGCCGTGCGACTTCTGTTGGGGCCCAGCACAGAGCTCGGTGGGGTTTGTGCGGTTTCATCAGAGTGGTAAATTGAAAATGACCCAGGAACCGGGCCGTGATGGGACCCATGGTGACCAAGTCCCTCGTGAATTAAATCATTTAACAGATGAAATGGAAAAGTCCTCCTCGTTTTCCTTTTGAATGAGCCGTGAAATAGGCTCCTGGACCGGCCTCCAGGGTGAAGCAGTCGGCAAGGCCTGGCACCCAGAGGGACTGATGAGGTGTCAGAAGACGGGGCGCCAGGAGGACACGGTGCTCGAGAGAACCTGCCACAGTGCACAGCAGTGGAGCCTGTGTCCACAGGAACCCCGACCTCGAGAGGCTGGAATGGGCGAGTCTGGGGTGTCTCCGGGGTGCCCACTGACCACATGCTAACGGGCGTCCCCACTCTGGGCGACCAAGCACCGGAGCTGAAATCCTTGGCCTCCCATCAGGGAGCGGGTTTGGATTCTGGTCAGAGAAGCTCCCGTCTACACTCTGGGTCACTGACGCAGTTCTTCTCCAAGTACTGGAGTTCCTCATCAGAGGGAGCTGCTGGGGCACAAATGACAGTCAGGCAGTGACTTGGTTTCCTCATTGGCTCGAAGGCAGTTCCATCCAACCCTGAGAAGGTGGAACCCAGGACTAGCGGGTCCCAGCAATGAATTCTCTGCAAGTTTAAAGAACAAAGCACATCAAATCAGATTTGCACACTTTTCAACATGTACTACTCTGTGCCTGTGAGGACACAGCCACATGGACACAGAATGCTCACCAGGTGGGGCTCTCAGGTGGGAAACGGCACCTCCCAACACAGGATCTGAGAAACAATGCCAAGGGGCGGTGCTCTCAGGTGACAGACACACCCTTTGCTGACCAGCTCCCTTGTGCGTCAGAGCTGCAGCTCTTCTGCAGTCAGCCAGGGCGGGGACCCACTCACCTATGCAGGCTTCAGGGCTGGGATCAGACCTGAATCTCCTTGAGCCATCGGAGAGTTGATTCACGTTCCCTATTCATCAAAAATGGTTCCTAATTATTGCAAAATACTGATTAAAAGTAATGAATGCCTTAGAAATGTTCTCTTGAAATGAGTTTCTTAATAAAAATATGGACACTACTTGATCATCCAGTGGCCCATTATCCACCAGAGAGATGGACGGTGCCCTTGGTGTCTCTTTCATTCCTCTGAAGAATGAGGTAGAGTTAAAACTACATGGGTTTTGGAATCAGACTGCCATGGGTTCAAATCCCAGCTCTGATATTTGCTGTGTGACTTTGGGCAAATTATTTAATTCATCTGGACTTTAGTTTCCTCATCCGTAAAATTGGTATGATACCTACCACATAGGTTGACATAATAGTAAAGGAAATAGCACAGGTAGAACCCTCGTCCCATACCTGGCACATTAGTTCCCTTCTTTTATGCCCGGCTGGGAAGCCACCGAACATGCTTTCACTGTGCACTAGGTGGTCATTAATTCGGGTGATGCTGTCAGGAGCCTCTGAGGAGGGCATTAAATGCAAATCATCTCCGATCATCTACGTTTTTCTCCTTTATTCCTAACGTTGGTGATTTAGAGATGGCACAAAGGGAGGTGTTCGTGAGAGGTGCTGAGTGCTTTGTGTCACAGGCTCCCAATCCTGGAAATGGATGTAAATCTTAACTCTCTCAGGGGGAAATGTGTGATCAGATGGTGTTGGTGGCAGGTAACGTTCACTGAGCACTAGCTGTGTGCCACAGGGGCACACACTAGCTCATTTAATCCTCACAACCACACTTGGAGGTCGATATTATTATCAGACCTATTTTACAGGTGAAGAAATGGAGGCAGAACTTAAGTTCAAGATCACAGAGTTGTAACTGGCAGACCCACGAGATCTGACTCCAGAGCCTGTGTATTTCACCTCTGGGCTCCATGGAAGCCCGCTCAATGGCCACACTTCTGCGGGGGTGACCTAGCCCCCAAGTTGGTCTTCATTCCAGCCACACTGTGTCACCCTTACATGAGTCTCAAAGACCCTAAAGTATTGTTCCCAGAAACGGTCAGGAAGAGCGTGCCATGGCCTTGGAGGGTGAAGAGCTCAGAGAAGGGACAATTGCAGGTTGGGCCGCTCAGAGAAGGGACAATTGCAGGTTGTGGGCCGCTCAGAGAAGGGACATTGCAGGTTGTCTGGTAGGGGGCACTGTTGTTCCTTCAACCCCCATTCTCTGAAACCTGTGTTCAGGGAAGGCAGGCTTGGAGCCAGGAGTAGGAGAGGATAGGGCTGAGTCCTCCAGATCAGAGGGGGCACCACAGACGCATGCCCTGTGAGCAACAAGAGAGACAGACAAGGATGAGTGTTCGGACTTTATAGGTTGGTTCACCCACATCTGTCACTCCTTCTTCTGGTTCCTGATTCCCCTTTGGAAAAGCCACCTCTCCCCCTCTTTTAGTCTCTGGGGTCTGAGTGGACATGACCCAGGCCTGGTTCATCAGTATCTGCTTCTCCCTAGCCAATGCAATTGGTTCAAGGAGGAGCACATGAGAATAATTGTTCAAATGAAATTCAATCAAAGGGTTGGTCTGGTATGAACGGAAATGGGGGTGGGGAGAGCTCCCTTTCCTCTGGGATGGCTCAGCCGGGAGAAGGTAAGCCTGGACTTCTGCCTGCAAATGAAGCCAGCACCAAAGAACATTAGACTTGAGAGATGCAGAGAAACTGAGTCCAGCCAACATTTTGTGAGCACCTGGATACAGCCATACCTGAGGTCAGTTTGCTTCGGAACTCTTCAGTTACATGAGCCCTTAATTCTTTTTTGTTTTTCATTTGTTTGTTTGTTCAAGCCAATCTGAATTGAGATTCTTCATTTAACACCAAGAATCCTGATTCAAACAAAGACCAAGAAAATCATGGATCAGTCTGGTTTGGAGTAGCCAGGCTCATTCACATACCATCTCTATACAAGTGTGCGGTATTAATCATGGAAGTCATCCCCAGAACTCAATTTCTCAAGCTCTACAATTCCCTGGCGGTGGAGGGGAGGTGAGAGAGGGAATAAAATTATTTTTTAATTCTTATGTTATTGAAAGTTGGCTAGGCACACTGCATATGAAATCTCTTGCTCAAATTGCATATAAGTTGATTGGCTTGGGAAAGAAATCCTTCTGGAGGTTGGTATGGGTGCTGCTCTTCCCACAAAAGTAAAATTAATGGCCTCTGATGAACCTTATGAATTTCAGATATCATGAAAGGAGAAAGACTCTCACAGGAAGAACACTAGCTCTTCTGCCCCCCAAGCACGCCCCAAAAGAGCCCACTCATTAAAAAGGTGTTGAATTTTTTCCCCGACTCAGGATTGTAGTTTCAAAGGAGGGATGCTGGTAAGAGCTGGCACTGGAGGGTTGTCGTTTCTTCTGGCAGCAGGAGGGTGGGTGGCGAGAGTGTTCTCACCTGGATGGCCAGACGGGCCATGGGGCGGTCAAGGTTCTCGGCTGGGAGCTGTAGAGACCCACGTGGGTGACGTGCGCACAGTGGGCTTTCCCTGCAGGATCTTGAGCCCCACAGACTAGAAGAGACGCAGAGGACCAGACAGAAACCACAGGAGTCCGTGGGGCCAGGAAAGAGCATCTCACGCCAGAACGGGCTGATCAGGACGCCGCCTGGGAGAAGTGACCTCCCTCTGGTCCCTCTTCTTTCCTTCACTTGCTCAAACCAGAGCTCAGGTAAGAGCGTGTAGGGGCCAGACTTAGACCAGCGCCCACCCCTCAGGAAAGCCGGGTGGAGAGGGAGGAGCGCGACCCTCAGCTTTCGTGATGGGACGTGTCACCAGGGGCTCCCCCGCACCCCTCCTACCTGGGGGAGGAGCGATTCCCAAAAGGACGAGTGGCAGCTTCAGCGAGGGGACTCAATTGCGGGCAGCCGGAAATGACCCCTGCCCCCTACGTGTCACTTGGGACAGGACCACAGTGAGCCTTGGGCGCCGGGCTAACGTCAGCTTCCCCTATAGGGACACGGGGGGCAGGGGACACGTGGTGGATCTTTATGGAAAAGGCAACTCTCGGGACTCTTGACTCCAACTGAAATGCTACAATGTACTCGCGGGGTTATTTCTTTTTACAATGAATATTTATCACTTTCATAGTAAAAATGATTTTTCATTTAGAAAATTAAAAAGCTACCGTCTCCGCGAGCAGCACACCAGAAGTTGAGGCTAATGGGTCCAAATGCTTCCAATCAAGTCATCCGCACGCTTTTGGTCCCCACGGCGGCTCCAGCGCTACGGTCGGTGCCCAGGGGTGTGGGGGTCGGAACAGTGAGTCTCGTGGAAACACCTGCCTCCAGCGGCCCAGCTGGGCGGACCGTCCCTTAAATTGCCCACAGTGAGATTGATCAGGAACAAATTACTTGCCGCATTTGCCTGGTGTAGACCCAGTCAACACACACACACGTCTCGCTGCCGACCTTTCTTGGGAAACAGTGTCGTTGTCAGATTTCCCCTTGCTCTGCGGTGGCCCCTCTCCTCAAGGCCCCTGGTGCTTTGTGCCGAGCAGCACGTTTTCAGGGCCTCTCCCTCCATTCCCTCAAGAGCAGCCCTGAGGCCAGCAGATGTGACCACGCGGTTTGCTCCCTGCACACCTCCAGGGGGCCCCGTTCCCACTGCGGCGGGCGTGAGTGGTGCCCCAGGGTGTGCAGTGCCAGCCTCTGCCGGCCTCCCTCTCCTCAAGTCCTCAGGGAGACCCTCACCCACCCTAGAATGTCAGTCTGGAAGGTGCCTGGGAGACATCTCATCCTTTCCTTCCAGGAGAACTTTGCTCAAAGTGCCCGGGCTGGGCTCCCCGGCCTTGGGTTTTTTCGAGACGTCACCCAGCAGAGCAAATCTCAACGTCACAGCTCCAGTCCACTGTCCTCGGTGAAAGAATGAGGAGCTGGAACCTGGAGAGGAGGCACGTCTGCCAAGGACGCTCTCCAGGCAGAGCCGGGGCGAACGACCGAGCAGCATTTTATAATTTGCAAAGGTCTCTCCACCCCGTGTTGTTACATTTGACCTCATGAGAGTTGGTCACTGTCAGATGACACTGCATTTCACACATCGAAGACAAAATTGACCAGATAATGCACCATTGTTTTATGTGCCACTAAGAAAGAAAACACTGACAATTAAATTATGATGCAACAAGGAGACTCCATCGATTATGTGACACAACCAGATTCAAGAGATATTAACATGTGAAAAGGGTGCACCTTAGAATCAGTGCAGTTCAGTGTTCTTCCCATTTTACAGATTTTATTTTCTAGATTCGGAAAATGATTCCAAGGTCTGGTCTGTTCACACACACGCTGCTGGCCAGAGGACAAGCCTGGGATGTAACCTCAGCCCCCTGGTGACCGTCTCCAGTCTGGTCCAGGATGGGGACACGCACTGCCCCCATCTCCCCTCAAGGACGGATCTGCCGCCCAGTGTGGGACCTGTGGTCAGCAGACAGCCCCCCACTTCTTTAACATGACTCCCCAAGCTCATTAAAGAACAGATGAATGAGCTGTATAAATAACAACAATTTAACGCTGTGCGTCCTCATCCCTACTGTGAAGCAGTGGCCTGGGCTCAATGGGAGAACTAAGATGCGCTGAAGTGAGTCGTTTGAAAACATTCCACAGTCTGGCAGGGAAGTGAAACCACAGGTGGTAGCAGGGCTGGGACCTGAACACCTGCCCTTGGCTCAAGGAATTTCAATGATGCTTCCACATTTCCACTGAATGTTGGCATGAACCCTGAGGTTCTTCCACAAGAAGAAAGGATGGATAAACTATGGCAGAATCTATTGATACAAGCTGTGTCTGGATGACTATGATGCTTCCAATAAAAGTCTTTTTAACCTGAATTATCTGGGACATCTACCCTGCTTTCCCTTTCTCAGTCTATGCTGCTTTCATGAATCCTTGGACATAAATCCACATTTGCATCTAAGCCTTCTGTTTGTTTTCTTCTGCCCGTTGGAAGGAAGGCAAAGTAGGGGACATTTAATAACCTGTTTCTACTCTCTGGTTCCATGATATTAAATTGACTACACAGGATCTTTAATGCTTCACCATCACAAAGACTCAGTTTCATACATGAATGAATCGATGTCAAATGGGAGGAGGAGGTGGGGGGGGCATGCCATGTTTTCCTGACACCTCTTAAATGCTTTCTTATTTCATATTGATACAGATCAGGGACCATGGATTATGCTGACAAGCTCATAAATTATCTGTTACTCACCAACAATACCAAGGTCTTGTTTTCTTGATGGAGTAGTTGATGTTGATTGCAGGGGATGTCCATGAACTTGAAATTGTTTCGATTGTTGTTTACCCGCCAGGGATCTTGAACTCGAGACCTGCCTACTCCACACACAGGTTCAGATGACACGCATGGTGGCAGTATTGTCGAGAGACAAAAATTGGAGCAACTAGAGTGAGATGGAGAAAGGGAAGGATACATTACTAATTGAGGCGTCATTACAGGGCTTCTGAGAAGCTAAGAGAGATACAGCATCAACATCGAAACCCCAGAAGTGACAGGCAGAAGTGACCACATCTAGAGCCAGAGGTCATTAACACAGGCAATTGACAGGCTTTATGACTCTGAGGGGGAGGCAAAATCACTCTGACGTGACAATATGTTAAAGTGGGCGTTTTATTATTTTCCAGAAGCCATAATTTTCAGATGATGACTTCAGGGATCCTTTAAGGAGGATAACTGATTGCCTGACAAAGAACTTGTAGCTTTTCCTCTTTACAGTGGAAGAGAGAAAAAGCAACAACCCAGCTCTTTCAAGCCGAAAAGGAGCATTTTTCAGAAAAAACACTGCAAAGTTTATAACAATGGGAGCCGGAGGAAACACAAATACATCTCGCCTTCTTGACAAATGAGATTTAATTAAGAGACTCTTCATGCTAGAAAACAAAGTCTTGCCTGTGCCATGAAGGGAAAAGCGACAGGCTGAGGGGGAGGGTGTCGCTGACAAACAGCCCTGCATCAGCCCATTAATTATTCATAAATGTCCTTGTGATGGAATTCCACTGCTTCACCTATTTTTAGTTAATTCTCTATTTTTTTACTCCAAATGCTACTTGTGTTAATTAATGAAATAGTTAATCCAGCCCACAATAAGCACAGATGAAACAGAGAGGCTTGGGTTTATCCGCTCGACGAATTCTAATAATTGTACACTTTGCAGGGATGTAAACCATGGGCACTGAAGGTATTTGCACAGAGATGCACCTGTGTCTCCCCGCTCCCCACGCAGACCTTCAGTTTAGTGGGATCTAAACCTCCCGGCCAGCTGGTGCTCGCCAGCTGACACTCCCAAAGCTGGGGGCTTCCATTCTGACCCTTTCGCCGGTCCCCCCAACCATGGTCCCTGTGATTCCAGGTGGTCCTGAGGCTTCTCCTCAAAGCCCTGCATCAGGCTCAATCCCGGAACAAGATACATTGCTGACTGACTCTGAGATCCCTGCTGGCCACGCCAGAACTCCTTTCTGCATATTTCCTGACCATCTCTCTGATTTTCTCCAGAGTTGTGACCAAGGCCCTAAAACTGAGGTCTGCCATCCCACCCAGGTTCTGAGCTATGAAGCAGGCTGTGGTGGGGAATGAGGTGGAAAAGAACAGCCCTAGACAAGGAGAACTTCCCGTTACAACTGGAAACATCCGAAGAGGCAAATATGACCCCAGTCACACCCCTGTTTCAAACCTTCCAGAAGCTGCCCACAGGCCTTAGGATGGAGCCCAAACTCCCAGGCCCCTGCCCCTCACCAGTCCCACCTCCCACCACTCACCTCTGTGTTCACTGGGTCCCGGCCTTGGACATACCAGGTTCCTAGCACCTCAGGGCCTTTGCACATGCTGTTCCTTCTTCCTGGAATGTTTCCCCACCACCACCCCAATTCCTCACCTAGTTACCTGCAGCTCACCTGTCATGTCTCAGATGAAGTGTCACCTCCTTGAGGGATTCTTCTGTGACTCTCATCATCCCCACATCCTGGCCCAGGGACCAGGTCAGTTCCCCCAAAGCTCCTCTCATGACACCACGGTGCGTTTCCTTCCCTGCAAAGACCACATGTAATGACATGAGGTCTTTATTATCTGAGGACAATTGAAACAGATAAAAAGCCATTTGAGACAAATCCAATTAAATTGGGTACCAAAGCTTCACAGCAAATATTTTGTGATTTAACCAACAGGTACCTGGGATTTACTTTCGGCAAGTGCTGTTCTCAGTACCCTACACATATTAAATTGCTCAGTCCTCCGTACCATGGATACTGTTACTATTACCTCCATTTTACAGATAAGGACACTAAGGCACAGGAAGGTTGCCCAGCTAGTAATTGGCACTGTCAGAGTTCCTGCTCTCAACCACCTCTTCTAAACTAAAGGCTTTTTCTAGAAAAAATGAAACTAAATTCTGCTCCTCAACGTCTGTCCGCTAAGCAACCCATGGCCTTGTTCTAGGACATATATTCAGTCCGTACACGGATATGCATTGAGGGCTCACTATATATCAGGAGCTGTCCCGGGTGCTGAAACGATTTACCTCAGGAGCAATCAGACGCTAAGCTGTTCAAAGATCTCAGACCTATGACTCTAGTTGAATTCACCTATCAATCGAGAAAAGGCGGTGCTAGTTTTTAATAAATAGGCCTATCCTCTGAGGTCCTAGCACACACAAAAAACAGACGAGAGTGAAGAGTCAGTACCTCACTCCAATTCAAGCAACAGATCCCAACCCATGCCGTGTCATCACCGTGGCAGAGAAGCAGGTGGGGGTGGGGCGCCTCTGGTCACCTGCCCCACAAGCTGTCGGTGGCAGTGCGCCCTAAGTGTCACGTTCCCAGGGAGCACCAGGTAACCGCACCTGAGCCAGCAGGGAGACTGCCCACACACCCCACCAGCTCCCTGGACTGTTCACCCCACCCCAGAGGCCAAACCTCTTCTGGTCCCCAGTGTAGCCAGTGGTCAGTCACTCCTCCCAGTCCAGGACTATGCTGGGGGGAAGGGAGGACAGGAGCCACTCAAGACGACATAACCTCAGAAAGGAGCTTCAAAAACACAGTCGGCGGACTTCCCTGGTGGCACAGTGGTTACAAATCCGCCTGCCAATGCAGGGGACACGGGTTCGAGCCCGGGTCCGGGAAGATCCCACGTGCCGCGGAGCAACTAGGTCCGTGCGCCACAACTACTGAGCCTGCGCTCTAGAGCCCGCGAGCCACAACTACTGAGCCCACATGCCACAACTACTGAAGCCCACGCGCCTGGAGTCCGTGCTCCGCAACAAGAGAAGCCACTGCAATGAGAAGCCCGTGCACCGCAAGGAAGAGTAGCCCCCGCTCGCCGCAACTAGAGAAAGCCCGCACAGCAACAAAGAACCAAAGCAGCCAAAAGTAAATAAATAAATTTATTTTTAAAAAAAACACATAGTCGGACCCACCACCTTGTGACGCTTCAACAGCCTGCAAACCGGCTCTGCCTGCTCAGTCTGCTTTCACACACGGCGTCCATCTCCTCTCCGGACGGTTGTCACCTGGATCTCAAGAGACACCAGACACCAGGAGGTGTGGACAGAGGGGTCAGATCTGCCACATCTGACTATTTGATTAAGATCCTCCTTGTTCTACTTTCCACAGATTTTTTCATGTCACACCTGACATGTCATATGCCCTGAATGTTTTCCTGACGGAATGATAGAAACTTTGGTTTGCGAAGGTGCCGTTGGATTTTGACCTTGGAGTGAGAATCACCTCATATGCTTTCAATAATCAAGAGATCTTTCGTTTTAATTCGCTCATCAAAGATATTTTTTCTTTCTGAGATGTTGATTTGGTCCCTCTCTCAGTTTCTTTGTCCACGTGGGAAGCAGACAGCGAATTGCGTGAATGTGAAGTCGTTAGCAGAGCTGCTGTGATTGGCTAATTTGCTTCTCTCTCTCCCGGAGCGCAATCAGAGTGTCTTCACAGGATGCTGGTTACGCTGGCGAGCGTGTCCTTTCCTTCTGCAGCTGCGGGTGGCCTGGAGCGGGGGCGGGGCCGGGGAAGGGTGGAGCATATCCCCACCGTTCACCCCAAACAAAACAGCCTAATTCTCATGCACCAGCCACTACACTGTAATACAGTAGGAAGCAGAGACCTGCGTGAGTCCTAACAGTCTTCGGAGCTTTTCAAATGGAGGAGGAAGCCCCTTAGTTTCTGCTCGTGGAGTTTTGAATCCCATGCAGCACTGGGCAGGGGTCCGGAGGCCACCCAAACCAGACCCACTGCCCACCCATGGGCTCACCCCAGCAGGCCACGTCCCCACTGGCTTCCTTTCCTGCTGTGAAGCAAAGGGGAGGAGCTACCTGATTACAAACCGTGTATCAAGCCCAGGAGACGTTATCGGCTTTCCCAGACTCACCCTTGGGGGCCAAGGTTCAGCCTAGGTGAGAGGTCTGGGTGTCTCCACCCATGTTCCAGCCCAAAGGACTCAACCCTTCCTGCTACAAAGATTTCTTTGAAAAACAGATAAACTGCAGTCGGAATTTTAAAAATCTCTGTGTTCAGGTTAGCTTTTGATCCTTTCTCCTTATGACCAGTTGGTTTAATTACACTTCTTCACTGGCACCTTTATCTGAGATGATGGGTTTTTACTAGGAAACAGGCTTCTGACTTCTCTATGTCTTGATTCTCTGGTCTTTTAAAGGTTCTTATTGGAGTTACATAAATAATGTAGGAGGAATGAACTAACACGAGAGCCTGCACAGACATTTGATTAACAAATTCCTGCCTTTAATGCTTCACTCCCTCCCTCTTTTCCTCATTAGCTCTTTCTCTTGAATAAGAGAGAGAATTGTTCTTCAAATCTGTCTAGATGTTATCCTTGGGAGGTTAGAAAAAAAACTGGCCAGTTCCTCATGTCATAGCATCAGCCTCAGCCTGGGACACGGGGGCTCAAAGTCCAGCTGCCCACAGTCTTGACCACAATTCCAACCCTTCTGAATTTTTTTTTTTTTTGCTATGTTTTATTTTCTTTCTCCCAACTTATTTTTTTTTTAATGTCAAACCTATAGAAAAGTTTAGAGTAATACAGTGAACATTCACAGAATCTTCACCTAGATTCACCAGCTGGCAATACCAGGCCACGTGTAGGTCATCTCTCTCCATGGGCATTATTTATAGTGTGTGTGTGCTTGTGTGTGTGTGTGTGTGTGTGTGTGTGTGTGTATGTAGTTTTCCTTTTCTGGCTAAATGATCTGAGACAATGGTGCAGAGAGCTTATTTCATTTCTATACACTGCAGTGTGTATCTCCTAAGGAAAAAGACATTTTCTTACATAATATCAATACCATTTTCACACTCAAGACAGTTAATGTTGACACAGTAATATAATCTGACAGTCCAAATTGAGAGGGGTCTTTTTCATTTCAGGATCACGCACTGCATTTGGTCGTCACGATTCTTTCACTCTCTTTAATACGGAACAGCGTGCCATCACCTGGTCTCGTAGAATGTTGACTTTTCTGAAGATTCCAGACAGTCGCTGTGTACCATGAATCCAGGAAGTGCTCAGAGATGATGGGAACAGGTCAGAAGCTATGGCAAAAGGCTTCCCCTGGACAATGTAAAAATATTTGAGCATAAAAAAATGTATCGAAATGGATAGGAACACACTGAATATTTTTCTAAAAATCTATGAGTTCCCAGTGATATTAAAAGATGATTGAGGCCAGGGACAATTCTTTCTGAATAATGCCAGCTGATATGTGTAAGGAACGACAGAATTAGAAAAATGTAATAATTGACTCAGGTGCAGACCATCAGTGGGCACCAAAACCATTGGGGGAAACCATTTTGGGGAACACAAGATCCCAAAGTATCACCCTGTATGCTACTTAGCAATTACAAAGGGGAAAAGGATCCTTTACAGCAGAGACATCTGGTGAACACCATCTTAACCAAGGACTCAAACCTGACATCCCAATGACAGATGAACGGACATTATGAGCCTCCCTCCCTGAGATGGGCTCGGCAGAGCCTCCCTCTGCAGAAATCTCAGCCTTAATCTATCGGGAAACAGTCACACTCACCCATTCTGTGGGACGTCCTACAGGCCAGTGGGCCGGCTCCTGTCTGACCTCACCTGGGCAGTCAACAGACACTCCCTGCCTTGAGCTCTGCCTCGTGCCAGGCCCTGTGCTGGTACTGGAGATGCAGGGATGGAACCTTGTCCTTCAAGGATGGAGACGATTCTCAGGAGTCTGTGTCCGCGGGGTCTCAGGCATTTGGATGACCTTGAAATGATTTCTAGATGACTGCAATTTCTCCATCAAAAGGAAGAAAGAAAAATACATATATTTGTTGTTTTCTTCTCCGGATCAAACCAGATGGGCTGGTTTCAGAATAATGTCACTAGAGAGGCGCACTCAGGAGCAATTTGTGGGCTCTTGGTCACCCCATCAAGCGAGATGGCTGGGGTAATTGGGACTGTTACCATCACAGCTGCCATCAGGATCTGTGGCTGTGACATCATCCAAGGGCATCAGCCAAGCACCCGCTGGAACAGGAGCTTCTATCAGTGGGTCCAAGCCCCTCTGCAATGCCGCTGCTGTTGAGAAAGCAGACTTGGCCAGAAATGGCAGCAGCCTCAGAACCAGCCAAGAAAGCAACGGGAGTAAGGTCTGCAAAATGACGGAGTCAGATAATTCAGTCTAGAATTGCGGATTTTTAAAGATTCTCAATCTCCTGCTCTACAGCCTAAGAGGCAGATCTCTAAGACCCCAGCTCCAGGAGCTCATGATCTACAGAGGGAGACAGTCAACAACGAGTGACAGCCCAGGACAGTGAGCGCAGCACACAGTGGTGCTGCATGTCCCCTCGTTCCTCCCCATTTTTGCCCCTGGTGGCTTCTTACTGCCCCTGAGCCTCCCTCTGAGGCCTCCAGCTGCAGGGGCCCGCGTGGCTGGGAGCTGACATCCTGGGAAGCAGCCTGCAGCGAATGCAGAAGGCCGCTGGTGCAGCAGTCCCCGGCTGCGTCACCCTCAGCGCATCCCCTCTGAGGCCTGTTCCAATCCGTCTACCGGGGCAGCCAGCAGGACTGAGCCTGGCGTCCCACGGTGGTCACCTGCTCAGGATCCCAGCAGGGTCAGCGTGGTCATCCTCCTTCCGTCTCCTCCCCGGTCACCTGCTCAGGATCCTAGCAAGGTCAGCGTGGTCATCCTCCTTCCGTCTCCTGCTCAGGATCCCTGGCATCGCCTCCTGATTCTGCTGATCACACCCAGGCTCAGGGTCAGCTTCTGGAAGAATCCAGCTTTAAGTCAGATGGAAAGCATAAAGCAGTCAGATGGCAGTGAGTGTCCTGTGAAAGATGGAGCTGGGAGGGGGTAGGGGTGGTCCTGGAGGGAGGGGCTGTGGTTGTACAGAGAGCAGGGGGAAGGCGACATTGGAGCAAGGGCTCAGGAGGTGAGGGATCGAGGCGGGTGGGCGTCTGGGGGAAAGAGCGGGGAGTGCAGAGCAAATACGAAGACCCCGCGGCTCCTCCTGGGAAGGGCAGGAAGCCTGTGCCACAGGAGCAGAGAGAGCGTGGAAGACAAGCGGGAGAGAGACTGGGGCGCAGGGAGCCGGAGTGAGGTGGGCCTCGTCCACCGTGGAAAGGGCTTCGGCATGGAGCAAGGCGGGGAGACGGCGGGCCCCGCGCAGGGGACTGGGGTGACCTGATGTCCCTCTAACAGGTTTGCTCTGATCAGAGGTGGAGAACAGACTGCAGGGGGCGAGGGCCAAGCAGGGAGACCAGGGAGGACTCTGTACGACAATCCTCAAAGAGATGACGGTCAGGGATCTAGGGGGCAGGGAGCAGGGCAGGCGGGCCAAGTGGACGGATTCGGATCCATGTGGACAGCAGGGTGGACGTGTGGGCAGAGAGAGCAGCTGGCGGGCGTGAGAGGAGGAGAGGAGCTGAAGTGAGCCGGAGCGCCCCCGGGAAGGGGAAGCTGTCACCCCGGAGCTGGGGGCCGCATGGGGTGTGAGGAAACCCGATGACTGTTAGACGGGGAGGGATCCAGAGCAAAGCTGAGCATGTGAACGTGGCCGAGAGAGAAGAGGTCTGGTCCCACGTAGAAATAGCTATTTTAAAATAAGAATACCAGGCTATTCCTGATGTCTCAGACAAATCAGCTCACATCACAACCCCCTGAATATGACAAAGTATATTTTTGTCAAGCTGGAACCCCTCCAACTGAGGAAATGTGTGAGCTTCCCAATGAAAACGGAGAACCAGATGGAGATGGTGCAATTAGAGCTGAACCACAGTCATTCCCCACTACATCCTCACACCAACCCATTTCTCATTGCTCTTGCCTCGGGTGGGAGTCCCCAGTGGCACAGACTGGAGTTTTCAGTTCAAGATATTTTGGGGGATCAACACTTGTGAAGGGAAGTGGGGGAAGAAGGCCAGGCAGGGGAGAGTTTGATCTTTGATGCAGGCCGGACAAAAACTCAGCAAACCCTGTGGGGAGCTCTGGAGCTTGTAAGGGTCAGCCCACGTTGGGGCCAAATGTCCAGGCTTTATACCCCTGCCTCGTTCAGTCACCAGGAGTGGGCTCTCCAGGAAGGGCATGACCATGGACAAGAAAGCTCTCTGCACCTAAGACAGAACCTGAAGGAGGCATCTTATGCCTTGTATAAAAATTTTGCAAGAAAATCTAGGATATTGCAACTACGATTTAGAGAGGCTGGCGAGACGTTACAAACCAAGATGGATAATCCTGAAAGCACAAAAGGGGGAAAAAAGACATACTGAAAATATTAAAATTTGGAACTTTTGTACATAAAATGATTACATAAACAAAGTATATATGTCTGTAAAAGTATTTGTAAGTCAATAATAGATGAAGAATTCATTTAATATAGTTCAATATACAAAGAACTCTTACAAATTGATAAGAAAAAGAGGCAATGGCTATAAATAGACAATCCATGGAAGAATGCATCTCTTCTGAGCTCACAAATTGTTGGAAATACATCCCATAGAAGTAAAAGTACTTATATCTTGTACCAATACACACAAGGATGTCACTACAGTGTTGTTTTTAGTGGCCTGGAACCGGAAAAAGAATTAATTCCCTTTACTAATGGAGTGGCTAAGTACTTTATGAGTATATCGGTGGAATATTGCACAGCTGCTGTAAAGAATTACTTTAATTTAGAGCTATAGAAGGTGACTTGAAGTATTTCTACCAGGAATTGAGTGATAAAATCAAGATGCAGAAAAATGTTAGTTATGGGTTTATCAATTCTGTGATCTTTTTTTTTTTTTTTTTGTGTGATCTTTTTAAAGAACTAACTTTTAGCTTTGTTAATTTTATCTATTGACTTCTGTTTTCTATTTCATTTGCTTTAGTTCCTTATCTTTTCTTAATTCAACTTATCTGGTGTTTGCTTTCATCTTTTTTTTCTAGTGTCTTAAGGTGGAATCTTAGGTCATTGATTTTTTATCTTTTTTCTTTTTTAACATATGCATTTAAAGCTATAAATTCTCCTCTTTGCACTGTTCTGACTGCATCCCTCAAATTTTGATGTTGTATTTTCATTATCATTCAGCAAAATTTCTTTTTAAAATAAACGTATTTGGAAAAAATACTGAGTCTATTTAGAATCTTTTAAAAAGCAAATAATAATTCAGTTGATACACAAATGTGTCCAAGATGATGAAGGAAAAACAAAAGTTACTGAGGTTTGGGACATAATATTGTAGCATTAATTTGAAGAAAAAAAACAACAACAACTTTGCGTCACAATTTGTTAAAGAGGTTGAAAACCAAGTAATCTCCATCTGTCAGGAGTAAAACTGAAAGCTAGCTGAGAATCTCAGTTGAGATAGTAGGATTCTGTTTGCTTGTTTTTACTCTGAGTTGGCTACCTGTCTGCTTGCAGTAACTAACTGTCCCTCATCATCTGTACACCCCTTCTTCCTTTAGTAACAGAACCCCTGTGGTTCAGCAGGCACATTTATCAGCACAGAATTAGGACTACAGTTTCAAGCCTCCCTTGCAGTGATCTGTGGCCAGGTAAGTACTGGCCAGTGGAATGTGAACACAGGTAAGGAGTACCCCTGCCAGGCTGTGCCAATGAAGGGAAGCGTGTGCCCTATTCCTCTCCTTTTCTCTCTTCTCAGTGTTGAAATGCAGACAACTGTGGGGCATCTGGCCCAAGTGGATCAAGCCAGTGGTTTTGGCATAGTGGAGCAAAAACATAGAGGGAGTCTGGGCCCCTGACAGCTTCATGGGCCAGAACTGCCACACCAGCTCATGTTCGCGAGTGAGAAATAAATGCCTATCTTGTATAAGCCAAGGTCTCTATCACAGCAGCCAAAACTAACTCCTAATTCAGAGCCCACGGACACTGGATAAAGACCTTACCGACATTCTGATTGGGGCTGTTGAGATATTTCCCACACAAACCAAACCTAGAGGAGAATAAAGGAATCAGGTTTAGAGCCTTTAAACATAACCCACGGCAGAAATAGAAGGAGCTGATTTTGTGGGTGGAAAAATTGAGCCTGAGACAGATGAAATGAATCATTCACCAAAGTTAAGAAGCAAATTTTGCTGCTTAAAATGTAAAGGTTAGGGCTTCCCTGGTGGCACAGTGGTTAAGAATCTGCCTGCCAATGCAGGGGACACAGGTTCAATCCCTGGTCTGGGAAGATCCCACATGCCGCAGAGCAACTAAGCCCGCGTGCCACAACTACTGAGCCTGTGCTCTAGAGCCCGTGAGCCACACCTACTGAGCCCAAGTGCCACAACTAATGAAGCCCACGCTCCTACAGCCCGTGCTCCGCAACAAGAGAAGCCACCGCAATGAGAAGCCTGCGCACCACAACGAAGGGTAGCCCCTGCTCGATGCAACTAGAGAAAGCCCGCGCACAGCAACGAAGACCCAACGCAGCCAAAATTAAAATTAAGATAAATAAAAAATTTATAAAAAAAAAAAAATGTAAAGGTTAACCACGTACCCCAGATGGCAAGTAACAGACCTGAGACCACATCCAGCCAGGAGATGTGCTGTGACCAGCCCTCAACTCGCTGGTGTGTGCAATTGGTTTTTAACATTAAAAACGAGAAGATTCCATAATGTATGTTTCAATGTATCAGATCATCACGTCGTACACTTTAAATATCTTACAATATTAGCTGTCAATTGTACCTCAATAAAGCTGGAAAAAAATAGAGAAGGTTTCACATAAAAATCTAGATTTCCAACTTCCTCTGAAAAATCAAAGCCATGGCAGGTTGGATGTACCTTCCATCAGGCAACTCATGACCTGAGCAAGTCACGGCTGCCCTCACTGGGCTGGGTGTGAGGCTGAACTTGACACAGTGCTTAACACCCTCTGTTGGCCCTGACGGTCATTACTATTTATCATCTCTCTGACTGCTGGGCTTTTTTTTTGTAAACAAACCTCTTTACCCATCTCTCTGCTAAAAACAACAGAACAAAAGATGAATCAAGAGAGCCAAGTTTTTCAAGAAAAATGAGAGCATTTATTTACTATGCAAACAGAATACAACTGTGTGGAAAAAACACACTCAACCAGCTTTCCTCACACACACCTCCTCTCTAGGAGGCGCCCTCTGTAGACATGTGAGTTTTGATCCCATTCGCACAAGCTCTGGGTGCAACCTCCCCTCTCCTTTCACAGTCGCTCTAACCAGAGCAAGGTTCCGGGGCCCCTTCATTCAGGAGAACCTGCTCATTTTTCCAGATGACGTCATCGCGTCTGGAGCCAAGTCTCTATTTGGAGGTGTTTTCTTTGACTCTGTTGCTTTTTCCTTCTTGGGCCCAGGCAGCAACTCAAGCCTGCTCGCTTCCCCAACATGTTAACACAAACAGCCTGCTTCCCAAACGAGAGAGGCACATGCTAGCTTAATTACAGTGAGGGAGACTCAGTTGCTATTGAAACAGTCGAGTGATAGACAAAACCCTTCATTTGGGAGGAAAATTAGTTGTACACAAACAGGAACACATTTCATCTTGAATTAAAAGCTGCGACACTCCCTTGGCAGAGAACTCTGGCTATTTCTTTTCTTTTCTGCATTCCGTCTCCTCCTCCCATGAGGGATTTTCTTGGCAATCGGCCGGGCTTTGAGGCCCCACGAGGGTCCCTCCTGTAATCTCCCTTCATCGGGCCGGCCGTTCTCTTGCCTTTGTCGAAGCTTCAGTTGCCCCAGCCCACCTGAAGCGGGACCCTCCCTCCCAGCCCTGTCCCTTCCTGTGCCCGGTCCCCTCCCCGCAGCCCCTGAAGAGTAAAAACTGTCAAGCCAGGGACAGCTGCTCCGCCCCAGGGCCCGGCTCCTGGAGGTGAACGAAGGGTTAAACGTGATGAATAACAGTGAACGAAGGTGCAACTCGGAGAAAGTGCTCGCTTTAGCCCAAACTCCCAGATCGATGGAGAGGGCCACAAATAACAAAATCATCCATTCTCCACCCACTAAAGAGGAGTCCGCTGCGGCCAGCTGGAAAAGGGCAGTGAGAAACGTCCCACCTCCTCCCTGCAGCGATTCGTGCTCTGGGATGTCCCTGCTCCCGCTGGCCAGCTAATCCCTGGGCCCCTGGGGACCGTGCCCAGCGGACGCCCCCCAGAGGTCTTCCCTGAGGAGGAGAAGGGTGGCCAACAGCCTAACCCCACCCACAGGGGCCGGGTGGTCCCTGACCCCATAACCTGCTAACCCACTTAGGACTTTCACCCTCAGCGCCCCCGAGGAAAGGAAGCCAGTCAGCCCCTGCTTCCTCAGTCATGGTCACACTCATGTGTTACTGACATAAAACAACTCAATTTTCATCATTTCGCTGGGAACATCTCCATAACGCTCTCCCAGGAATCTGGGATGGAAATGCATTTTAAGGCTGCCAGAATCCAGGACACACTTTCAGAACTTTCTATCATCCTAATGACCAAACCGTTGGGACAGGCATTGGAGTCCCAGCGTCAGGTGGACGGTCCCCACCTCACCTCTACTGTCCCCTGGGAAATACACCTTGCTGTTTCTTCCTCTTCGCTACAGTTATTATTACCTGAAGTACTCGAGAATTTCATCAAATCTAAGATGCCTTGGGAAGAAAACATAGGGGTGTCAGGGAGCAAAGAAGTGCAGAAAAAAACAGGAGACCAGGGAGGGGCCGCTCCCAGCAGAGCCAAGAGGGGGAGGGGGAGCAAGGCGGAGGCGAGGGTTTGCGTTCTGGGCAATGCAAGGACACCCAAAACTACCAACAGAATTAGGAGTACCCCATGCCAGCAAACACATGAGGCAGCTTTCAAGGATGTAAGGAGGAGGGGATCATTAAACTAAGTTACCAGGGCTTCCACAAGAGAGCGGGAGTAATTTCATGAGAGGCCCTGACATTGCAGAAAAATCTAAATTAATTCTTTGTTTGGCTGTTCTTGGAAGAGGATGAGGAAGTAGTTGCTGGAAATAAAAGGTAACTAGAATATGTGATTTTTTTTTTAGGAGACAAAATGCATGTGTGTGTGTGTGTGTGTGTGTGTAAATATACAAATATCAGAGAAAGTAAGCAAGATAAAGAAGAAAGATAAAGAAGTGGAAGAATGAGAGGGAAAAGGGAAATCAAGGTTAATCATTTCTTGATGTTGTAGCGGGAGTTCCTGACACAAAAAAACTTGAGAAGCCACCTTCAGCCTGCCCTTGGAGCCGGAGCTGATAGCTACCTGCAGGTGTCGGCTCTGGCTAGGACCACGGCCGCCCCACAGAGCTCTGAGGGAGCCAGCACTGAGGCCACATCCACAGTCCTTTGTCCTGTAAGTCCTGCATCCCCCCCCTCCCCACTGCCTGCATAGGGTCTCCCGACTCACTGCTCCAATGTGAAAGCAAAGCTTCCCACCCTCCCAGCTCCCTTCTCTGGCTTCAGAGCTTCACAAAGCGCAATGCATGAGGTCATTTCATGAGACAAACAATGCACCCTGTAATGATTCTTCCTCACCTCTTCCAATTACCTCAAAGACAACATCTTGATTTGGTGCTAATATGCCTTTAGCACCTCTCTAAGCCTCGCCCATCATCCTTTGAAACAAAGAAAGAACAGGCCCCGGCTTTGTGCAGAATGCAGCCCCTCTGTTTAGGTGTATTGTTTTTATTTCTATGGTTACCATCCTCTTGCAGCAAGACATGCTGGTTTTCCATTTACACCAGTGATATGGTTTCCCTCTCAAATAAAAGTCTTTTAGTGAAAACAAACATGGGTTTATTTAAAGAAAAATACTGAGTGAATATTCAGCAAACTTCGGGCCAACTACCTGTTTTTGTAAATCAAGTTTTACTGGAACGCTGCCATGCTGATTCATTTACATGTTGTCTCCAACTGAGCAGAGTGAAGAAGCCGCCACAGAAAGCAGGTGCCCCACAAAGCCTAAGAGAGTTACTCTCTGACTCTTCACAGAGCACATGTGCCCACCCCTGGAGTGAGGGATTGTCCTGGTGATGTGTGGGTGTGGCAAAGTGGAGACGTGGCCTGGGGATGATTTAAATTGGGTGACCAGTGAACAATGGTTAGGAGCTTGGGCTGTAGGGTGAGACAGCACCAGGCAAACCCCAATTCCCCCGCTTACCATCAAGGCCTTTCTCCTGAACCATCCTCAGTTTCTTCGTCTGTAAAATGGGAAAACAGTCTCCACCTCATGGAGCTGAGGTGCAGAATAATGAGATCATAAGGAAAAGGCACAGGCCCAATATCTGGAATAGAGCAGACAGTCAGGAAGTGGCCATGAGTGAGTGTCAATGGGGAGAAAACACCTCTCTTCTCAGCTGGGATGAGAGTTGCTCACACTAGAGGAACTTCCATAATTGTGAGGAAATTATACTGAGAAGCCACTTGGGCTTGGAAAATGTAGGCCCCAAATAGGGAAAAGACCACAAAAAAATAACTACTCAGACATAAGTGGAGATACAGAGGTGATATCGGGCTGGAGAAGGTAGAAGGAAATTCGGTTGCTAAGCAACACATCCTGATGCTGGATTTGGCAGAAATGGCCAAGGGACCAGGGCATCCATTGATAAAATCACCAAATCACTGTGCTCTGTGTTGCTCCAGAGTCCCCAGTAAAAAATGCCCATTTTGGACTTCCCGTAGGTGCAAGATTTGAACACATGTACCAGCCAACACCTGGGTTACAATGAGATTCTGTGGTCCTTTCAAGGCAGAATTGTTTGTGACCTTAACAAAGTTGCTGTGAAAACAACAGGCGCAGGTAAGACAAGCTGGGTCCCTAGGCCCAGAACAAAGAGACAGGGGGAGTTCCTGTAATCCACGAGTTTTCAGAGCCTCGGGTGCTCTGACCACACTGCCCGCCTCCCCACCAATCTGGTGTGCTCCTTGAGCTTTACCAAGGTCGAGCCTGTCTGTGTCAGTGTGACCATTATTTCACCTGGGGTGCCACAAAAGTGAGATGAAATAAATGTTTATCTTGTTAAAGAATGCCTCCCTTTGGTCTCCACTTCTTCCTAAATCATGCCTGAGGGAGCCCTTTCTGGAAACATCCACGTGCCTAAGCCAAAAAAAAATCCCTTTTTGCCTTGGCCTTGCAGTTGGGTTTTCCATCTTTTGGCAAATGAAAAAATTCCTTATTTATAGAAATCAGAGGAAGTCAATACAATTACCTATCAATTGCACAAATAAGGAAACTGAGTGTCCTTCTGTCTTTTAACCCTGCATCCCTGTTCTCTCCCAGCCAATGGAAAGAGAAAGAGAGACGATGCTCACACCCCACTGGGCACTTCTGATAACAAGGGAGTCTGGGAAATGTAGTCATTCTTCTAGGCAGCCAGGTTCCCTGCTTTTATGAGAGACGTGAGAGAGGGATACCGGGTGGTGGGGACACCCTGAAACCTCTGCCACAGCTCAGCAACACCTGCCCTGTCCCCCACCAGGGGGACAGATGACCCTCAAGCCCGACACCAATGTGACAAGGCATCTTGATCACACTGGCCTGGCTGGGTCGTCCCTGCAAGAGAACAGCACTCAGATCTGGGCAGAATCAAGCCTTGTGCAAATGACAGGCCAGAAGGGGAAAGGTGGGGAGCGAGCATGGGGAGCACCTCCCGCAAAGGACTTCGCCCCTTTGGTGGGACTCCAGGGGAGTCCAGGTCTTCCCTCCATGCAGCTGGCTCCACCCCACATCAGACACCAGAGACGGATGCTGAGCTGAGGGGACCCACAGGGCAGTCACTCTGCACTGAGTTGGAAACTCCACCCTTTGAACAAGATGCTAATTATAGTTCCCTGTGTGCCCTCTGTCACCTGCTAAAAATAGGCTGTCTTGTGTTTTCATCTCCACAGGTGCAGCTGAGTTTGGGGAAATAGCGACGTTTTTAGCACTGGTGCAAGTAGATGACTGACTCCTGGACTCAGGGAACCAGGTCTGTCTGTGCGGGAACTTGTTTCCGGGAGTAAGACCCATGGCAGCGGGCCAATCAGAAGAGGTTCTGCAACCCCACGGGCTCAGCGGGGGGTGAGCGATGGTGGGAGGACAGTGCTCCTGGGTCAGCCTCGCACGTGGAGGTGGCCTGCAGAGCTGGGGGCATCAGCGATCGGCTGCCAAGGCTGAGAGTCATTTGTCATCCAGGCAGGAGGGAGGCAGTTAAAGCAGGGCCCTGGCAGTGCACGGGGGCCCCAAATCCCCGATGAAGGCCAGGAAACAGGGATGTTGGAATGACATGGGGAGGGGGTCCTGAAGGCGATAGAGGTGTGGGGGGAGGGGGGAGAGGGGATTGAGAAGTTTCATTCATTCATTCACTTATTTATCTGGCAAATATTTATTGAGTCCTACTGCGTGCCAGGCTCTCTGCTAGGTGCTGGGTTGAAAGGGACGGATAGGATCCCTCATTCATTTATTTGTTTTGTTTTGTTTTGGTTCTTTTGGTTTTTTCTTTTTTTTTGGCTGCATTGGGTCTTTGTTGCTGCGCGCGGGCTTTCTCTAGTTGCGGCGAGCGGGGGCTACTCTTCCTTGCAGTGTACGGACTTCTCAGTGCAGTGGCCTCTCTTGTTGCGGAGCACAGGCTGTAGGCGCATGGGCTTCAGTAGTTGTGGCATGCAGCCTCAGTAGTTGTAGCTCGTGGGCTCTAGAGCACAGACTCAGTAGTTGTGGTGCACGGGCTTAGCTCCTCCGCGGCATGTGGGATCTTCCCGGACCAGGGCTCAAACCCATGTCCCCTGCATTGGCAGGCGGATTCTTAACCACTGCACCACCAGGGAAGTCCTCTCATTCATTTATTAATTTAACATCCCAACAAACACATACTGAGCCAGACACTGCCCTGGATACAACAATGAACAAAATCCCTTCCCTCCTGGAGCTAAAATTCTAATGGGGGGTTCAATATCCTCTTCCCCAAAAGCAAATGAACAAACAATGCCATGATCCAGTGATTTTAGTAAAGGAAAACACCAGTTTCTGGGAGACCAGAACCCACCAGGCACTAAGAAAGGGCGTGGGAGTTGGAGGAACAGGTGTGGCCTTTACGATAAGGAACCTTCCTCCAGATCTGCAGGGAAACCCAGTGTTGGCTGCAGCCTGAGAGAGGGACCCATGGCTCCAGGGCCCCAAGTTCCCCTCAGATGAGCCCCTCCCAGCACCTGAGGGGATGCCCCAGGCCAAGAAAACTCCCCCACTGGCCCACTCCACCCCTGTGTGCAGTGAAGCCCCGAAGCCAGAAGAGTCTCAGCACAGGACGTGGGCTTCTGAGGGTCTGACCCAGGATGTATGACATTGTGAATGCAGCAGAAGGGAGGCTGCACAGTTATAAATTTCTCAGAATTTCAAGGAAGACCCAATTCTTCTGCCAGCTCAGTCAGGGAGCCGCTACTGGGCTCCGTGTGGTCAGAAGGGTTTGCTCTGCCCTGTAGACACTGCACCAGCAGCCTGCAATGTCCAGATGGCAGGATTCTGCTCAGCTCAGATGCAGAGTTCGCCTGGTGTGAATATCTAATCGCCTGGTCCCTGGAAACTGTGTTTCCATCTTTACTGCTCCGGGACTGAATCACCGCCAAGCTCCTCCTGTCCCTGGCAGGCACTGCTGTGAGCAGGTCCAGGACAAGCCGTAGGAAGCTGCTCCAGCCCGGTGGGGGTGGGGCTGTCTCCACGGCACAGAATGGGGCTCAGGTTCAGCTACTCTCTGGCCCCCTGGGAGGGGCCATCGTTGCTGTCATCTCTGGTTTTACGGTCTCACGCGAGAGATGAGAAACCTCTCAATCCAGGAATAACAGCTCAAAGCCTCTCGCTTTCCCCGCTGCAGGTGGGTCCCAGCGTGTAGCATGAACTTGAGTGCAGTCCATCTCGGGTCATAAAGCTACGGACCCTGCTCATTCTCCCCTGGAGGCGAAGGCCCAGACCCCGCCCGCCGGCTCTGCAGCCCCGCTCTGCAGGCACTGGGGACTCAGGGTTTGCCTGTTCTTAGCAGGGGCGGTGGATGAGACAGGGGCAGAGAGTGGGAGGTCACAGAAGGGGTGCATGGAGTCTGGAAAAGAGGAAACACCTGGGTGAAGTATTTCCATGTTGCCTTTTTGGAGGCCAGATGTTGGAATGCCAAGAAATGTGACCTAAGAAGGTCACAGAGTGAAACCGTTCCTGAGTGTCTTCTGTGCAGGCAGACAGCACATCACAACAGTTAGCTTCCTGAGAGCACGGCCTCTGGAGGAGGATTCTCTGGGTCCAAATCCCAGCCAGTCACACCACTTACTAGCTGTGTGACCTCGGGCAAGTTATGTAACCTCTCTGTGCCTCAGTTTCCTCACCTGAAAAACGAGGATAATGAGAGTCCCTGTTGCATAGGATCATGGGACAGATTAGAGCAGAAAGTAGCAATGAAGTGCTCAGCAGGGCCTGCCCATAGGACTCAGGGCTTAAAATTCTAGATGACATCATCTTCACCATCACCATCATCATCACAACTGCATTTGATGACACTCTGGTGACCTTCATTCCTGGCCTTATCAGCTCCATGTGGTTTTTTGCTGGGACCAGTTCCATCCCCTGGTTCAGACCTTTATCCTGTAGAAACGCAGGCTGAGAAGGATGCTCTGAGGTCACCCCCCTCATCGCCATCACCATCAACAGCCTCAGATGTCACTGAGCCCGTCGTCCCTCAGGTGGCGGCACTCTACAGTTTGCAGAGCAGGTGATTTCTCATTCACCTTCCCAGCGTCAGCTGATCCTCGATGGCCCTGCCTCCCCTCCTGCTCACCAGCAACCCCTCCCCCATAGGGGGCAGTGGAAGGGACCCTTTCAATGACTGAATCAGATCACGGCTGCTCTCTAAGTAAAACCCTCCAGTGCCCCCTCGCATGGGGCTGTCTCCTCTCACATCCCGTCTCTGCCCACGCTCCCCGCACCCCAGCTGTCCTGCCCATCACTGCTGCGTACCACATCCCTCAGGCTTGTCCCACTTCAGGTCCCAACACCAGGAGAGACCTTCCCTAAATATGCCTGCCCTCAGCTGCCTCCTTCTCATCAGACAAGGCAGGTTAAGTGGCCCCTCCTCAAAAGACCTCCCAACTCCCCAGTCCAAAGTCGGCCACCCCTCCCATGTGTCACGTCAGCCCTCCTTTCCTTCATGGGACTCATCATGATCTGACACCACCCTGCACTTACTTCGTTCACACATTTACTCTTTATCTCCCCCATTCAAATGTAAGTTCCAGGAGGACAGGGACACTGGTCACCACTGGATCCCCAGCACCCTGTAAGTGCTCAGTAACATTTATGGACCAATGATGAATCACAGTGGCCCAGGTCGAGGGGAGGGAGCAGTGTGCCGTTATTATAATGGCAGGTCATAAATAACAACATCACCTTGCGTTTACAACCTGCTTTACAGCCTGCAGGTACTTAAACATCTGCCAGCCCTGAGAGGGAAAGAGAACACAAATCTAGACATTTAGCCAGAAAAGGGAGGGAAGGAGAGATTTAAGAATGAGTGAGGGATGCATTTTCCAGCACTGAGCGGGGGCATATGTTTCTTCCTGGTCTCAACATAAAAGAGGGTACGCTGAGGAGGAAAGCCTGGGAAAGTCAATGCCTTGTCCTGAAGATTAGCCCACAGCAGAGAGTCGGGGAGTCTGTAGTAATGGAGGCGTTGGGATTTTTTTTTTTTTTTAATTAAGAAGCAGGAGGACAGAGAGCAGTGGGCCGCGAGGCCAGAGCTTTGGAAGGTGCGTCTGCGTCTGGCCGCCTGGCAGCAGCTCAGGGTGGGTGCACCCCGGGGAGCCAGCCCGCCGTTCCTCCCCACAGCCCTTTCTGCTCTCCGCTTAAGGATAAGCAACCTTTTACGGCTTGTCTCTCGAGAGCTATTGGAAGCAAAGCCACCAATTACAGGCTAAATCTCCAAGCATCCCTACAGAAATCTCTCTTCCTAAACCTAAAGCCCTGATTCCGGGGCAGCCTCTTGACCAGACTCATCCGTGAGCCTGATTAGCGACCCGCTGACGACAGTGGGCTGACCTCACAGGCACTTACGGCGTGGGGCCTGGGTCCTGAGCACTCCTGTGCGTTAATTCGCTTAATCCTCACCTGGACGCAGCCACACGGCCCCATCGGGAGCCTCAGGTCACAGGGGCAGAGTCAGGCTGGGCAGGGTTGACACCCCCTGGGGCCCGTGGCTGCAGGGCTACAGAGCGGGAGTCCCGGCCCGCAGCACTGACCCCGGACCGCCGGCCGAGCACTGACTGTGTCCTTGTGGGTGGAAGAGGGGGCCTTGGCAGACACCAGTATTGCTCCCAAATCCTCTTTCCAAGAAAAAGTACTTCTCTCCTCCAGTGGACTTTGAAGGAGACTTTCCTGAAGGACTTGGAATTTTGGCTGAAGTCCCAAAGCTAGAAGTGTTGTAACCCACTCATTCTAAAGAGAGTTCTGGAAACATCCATGGGAGCCAGTGACCACCACCCCACGAGACAAGAGGGACATCTGGAAGGAGATTCCCAGGAGGGGATTCACAGCAGGAGACGCTCTTCGACCCGGGCGAGTGACGGGGGGGCTGTGAGAGACCCGAAGAGGCTGCGGTGCCGCAGGGAGAGTGTCACGTCTCTCCCCCACTGGATGTTCCCAGGGCTGCCATGAAACCTGAGCTGAGGGAGGCCTCCCAAGAGCCTGGCCCGGGTTCCCTGCAGGTTGGAGGGAGGCCAGATCATCCTGCATCCCTGGGGAACTGCACAGCTGCTGAATCTACCCACACTGAAGTCTACCTGATGGCTGGTCTCTGTCGTGGGAGATAATGAACTCCCTCACCATGTGAGTCAGGTTCATTACGAGTTGCTCTTACTTGCCACCAAAAGCAAGCTAATGGACACACCATCCCCTCCAAAAAGCCTTCTCTGAGCCCCTGCCCCCAGCAATCCCTCGCTGCTGTGAACCTCAGGACCCTTCACTGCACTAACCCACTGCACCCTGTGTGCTATTTACGTCCATGTTCATGTCCCCCACCAGCCAGGGGCTCCCTGAGAACAAAATCTGATTCATCCCTCTCCTCCTTAACCAGGGCTGTATACTTAGTAGGTGTTTTGTAGATTTTATTGCACAAACGAATAATTAGAAGACGGGCATTTCCATTTTTTTTTTTTTTTTTTTTTTAAATGTTTTAACTGTTTTTTTTTTTTTTTTTAATTTTATTTATTTATTTATCTATTTTTGACTGTGTTGGGTCTTCGTTTCCGTGCTAGGGCTTTCTCTGGTTGCGGCAAGTGGGGGCCACTCTTCATCGCGGTGCGCGGGCCTCTCACTATCGCGGCCTCTCTTGTTGCGGAGCACAGGCTCCAGACGCGCAGGCTCAGTAGTTGTGGCTCACGGGCCTAGTTGCTCCGCGGCATGTGGGATCTTCCCAGACCAGGGCTCGAACCCGTGTCCCCTGCATTGGCAGGCAGATTCTCAACCACTGCGCCACCAGGGAAGCCCCGGCATTTCCATTTTTATTTTAAAAGCTAGGTAAATGAGTTTTCTTGTTTTTGTTTTTAAAGAAACATGTCACTGTCGCAAAGAAACACATCATTGTCACATAAACTGCTCTTTCAGATTGTACAGCAAGATTTATCCAATAGCAATGGCTATTAAGATTTTTTATTTAATGTGATAAGCTACACGTCTATAAAAGCCCCTCCCTCTTTTATCCCAGGTGATAGCATTTGAAGATGCAGGACTCTCCTTCCAGCAAATATCCCTCTTTAAAGTTCACACTCCCTTTAACAGATGTAGCACATTCTGACAAACACATCTGGACAGGTGGCTACAGAGATAAAGCTCCACAATGGGCCCAAGGGACTTGGGACCACCAATGAGTTTCAACAATTCATCCTCTCGCTAATTGTGAGGGCTGTTCATCCTTATCAGGAATAATCCTCGACTTCCAGGATGCAGTCCAGGCTGGGCTCCCTGGGCAACCTTGGAGCTGGGAATTCAGGAAGGGCCATGATGAGTGGACATGCCAGGACCCACCGTGCAGATGGAAAGCGGCCATGGGAACCAAGGGCGGAGACAGCACTCAGCATCAGGACCACGAAACGCCACTTCAGGTTTCGGAAAGCTCCATCTCCCCCCAAAGCCTACCGCTCCCATAGGCTTCCTCATCACAGTAAATGGCAACTCCACTTCCAGCGGTCCAGCCACATCCACCGCAAACACCATGGTCCAAACATCTGGCATCTCTCACTGAACTATTACAGGTGCCTCCTCACTGGTCCCGGCTTCCACTCGTGCTCTCTGTACAGTTAATCCTCTGCCCACAGCCAGAGGGAGCCATCATCAAATCCTCCATCCAAAACCCGTTTGCCTCGGGCTTTCCCAGAAAGTTGAAATTCCTGCTTCCTCCCAGGCCAGGGCTCCTTCCTGATGGAAGTTTCTGGGAGCCTTGGCCCTGATCCCTTCCCTCACCACTCCCGATGAGTCACAGTAGGACAGGATTACTAGAGCCCAACTTCGCAAATGAGGAAACTGAGGCACGGCCAAGGCAAGTGATTCACCTTTCTTCAAAGCGCTCATTACTGAGGAGCGATTACAGGTGGTTAGTGTGGGCCTGGGCTGGGTCCTGGCTAGGCCACTTTCAAGCTGAGAAATTGCTAACCTCTGTGTGCCTTGGTTTTTCCATCTGTAAAATGGGTAATAAGGGAATTCAGGAAGGGCCATGATGAGTGGACATGCCAGGACCCACCGTGCATAACTGACCTGTGGCTTTTTATGAGCATGAGGAAACCCAGGCATCACCATGGGGAGGAGCCTGACTCTGGAACCAGACGGCTAGTCAACCCACCAGCCCCTCCATTTGCTGCCTCTAAGACCCCAGGAGGGTCACCAACCGCCCTCTGCAGATGGAGACAATGGCAGTGCCACACACACACACACACACACAGCTGGCTGGAAATCACTGAGAATTAAAAACCCCACCAACCACCACCACCACCTTCCAACCAATGACTCTTAGGAGCTGGTGTGTAAATAACTAACCAAGAACCCAGTGTGATTTTCTCCCTCTGGGGAGGTTCTTGACCTGGGCCACTGCTTTACTCTGAGATAAGGACTTGCAACTTGCACCTTGCAAAGTTTACAAAAGAGAATCTTTTAGGTACAGTGGGTTTAGGAAATGTATCATAACCCTGCCGTTCCCACCACGAACATCGCTCTCCCCACACCAACTGAAGGGTCTTCCCTGGCTTTCCCCTCCCCCACCCCCAATGTCAGACCCCAGTCCTGTGAGATTCAGTCCAGAAAGGCCCTGAAGGCACCTGACTGTGAAAACCAGGAGTCAGGAAGGGCCTGCCTGGAGATTTCCTCTGGAAGGGGCTGACTGCTGTCCATGAAATATCGTTACACGGGGTCGATTACTGAGGGAAAAAAATGGGAATGGCTTTGATCTGATGTGCAGTCTGAGAAGCCCACTCCAGCTGCTGCTATAGAGGGTGGACTTGAGCAATGTCAGTGGGATGCCTGGAGCCCAATCAGGAGGTTGATGCAAGGGTCCAGGTGAGAGGTGGAGCCAGCTTGGACAAGGGAGGTGGTGGCGAAGGTGGAGGGACCAGTGTGGGTGATACAGAGTGTGACACAATAAAAAGTGTATTTTGTCTTTGTTTCCCGTTACTGGCCCAGAGACCCAGTAGCTCTTGGGAGTGTTGTGTTATTCATAAGAATCCCCTTTTGAGTGCACCCGATTTTATGCTAATGAGGTGACTTAGGGTGGGGTCCCCAGAGAGCCTCAGGATGCAGGCTGGTCACCAGAAAAACCGAACAGGATTAGAGGGTGGAAACTTAGCCCCATCTTCTGACCTCTGGGAATTTGGGGAGGGGAGTGTGCAGCTGGGTTATAAACACTCTTAAACAAAGATGTTCAAGAGCGTCTGGTCAATGATCACGTCGAAGTGCTGGGAGGGTGGTGTCCCAGGAGAGGGCAGGGCAGGTCTACACCCCTCTCCCCATGCCTTGTCCTATGTATCTCTTCCATTTGGTTATTCCTGAGTTTTATCCTTTATCATAAACTGTAAATGCAAATAAAGTGTTTTCCTGAGTTCTATGAAGCTGTGCTTGTAAATTATCAGACCCAAGGAGGGGGTTATGGGAACCCCCATTTCATAGCCAGTGGGTCGGAAGTATGGGTGACTCAGGACTTGCAACTGGCATCTGAAGTGGGGACGGTCTTGTGAGACTGAGCCCTTAACCCAGAGGGTCGGTGCCAACTCTGGGTAGTTAGTGTCTGAGTTGAATTGAATTGCTGGCCACCCAGTTGGAGAATTGGCGGCCAGTGTTTTCTAAACACATCACACATAGGAAGTGAAATCAATAGGCATGTGTAATGGATAACATGATGGAAATGAGGAAGAGGATATTTCTGACTTAGGCAAATCGATGGGTGAAGGTGCCATTCTCTGAGAAGACAAACACAGGAGAGGAGCATGAATGGGACAGGGGGCAGGAGATCATGGGTAGCGTCTTAGGCTGAGTTGAGCTGCATTTGGAACGTCCTAGTGGAAATGTCAGAAAGCCTAACCGTCCCTAACTAGGTCCAGGGGTCTGGAACCCAGAGAAGAGGTGTGAGCTATTGAGACCACCTGCCTAGAGATGGTAAATGAAGGAAGAGAACCTTTAATTACAGATGGGGAAACTGAGGCACAGAACGGGAAAGAGATTTGGCAAGGTTCACACTACCGGTAGGTTAGCGGCACAGTATCTTTGTTTTGGTAGGCTGAATGATGACCCTCTAAAGATGCTCATATCCTAATCCACAGATTTTGTCAACATTTCCTTACAGGGTAAAAAAGGACTTTGCAGATGTGATCAAGCTAAGGATCTTGAGTTGGGGAGATCATCCTAGATTATCCGGTGGGCCCAGCGTAATCAATGGGTCCCTGTAAGAGGGAGAAGGCAGTGTGAGGAGGGGTGCAGAGATTAGATTGATGCAGCCAAGGAATGCAGGTAGCCTCTACAAGCTGCAAGAGGCAAGGAACAGATTCTCTCCTGGAACCTTCAGAAGGAACCAGCCCCAAGACACCTTGATTTTAGTCCCATAAGACTTATTTCCAACTTCTGCCCTCTAGAACTATAAGAGAGTAAATTTGTAAGTCACTAAATTTGTGGTAATTAGCTACAGCTGCCTCGGGAAACATACAGTTGAACTTATATTACAGTTGACTGCATGAGCTTGGCTCTGCTGGGGATTCTTCTGCATAAATAACAATGTTCTGAGGACATTTACTGTTTACTTAACAAGAGCTTCTGGGGCTGGTTCAGCGGCTCAGGCTATTTGTCTCCTTCTCAGCCTTCAGGTTAGTAAAGTCTCTGCCCAGAATTAAAATAGGGCTGTTGTAACCCCAAGCATCATGACCTCAGATGACAGCCTCTAAAGCAAAGAAGGGGACAGGAGGCCGGGGTCTCCACATTTTGAGGACCTCTTGATTTAACGGAGAGAAAAGTCTTTCTGCGAAGCCTCAGGAGACTTCCTTTTCCACCTCCTTGGCCAGAACTGCTCACATGCTCATCCTGGGATGGTACTGATTGGCTTAGAGCAGTGATGATCTATTTCCTTAAGCAGGAGCCATTGTTGCCTGGGGGAAGGAAATGATCAAATGTTCTGCTCTGAGCTTACTTCAATGATCCCAGGTCCTGAGAGACTAACCTCCACCCTCTGAATTCCTTCTTTAAGTCAGTGATTCTGAGAACAGGATATAGTGGACAGAGTCTGGCCACTTCACAAGAAAGTCCCTTTCTACAGGATTACAACACCTGTCTGGTCAGAACCCACCACGTTGCAGCTGACACTCTGCCAATCTGGTTTCACTGCAGCATCCATTCCGTTGCAGTTTGAGTCTCAAAAAGTTTTTGAAAGTTCAACATGCACCCCCCAAAAGCAGATTTCTATTTCCAAAGAAAACGGGGAACTGGATATTGGGGCAGTGACCAGTAGTTGCTGCCACAAACTCTTTGTCATGCTCACTTGTTATATCCATTTTACCTACCAGACTTTAACCCAGTAGTTCTCAGCCAGGGACGACTATGTCCCCTAAAAAACACTGGCAATATCTGGAGTCGTATTTGGTTATCACAGCTAGGGAGATGTTGCTACTAGCATCTAGTGGGTAGATGCCAGGGATGCTGTTAAACATCTAACAAATCATAGGACCAGCCCCACAACAAAGAATTATCTGGCCCCAAATGTCAATAGTATCAAGGTTGGGAGACTGATCTAATCCCTTGAGAGTAGGATAGGGTTGGCAGATTTAGCAGAGGACACACTTGTGTTTATACTAGAAAAGTATTCGTTGTTTATATGAAGTGTAAATTTAACTGGGTGTCCTGTATTGTATCTGGCAACCCTAGAAGAGGATCATAACCTATACTGCGACATTTGCTAAGGCCTGGTACTGAACAACTTAATAAACATTTGTCAAATGAATGAGCATCTCACCAAAGATGTGCAAGGCAGCCGTGTGCTCTGATAACCCTGATCAAAGCATTTTCCTCAGCAGCTCCAAGGCACGGGGCCAGCCCCTCCCCACTGGGCTCAGCGATGAGGCTCCCCGCGCCACCCCGCCCCCGCAAAGCAGCTCACGTGGCTTCCCTCTCAACCTCTCCCCCCAGGGAAGGCCTGGCTTCCTGTTCTGAAATGCACTGCTAGAGCAGAACTCAGCCAGCGGGTAACCTAAGAACAATGCCTGTTTGGGGGGCTTTCACTGTTGCCTATATCCAGGCTGAGGCAGACAGCCTGCCGCCTTCGGTCCAAAATAGTGTCTGTTAGTGGCCTCTGGGGGTGTGGTCCCTGTTCAAAGAAAAGAAACAAGCCCTCAACCCACTTACTGTCTAAACAGACAACACCAAGAGCCCCTATGGCCTGGCTTATGATTCCTTACAAGCCTGAGTGAATGCAGCTATACTCAGGCCACACTGATTCCTTATCCACAGAGGAAACTTTTAGAAGGTTGATAGTGGGGATTTAGATTTGTGGACCAACTGCCCCGGATTTTCAGTCCAGTTTTGCAGACTCTCAAGGAGTCTCTCAGGGCCCATAACAATCTGTTTCCGATTCTTTTTTTTTTTTTTTTTTTTCTGTTTCCAATTCTGATTCAACGAACACTCGTTGTACACCTTCTGTGACCCAGGCATCCTGCGTGCATTTTATCCTTGTTAATCTCACCTAGTCCACATGACAACCTGCAATACCCTCAATATCATCCCATTCTCAAGATGAGGAAACTGAGGCCCAGGGAGGTCAGCTAAGGAGTCACCAATCAGTAGGATCAGAGTCCAGGTTAGTGACGTCAGCCCCGGGAATGCTCTGCTTTTACTAAACGCCACCAACATTAATCATCTCACAAGTGCACTTTCTGAAAGGTGATTGTAAAACGAGGTGTGCTCTCAAGACAGACTAAACTGAATTGCATTTATGGTCATATGGACCCTGTTTTCTTTCCCCTTTAGAAAACTATCATCCACCAGAGACCCACAAGCTCTGCCTTGTCCACGGAGATCTGCAGCTGTGCTGCCGGGGGCTGCAGTACTCATTTTAATACTCAGTTACTTGGGGACTAACGCCACTTGGTGTCTGTTTCATCACACAGTAAAATTCATGTGTTTAATCTTTCATGTCCACTTACAAAAGCGAACTATTGGTGGACAGTTAAGCAGCTAGACAAATTGTCACTGTTATCTGTGTTCTTAGAACAGTGTCTTCACTGGATGCTGCCCCACTGTCTTTCACTGATAAGAAGTCTGATTAAATCTCATTGGTCTCCAGGCCCCAGGAGGCTGCAGTTATTCCTGTTCATAATTTTCCATCTCCCAAACTAACCCTTTATTCCTGAACACACACTTTTAGGCATCGGGCATTAGTATAAATTATACTTTACAATTATTTGTAATTAAGGGAGAAAATATGTACTGTGCTGCAAAGATGAGCCCTACTCGGCTGAAGTTAATCATGTCTGTGCCAGAGCACTGGCCCAGGGAGGCAGCATGAAACACGATTAACTTTCATCTGACTTAATGGAAGTTTATGTTGCTGTTTTTCATAATCGTAATATCTCGAGACACATAAACAGTTTTTCTCCAATGTAATTGCATTTCTACCAACAAGACACCTTGGGTTTAACTGAAAGTTCGGGCAGAATTAACCACAAGTGTGTATTCTATGGATGATGCTAGAATTTTGTTATGAAACCCATGCAGGACTGTCCCCATTCAGGAGCTGAGAAGTTGATCACAACCCCCTGAGGGAGACCCTGCAGCCTCTTCTGTTCTCCTGGAAATAAGTTTTGGCCCCATTTTGTGAACCATTAAAGCCCCTTGCTCTAGTTCTATGCCCTTGTGCTCTGGAGCTTCCAAATGCATCCCAGGCCACATTTTTCCTACTTTTAACATTTCTCCTTTACACATCGATTTATTTGAGACACATTAAAAGCTCGACTTTTATAACCCTGATAAAATCCCATCTGCTCGAAGCTCCAACCCACACTCAGCCAGAACGTACTCGGACAAAAATGGCTCAGATTGTATTTCAGCCTCTTGATGCAAAGATATACATACAGCAACAGTAATTACTTTTGTCACTGGGTGTAAGTCAGGTTTTCTCCACAAAATGCCTCCAAGAAGGATGCAGAAGGAAGAAATGAGGTTTATGCAAATCGAGGGAAAGGTCCCCCTGAGGTTAAACCAAAAAGGAGGTGGGGAGTGGCGTGAAAAGCCTGAAAAGCCTGATTATCCAGCCAGGACCAGGAGATCACGGAGAGAGATGCCATCAGGGTGAGGAGGGACACGGAGGAGAAAGGCTGGTGGGGTTGGAGACCGGCAGGGGCTGCAGAATCAGGAGGTGGAAAGTTCTGAGAATTCCAGAGGCCCCACCCAGGTTCCCACCCAGTCATGGCTGAGCAAATTCCCAGGCTGGGGGACATCTGAGCCCCTGAGGCCCCTTGTGTTTCCCAGGTGGACCCTGAACTCCTGAATGGGGCCAGGAGTCCCCACCTGCCTGGAGAGAACCTGGAAAACTTAGGCTGAGGCCTCAGACCCAAAGAACTGTGGAATGAGCTATAGGAAAGAAACATGGCCGGAGGGAACTTTGCAGATCCTGCGACCTGTGAGTGTCTGAGCTGATGAGTTACGTCCTGACCTGAAGCCTGTTCCACAGCATCTGCCTGCAGTGGACACACACACGTGCTTACACATGCACACATGTGCATACAAATAGGCACTCACATACAAACACACACGCATATATACAAGCACACACATGCACACGAACACACGGGAGCACTCAAGAAAGGGATCTTCCCCCTCCTCCCTCACAAAAGAAAAGGAGCAAAACACAGACATCACCATGTTTGGTCTGTGAACAGCAACAGCGGGAAAAGTAATCAAGTGACACCAACTCAGCCCAGCCCACAGCCCCCATTTCTATTGTGAGTCTATTTGCCCTGCCTCTATTATTGTGTTTCCTGGATGGGGGGAAAGAGATGGAGCAGAAAACTGTGAGCAGGGCTCAGCCTGGGGCAGTGAGGCCTCATGAGCTTGAGGCCTGAAGCAAGGCAGTGTGGTAATACAGTGGTTTTCAAAACTTTTTTGCCCCTATACGTACACAAACACAGGCTGCCAGATATAGGGGGAGAAAATTGCATTTCAGATAAACAAAGAATGCTTTTTAGTATAAATATGTACCAATCATTACATGAGACATGGTTATACTAAAAAAACTATTGGTGTTTATCTGAAACTCAAATTTAACTGGGATTCCTGTATTTTATCTGGCAACCCTACTACCCTCCACTCCCCTTCCACACACGCACACACACTCACACACTTTTATCCCAATGAAATCTTATCTACAACCCAACGTAAGAAATAGTTAAAAGTCAGATCCTACCCCTGGCCAATTCCCATGGCCTTGAGGCACCTCCATGGCCTCTGAGGGCCCAGTTAGAAAAGTCACTGGTACAGTGGGACAGCTTTATGTCCCAAAGCCGGGCACAGCTTCATCTGGGTCCAAACTCCACTTGTCACCCTTGTGACCTTGGACAAGACCTGTTACCTCTCTGAGTGCCGGTTTGCTCAGAAGGTTCAGCTTACATTTGACTCTGGGTATTTGCACACCTGTGCATGTTGGGAGGCCCTCCCGCGTGCCCCTCCATCTGTCCCCTGCCTCTTTCCCACGGTGCCGCTCTCCCTTCCTTTGGGGCAGAGAAGGGAGGCTGCTCTTGAGCGGGTTCTCTGGGGGCCAGAGAAGCAGGGAGGATGGGCTTTCCCTGGAGGACACCCAGTGTCTCTTTCCAGATCTGTTCATCTTGTGGTTAATAGTGAAGAGGATTTCTTACTGTAATTCCACCTGACATTATAAAACCACTGGAGGGTTTTAATTAAATTAAAGCCATTCATACATATAGGAAGGGTGGTGAGGAGGACAGACCGGAAGATCCCTGACCCTGCTGCTTGTCCTCTTTTGTCATAAGGGAGAGAAAAGTCATCCCAACAGCCTGTCCAGGTGTGTGATTTATGTCCTAATAAGCAGCTCAAAGGGCAGTGGTAGCAGGAGGACTTGGGTAATGACATGTTGGACGTTTGCACATGAGGGATCTTCCTTCGTCAGGCCAAGTTCATGGACATGCCACAGCTGCGGGGTGGGTGTAAGGTTTAGGCTTTGGGTCTATTTGTTGTTTCATTTTGGTTTCCTCTTTTTGAATCTAGGAGTTCTCCTGGAACATTAGTAATATGTTACGTTTGAAGACTGATGTCAGCAACATGGCAGAAGGAAACCTCACTTTGGTCTCTCCCCTTCAATCTACAACCAGGAAGATAGCCACAATGCAACAAGGCACCTCTGCCCAACACACTAGGGCGCCAGAGAAGTCCACATATCTGTACATCTAAAGGTGGCTGGACTAGAACACATAGGAAAGGCAGAACTGGGGGAACAGTGGACGTGGTGCCTGCAATTCCAGCCCTCTGGCCACAGCAGCTGAGTCTGCAGCCCCAGAGAACCCAGTAGTGGCAGGGGGGCAGCACATACAACTCCAGCCTCCCAACCACAGTGGCACCTGTGGACACAGGTAACTGGGCAGCAGCAGCAGTGGGGCCTGGGACCCCACCCCTCCAGCCACGGAGGTGCCCATGACTCCAGTCCCTCACCACCCCCCAAGTGGTGGAGCCCACAAACCCTACAACACTGGACACGGCAGAGGCCCCTGGGTGACTCTGGCTTTCCCCCACCCTACCCTCCTCCTGCAGCGGCAAAATCCCCTGCGACTCAGGGACACGATGCAAGAGCCCACCATCCCAGTGCCCCAGGCGACAATGTCAGCAACACTGGCAGCAGGAAGGCACCAACGACCGCAGAGTTACAAGAAGCAATAATGAGGGCACGGGGCCGCGGAATGACACCTCTGCCAGAGATGGTGGAGGAGGGAAGTGCCAACTCTCAGAGATAAGCAGAGGCAGCTCAGAAACAAGCAGAAAGGTGTCCATTACTTCCAATGCACTGGCAGAGGAACAGCTCATTGAGGACCATGAAGAACCACAGTAACAATGCACCATGAAAATAAAATGACAGGGGCTTCCCTGGTGGCGCAGTGGTTGAGAATCCACCTGCCAATGCAGGGGACACGGGTTCGAGCCCTGGTCTGGGAAGATCCCACGTGCTGCGGAGCAACTGGGCCCATGAGCCACAACTACTGAGCCTGCGCGACTGGAGCCTGTGCTCCGCAACGGGAGAGGCCGCGATGGTGAGGGGCCCGCGCACCACAATGGAGAAAGTGGCCCCCATTTGATGGATGAAGAGTGGCCCCCGCTCGCCACAACTGGAGAAAGCCCTCGCACAGAAATGAAGACCCGACACAGCTAAAGATAATAAATAGATAAATAAATAAATTTTTAAAAAGTAAAATAAAATGACAGTTCTCTAGAAACCAAACTTAAAGTCACAGAATACTGCGATCTAACTGACAGAGAATTCAAAATAGCTGTCGTAAAGAAACTCAATGAGCTATAAGAAAACTCAGAAAAGCATCAAATTAATGAACAGAAGGAATACTTTACTAAAGTATTTACCAAAGAGATTAAAACCCTGAAAAAGAACCAAACAGAAATTCTGGAGCTAAAGAACTCAACAAATTAGATAAAGAATGCATTACAAAGCATTGGAAATAGGGCAGACCATATGGAAGAGAGAATTAGCAAGCTCAAAGATAGAAATCTAGAAATGATACGGGTAGAAGAGGAAAGAGAAACAAAATATTTTTAAAAAGAGGAAATTCTATGAGAACTATTTGACTTTTAGGAAGGACAACATTAGGGTAATGGGTATCCCAGAAGGGGAAGAGGGGCAGAAAGGAACAGAGTTTATTTAAAGAAATAATAGGTAGGCACTTCCCAAACCTGGGGAAGGAACTGGATATACAAGTCCATGAAGCTAAGAGAACGCCTTTTACCTCAATGCAAAAAGATCTTCTCCAAGACACATGATATTAAAATTGTCAAAAGCTGATGACAAGGAAAGAATTTTAAAGGCAGCCAGGGAAAAAAGAATGGTAACCTACAATACAAAACAAACAAACAAACAAAAAACCACACTACATTAGGCTATCAGCAGATTTCACAGCAGAAACTCTACAGACCAGGAAGAAGTGGAATGACATTTTCAAAATACTGAAAGATAAAAATTATCACCCAAGAATACTCTATCCAGCAAAGTTATCAATCAGATAGGAAGGAGAAATAAAGACTTTCCCAGACAAACCAAAGCTGAGGGAGTTCATTAACACTAGACCTGCCTTACAAGGAATGTTGAAAGGAGCTCTTCTACCTGAAACAAAAAGGCAATATTACACAAAACTTTGAGTGAGGTGATAAGTAGACAGAATCAGAAAACTGCAACTCTGAAACAAAATAGGGTTTTGAACACTTTATTATAACATAAAGGTTAAAGGAGAGGAAAGGCAGGAAAAAATAACTATAGCCACTTCAATTTGGCAACAAACTCACACTATAAGAAGGAACACATTGAGACAACAAAAAAACAAAAGGGGAAGAGGAAAAGGATAGAATTTGTATAGATACATGAAGATAAGATGCTATCAGCAGAGAAAGGACTATTTTATCTATAAGACATTTTATACAAGCCTCATGGTAAACATAAAACATAAATCTAGAGAAACAAAACATTAAAAAAAGAGGAAACTGAGAAAAATATCATAGAAAACCACCAAACCAAAATGGTAGACAGAAACACAAGAAAAAAGAAACAATATAGAGCAACCAGAAAACAAATACAATGGCAGTACTAAGTCCTCATCTCTCAATAATCACCCTAAATGTAAATGGGTTGAACTCACAATCAAAAGACACAGAGTGGCTGGCTGGATAAAAAAAAAAGACCCAACTATATGCTGCCTCCAGAAGACCCACCTCAGCTCTAAAGACAAACATAGGTTCAAAGTGAAGGGATGGAAAATGATACTTCAAGAAAATAGCAGCCAAAAGAAAGTGGGTATAGCCATACTCATATCAGAAAAAATAGACTTCAAGCCAAAAAAGGTAATAAGAGACAAAAACGGACAGTACATAATGATAAAGGGGACAATTCATCAAGAAGATGTAACAGTTATTAATATATATGCACCTAATAGAGGAGCACTGATGTATATAAAAGTTATTAACAGACCTAAAGGGAAAAATTGACAGCAACACAAGAATAGTAGGGGATTTTAATATCTCACTTACATCAATGGATAGATCATTCAGACAGAAAGTAAACCAGGAAAGAGTGGCCTTAAATGAAACATTAAACCAGATGGAATTGATAAATTTGTACAGAACATTCCATCCAAATGCAGCAAAATACACATTCTTCCTAAGTGCACACAGAACTTTCTTAAGGATAGACCATATTTTGGAACACAAAACAAATCTCAGTGTATTAAGTACGTTGAAATCACATCAAGCATCTTTTCTAATCGGAATGGTATGAAACTAGAAATCAACTCCAAGAGGAAAGCTGGAAAAATCACAGATGTGTGGAGATTGAACAACATGCTATTGAACAGCTATTGGGTCAACAAAGAAATCAAAGGAGAAACTGAAAATTACCCAAAGACAAACAAAAATGAAAACACAACAAACCAAAATCTATAGGCTACAGCAAAAGTGGTACTAAGAGGGAAGTATCTAGCAATACAGGAGTACCTAGAGAAACAAGAAAAATCTCAAATAAATCTAACCTTACAGCTAAAGGAACTAGAGAAAGAAAAAGAAATGAATCCCAAAGTCATTAGGAGGAAGGAAATAATAAATATCAGAGTGGAAATAAATGAAATAGAGACTAAAAAGACAATAACAAAGATCAATGAAACTAAGAGATGGTTCTCTGAAAAGATAAACAAAATTGACAAACCTTTAGTTAAAGTCACTAAGGGAAAAAAAGAGAAGGGTCCGATAAATAAAATCAGAAACGAAAGAGGAGAAATAAAAATGGATACCACCGAAACACATAGGATAATAAGAGAATATCATGAACAGCTATATGCCAACAAATTGGATGACCTAGAAGAAATGGACAAATTCTTAGAATCATACAACCTTCTAAGACTGAATCATGAAGTAACAGAAAATCTGACTAGACTGATCACTAATACAGAGAATGAAACAGTAATCAAAAAGCTCCCAAAAAACAAAAGTCCAGGACTAGATGGCTTCACAGGTAAACTCTACCAAACATTCAAAAAAGATTTAATACCTATCCTTCTCATATTGTTCCAAAAAACTGAAGAGAAGGGGATGCTTTCTAACTCATTTTATGAGGCCAACATCACCCTGATTCCAAAACCAAACAAAAAGAACACACAAAAAAAGTATAGGCCAATATCTCTGATGAACATAGATGCAAAAATTCTTAACATAATAAGGGACAGAAATGACAAACCCATAGCTAACATCATACTCAATGGTGAAAAACTGAAAGCTATCTCTCTAATATCAGGAACAAGACAAGGATGTTCATTTACATCACACTTATCCAACATAGTATTGGAAGTCCTAGCAGGAGCAATTGAGCAAGAAAAAGAAATAAAAGGCATCCAAATTGAAAAGGAAGAAGTAAAACTGTCACTATTTACAGATGACATGATTTTATATATAGAAAACACCAAAGACTCCACCAAAAACTATTAGAAATAATAAATGAATACAGTAAAGTTGCAGAATACAAGATTAAAATATGCAGAAATTGTTGCTTTCCTATACACTAGTAATGAACTATCAGAAAGATAAATTAAGAAAACAATCCCATTTACAATCACAACAAAAAGAATAAAATACCTAGGAATAAATTTAACCAAGTAGGTGAAAGACCTGTACACTGAAAACTATAAGACATTTTTTAAAGAAACTGAAGACACAAATCAGTGGAAAGATATGCCACGCTCATGGATTGGAAGAAATAACATTGTTAAAATGTCCATATTACCAAAAGCAATCTACAGATTCAGCACAATCCCTATCAAAATCTCAAGAACATTCTTCACAGAAATAGAACAAAAAAATTCTAAAATTTATATGGAACCACGGAAGACCCCAAATAGCCAAAGCAATACTGAGAAAAAAGAACAAAGCTGGAGGTATCATACTCCCTGATTTCAAACTGTGTTAGTCATAGTAATCAAAACAGCATGATATTAGGAGAAAAACAGATACATAGATCAATGGAACAGAATTGAGACCCCAGAAATAGACCCACACACATATGGACAACTAATTTATGAAAAAGGAGCAAAGAACAATGGAGAAAGGACAGGCTCTTCAATAAATGATGTTGAGAAAACTGGACAACTACATGCAAAAAAATGAAATGACCACTATCACAGACCATACACAAAAACCAATTCAAAATGGATTAGACTTGAAGGTAAGACCTGAAACTATAAAAATCCTAGAAGAAAACATAGGCAGTATGCTCTTTGACATAAGTCTTAGCAATATCTTTCTAGATATGTCTCCTCAGGCAAGGGAAACAAAAGCAAAAATAAATAAATGGGACTATATCAAACTACAAACTCTGCACAGCAAAGGAAACCATCAACAAATGAAAAGACAACCTACTGAATGGGAGAAGATATTTGCAAATGGTATAACTGATAAGGGGTTAATATCCAAAATATCTAAAAAACTGATAGAAGTCAACAACAAAAAAACACAACCCAATTAAAAAAATGGGCAGAAGAGCTGAATAGACATTTTTCCAAAGAAGACATACAGATGGCCAACAGGAACATGAAAATATGTGCAACATCACTAATCATCAGGGAAATGCACATCAAAACCACAATGAGCTATCACCTGATGCCTGTTAGAAGAGCTATTGTCTTCTAACAATAAAAGGCAAGAAATAACACCTGTTGGTGAGGATGTGAAGAAAAGGGAACCCTCATACACTGTTGGTGGGAATGTAAATTGGTGCAGCCACTATGGAAAACAGTATGAAGATTCCTCAAAAAATTAAGACTAGAACTACCATATGATCAGCTATCCCACTTCTGGGTATTTATCCAAAGAATACAAAAACACTAATTTGAAAAGATATATGAACCATTATGTTCATCACAGCATTACTTACAATACCAAGATATGGAAGCAACCTAAGTGCCAATCAGTGGATGAATGGATAAAGAAGAACATGAAATATATACAATGGAATACTACTCAGCCATAAAAAAGATGAAATCTTCCCATGTGCTACAACATGGATGGACTTTGAAGGCATTATGCTAGTTGAAATAAGTCAGAGAAAGACAAACACTATATGATTTCACTCATATGTGGAATATTAAAAAAAATTAAAACCAAATAAATGAACAACCAAACCAAACAAAAAAAAAAACACATAGATACAGAGAACAGTAGTTACCAGAGAGTAAGGAATGGGGGGAGAGTAAACTGCATAAAGGGAATCAAATGTATGGTGATGGATGGAAACTAAATTTTTGATGGTTAGCACATTGTAGGATATACAGAATTAGATATATAATACTATACACATGAAACTTATATAGTGTTATAAAGCAATGTTACCACAATAAAAAATAAATTAAAAAAAGAAGCAAAACCACATTAAGTGGTTTTAACTTACTGGTTAAGTGAAGAGTTAACTATAAAAAGCCTGGCTTGGAGGATGAGTGTACATGTGTGTATTTGTGTGTGTTTGTCCATATGAGCTTTTTCTTTTTTTTTGCATTTTATTTATTTTTTATACAGCAGGTTCTTATTAGTCATACATTTTATACACATCAGTGTATACATGTCAATCCCAATCTCCCAATTCATCACACCACCCCCCCTACCCGCCCCAGCTTTCCCCCCTTGGTGTCCATACGTTTGTTCTCTACATCTGTGTCTCAATTTCTGCCCTGCAAACCAGTTCATCTGTACCATTTTTCTAGGTTCCACATATATGCATTAATATGCGATATTTGTTTTTCTCTTTCTGACTTACTTCACTCTGTATGACAGTCTCTAGATTCATTCACGTCTCTACAAATGACCCACTTTTGTTCCTTTTTATGGCTGAGTAATATTCCATTGTATATATGTACCACATCTTCTTTATCCATTCATCTGTTGATGGGCATTCAGGTTGATTCCATGACCAGGCTATTGTAAATAGTGTTGCAATGAACACTGGGGTGCATGTGTCTTTTTTTTTTTTTTTTTTTTTTTTTTGCATGTGTCTTTTTGAATTACGGTTTTCTCTGGGTATATGCCCAGTAGTGGGATTGCTGGGTCATACGGTAATTCTGTTTTTAGGTTTTTAAGGAACCTCCATACTGTTCTCCATAGTGGCTGTATCAATTTACATTCCCACAAACAGTGCAAGAGGGTTCCCTTTTCTCCACACCCTCTCCAGCATTTGTTGATTGTAGATATTCTGATGATGCCCATTCTAACTGGTGTGAGGTGATACCTCATTGTAGTTTTGATTTGCATTTCTCTAATAATCAGTGATGTTGAGCAGCTTTTCATGTGCTTCTTGGCCATCTGTATGTCTTCTTTGGAGCAATGTCTATTTACGTCTTCTGCCCATTTTTGGATTGGGTTGTTTGTTTTTTTAATATTGAGCTTCATGAGCTGTTTATATATTTTGGAGATTAATCCTTTGTCCATTGATTCATTTGCAAATATTTTTTCCCATTCTGAGGGTTGTCTTTTTGTCTTGTTTGTAGTTTCCTTTGCTTTGTAAAAGCTTTTAAGTTTCATTAGGTCCCATTTGCTTATTTTTGTTTTTATTTCCATTACTCTAGGAGGTGGATCAAAAAAGATCCTGCTGTGATTTATGTCAAAGAGTGCTCTTCCTATGTTTTCCTCTAAGAGTTTTATAGTGTCTGGTCTTACATTTAGGTCTCTAATCCATTTTGAGTTTATTTTTATGTATGGTGTTAGGGAGTGTTCTAATTTCATTCTTTAACATGTAGCTGTACAGTTTTCCCAGCACCACTTATTGAAGAGACTGTCTTCTCTCCATTGTATATCCTTGCCTCCTTTGTCATAGATTAGTTGACCATAGGTGCGTGGGTTTATCTCTGGGTTTTCTATCCTGTTCCATTGATCTATATTTCTGTTTTTGTGCCAGTACCATATTGTCTTGATTACTGTAGCTTTGTAGTATAGTCTGAAGTCAGGGAGTCTGATTCCTCCAGCTCCGTTTTCTTCCCTCAAGACTGCTTTGGCTATTTGGGGTCTTTTGTGTCTCCATAGAAATTTTAAGATTTTTTGTTCTAGTTCTGTAAAAAATGCCATTGGTAATTTGATAGGGATTGCATTGAATCTGTAGATTGTTTTGGGTAGTAGAGTCATTTTCACAATATTGATTCTTCCAATCCAAGAACATGGTATATCTCTCCATCTGTTGGTATCATCTTTCATTTCTTTCATCAGTGTCTTATAGTTTACTGCATTCAGGTCTTTTGTCTCCCTAGGTAGGTTTATTCCTGGGTATTTTATTCTTTTTGTTGCAGTGGTAAATGGGAGTGTTTCCTTAGTTTCTCTTTCAGATTTTTCATCATTAGTGTATAGGAATGCAAGAGATTTTTGTGCATTAATTTTGTATCCTGCTACTTTACCAGATTCATTGATTAGCTCTAGTAGTTTTCTGGTGGCATCTTTAGGATTCTCTATGTGTAGTATCATGTCATCTGCAAACAGTGACAGTTTTACTTCTTCTTTTCCAATTTGTATTCCTTTTATTTCTTTTTCTTCTCTGATTGCCGTGGCTAGGACTTCCAAAACTATGTTGAATAAGAGTGGTGAGAGTGGACATCCTTGTCTTGTTCCTGATCTTAGAGGAAATGCTTTCAGTTTTTCACCATTGAGAATGATGTTTGCTGTGGGTTTGTCATATATGGCCTTTATTATATTGAGGTAGGTTCCCTCTATGCCCACTTTCTGGAGAGTTTTTATCATAAATGGGTGTTAAATTTTGTCCAAAGCTTTTTCTGCATCTATTGAGATGATCATATGGTTTTTATTCTTCAGTTTGTTAATATGGTGTATCACATTGATTGATTTGCATATACTGAAGAATCCTTGCATCCCTGGGATAAATCCCACTTGATCATGGTGTATGATCCTTTTCATGTGTTGTTGGATTCTGTTAGCTAGTATTTTGTTGAGGATTTTTGCATCTATATTCATCAGTGATATTGGTCTGTATTTTTCTTTTTTTGTAGTATCTTTGCCTGGTTTTGGTATCAGGGTGATGGTGGCCTCATAGAATGAGTTTGGGAGTGTTCCTTCCTCTGCAATTTTTTGGAAGAGTTTGAGAAGGATGGGTGTTAGCTCTTCTCTAAATGTTTGATAGAATTCACCTGTGAAGCCATCTGCTCCTGGACTTTGGTTTGTTGGAAGATTTTTAATCACAGTTTCAATTTCATTACTTGTGATTGGTCTGTTCATATTTTCTGTTTCTTCCTGGTTCAGTCTTGGAAGGTTATACCTTTCTAAGAATTTGTCCATTTCTTCCAGGTTGTCCATTTTATTGGCATAGAGTTGCTTGTAGTAGTCTCTTAGGATGCTTTGTATTTCTGCGGTGTCTGTTGTAACTTCTCCTTTTTCATTTCTAATTTCATTGATTTGAGTCCTCTCCCTCTTTTTCTTGATGAGTCTGGCTAATGGTTTATCAATTTTGTTTATCTTCTCAAAGAACCAGCTTTTAGTTTTATTGAACTTTGCTATTGTTTTCTTTGTTTCTATTTCATTTATTTCTGCTCTGATCTTTATGGTTTCTTTCCTTCTCCTAACTTTGGGTTTTGTTTGTTCTTCTTTCTCTAGTTCCTTTAGGTGTAAGGTTAGATTGTTTATTTGAGGTTTTTCTTGTTTCTTGAGGTAGGCTTTTATAGCTATAAACTTCCCTCTTAGAACTGCTTTTGCTGCATGCCATAGGTTTTGCATCGTCGTGTTTTCATTATCATTTGCCTCTAGGTATTTTTTGATTTCCTCTTTGATTTCTTCAGTGATCTTTTGGTTATTTAGTAACATATTGTTTAGCCTCCATGTGTTTGTGTTTTTTACGTTTTTTTCCCTGTAATTCATTTCTAATTTCATAGCATTGTGGTCAGAAAAGATGCTTGATATGATTTCAATTTTCTTAAATTTACTGAGGCTTGATTTGTGACCCAAGATGTGATCTATCCTGGAGAATGTTCCGTGTGCACTTGAGAAGAAAGTGTAATCTGCTGTTTTTGGATGGAATGTCCTATAAATATCAATTAAATCTATCTGGTCTATTGTGTCATTTAAAGCTTCTGTTTCCTTATTAATTTTCTGTTTGGATGATCTGTCCATTGGTGTAAGTGAGGTGTTAAAGTCCCCCACTCTTATTGTGTTATTGTCGATTTCCTCTTTTATAGCTGTTAGCAGTTGCCTTATGTATTGAGGTGCTCCTATGTTGGGTGCATATATATTTATAATTGTTACATCTTCTTCTTGGATTGATCCCTTGATCATTATGTAGTGTCCTTCTTTGTCTCTTGAAATATTCTTTATTTTAAAGTCTATTTTATCTGATATGAGTATTGCTACTCCAGCTTTCTTTTGATTTCCATTTGCATGGAATATCTTCTTCCATCCCCTCACTTTCAGTCTGTATGTGTCCCTAGGTCTGAAGTGGGTCTCTTGTAGACAGCATATATATGGGTCTTGTTTTTGTATCCATTCAACAAGCCTGTGTCTTTTGGTTGGAGCATTTAATCCATTCACGTTTAAGGTAATTATCGATATGTATGTTCCTATGACCATTTTCTTAATTGTTTTGGGTTTGTTTTTGTAGGTCTTTTTCTTCTCTTGTGTTTCCCACTTAGAGAAGTTCCTTTAGCATTTGCTGTACAGCTGGTTTGGTGGTGCTGAATTCTCTTAGCTTTTGCTTGTCTGTAAAGCTTTTGATTTCTCCAACAAATCTGAATGAGATCCTTGCCGGGTAGAGTAATCTTGGTTGTAGGTTCTTCCCTTTCATCACTTTAAGTATATCATGCCACTCCCTTCTGGCTTGTAGAGTTTCTGCTGAGAAATCAGCTGTTAACCTTATGGGAGTTCCCTTGTATGTTACTTGTCGTTTTTCCCTTGCTGCTTTCAGTAATTTTTCTCTGTCTTTAATTTTTGCCAATTTGATTACTATGTGTCTCAGCGTGTTTCTCCTTGGGTTTATCCTGTATGGGACTCTCTGTGCTTCCTGGACTTGGGTGGCTATTTCCTTTCCCATGTTAGGGAAGTTTTTGACTATAATCTCTTCAAATATTTTCTCAGGTCCTTTCTCTCTCTCTTCTCCTTCTGGGACCCCTATAATGCGAATGTTGTTGTGTTTAATGTTGTCCCAGAGGTCTCTTAGGCTGTCTTCATTTCTTTTCATTCTTTTTTCTTTATTCTGTTCCACAGCAGTGAATTCCACCATTCTGTCTTCCAGGTCACTTATCCGTTCTTCTGCCTCAGTTATTCTGCTATTGATTCCTTCTAGTGTATTTTTCATTTCAGTTATTGTGTTGTTCATCTCTGTCTGTTTGTTCTTTAATTCTTCTAGATCTTTGTTAAACATTTCTTGCCATCTTCTCAATCTTTGCCTCCATTCTTTTTCCGAGGTCCTGGATCATCTTCACTATCATTATTCTGAATTCTTTTTCTGGAAGGTTGCCTATCTCCATTTCATTTAGTTGTTTTTCTGGGGTTTTATCTTGTTCCTTCATCTGGTACATAGCCCTCTTCCTTTTCATCTTGTCTGTCTTTCTGTGAATGTGGTTTTTGTTCCACAGTTTGCAGGATTGTAGTTCTTTTTGTTTCTGCTGTCTGCCTTCTGGTGGATGAGGCTATCTAAGAGGCTTGTGAAAGTTTCCTGATGGGAGGAACTGGTGGAGGGTAGGGCTGGCTGTTGCTTTGGTGGGCAGAGCTCAGTAAAACTTTAATCCACTTGTCTGCTGATGGGTGGGGCTGGGTTTCCTCCCTGTTGGTTGTTTGGCCTGAGGCGACCCAACACTGGAGCCTACCGAGCTCTTTGGTGGGGCTAATGGTGGACTCTGGGAGGGCTCACACCAAGGAGTACTTCCCAGAACTTCTGCTGCCAGTGTCCTTGTCCCTTGGTGAGCCACAGCCTCCCCCCGCCTCTGCAGGAGACCCTCCAACACTAGCAGGTAGGTCTGGTTCAGTCTCCTATGGGGTCACTGCTCCTTCCTCTGGGTCCTGCTGCACACACTACTTTGTGTGTGCCCTCCAAGAGTGGAGTCTCTGTTTCCCCCAGTCCTGTCGAAGTCCTGCAATCAAATCCCGCTAGCCTTCAAAGTCTGATTCTCTAGGAATTCCTTCTCCCGTTGCTGGACCCCCAGATTGGGAAGCCTGACATGGGGCTCAGAACCTTCACTCCAGTGGGTGGACTTCTGTGGTATAAGTGTTCTCCAGTTTGTGAGTCACCCACCCAGCAGTTATGGAATTTGAATTTATTATGATTGTGCCCCTCCTACCATCTCATTGTGGCTTCTCCTTTGTCTTTGGATGTGGGGTATCTTTTTTGGTGAGTTCCAGTGTCTTCCTGTCGATGATTTTTCAGCAGTTAGTTGTGATTCTGGTGTTCTTGCAAGAGGGAGTGAGAGCACGTCCTTCTACTCTGCCATCTTGAACCAATCCCATATGAGCTTTTGTGTGTCTGTCTGCCCAGAATGTGGTTCACATTCAATGATCTTAAAGATACAATTAATGTATTTACAAAGGCAATTAAATACAGAGGATGTCCACTGATATTTGGAGGTCAGTCACCTTGATTTGGGGATAACTTTTCTCTCCATTGGTCTGGAATTGGTGAATTTAAGTGCTGAGACCTGCATCACAAGGATGGTTTCCGGTCTCTTGATTTAGGCTGGATGGGGAATATTCTCAGCTCATCCTGTCCAAGGGCAGACATTACCTGTTCTTAGACGTCATTTCCCACAGAAGCAGGGACTTCTCTTCACCTACAGACCACTCTGTCTTGAATGCTTCATGCTCTCTTAATGAGTTTGAAACACGAGTCCACATCCCTCAGTGGCCCCGCCTTCTGACCTATAGCTTCATCTTATGAAAAACCTGGCCCATAGTACCCAAGTAGCATTTGGCCAGGTGGAAGCCAGATGTGTTAGGGTGGCCAACAGCCTTCCTCACTGGCTCCCAGCCAGGACCCCAGGGGTGACTTGACCCACCTCAGGGGCCACAGGAAGGGAGCTTTTTGGCTAAAAGGTTGAGAAAACTATTCATGTACAGAAGTTCAGGAGATGTTCATGCTCTGGTGAAAATCAGATCACCAGAAAAGCTGCATGTGGCCTGCACTAGAGATGGACACTGTCCCGAAGACACCAAACCTCTGAATGCAGTGTATCTGGCTGTTTCAGAGAACAGGGAACGCTTGTGGGGCTGGAATCCTTAGTGCCTTGGAGTCCTGACTATTTGAATGGGAATCAAGATTCGTTCAGCTGCAAGGCATAAATAATTAACAGTGGTTTAAGACAGTGCTTTCCAAACTTTAATGTGCATGCAAATCTCCTGGGTTCCTTGTTAAACAGCAGCTTCTAATTCATTAGGTCTAGGTTCATGGCTATAACATCCTCCCAGGCGAAGTCCAGGGACCACACTTTGAGTAGCAAGGGGCTGTACATTACAATCACCTGGGGAGCTTTAAAAACCCACTAATGCCTGAGTCCTATCCTCAGAAATTCTGACAATTGCTGTGGAGTATGGCATTGGCATCCACGTATTTAAAATCTCCCCAAGTGCTTCTAAAATGCAGCCAAGATTGAGAACTGCTGGCTTAAGCAAGAGAGACATTTAATTTTCTCACATAAAAATAAGTACAGAGAGGGGCATTCCTGGGGCTGGGTTTGGAAGAACAATGTTGTAATTAAGGAGCTGGAATCTTTCTGTCCCTCTGCTCAAACATCTTCATCTGTCCTCAAACTTAATGCCTAATGGTTTCAAGATGGCTGCACAGTTCCAAACATCACATCCTCACAGAGGGAAGAAATGAATGTCAGACTCTTTGCTGTCTCTCTCTTAAGCAGGGATCAAAGTCCCTCATGGAACCCAGCTGCCAGCTGCACTACCCATACCCCCTTATACATCCCCTTATGTCTTTTTGGCCCAGAGTGAGTTATACTAGGGTTGCCAGATTTAGCAAATAAACATACATTCAGTTGTGAATTTACATTGTGACATATTTATACTAAAAAACTATTCATTGTCAGAAATTCAAATATAACTGGACACCCTGTATTTTATCTGGCCCTAAGTACGCACCCAACCATTAACCAATCACTGACAAAGGGAAATAGGATTATCATGCTTAGTTTAGCCTCCAGCCCCACGACCCCCCTCCCCGCCCCGTCCCCAATGACCCATCCCTATATCCTTTTCTCAGCCTGAGTACTTCTCTCTCAGTGACCAGATCTGGGTCACATGTCTGTCTCTGAGTCAATTGCTGGGCTAGAGGAGTGGAATAGGCTGATTGGCTTTGCTTGGCTCACATATTCCACCCTTCACAAATGTAATATAATGGGAATAAGGGAGAAGCCATGCCCCCAAACACAGCTGGAGTGCTATCAGCAGGAGAAGGGTGAAATAACCCTGTTTTTTATTTTCTATATTCTTGGGCCTTGCTGACCCTGGAGGGACTGACCCTCCCAGGGATGGCCAATTCCTAGAGACACTAAACAACTTGCCTGTGAGTGTACTTTTCAACTACAAACTGACCAATCCACAGCCCACATCCCAACCACCTCCTTTTTCAGGCCCTCACGCTCCAGGCCACTATCCACCTGCCCTAATCACTCTAGGGCCAGTACCAGACCACCAGAGACAGACCCTCTGCCCCAGAGCCCCCTAAAACCATTCAAACTAGCCAATCCTAAGCCTGCTTGCCCTGCTTCTTCTACTCCTTTCAACGGAAACCACACAACAAGGCTCTTGCCCACAGTTTCCCCCCTGCCCCGCCTCTGCCCCACCAGGCACTTCCCGGTAGGTGGCATGCTTCTCTTGGGAACTGTAAAAAAACTACCTCTTCAATGGCAGCGATCTTCTGTTGGCCTTACCATACCTCAAATTTTCTGTTAATACACTATACTTTAAAACAGAGGGAAAGGATTTTTTTTCTCATTCCTTAAATATACATGAGCACCTACTGTATGCCAGGTACTATTTTAGTGCCTGGGATATAGCCATGAACAAAGCCTACACATGCTTCTGAGACAGATGTTCTCATGAGGTAAGATCAATAAACACATAAAATACGTATCACGTCAGATAGTGGTAAGTGTCAGCAGGGAGGACAGGGAATGGGCAGGGATGGGAGGGAGGCTACAATTTTAAATAGAGCAGCCAAGGAGGGCCTTACTGAGACGGTAACATCTGAGGAGAGACCTGAAGGAGGTAAGAGAGTGAGCCACACAGACAACTGGGCGAAGAGCTGTCCAGGCACGGGGAACGGCAAGTGCAAAGGCCCTGAGGTCAGATGGGCTTTTAACTGGCTCACCCTGGCTGTTGGGTGCAGAAAGGGATTTCAAGGGAGAAAAGTGATAGTGGTCGTCTGGACAGGAACCTGCTCTTCCCAGCACCCACTGCCCTGCCTGGTACATAACAGACCATCAATAAATACTTGCAAAATGAAGGAAGACACAGAGGTGGGGCTTACTCACCTCCCTGGAAGGATCCTCGCCTCTGTCACAGGATCTCTGACTGCAGCACATGGGGGGGTCTCCACACACCCCCCTCTCACTACCACAATTTCCTTTCTTCACGCCTCTTGTGGAAGTTTTTGCATCCCACCAGCTCCCTTGCTCTGTCTCTGGCCACTTTTTCCTCTTGTCAAATTCCTCTTCCCTCCTCTTGTCGGGTTTGGGAATCCTCAGAGGGAAACATCCATTTGGGTCTTTCCAGCTGGACCTGAGTGAGGTCCCGACCATTTCTCCACAGCTGTGGTGTCTGGGGCTGGGACTCCTTGGTCACCTGGGGACCAGTTCCTCTTTGCAGATTCAGCAGAAGAATCCAGAAGCAAGAGTGATGTTTCTGAACACTCCGGACTAATGAGCTGTTTTCAGAGACAGCTGCCAAGGTCCATGAGAAGACGAAGAGAAAGAGTGGTGTGGCCATGAGCAGGGAATGGGGACCAAGAGGGGTGTCCATCCATGCTGTAGACAGGATGTCAGATCGGCCGTGCCCTGGACACGCTCTTGGCTCAGCTACTTTAAGTCTTTTACTAAAAGAAAAAAAAAATTTTTTTTCATGTCACTTTTCCCTGACATTTTATTTTGAAAAATTTTAAACGAATTTTACAGTGAACACATTATACCCACCACCTACATTCCACCATGAGCATTTTACTATAATTGCTTTTACTATATCTGTTTGTCTCATATCCTTCCAACAATTTCCTCAGCATCTGGAGAGAACACTGGCCCCAGGCCAGAAGGAGAAGGAGCTGAGGGATTTCCTTAGAAACCAGCCCACGGATGGCTCCATCTGATGGAATAATTCCCTCTGGTTTCTCTCTAGCCCCTGCTCACAGAGCAGGAAACAAGGCTGATCCCAGAGAAACTCAGCTGGCTAATAATTAATGCCTGGGAGTGCTCTGAGAGGGCCGGCAGCAGGGACAGGGCACCGGGAACAGGGCGCAGCATGACCCTCCCACCTGGCCCAGGCGGCAGACGTGAGCTGCAGCTCCAGCCCTCCTTCCTGAGAATCACAGAACCCAGGGCTAGAAAGTCTCTTGATGGACACAGGCCCATTTTTATATTTGTTTTTGACAAATGAGGAAACAGAGGCAGAGGACTCTCAGGAAGATTATGTGCTTCCACACACGCCAGTGTCTACTCATAGTCACGAAGCTGGGCCTTGAGCTCCTGGTGCAAGAAGACTGGTATCAACATGTACAGCAGGCTGGTAAGTGGATTTAGACCAAGACACGGGAATTGCAGCTGGATTCACAAGGATAATCACCTCTACCCCTTTTCTAATGTAAAATTGTTCTTGCCCCCAAACCTTAAGCAGAATAGATGTTAAGAGCAAATCATGTTTCCAACAAATATCTTTCGAGTACTTCCTTTGCCCGGCAATATTCCAGGGCCTGGGGCTACAGTAGTGAATAAGACAGACACAATCCCTACTCTCAAAGAGTGGAGGAGACAGACAATCACATTAGAAAATGAATACATGCAATAATTTCAAAGAGAAAAAAAGTGCTAAGTAGGAAATAAAGGGAGGGAGGAATGTCAGATAGCAAGCGTTGGGGAGGCGGCTGTAGATGGACAATCTGGAAAGATTAAGCAAGGCCATGGTGAGGATCTTATTCTATTTAGTTTTTTTTTTTTAAGATTTTTTTTTTTGCGGGGGTGGGTACTTCTCTGGTGGCACCGTGGTTAAGAATCCGCCTGCCAGTGCAGGGGACACGGGTTCTAACCCTGGTCCGGGAAGATCCCACATGCCATGGAGCAACTAAGCCTGTGTGCCACAACTACTGAGCCTGCGTTCTAGAGCCCGTGAGCCACAACTATGGAGCCCACGTGCTGCAACTGCTGAAGCCCTCGCGCCTAGAGCCCATGCTCCACAACAAGAGAAGCCACCACAATGAGAAGCTCGCACACCGCAACGAAGAGTAGCCCCTGCTCTCCGCAGCTAGAGGAAGCCTGCGCGCAGCAACGAAGACCCAACGCAGCCAAAAATAAAAATAAATAAATTAATTAATTAATTAAAATGAATTAAAAAAAAAATTTTTTTTTTGATGTGGACTATTTTTAAAGTCTTTATTGAATTTGTTACAATATGGCTTCTGTTTTACGTTTTGGTTTTTTGGCCACGAGGCATGTGGGATCTTAGTTCCCCCACCAGGGATTGAACCTGCACCCCCTGCATTGGAAGGCCACTGGACCGCCAGGGAAGTCCCTAGATATTTATTTTTTATTTATTTAGGCTTTCATTCATTTAGATTTTATTCTAAATGGATGAAAATGGGGGAAGGGGCTTCAAAGGGGGAGGGATGTGAGCTGACATAGGTTCCAGCAGGGTCCTTGTGAAGAACAGACTATGGGGACAAGGGTGGAAGCAGGGATCCCACATAAGAAACCGGTGTCTTTGTCAGGCCAGAACTAATGAAGTCGGGACCAGGGTGTGCAGTGCAGGTGCTGAGAAGCATCACTGTACAGACTCCATCTGTATTTGGGGGACTGGAGACAGGAACTGAGGCGAAGAGAAGAACAAGGACAACACCCATCTTTTAACCTGAACCACCAGGTTGCTGACTGAGCACCAGCTCTTCTCTCTTGGAAGCAATAAACATTTCCTGTAGGATCCGTGGTTCCAATAAGCTTAATATCAGGCTCTGATTGTAATTTTGCATCAGTGACTCTTTTTTTTTTTTTTTTTTTTTTTTTAAAGGATTTTCTTATTTATTTATTTATTTATTTATTTATTTTTGGCTGTGCTGGGTCTTCGGTTACGTGCGAGGGCTTTCTCCAGTTGCGGCAAGCGGGGGCCACTCTTCATCGCGGTGCGGGGACCGCTCTTCATCGCGGTGCGCGGGCCTTTCTCTATCGCGGCCCCTCCCGTCGCGGGGCACAGGCTCCAGACGCGCAGGCTCAGCAATTGTGGCTCACGGGCCCAGCTGCTCCGTGGCATGTGGGATCTTCCCAGACCAGGGCTCGAACCCGTGTCCCCTGCATTAGCAGGCAGATTCTCAACCACTGCGCCACCAGGGAAGCCCGCATCAGTGACTCTTGATGAAAACCAACAGAACACCCTGGCTTAAGGAAGTGTAATGGGGACAGAGGGGAGAGCTGAGCAAAGAAAACCATGAAAGCCTTAAAACATATTGATATTTTTTCTCTCCTTTATAAAAATGGAGACCCTGGGCCACAGTGAGGCTAAGAAACTTGTTCTAGGTCACACAGCCAGTAAGCAGTAAAGCTAAGATTTGAACCCAGAGCCCATGCTCTTAACCACTATTTAACCAGTGTCCTGGTAGAGGATATTGAGTTGTTCCAACTTGAAAGGTTATTTTTCACTGTTACCAATAATATTACTAGGAATGTCTCTATACTAGTTTCTTTGCACCCTTGAGCAAGCATTTCTGAAGATGAGTTCCAGAGAGTAGATGAGGTGGTCTTAGGGTCCCTCACATTCTGTGGCCTCTCTTGACCCCCATCCTGGTGACTCTCCATGCTTAGATCAGTGCCTGAAAGTCTTTCCTTCTACAAAGGAGCCAGGACTTCTCCCCAGTGGTTGAACTGGCCCCGGAAGGTAGCTGAGTACCTTACAGAAGGTGGGGGATGGGCGGGATGAGTCTTCTGAACCCCCAAATAGAGCCAGATCAAGGCTGCCCACCCCCAAAGCCCAGCACACTATCTCGTCGTCGGCTACAGCCAAGGCGCAAAGGGGCTCCTGAAAAATGTATCATTTCTTTTCTGTTCACCCATGTGGTGCCTCTGACATTTCTCTGGGCTGGAGATTTCTTGGCTGAGATAATCGCAGGCTCCCTCCCAGTCCCAGGGTGAACAGCTGTCCATCCTAATTAGGGTCTGGTTGAGAGGACTGCTTCCAAGACACAGCAGCAAGAAGAAGGACTTGTCCTCTTTCCTTTTTGCGAGGTGGTGGTCTGGGGATTGTAAACCATGAACGTCTTTGCCTTTCCCTCCATGGAGTGGTCATGCCTCCCTGAATTGTCACTTGGAAGTATCGAAAGCTCAGAGGATCCAGTCTATGAGCTTATTGGTCAATAAGAGGCCTAATTGTTACCACATTTTCAAATCGATTACAAAAATCCTCATGTTTGGGTGACACTTGGAGACCTTAGGCTTTTGTCACCAGGAGGTTAAGAAAGGGAGAAAGCGTGGATGCTGAGACCTTCGGTCAAGGAGGTGTGGCAGCCATGGACACTGTCCAAGTGTTACTGGCTTAATTCAATCCAGACAAACTGTGGTGAGCCTCTCTGGGTACAGGGCTTTCCCAGGCCCTGGGGGACACCTAGGTAAGTATGGCCTTTACCTTGAGGAGCGAATTATCCAGCTCAGGGTCCTACCAGCACCAGCCAGCCATCTACGGCCTCTTGATTTCGCAGCATTCCAGTGACATCTGAGAACAAAAGGATGCTTGCTGACATGCAGTGAGCTGTGCCCCTTTTCCTCGGGTGCCCACGAGCCTAGCCTGCAAGGGCAGGGGTGCTTCTGTGACTAAGCGAAGCAGGAGTCTCTCGGGAGAGCAGGACAAGGACTGCTTGGTTCTCATCTGGACTTTGCCCCAGGCAATTTTACAACCTCGGCCAAGACATTTTCCCACTTGGGCCTCAGCCTCTCTGACCCTGTAGTTAGAAGCGTGGATCACAGCATCACCAAGGCCCGTCTCCCCGTCTATAACAGTCTGGGGTTCAGTATCTGAGAGATGACAGTGTAAAACGTCAGTCTCGTCATGAAAAGCCTTGCCCAGGTCAGAAAAGTAGAGCGAATGTATCCTGAGAACGTATGGCTTTTCACAGCACAGGTGAGGGAGGTCCACCTGTGCAGGCAGGTAAGTCCTGGACTCTGAGAACACACTCCAAAGTCTGAGCCCACAGTTAACAAAGGTCATTTCCAGAGTGAGGAATCCAGGTGCATTCCTGGATCTGGGTCTGCTTTTCCCAGGACTGCCTCCACCAGGGAAGGTGAACCACAACAAGGAGCCATCATTTACTCCCTGGGGACAGGAGTAAGGACAGAGAGAAAACATAACTTCGTATGTGCATACGCACATGACTTTATCAAGGATCACTATGCCTGGCATCTCACAGGCTCACATGTCCTCAAGCAGGTGGTGAGGATTTAGAGGGATGCCTCATCCATAGTTGGGGCACTTCAGCCGCTTAGAGAGAAGAGGCTTTCTGGGCCTGGCTTACTCTACTTGAATAGCCTCTTTTAGAGAATCTGACACATCACCATTTGAATTCTTCTCCCTTTGCCTCCCCATCACTCTGAATTTTCTCAGTTAGAAGGGACAGAAATTCAACTCAAGCAAGACTGAGCAAACAAACAAAAAAAGTTTGTCTCATGAAAATTAAAAGTTCAAATATAGCTTGCTTCAGGTATGGCTGGATTCAGGAGCTCAAGCTGCATCTCCTGAGTCCTCATCTCTCTGATCTCAGCTTTCCCCTTCATGGCTTCAGGCTCAGGCCAACTCTCCATGTGGTGGCACCTGTACAGCAAGCCATCCCATAGGGGCGATGGTTACTCATTCCCATTATGGCAGGAAAAGCCCCCAGATTGAGTCTCATTTGGCCTGGCTTGGTCCCCTGGTGAACTCTGAATGAATCCGGGAGATGGAACCCAGATCTGGCCTGTGGACTGTGTGGTTTAGTATTCACCTGCAGAGAGAGATGGGTTCTTGCTCCAGGGTCTCTACTAAACATTCCAGACTATGCCATGTATAGTGTCCTTTCCTCAGGTGTGAGATGATGGTGGGGTGGAGGGAGGGAATGGAGAATTCCCAGACATCTTGGTTCTTATCCAGACTTGGTTGTTTCTAGACAGTTCTCTTCTTTCTTTACTTTGCCAAGTGATTTTAATTACATGAATAATATCATTGTAAGTTTTTAAAATTCAAAAGTAGCACCTCCCTCCCCACCCACTTCTCAACTTGTCACCCCAGGCCACTATCATTTTCAATGTGACATGTATCCTCTAAAAATATACAGAAATACACACACACAAAGAAAAATAAAGAGAGGGAGGCAGAGAGTAACAGGGTGATCTCTTAGATAATGGGACCATTAGATAATGGGAGAGCCTCTCTGAGGAGGTTACATCTGCAGAGAATAAAATAAGAGAACGAGCTATACAAATATCTGAGGGAAGAGAAGTCCTGGCAGAGGGATGAACATGTGCAAAGGCCCTGAGGCAGGAGCATTTTCAATGTGTTTGAAGAACAGCAAGGAGGCCAGTGGGGCTGGAGCTGAGTGAGTGAGGCAGGGGAGTGATAGGAGTTGGGATTGAAGACAGAATGGGTGGTCAGATCACATAAAGCCTTGTAGGTCTTGGTGCAGACTTTGGCCTCTATTCTAAGCAAGAGTGGAAGTCAATGCAGGATTTTTTCATGATAAAATATGATTATCTGACTTAATGTATTAAAAGGACCACTGGCTGTCAAGTGGAACACACAGGGGGAAGGCGTAGGGTGGATGCCAGAAGACCAATTAGGAGACTCGTAACAGTCCAGGCAAGAGACGACAGCTGTTCGCACAGATTTAAGTCAAGACCCTGGGTCTACCGACTCCGGCTTCATTATTCTCACTCCCAACCTCCCTCCCTTGACTTACCCAAAAAGTTCCTGCCATCACATAAACTATTTATCTATATATTAAAGACATCATCACATTAGTTCTCTATCACTCACAGTCCTCCTGGGTCCCCCAAGTCCAGAATTGGTCTGGAGGTAGCCTTGTGTGTATCAGCTACCCGGGCGAAGCAGGTCTCTTGGACAGAAGTCTCTGGACTGGCAAATTAGGTCTTAATCATCATAATGTCTAGCAAATGCCAAATCCCAGTAAACAGTGGTTGTTTGGACCCAGTCCTTGGGAATACTGAGTTAATTCAGCATTTCCAAAAGTAGGTGCCCTGTGGTGACACTGGAGTACACAAGGTAATTTTACATGCCATGTCCATAAACATTATCTATTTTTAAGGAATGCATTTATTTCAATGTATATTAGGAAAAAATAGAAAACATGGACATGAGCTCCATGATCTCACAGCCATAACTGCATTGGCTGAGGTTTCATTTAAAAGAAGTCAATTTAAAGAATATTAAATAGTAGTACAGGCAGCGCACTGAGATGGCCCAGAACAACAGTCTTGACACGGAGTGGGAATGGGTGCCGCTCGGGAACCGCTGAGTTGCTGGCAGCCTGGTGTCTGGGCCCTGGAGTTCAAGTCCCATCCTCACCCCATTAAAGTCACAGAGAGAGGTGTCAGGGTGACCTCACCCCCAGCCCAGTGAGGTAAGAAGGTTTGGTCATGGAAAGAAATTGGGTCTGCTTTTCTCCACACATCCCCAAGCTAACACTGGAGAAAACAAATTTTAGTTGGCTGGCCTGGCTTCACTTAAAATATTTAAAACTGGCTTCTTTTGCCCTTCATGGCGAAGTCTTCCAGGTGCTTTACCTCCCTTCTGGGCTGTCTGTCTGCGGCAGGGAGGGGCTGCAGAAAGGGTTTAGATCATATGTTTTTGTGTAAAAGATGCTGGTTTATAAAGCCTCTTCATTAACAGCTGTTTTAATGAAGCAGGTCCCTGAGGGGAGGCTTAACACAGTGTTACTTATGCATAGATGCTGTCGTCGTTTAAAAGGACTGCTGAAATTGTACTTCAACAGCGCGTTGACATCAACCTTCCACTGGCCTGTTTGGACAGGGATGAGTGCATCTAACAAGTAAGTGTGCAGAGGAGCTTACAGGCAAAAGTACCCAACAGCTAATTGCCTCTGAAATGAGTAGGATGGAAACATAAGCGCCCAAGACCCTGGTTGTACGTCTGGTAAAAATAAGAAACGGTTCTGCAGGCTGCTTGCTTTTTGCCAACACAGCATTGGGAGCTGCTGACTGGAGCAGGTGAATTATTCACCAGGTGGCAGCTTGCCCTGCGCTCGGGAGACGGGTCTAACAGGTGGATGCGCAGCCAGCTTTTGCTCTTTTTGCTTCTGCGGTAGTCTCTGGAGACCCACAGAGGACGAGTTCTCCGCACAAACTACTTCATCATTACTTGTGAACGGCAGGCAAAAGGTTGATTCTGCCTGAGGTGCCCCGGATTCTGCATTCAACAAATATTCATTGAGCACCTACTATGTGCCAAGCACTGTACTTGACCGGGTCACTAAGGGCTTTTAGTGGAGAGAGAGATAACATGGACTGAAATCCCCCTTGGCTGCAGGGTGGTCCCTGGGAGATAGAGGGGTAGAGTGGACATGGTAAGGCGGGTCCGGTGGTTGCCACGACTCCTGCCCCCTCCAATAAGTAGCTAACATTTAGCTCACTTTTACGGAGCCCTGCCCCCCACGGTAGGTGAGGCGTGGCTCTAAGCCATCTACCTATATGAATCACTTTATTTAACCCTCACAACCCAAGAGGTGCCCAGAATTACTAACTTCATTTTATAGGCAAGCGAACGGAGGCACATAGACATTAAGTAATTTAATCTAGTGAGTAAATGGCTCGGTCAGAATTTGAACCATAGTTCATTGAATGTCACAGTCTATTTTAATCACTCTGCCATCTTGCCTCTTCTCCAAGGAAATGCAATGGCTAAAAAACAGATGCTGAGCGCTGAAATTCAATAATCAGGACCCTGGCAGGATTTCGCCAGTCCTGTATGGCAGAAAAGAGACAGGAGCTGGCTGCTAAGCAACCCACTTGTTGTCAATGAGCAACTCCTGGGAGCTGGGTCAGTGTTATCATGTGATCAAGATCTGACCAACCAGAGCACCCCATTCTCCAGACTCTGGTGACTGGCTCTGGATGTGACCCAAGTTGCTCCAGATACAGTTAGCCTGGGACTTTTCAGTGATGTTGGGAAAGAGGTGCTCTCCATCTTCTGGGGTAGCTAAGCTAGGAGGATATCAGCCCAGAGCTGCTGGGGATCATCCCTGATGCTTCCAGGGGAAGGCCTGCCTTAGCATAAAGCCACTATGGAGATAAAAAGAGTCCAGACGACACTATCAGTATCGGGATTAAGCTGAGCTTTATATGACCCAATAAATTCCCTTTGTGCTTAAGCCATTTTAAGTTGGTTTTTCCATCACTTGTAACCAAAAGTGTCATGACAGATACTGTAGGGAAAACATTAGTGCTCCCATTTGACAGGTGATAAAACTAAGACTCCAAGCAGAAGACAAGAAAAGGGAAGGAACTGATGGTCATTATCTGCTACTTTCAATCCACTCTCCCGTTGCTTTATTTAATGTTATTAAGCTGGGTTGCAAACCCTAGTGTGACACTAACTCACAGTGAGGTATTGCAAGTCACATCCTTCCAAGCCTCAGTTCTCCATCTATGCAATAACTGAGCTGGGTTCTATCAGTTTGTTCCCAAGGATGTTCCTTGTGGTGTCAGTACCATGTAAAGCTCTGCTATAGAAAGGTTCCAGGGTCAATGGGCCCGGGAAAAGCTGCGCCCTCTAGCTTCCTCTTTAGAATATTAGCATGTTAAAGGCTCTGAAGAGCCCTGCAGCCAAGACACACGTGTGGTTAACCTAGCATTTCCAAAATGTATGAGTTTGGTTCTGAATTCATCATGGATGTTAAAAACATGAATAGAAAGAAAGAAAAAAAAGATATCCAATATGTAATATCCTGTTGTCTTGACATGTCAAAAACTGTCATAAGGATTGAAATTTTTGATTCACTTTGTAAAAGCTCATTTCAATTCTCTCAAAGGTTGAATAAGTGGGAAGTCATCAAGCTGCAGCATGTGAGCCACAGGTTAGACAAAGAGAAAAACTGTCCTATAGAGCAAGTTGTCAACCTAGACATGGAGTAGTAAGTCCTGGATGGGGAGATGTCCATCTGTGATAGTCCAAGGACTAGGTGACCTCCCCTTGAAACAGAAGGCACAAAACAAACTTAGAAAATTCTTCTTCTGACAACATAGTGCAGAGCACAGAGGGGCAACCTACAGAAACTCATATCATGGGGACGCCCCCATTTCTGTCCATTCCAGTTATCTGAGGTTTCTCAGTATTATTATCCTGAGGGATTAACCCCAACTGGGCTGGGGGTGGAGGGGGCAATACTCCCAGGGGCGAACTTTCCTCTGACCCTTGCTCTGTCTCCACCGTGTATGAAGTTGAGCCTTCCTCTGCTGGCTTACCTGTGCCCACGTCTCCAGATACCAGCGGCTGCAACGGTCTCTGTCCCAGGCTGGGTCCTAGCAGGAAACAGATGGCAAATCTCAAGAGGGAGACTGAGCAGGGTGTGAGGGAGGGAGTGTTGACAAGGTGACTGCAGGTTAAGGGAACCAGGAAGGGATGGTGAGGGCCCCGAGGATTAGCATCAGAAGGAAACTATTTCCTCCCCAGGCCTGAAGACTCGAAGGAGGAAGCTGATACAGAGCCTAGGGAGGGTCGTGGTTGCAGGAGAGGGTAGCCTGACATGAGCGAAGGAAGGAAGAGAAACTCAGCCTTTGCCAACCTCTGCACTGCAAGTCCTTTCCCAGATATAGTGGGGGGGGGGGAGGGGGCAGAAGTTTTTAATTTTTATGAAGTCCAATTTATCTTGATTTGTAATTGTTATTACTATGTATGTCCTAAGAAATATTTGCTTTCCTCAATATCTCAAAGATTTCCACCTCTGTTTTCTTCTAGAGTTTTAGCTCTTACGTTTAAGTCTATGATCCATTTGAAGTTAATTTTTATATGGTATGAATTAGTGGTTGAAGTTCATTTTTCCCCATATAAATATTCATTTATTTCTGAACCATTTGTCAAAAAGACTTTCTTTTCCACACTAAATTACCTGGGCACCCCTGTTGAACACCAATTGAATACATATGAGTGGTGTATTTGTGGAGTGTCTCTTCTGTTCCACTGATCTCTACATCTTTCCTTACACCAGTACCACCCTATCTTGATTATCGTAGCTTTATAGTAAGTCTTGAAATCAGATAGTGTAAGTCCCCAAACTTAGTTATGTTCAATTTTTTTTTTTTTTACTATTCCAGATCCTTTGTGTTTTCATTTAAACCTTATAATCAGCTCATCAATTTCTCAAAATGTCTCCTGGAATTTCAGTTGGGATTCCATTAAATCTATAAATCAGTTTGGGGAGAATTGCCATCTTAATGATAATATTGAGTCTGCTAATCCAGGAACTAGGTATATCCTTCCATTTATTTCAGTGTTTAATTTCTGTTTGTAGTTTTTAGAACACAGGTCTTGTGTGCATTTGGTTAAATATATCCCAAGGTATTTTAACATTTTCTGATGCTATTGCAAATGGCATTTTAAAATTTCATTTTCCAACTGTTCATTGCTAGTATATAGAATTTAAATTGATTTTTTTCTATTGATCTTCTATCCTGTGATCTTTCTAAATTCGCTTATTACTTCTTGTCAGTTATTTTGCTGACTCTTTAGGACAAATGTCTCTGTTATCCAGCCTTGGTCCCCTCCTTGGAAGTAACCTCTGTGATCTGTTAAATGCATCTTTCTAGATCATTTTTCATATATTTTTCCCATATAAATACTGGCCCACAAAAAGGACATAATATTTTATATTATTTCATGCAAATGGTATCAAACTGGGTTATCATTCTTCAACTTGTTTCACTCTTCAACCCACTTTCACTCAACACCATGTCTTTTTTTTTTCAATTTTTTAAATTTTTGTTTTAACATCTTTATTGGAGTATAATTGCTTTACAATGTTGTGTTAGTTTCTGCTGTATAACAAAGTGAATCAGCTATATGGATACATATATCCCCATATCCCCTCCCTTTTGCATCTCCCTCCCACCCTCCCTATCCCACCCCTCTAGGTGGTCACAAAGCACTGAGCTGATTTCCCTGTGCTATGCAGCTGTTTCCCACTAGCTATCTATTTTACATCTGAACACCATGTCTTGAAGATGTTTCCATGACAGTAATAAAGATCTAAAAATTCTGTTCAATCTCTGTATTCTTTAGTTTGGAGAAAATGCTATTTATGTAGCTGTTCTTCTGCTGAGGGACATTTAGGTCAACTGCACTTTTTTGCTATTATGAGCACTGCTGCAATGAGCACCCTCAGACGTAGCTCCACGTCCATGTGCGTGAAATCTTCCCAAGGACAAACTATGACTGAGGGCGGACTAGCTCGGTCATGGGATACACACACCTGAGGTTTTCAGAGATGAAGACCTCCCTCTGCCAGGGGCTCCTGGAGAGACTCAGACCTGCAGGGCATCAGGCTGAGTCCAAGAGGGAGGGGATGGAGGAATTGGCCCTGCCGGGGAGAGGAGGGATGTGGTGTGCATGGGGAGTATGGTGCTCATGAATACATGTGTGCATGCGGGACACAGATTACGGTATGCATGTATGCATGGAGGTGCATGTACATAGGGTGTGCATTGGTATATGCATGCGAACACATATGTATGGTGCACACGGTATGTGTGTGGGTGATGATTTGCAGGAGTCATGTGCAAGCTTGCAGCCTGGGCTTGCTATGTTTGTGCACACATGAACATGCATCTCCATGTGTGTGCTGCCGAGGCTGGTATTGGTTCAGGTGTGGTAAGTGCAGGTGCATGCAGGTAGGTGCCTGCAGGGGGCGCATGTGCGGAAGTGAATGTGTGGACCTGTACATGGGACTGTGATTTTGACTGATGTCTGTAAAGTGCGCGTTGTTTGCCAGACATTCTTCGAAGTACTTTCCATGTATTGACTCATGTGATCCTCACAACAGCTTTATCTGAGACAGGTTCTTAGTTATAAGAAACCGAGGCACAGAGGGGTTAAATCGCTGAGCCAAGTCACACAGTTTGGTGCTGGGATCTGGACCCAGATAGTCTGGACTCAGAATCAGTGATTCAACTCCTTATATGTGAGGGTGTATGTACACAGTAGGGCGCTATGCATACGACTGTTACAGGCAGTGTGTCCACACGTGTGTATGAGATGGTGGGAAAATGCTTTGTGTGAGTGTGTGTACGCACATGCATGGCTCCACGGATGTGTGCGTGCATGGGAGTATACATGTGTGCAAACACACGCATGTGCTGTAGACAGGCTTTGTACAGAGGTGGATATGTGCTCACACGTGTGTATCCACAGTGTCCCTGTGGGTGTGTGCTCAGGCAGGCACACTCATTTGGGAACAAGGTGTGGATTTGCACCCAGGCGTGATGGAGGGATCTCCGGGCCCTGGAGGAGCTCTGAGGGAAGCCGACATCCTCCCTTCCCTCATCCCCACCCCCCTCCCCACACTCCTTGCCCTGCAGCTTCTCCTCCTCCTCCTGCTGTGTCCCTGCGGGTCCTCTCAGCTGGGGAGGAAGAAAGCAGCCTGACGGATGAGTCTGCATTAGATGCTGCTCATTTGTATTCGCCAAGCTGGGGATGGAGCACTGGTGGGGTGTCAGCAGCCCCTGGGGAGGAGGGTGGGCTTCCTGGGGTAGCTAATATGTCACAGGTTGCTTTTCGGGGTGTGCACAGGAGGCTTGCCCTCATGAGACAAGGGGTGCGGTTCTGGAGAGAGGCCTCCACCCATGACCCCGTGCCTCCTGGGAACTTCACAGGTGTCATGGATGGAAAAGAATGAGGATGCCACTCCCCCAGGCACCACTGCATGTGAAATCCTAAGCTGAAAACCCTCCTCTCGATGGTTGGAGCATCTTGACCTTGGCTGAGGCATGTCCCACCTCTCAGACTCACTCTCCTGCTCTGAGATAAGGAACCTCAGTGACATCCATGATTTCTGTGTTTAAGTGTCCATCCCTGTCCACCTTTGATTCCCCTCTGTGGACCAGGCCTCCCTCACACTGAGCCACTGTGTGAACTGGGCAGGGCTGACCCCAACCCCCAACACTGGGGTGGGCGTGTGACCTAGGAGTGGCCAAGCAGACCCATCCAGCCTCTTGGACACTCGGATTGGCTGTGGGATGGACGTGTGACCCAAAATGGGCCAATGAGGGCCTGCCCTGGGGCTTTTGCTGGATCTGGTAGGAAGAGACTCTCTCTGTGCGATGGGGCTGCTGGGCTGGTGGGACGGGAGCTGGGAGCTGCTGACGGTCACCTTGGTCACTCCATGGAGACAACCTGCTTGAGAGTGAAGCCAACCCAGAGAAAAGCAGAGCCCAGACACGGAGAGAGACTGAGTCGTGACTGAATTGTTGGAGTCCCTGGATCCAGCTGGGTCAGAAGCCCAATACAACTGACTTTTATTACCTGAGACAGTAATTTTCTTTTTTCACTTAAGCCTGTTTGGATTGAGTTCTGCCACTGGCAACCAGAAGAATCCCAACTACTAGAACGCAGAGTTTGCTCTGGGGACATCTAAGTGGTGGGTCCAAGCAGACCCGCAGAAGGGAGCTGCTGCAGGAAGGCTGTGTCCTGGGTGTCTGGGACCAGGCATGAGGATGGGGCAGTGCTGAGTTCTCTCCCCCACCCCAGGATGGCCCCGGGCTCAGGGGGCCATGGGGAGCTGAGCACCCAGCTCACAGCCCTCTTTCCATGGACCACACGGGTCCTGCCCAGTTGACTCCGCCAAGCCCAGTCAGGTGGTTCTAGACAAAGAGAGTCAGAGGAGGCTTCCTGGAGAGCAGAATCTGAGTGGGATGAGGGAGGAGAGGTACACGGGACACGTGCCTGCTTGAAAAATGGATGGCTGCCCCATCTGACGCTGCCACCCGTCCTCTGTCCTGCTTTCTTTTCTCCACAGCTCTGTGGTCATGATTACATGTAACTAGTAAATTCATGGACTTCTGTTTTGTCTCTTCCCCCAAACTAGGCTGGAAGTTCCATGAGAGCAGGGATCTCCATCCACGGTCTTCACTGCACAGCCCTGGCACATAGTGGGAGCTTTATGGAAATATGTTCACAGGAGGAATGAACTCTCCCTTCTGGGCACAGCACCCCAATTGTCCTTTGGGGAATCTCTGTCCTGCACTCTTGGCTCACGAGCTATGAGGGAGGAGCCCCACACCCACTGCATGCGGGTCCATGACCCAGGCCTGGCAATCGGCATATCCAGGACCGCTGGCTACACCTGGGCAGGTGGTACCCGCACAAGGGGCTGAAATCCCTGCCCCCCCCCCCACCAAGCCGGTGTCCTGGCACAGGGCTGCTTCTCCCAGGAGAAAGGGGCATACGTCCTGACACCAAGGCACCTCAAGGGGTAGCCCTGGCCATGAGGTAATCCTACCACCTTGACCCCAGTGTTTGGGTCAGAGATGGGCATGTGACCAGGTTGCTCCAATTAGATGAATCCTGAGAACTCCGCAGGTGTCACTGTTACTGGCAGAGCCCATTAAAAATTCCTGCGAAATAAAAATCTGGAGAAACAAAATAAAATCTAACCTTTTTCTTTTCCTGTGTGCTTCGTCTGGTTTTGCTTGTTTACAGGGTGCCGCATGCAGAGGGCTCGCGCCCAGCCCTTCAGACCACAGCTGCTGGTGGGAAAGGGCTGTGCAGGTACCTCAGCCCCGGACGGTGCGCAGAAGCGCGGCCCCTGACGCTCAGTCCAAGATGGCGGCGGCAGGCGGTGTGCAGACACGCTCTGCGCAGACACGCTCTGCAGAGCCCTGCGATCTGGAGCGTGAACACAGCTGCGCCTGCGCCCGCCCCGGGAAAACTCTGCCCCCTCCCCGCCCCACGGAGGAAACCCTGCAAGGCAGGCCCGCCCCCAGCCTATGGGAGGTTGGGGGAGAGCGTGTGCGCTGGAGCGGGAGCTCGCACCTTTTCATTCTTGGATCAAAGAATAAAGCTTTCCTTTGCTTCTGAACTGAACTCTGTCTACTTCTATCGGCTCAAACAACACGGGGCAGGAGGACCCTTGTTCGAAATGGACCCAGGAGGGTGGAAGGAAGAGAACATCTTCCTTCTAGGGTTGCTGCACCGGTGGGGTCTTCTTCCCCCAGCGAGGGAAGAGGAACGGCGAAACTGACTAGAGCCCTTGGATCCAGCGCTACCTGAGGCCAGAACTATCCTCGGGCCTTTTCAGTTCTCTGAGCCCAATCATCCATCCCCTTTTTGCTCACATCTGTTGGCACTGGATTTTATATCACTGACATCTGCTGGAAACCTTTCTATCTGACCCAGAAGGTGGGGCAATGATACCCTGCAGGGCAAGTGCGTGGTTAAATGAGACCCAGTCCTTGAAAAGCACTTTGTCTATTTTAAGCACTTCATATATAAGAAGGGCTGCTGGAGGTGCTGCCAGACATTGACCTCATCCCCACCATCCCTCCTCTCCCCCCAGGTTGCTCTCTTCAGGAGTCCAGACCCCTCCCCAGGGCAGCCACTGCTTCCTCCTCCAAAGGGAATTTCAGGTACTCGCAGCTCCTCTCTTTTGGCCGAGCAATTTTCTTCTTTCCCATTTTGTCATCTGGAAAGACGGCAAACTGAAGCACTTAATTTTCCTCCTCCAAACCAATTAATATGAAAGTGCACAGCACTGAAGTACGACAGCGAAGACAAGTCATTTATATCAATTAGCAAAAATAAACATGAGCTTTGTGCAAACTCGGAATAAAGAACAACCTTAGAAGCATGAAGCCCAGCAGGGAAGCCCAGGAATTAAGATCCCTGGAGCCTCTCGGAGGAAGTGGGGATTTGTGGGTGCTATTAAAATTACATCTCATCCCCTCTCCATCCCACGAGGTCCCGAGGTGAATATTTCCAGGAATCAAGAGAATTTCCAGGCAAGGCCACACCTCACTGTTTCCAAATTTCAGCTCAGCCAAGCTGGAACGCTGAGTCAGTCTCCAAAGCATGTCTTCTGTCCACCCACGTTTCTCCATGGCCACTGCCTCCCTGGGTGGAGCCCCATCATCCATCATGGCCCGTCCTGTATAATTTTTCTTCCTGGATAATTATAACAGCCTCCTCCCTGGTTCCTGGCTTCCACCCAGCTCCCTTTAATCCAAACCCCCAGTCATTCAACACATATTGCAGTTAGGGCGAGGTTTAGAAATCTAAATTAAATCATGTCACCCTCTGCTCTGAATCCTTCAATGGCTCCCCATTGCTCTTAGAATAAAATCTAAACTCCAGATCCTGGCCTCCAAGGCCCTGTGTGGTCTAACCATCTGTCAGACTCATCTCCCTCCAGTCTCCCCTGGCTCAGTCCACTGCAGCCACACCGACCTATTTATTGTTCTTCCAACTCACTAAGCTCAATCCTACCCCAGGCCCTTTGCACCTGCTGTTTACCCACATCTTTTCCTGTTGTCCCTTTCTTATTGTGCACATCTCAGCTCAAATGTGACTCCCCCACCCCACCCCCTGCAGGCTAATGTCACTGCTTTTTATCTCCTTCACATTCATTCAGTCCACAAAAATCTGTTGAACGTCTTTTGTGCGCCAGCCACATTCTTGGCCCTGGGGATACAGCAATAAACAAGACAGAAAAAAACCCTGCCTGGTGGAGCTACATTCTGGTCTGGGGAATGGGGTGGGTAAGAAAAACAGCAAGTGCTCCAAAAAAATTTATCAAAGGGTGAATCCCCTGAGTCCTGAGCAGATGGAAAGCCCCTTGGGTTGACTGGAGAGGAGCCTGGGATAAACGCCAAATTCCAGACATGCAGATCAAAGACAGGGGCGACAGACTGCCTACAGGGAACTGAATCGCCCAGTAGAAAGTGACAGGTGTCACCAGACCTTCTTCTGAATTCTAAGAGGGCAAACAAGTGTTAATGAAACGTTTGATGTCTGCTCCAGCTCATGTGCACGTTGTAGGTCAAATGTATGGGCCAGAGAGAGCTGCATTTTAAAGTGCCGTGTGTATGTGTTTTATTACATAAAATAAACTTGCGTAATCAATATGTTTTATTAAGTCCCAGTTCGTATGTTCATTGTTTTAACTATTGATGGAGATGGAGGTACAGCGTGGGGTCTCTGCACCCGGAGAATTCAGCAGAGCCCGGGGCACTGGGGGCGCTCCCTGGGGGGCAGAGGGATGGTCTGCTGGGTAGCCAAATAGCAACGAAGTTTTCTGATTTAATGAGCACATACTACATGCCGGGTCCCGTGTCAGCGTTCACATGTGTGATTTCATTGACTCCTCAGGACGACCCCATTCTGCCAAGTCTCATTATTATTTCCATTTTACAAATAAGGGAACAGAAGAACAGAGAAGTCTAGCACTTTTCACAAGGTGACACAGCTCTTAAGCAGCAGAGTTCGGACTTAAACCCAGGTCCACATGACTTATCTAAAGCTAGGGTGATAACTTGTCCCAGTTTGCCCAGAACTGTCCCATCTTGAAAACTGAAAGTCCCACATCCTGGAAACCCCTTGAGCCCCAGAAAACCTAGGACTGTTGTCACCCAAAACAATGCCCATACTTTGAACCACAAAGTTAAACGGCCTTTTTTGGGAAAGCATACAAGGGGGGTAGTAAGGGTTTCCCAGGAGGTATAAACACATGAATAGGGACAAGGATCTCAGAAAGGGATGGGAATGCTTGAGGAATGGGAAGTAGCCATATTTCATTGGAATTTTTTAATTTTTAATTTTAAAATAATTATAGATTCACAGGAAGCTGCAAATAATATTACATTGAGTCCTGTGTACCCTTCCCCCATCTTCCCCCATGGTGACATTTTATATAGTTGTAATTCTAAAGCAGAGCCAGGAAATTGGCCTTGATACACAACTGTTAACTAGACTACAAACCTTACGCAGTTTCATCATTATTTATGTTCACTCATTCGTGTGTGTGTGTGTGTGTGTGTGCATGCATGTGCATATAGTCCTATGCAATTTTGTTGCACATATAGGTTCACGTAACCACGACAGCCATCAAGATATAGGATGGTCACTTCATGACAAAGGAAATCCCTTGTGCTGCCCCTTTATATTCACACCCACTCCACTCAAAACCCCACTCCCATCTCTATCATCTGGCAACCACTAATCTATTCTGTCTCTATAGTTTTGTCATTTCAAGAGTGCCATGTAATGGAATCTCACAGTTTGTAACCTTTTACAATTGTATTTTTCATTCAGTATAATGCCCTTGAGATCCATCGGGGCAGTGGCACATATCAATAATTCACTCTGTTTTACGGTTCAGTTGTATTCCATGTTCCATGACATGGATCTGCTAGAGTTTGTTTAAACATTCACCTATGGAGGACATCTGGGTGGTTTCTTTTTCGTTTGATTTTTTAAGCTCTGTCAGAGGTAAAGGAAGATGGGCCTGACTGTGAGGAGCTGGAGTGCCAAGATGGAAAGTTGGGGCTTGATCCTGTCAACCTGTGCAGTCAGAGCAGAATCTAAATGAAGGGGCAGCTGGGGTGTGAGGAGCTATTTGTTAGGAAGTATGTTGTTATTCAGTTACAAGTCACAGAAACCCAAAGCAAAAGGGGTAGATTTTTGGCTTATGGAACTGAAGAGTCCAAGAATTGTACTGCTTCAGGCATGGCTGGATCCAGGGGTTCCAATGATACCATCAGACCTGGTCTTCCTCCTCTTCTCTCTCTTCTTCCTCTTCCTTCTCCTATTCCTTCTTGTTTTTCTTCTTCTTCTTCTCCTCCCTCTCCCTCTCTTTCACTTTCTCTCTCTCACTCCTTTTGGCTCTACCTTCCTTTCTATTAACTTTATTCCCCACAAGCCCACTCTGAGTAGTGCCAAAGGAAGCCCCCAGCCTCCCTCATACCCTCTCAGTACCCTCAAGGAAACGGAGTGCCTCTTTCCAACTGGTTCCAGGAGCTCCACCTCCTGAGTTAATCACTGAGGCTGCGGGAATGCAGTACTCTGACTGGCTAGACCTTGGTCACATGCCCTCCCCTCGAGCCAGAGTAGAATCAGCCTGAGAGTGTGGAGGGGAGATTGTCCAAAGGAAACCCGGGTCACTGTCTCCAGAAGACAAAGGAGGGATGGATGCTTGATGGGCACCTATATCAGGTGACCACTGCTGAAGGATTGCTCTGCCAGCGTGTTCGGGATGGGCTGCAGCTGAAAAGTCAACTACGCCATAGGCCAGTGGAGAGATGAACAAGGCAGAGTGGGAACAGTGCCTAGAGCTCATGGTACTCCTGAAAGCCCATAAAAATATTCTAATTTCTTTGAAAACCATGAAGAAAAAAAATGAATATAATCCATCCTGGAATATATTCATCTTTATACTAACATAGTCATAAAACATCATTTTTATTTATTTATTTTAGGAAGAAGGGGCCCATGAAGAGTAACAGAATAGGACTAAGTGTTTGCTTGGACATGGCGGGCAAAGGGAAGCAATTAGGAAATGTGACCAAATTTTGACCCTGGCATCTAAAGGAATGGTTTGCTCATCTTAAAGAAGTTGAGTGAAGAGTTAAGTCTCAGTTGACTTAATAGGAAGTACTAATGCAGAGCTAAAGTTATAGACTTTGGGGTTTGAATCCTGAATCTGTGACCACCTGGCAGAGCAGACTTGGGCAAGACCCCTTACCTCTCTGAGCCTCCTGTCACCCATCTGTAAAATGGGCCCAAGAATTTTCTTCTCTGGGTTGTCATGGAGGTTAAATGAGACACTTATGTGCTTAGCAAAGGATTCAGCATATAGTAAGTGCCTAATAAATGGAATCGGAATCTGAGTTTGTGGAAACCTAGGATTAGAATTTGAGAGACCAGAAATGAGGTGACACTTGAAGCTGTGAGCAAAGAGGAGCTGCCCAAGGGAGCAGGTGGAGGGAGGAGAGGGGGAGACAGAATCCTGAGACATGCTGATGTTAGGGGTGGGAGGAGGGAGAAAGCGAGAGAGGAAGGAGGAAAATCCTGACATCAGGATCTTGGAAGCCAGGAGAGTAATGGGCATTAGGAAGTTGGAGGTCATTACCAGGGTTGGATCCTGCAAAACAGTCCAAAATAAGTGATGGAGAAAGAATTTGGGAAGAAATGGATATCTGTGGTGTTGTCTGAGCAGTTTCTAAGCCCCCTCCTTTTAATTAATTAGTCATTCATTCAACCAACAAATACTCACTGGACTCATTCCATTGTGTATTGGTCTCACGGTCACCCACTTAGGGAATTCCTGCTGCAGGGTTGTTCTGGAACATTCCTGATTTTCACCTGTTCTAAGTCTATTTCTCAGCCATCTCTGATCATCTGAACAACTTTTTTGCATCCAGTAAATTCCCAATTTTGCCTCAGTTAGCTGAATTCAGTTTCTGTTACTGGAAAACAAGGAAACCAAATGGATAGCTCATCTCCCACAGCTGGTCCATGTATTTTGGAGGAGATGACTCCCACACCCTATGTAAGGATGGGCATGTGACCTGAGCCTGGCCAGGCAGAGCAGACAATCCTTTAGCCAGAGTGAGTGATTCTCACTATAGTCCAGTGAGAGTCACTCTGGGATATTGCTGGAACTCTCACAAAGGAGAAAGTATCTTTCCACTGGGGTTGCTGAGCTGGTGGGCTAGCACGCTACAGTTAATGGGGACCATCTCTATCACTGTGAGGGAAGAGCCTTCCAGGGAATGAAGGATGAGAGATGGAGACAAATACTTTAGAGTCACATTCAAGCTCCTGGATCCAGCCCCTCCTGAAACCCCTGGACTTGCCCATGGCTGGGCCAGTAACTTCCCATTTTAGCTTAAGTCAGTTTGAATTGGCTTATATCCTTCCAATCAAAAAACCTTCTGTCTACTACAGAGACTACAACACTCTAAAGCAAGTGGCAATCTCCATGATTCTTCATGGACAAATGGCTTCACAGACAAATGTTATAACTAAATGTGAGAACACAGCACACAGTAGGTCCTCCATATTTGTTGCTCACCTCCCACATGAGACTCACACATGAGTTTGCCAGTAAGAAGAAAAGGGGTGGGAGTGGCTGCAGGCTATTTTTTCAAATCAACAACATTCCAAGGTCAACAACAGGAATTTTATACCTCCCTGCTTGCTAAACTCACACACCTTCCCACATCAGCTTTTTACCACAATCTTGCGCCACCCAATTATTCCAAAATAGACCTCCTAATTTCTAAGAAGACAAACAAAGCTAGTGTTAATGAAATGTGTAATGCCTGTTATAGCTCATATGCTAGTTTTACATCAAATTTATGGACCTAGAGAGGTACATTTATAATGTATGATGTGTACATTTTTATTACGTTGGAGGACCCACATATAATCAACATGAACTCCTGATTTATGACTATCTTTATAAACCTTGGAAGATAATTTCATTACTTTTCAGTATTTACAGAGCTTCAAAGGTGTAGCTTTGCCTTTAAGGCAAATTGTGACATAACGTGGTCCTATCTGCGACTTGTTTGATGCTAAGCCCTTGGTTAGAAAACAACCTCCAAGAAGAAGCTTGGGCCTTTGGTGGGCACGAGTAGTGTTCTGATGACCCTGGAGGGAGGCAGTGTCCAAGGGCAGAGCCTGGGGAGGAGGGAGGACATTTAAGTGGAAATACAGCCCCAGTGAGTGGGCCAGCAGGGCTGCCTCGGGGCTCAGAGAAGACCCCCGTTCCTGCGAACCAGGAACTGCAGAGCAGGCCGGGGGGAAGAGGCAGCACAGGGCCGGGCCTTGAAGGGCAAGTAGGGCCTCAGGAGACGGAGGAGCTGGGGGCAGAGCTTCCCCAGGGAACCATGTGACATTATCCATGTGACAGTTACCATCGTGGAAAGGTTTCCTTCCCTCCCAAGATGCCGTGGTTGATGTCCCCGAGCTCTCAGGAGCTCAGGTTTCACTCTGTTATTTCTTCCATAAATCATCCCCAGATGCTCCTGGAGTAAAGAAATGAAGGGACAGAACATAAACCCACAAGGGGATGATGACGCTCTTTGCTCAGAGGAGGGAGAGTCTAAACGAATACCTTGTTCTGGGTGCATAGTTGCCAGCGGGGCATGTGGGTGGGCACTGGCTACAAAGTGGGATCAGTATGCAACTCCCTCCAAGGGATCTGGGTGATGTCACTGGACAGAATGGATCCTCCCAATGGTTTCCACAAGTGAGGAAGAGAGACGCATGCATGTGTGTGTGTGTGTGTGTGTGTGTGTGTGTGTGTGTGTGTGAGAATCAGCAGTAGATTCGACTGCAAGTGACAGTAAGTCTATTTTAAAAGTGTCTTAGGCAAAACACAAGATTATTTTCCTCTCTGGTAAACAAAGCCCAGAAGTAAGCAGCCAGGGCTAATGGGATGGCTTCACTCTGATCAAGGATTCAGGCTCCTTTTATATTATTATTCTGTCAACCACAACACATAGCTTCCACCTCATGATCCAAGATGGCTGCTTGAGCTTCAGCCATCACACTCACATTCCCGTCAGCAGTGAGGAGGAAGTTACAAAAACGTGTGTTCCTCTTCCTTTAAGACGCTTTCCGAAAATTACACATGGTACTTCTGTTCTCCATTGACAATGACCTAATCCATAGCCACATCTAACTGCAACGGAAGCTGAGAAATGTAGTCATTATTTTGGGGAGCTGTGTGCCAGCTAAGTTCTTTCTCCCCTAAGGAAGAAAGGGAAAACAACACTGGAGAAACAGTTAACAGTATCTTCCATACTGTGCATGAGTATTTATGCCCCTAGGTATATTGTGTGCATGTGTCCCTTCCTGTGTCTGTAACAGGGCTTGCTATCAGTTACTAAGCACCCACTCCATAAATACTGCTGAATGAGTGAATGAACAAAAAAACAAATGAATGAGTAAGTATGGGCCATGAATGTCTTAGAGATGTGCATGTGTGTGTGCACAGACAGGGGTTAAGCACAAGTGTGTATGCTCACACACGTGTGTATTCACTACTTCACTTAGGTATTCAGCGAATATTTACTGATCACCTACTGTATGCCTGCAACTGTGCTGCACACTTGTGAATCAGCAAGTTAACATGACAGTCAAGGTTGCTGCCCTCATGGAATTATAGTCCAATGGAAGAGATGGACAAAATCCAAGTACATCAATAGCCAAGTACGATAATATTATAATGACATTAGTGTGATGAAGACAATAAACAGTGTGATCCCTTCGGGATCAATGGGGAAAACAGAGGCATCCATTAAGGACAGGTGGGTTGTGGAGGGTGTCCCTGAGGAGGTGACATTGAAGGAAACACACACCCCTAGACATCTGCCTCCAGCTCAGACCCTTTTCATGGCTCCAGGCTCTGAGCTCCAGATGCTAACTCAACATCTCCCCCAAGGTCCGTTCTGACCCCAGGTCCATGTGGCTCAGGGGTTGCCAACCCCCAGACCGTGGACTGGTACCAGTCGGCAGCCTGTTAGGAACCGGGCCGCACAGCAGGAGGTGAGCGGTGGGCGAGCAAGCGAAGCTTCATCTGCCACTCTGCATCACACCCCATCGCTCGCATTACCGCCTGAACCACCCCCCACCCCCGTCCATGGAAAAATTGTCTTCCACGAAGCCGGTCCCTGGTGCCAAAAAGGTTGGGGACCACTGATGCGGATGAAGGGAAGCTCCTGTTTCTCTTGCTTTCAAACCTGCCCTTCCCCACCTCAGTCTTCCCCAGCTCAGTCTGTGGCCCCACTATTTACTAAAAGATGAAAGGAGCTAGTATGGGAAGAGCCAGGGAAGAAGCAACCCAGATACAGTGAGCAGTGAGTGCAAAGGCCCTGAGGCAGGCAAAATCTTCCTGGAGTGGAAAAATAGAGAGGAGGTCAGGCACAGCCAGGCCAAGGTGACCCCCCTGGGAGGGAGGGAGCCAGGCAAACCACCACCCTCCCTGTCCTGCTGGCCTCCTGCTGGGGCTCCCCACTAGCGGACCAGACACGAAGCCAGAGCAAGAGCCCGGTGGTGTGGGCCACCTCAACCGGCCTTGCGGGTCACAGAGCAGGGGGAGGCGGGGAGAGTGGACGTGGAGGACAAAGGGACCACGGGTGGCACAGGCCTGCAGCCAAGGCCAGGGCCCTGGCATTTATTCTGAGTTAGGTGGGGAGTCACAGGGCGCAGTGAGCGGAGAGATGACAAGGTCGGATTTGCATGTTTGAAGTGTCATCTCACCGCTGTGGGGACAGTGGACTATAGAGGGCCACTGAGGCCCATGGGGAGGCGTCTGCAGGGTCCAGGGAGAGTGACGGTGGCTCGGACTACCTGGGGGCTGGGAGGGGGGCCTGTCCTGGAGTCAAAGCAGAAAGGCCACACTGAGGGCTTCCCGGTGGCACAAGGACCAGGGATGGGCTCAGGCTCGTCTTGAACGTGAGTGGCGGCTCAGTCGCGCAGAGAAGCAGCCTGGACGCCTGAGCAGATGGGGGCGGGGTTGCGGCGTCACGAGACGGTGGGAGTCAGAGCTGGAGCCTGACCGAGAGCCCCTCTCGCCCTGTGCCTCCCGCGAAAGTCCACCTCTGGCCTCGGAAGGAGCGGCAGCAGAGGGTGAGGCGCCCCCCGACGGCTGCGCCGGGGCAGCGCTGCCCTCACGTCTATCCTGCCGTCCAGCGGGAGGTCACGCGCTGGGGCGAGAGCAGGCGTCCTGCTGGAGCAGCGACGGCTCCTGAGAGGTCGCCTTTGCCTCCCGCCCCGGCCTGAGAGTCACCAGAACAGGCCTGGACCGAGCAAGACTCCACCTGCGGAGGGACCGCTGGCCGGACCTAGGTCCTCCCTACGGGGCCGCACTGGCAGGGCCCCCGCTCAGCCCCAGGGCCCGGCAGCCTCGCCGAGGGCCGCCCCGCCCTGCAGGAAGGTGACCCGCTGCAGCGCGGACTGGAGCCGCACCGTCCGCCTGACTCGGGTTCAAACCCCAGCCCCACCCCTTGCCGCCGTGTGACCCGGAGGAGTCGCCTCCCCTCTGAGGACTCAGTCTCCCCATCTGTAAAAAGATGCATCTGATGCTTTATCGTCAGAGCCTCAGAGTCACTTTGCCAACGTGTGAGCGAGCCGCGTCCGCCGCGCGGGTCCAGTCTCCTTGTCTGGAGTCTCTCCAGTGGAGCTTATGGGGAGGGGGGAACCCCCAGACGCTGCCCTCACAGTCTCACCGCAACCTTCCCTGAGCCCACAGCCCCCCTGGGGACGAGCCTGGCCTCCCACTCACACCCAGAGGAGACACTGGGCGGAGATGTGAGCAGAGCCGGGATTTAGCTCCGAACACACCTGAGTGCGTGGCCTCCCTCTGGCACTCACTGGCTGTGTGACCCAGGGTGGCTGTGTGACCCCCCCTCCGAGCCTCAGGGTGCTGCTCTGTGAAACGGGGATGATGGAAACATCGACCCCACAGGGTGGAGGGGGCCGATGTGTATAAAACCGCCTGGTATAAGTGTGTGTCCTGGTCCCCAGCAGAACAGCGCAGGCAAAGGTGTGCAGGTAGAAGTGAGTCTCCCCTCCTGCCTGAAGTGCAGAAGGGGACAGGAGAAGGAGACAGCTGCAAGTGGGGGGCACCAGAACTCACGAACGCCTGATGCTGGTTGTGGATTCCATATTCCTAGCTGGGAGGGCTCAGTTGTAGGAATTCTTAGCTGGGTGGTCCTGACCCCCAGGACGGTTTGAGAATTGTAGAGACATTTTTGATCATCTTAATAATAGGGGACCCCACTGACAAGCATGGGTGGGGATGGGGAGACAGACGTCAATGCCCTTAATGTGTGCAGGGCAGTCCTGCACAACCAGGACCTGTGTCCAGCCCACTGGACTTCCCATACCCGACAGACATTCACGGAAGTGAACGCACCCTAAAGATCTGAGCCACAGTCTCACTCAACTGGGTCTTGGTTTGGTCTCCTCAGAAGCAGACCCTGAGTCAGGCTTCTAGGGCAAGGACCCCAGGACCCTAGAGAAGGTGTGGAGGGGAAGGGCAGGCAGCTGACATGGAGTGTTGAGAAGCCCATTACCTCTGAGGGCACCGATTCTGGATCCAGAACACCTGGTTTGCATCCGTTTCCTCCCAGCTATGTGAACTTGGCCACCTTTACTTGAATGCTCCGTGCCTCAGTTTCCTCTCCTATGAAATGGGGCAATAATATTTTTTCTTAGTGTGGCTGAGAGGATTAAAAACATGTTCCCATAAAATCACTTAGAACAATGCCTGCCACGTTGGCTATTTTTATTTCTATCTGAGTCCCATTTCTGCATGGATGGTGGCGACTTGACCTCAGATAATTTGCAGCTGACCCTTCCCCTTTTCTGAGGATTTACCTGGTAGCAGATGATAAGGGGACCAGCGTGGTCCTCAGGCACCATCTCTCTGAGCCAGAACTCAATGAGACATCCACCCTTCAGACAGGGTCCTGAGTGATGGCTCAAGTGGTTGCCATGGAGACACTCCTTTTGCCTATCCCTCCTCGCCTGACCATTCACTCTATCTCCATGATATCTGGGGCACATGGAAATCACCCCACAGCTCTGGCATTGGGAGGAACAGGCACTCTTTGCTATGCTCCAATACTTGACTGCTCAGGGCAAAGTTTGCAAATGCCTGAAGGGATGGGCTAGTGAATGGGCCAGTGAGGGGGTGCAGGAGGGCATGTGCCCTGTGTATATGAGTGGCTGCTCCTCAACTCTGCCAGGCTGTTGTGTAAGGGAAGCCAGGTCCTGTGCTGCTTACTCCTCTGGTTTTGAATGAAGCCAGGGATTTTGATGCAAAATAAACTCGTTTTTGTCAATATTGGCAAAAACACAATCTTAAAAAGCAGCATGTGAAGGCAAGAATAAATGGCATACAGATTAGAAAAGAAGAAATAAAACTGTCCTTATTTGCATTCATATGATTGCTTATATAAACAATACCAAAAAATGTATACACACACACACAAAAATCTCCTACAAGTTGATAGTGAGGTTAGCAAGGCCAGCACACAAATATCAATCATATTTCTGTACAACAGCAATGTACAATTAAAAAACAATTTAAATACTATTTACAAAACTCTCCAAAAATGGAATACTTAGGTATAAATCTAACAAACATGTACAAAATTTTATGCTTTAAACTACAAAACACTGATGAAAGAAATTAAAGAAGACCTAGATAAGTGAAAAGATATACCACGTTCATGGATGGGAAGACTTGACATAGTAAAATGTCAATTCTCCCAAATTTATTTACAGATTTAACACAATATCAATCAAAATGCAGCAGGGTTTTTATGCATATAGATAAGCTAATCATGAAATGTATAGGCAGACGCAAAGGAACTAGACAAGCTAAAACAATTTCGAAAAGGAATAATAAGGTTTGAAGACTCACTACTCCATTTTAAGACTAACTATAAAGCTATAGTGTGGTACTGATGAAGGAATGGACACACAGATCCATGAAAGAGAATAGAGAGTCCAGATCAGTCCCACATAAATATCACCAATTGTATTTGACAAAGTACGAAAACAAGTCAATGGAGAACAGACAGTTCATTCCACAAATAGTGTTGGAACAACTGGTTATACGTATGGGGAAAAAAAAATGGACCTCAACCTAAGCCTCACATCCTGTATAAAAACTGACTCAGAATAGATCATAGATCTAAATGTAAAACAGAAAACTATAAAATTCTCTCACATCCACTGGAATGGTGGCTTGGAATAAGAAGTTAAATTGAGGTAGGGAGGGGAACAGGTTGCATTTCCTGCTCACCCAGCTGTATGGACCTGCGTTCAACCCACAGCCTGACTCACGCTCATACCTGTGGGACAGGACTGTCACGAGGGCGGGGACAGAGTCCCTTTCTTCCTTGCGTCCCCAGCACCCAGCCCAGCCCCAGCCCCGGGGCGCGCACACACTGTCTCCACGTGGCACATGCCCGTGAGGGGTCTGCAGGCCACGTCCCCCAACCCCGAGACTGAGAGGTGGCGCCACCCCACCCCCGGCAGCTGCCTGGGGCCCAACAGCTGCCAGGTAATTCCTCAGCCCCAGGCATGTGTCTGCCCAGACTCCACCACCCCTGACCTTTGGGGGCTCAAGTGTCAGTTGTGCCTGATCAGAGAGGGAGGTGGGGGAAGGCAGAGTGAGAAAGGGAAGACGGGCAGAAAACCCTTGGAGGCCCTGGAGAAGGCCCCCCTTCGGCAGGTGTTGGGGCCCGTGGTGCCCCGTGACCGGCCTCACCACCAACTCAATTACATTTACCGAATGCCCGATGTGCAGGGGTCACGGCTGGGCATCCCAGGGGCAAATCTAACCCTCGGGTGTGCGAGGGGTAGAGGCTGTTCAACACTCAGACAACAGGTAAATGAAGATGGACAGCAGTCCTAAATAAGCGGCACTGCCCAGCGGGTGCCCACCATGTAAGTACCTGCTCTGCCCTATGCCCTGTGGTCCTGCCCTCATTTGCCTGCAGACTCTGGGACCCTCTAGTTGTAACTGATGAGGCCCTTGTCAGAGCCACTTTCAGAGACCTGTGTCCACCCACCTGCTAGGGCATCCAGGAAGCCAGGTCCCCAGTGTCCCTGCCTGTCACAGCCCTTGCCCTAAGTGCCCAGTTCTGGGAAGCAGTCCCCTGCCAGGAAGCTTCAGCTGACAGAGTATTGATCAGAGTACTGGTCGATGGGAGCCTTAAACTGCCCAGGCTTCCTGCTAGACCTCTGTGACCCTCTGCTCCAGGAGACCGTCCTCTCAGGGCCAGGGGAGCATTCTGGAGGCTTCTGTAGGAGGCAGGTGGGCACAGGAAGAGGACCCCAGGTGAGTCAAGACCCAGGGTTCTGCCCTGCCACCATCTGGGCCCCAAAGGTTGGCATTCTTACTTTTCAATCTTTATTATAAGTAATTAATAGGAGCAGCAGTTTACTCTCTGTGCTTTACAAATGCCTGGAGTCCAGGGACAGGAACTTGTAGGTCCTGGATCTCAAGCTGCTGGAGCAGGAATTTGAGGCTTTTTCCCCCACTGCTGTATTCACACAGTGCTTAGAAACAGCACCTGGCACTTAGTAGGAGGTCAGCAGACAATAATGGAATAAATGAAGGGAGGAAAATGAACACAGAGGGAGCAGGATATGGATGGCGCTTTGGGTAACACTCCTATGGAGCCTATTACATGCAGGCACCTCTCTGAGCGCTCTACGTCTTATTCATTCATTCACTATCCATTCATTATTTCACCCAAACAAGTCTTTACTGAGCACCTATTACATGCCAGCAATTATTTTTGGTTCTAGAGTTAAAACAATGAGCAAAATAGACAAAAATCCCTTTACATTGGTGGTGGAAGCCAGACAAAGAGCAAGAGAGAGAGAAGTACAACACACGGTGTGTCCGATGGGGGTCAGGGCCGTGGAGAGAACTGAGGGGGGGAGGGGGGAAGAAGTATCAAGGGTCAGGTTTGGGACTTTAAATGGGGTGGCCAGGGACAGTCTCGCTCAGAAGTGATTTTTGAGTCAAGACCTCAAGGAGGCTGTTGGCTCCTTCCAACAACCCTATGAAGGAGAGACCACCATCATCCTTATTTTCCACGTGAGGAAAGTGAGGCTCAGAGGGGGTCAGTTACTATCCCACAGCCACACAGCTGCTGAGGGGCAGAGCCGGTTCCAGCCCCTGCAGACTGGCTGTGACTCTGCTCCTCCTCTGTCTCCCTCAGACCCTCGGGGTGCTCCAGGTCTGCGGGTGTCCTGGGCTGCGTCTCCCCCCTCCCCAGGTCTGGGGTGCTGCAGCAGCTGCCAGGAAGGAGCGGAGGACCCCGCACGCTTCCCCCTGGGGCTCCTCTCCCGCCATTCCCCCAATTTTCTAACAAGCAGGGAGGAAAGATGTTGGAGAGCACAGCTAGAATTCATTTCAATACGAATTCTGGAACCTCATTTTCAGCAGATAATTAAATTACTTTTTAATTACAAACAGAATATGTGTGCATTCCCCTGAGCGGGCTCAGGCGGGTGTGGAGGGGAGAGAAATGAAGACAGCTAAGCAGGAAGGGGCCAGGCTGGCATTTCCCGGCCACTTTCCCGCACGTCAGAATCAACACGGGCCACCCTGCTGGGGCCCAGCGAGAATGGTCCCTTCCTCCGTCGTATCTGAAGGTCGTGAGTGTGTCCAGGTGCCCCTCCTGCCGGTCACCAGTCAGACCCCTCAGATCTTCCCTCGGGCTCTGCTCCACATGGGCAACACATCCTCCCCGCAGCCCGCCTCCTCCTAAGGCCTGCAACAGCGCCAGAGGGAGCACCGCCGAGTTTCAGCTAAAACAGGGAAAAGCAATCACTCTGAGGTCAGCGCTGTCAGATGGGCTCAGGCTCCGGCTCAGAGGGGCGTCCACAGTGAGGGAGCGGGTCATCCTGACCCAGGGGCGTCTGAAGCCAGTGGGGAGCCCGCCCCAGTGTGCAGAGTCCCTGCAGAGAGAGGGACCGCAGACCGTCCTTCCTGGAGACGCGGGTCTGCAGTGGCGCTGGCAGAGGATGGACCGTCCCCTCCTGCTCGCTCCCTGGGAGAGCCCCTCCCTGCGCCCTTGACCTGGGCCACCCCTGGCTGGAGTGTCCAGGCTCCAGGCCAGGTCGGTGCTGAAGGGAGACTCCCAGGGGGGCAGCCAGCAAGTGCTTCCTGGGGACTGTCCCCAGCTCTGGCCACCAAGTGACTGAGGCAGGATTGCCTGGTGGGCAGACCCTGCAGCCAGAGGGAGCCTGTGCAGATCCTGGCTCCGTGGCTGCCCCCTGAGAAGGGCTGAGCAGCCCCTGCATCGGAGCAGCCTGGCCCTGGGCGGGGAGGGGACATCTGAGCGGGGCTGAGCCCAGAACCACCTGGGAGGGACGGGCACAGATGGTGACAGCGGCCCCGAGTGGCCCCGCCCCTGAGAGCCACCCTCGTCCCTGAAAGCGCCTTCTGTCGGCTTCCTCCTCATCTTCGACCCTCCGCCCTTGTGGTGGGACCTGGGGTCTCAGCACAATGTGCTCCACCAGCAGATGGCGGCCCCCAGTCCCCGTGTCACGTCCCGCCTGCCTTTCACATGAAAATGGGGGGAGACAGCCAGGCAGATGTCCACCAAGCTGGCCTGGCCGGGCAGTGGGGACCCGAGGCCACGTCCATACCGGGTGCCTGGAGGGGCCCCAGGACAAACGGCCTCTGGTCGGTGCTTCTCCTGCCCGTGGCCTCGCTCCCTCCCAGCCCTGTCCATCCTCTACCCAGAAAAATCACACCTGTTTCCTCCCCCTCCCCCACCCCCAGCCCCGCCTCTGAGGCCACAGGATGGGATCACCCAGTGGGCCGGACTGGCTGGGGCCCGGTGAGTGTGAGCAGGGCCTCCCATTGTGAGGGGATACCCAGTGCCCCCGACATAGTGAAGAGCAGAGCGGGCATCTCTGCTGGAGTAGCAACGGCCCCCAAGGAGGGACTCCCACCTGAGCCCATCACAAGCCCCTCCTCTGCTCCCTCACAAGCCCCCGGGGCAGCTGAGAAGGGGGTCACCCCACTGTTCATTCATTCATTCATTCATTCTATCATGCATTCATTCAACAAGTGCTATGGGGGCTCCCCAACCAGAAGGGGAGGAGGACGACAGTCCCCACTGAAGGGCAGTTGGAGGATTAACTCGAAGGTGCTGGGAGCCCCTGGCAGGGCCTGGCTCCGAGGGCACAGTCACTAGCGTGTCCTCTCAGGCCCAAGCTCTCCTGGAAGCCGATGGTGATTGGATTCCCCTATGTACCTTCTCTAGCTTGTCACTCCCTGAAATTACTTTATTTGTTTATTTGCTTATTCTCTACTCTCCCACCAGAATGAGCCCCCTGAGAGTAGAGACCTTGTCTGTTGTGTCTACTGTTGGATTTCCAGGCTCTAGAACAGCAAGTCCTGGCACATAGTGAGGCTACAAAGGTATTTGTTGAAGGAATGATTAAGTAAATGAATGAATAAATGAATGAATGGCTTTATACAAGCTTGGCCTTGCTCCTGACCTGGACTCAGCACACACCATTCTCCCTCCCTCTCACTTACCCCTGCCTCAGGACCACCCAGGAACACCTGCTTTTCCTGCTCCTGGAACACTCTTCCCCAGATATATTCATGCCCCACTCCTTACCTCCTTCAGGTGTCTGTTTAACTGCCATCATCTCACGCCCTCTCTGACCACCTTGCCTAAAATCACAAAGGGCCCCCAACTTCTGGCATTTCCTACCCTCCCAACCCCACTTCGGCTTTCTTTTCTCCATAGCACTTAGCACTTTCTAATGTAATAATAACTTCTCTACTTTGTTTATTGCTTCTCACTCTCCATGAGAACATCAGCTCCAAGAAGGAAGGGATTTTTGTCTGTTTTATTGGCTGTTCTATCCCATGCTCTTTGAACACAGTAGACGGTCAGTAAAAACTTGCCGCATGGACTTCCCTGGTGGCGCAGTGGTTGAGAATCTGCCTGCCAATGCAGGGGACACGGGTTCAAGCCCTGGTCTGGGAAGATCCCACATGCTGTGGAGCAACTGGGCCCGTGAGCCACAACTACTGAGCCTGCGCGTCTGGAGCTCGTGCTCCGCAACAAGAGAGGCCGCGACAGTGAGAGGCCCGCGCACTGCGATGAAGAGTGGCCCCCACTCGCCGCAACTGCAGAAAGCCCTCGCACAGAAACAAAGACCCAACACAGCCAAAAATAAATATAAATAAATAAATTTTAAAAAATTAAAAAACAAACAAACAAACAAAAAAAACTTGCCACATGAATGAGTGAACTGGAGGCCAGACAAAGGAGCTGGGGTAAGTAGGCTGGGGTAAACAGAGAGGACTTCCTGGAAGAGGGGACTTTAGTTGGGACTGATGGGATTAGGAAAGGCATAAAGTTGGTGGGAGAAAATTCCAGGCAGCATAAAGGATTCAAAACCAAACGCAGTTTACCCAGGGCCTGGAGCTGGGATATCACAGGTACAGACTTCCTTTTTGTCCCCCCTCAGATGCTTAGATCTTATGCTGTCTGACAACAGTTCTTTGAAAATTTATTCAGTGTTTTATTCATCCTTAAATTCTTTAAAGCCGCAAATCAAACAGTCACTGGGTGCTTTGCTCACCAAGTTCCAGGCTCCTGTGTTGCAAATAACTCTGCTCTTTTGCATACCAAGCAGACCTTTCTCTGTCCCCAGAAAATGAATTTCTCCTGGTGTTCACTGCTCTAACTGCATCCACAGTGAGGCAGAGCAATCATCTTCTCTTCCCAATTTGCATTATGCAAAACCTTAATCTCAAGTTTCTGAAAGCCCCCTGGATGATCCACGGCCTTCTGCCTCCAGGAAACGCACGGCGTAATCTGCCTGTCCGTATAAATTAGATTTATTGGGGGAAAATAAAGGAGCCTTGATACTATGAACTATTGGGGAATAATCATCCCTGAGTGTGGATGCCCTATAAATCTGCTTCTTAGGGGAAAAAATGGGGCAGCTGACCACACACATATTGCTAGATTTACGGCCTTCGTTCAGCTATAAAATTGAAAAGGACAGTGGACTTCTGTCTCAGGCAAACTCCTGTGCTGTCTGGGGCGGGCCTGGTCCTCTGTGAACCGGGGGAAATCTGGCCTAAGAAAGGCCCCTGGAAGGTAAGACAGGAAAGGGGGATGTTCAGGGTTGTAGCAAGAGCACAGTATGAGAGATACGGCTTTGTAGACCAGCTGTGCACGTTCATTGCTTTGTGACATCAGGCAGGTGACTTAACCCCTCTGGGCTTGAGTTTCCTCACCTGGCACTGTGGACAACAAAACCTACCAAAACAGGTGGTGGAGGGTTAAATGCAGTTCTGAATGGAATCTTTGTTGGGCACTTTCTCTGTGTCAGGCCCTGGTCTATCCTCTGGGGAAGCAGGAGACACCAGGATGGACAAGGCCCCTGACCTCAGGGTGCTTGGAGAGAAGAGACCAGGGAAGAAGCCTGCTGCCTGGGGAAGCACAGACAGTGATAAGGTCTGGGAAGTGAGTGCAACAGGACCTGTGACAGTGACTAGGGAGAGGGACAGTAACATTAGCCAGATAACATGTCAGGCCCAGGAATGTGACAGTGAGTGTGGGTGAGAACAGCCCTCTGTTCTGGCCCAGGTCGTCAGAGCCTGTTAGAGCCAAAAATCCATGCAGATCTGGTCTCCAGCAGCCACCAGCTATGGGTGTGCTGGGTTCTGTTCCTGGGTGTCAGGACTGAATGCTACCAAATATATTCATTAACAGATATATTATTATCGTTACTATTTTCATGACCATTTTACAGATGAGGAAACTGAGACCTACTGTGGAATCTATAACCAGCAAGACATTCCTATTTGATACATACCTATCTTCCATCTCTAAATTCATTTGCCTGGGCGACTAAGGAAAGGAATGCCTTGCTCCTTTTACCAGTTCTTAAACTATTGCCTCAGCTGAGAACCCTCCCTTCTATGTGTTACTCTGGGATACTGGGGCTGTCTCTGCAAACCATGTTTTGGCTTTGTTAGCGCTCCAGCAGGGGGTGATAGAGGAAGACCTGGAGACTGGACAGGAAGAAAGGATGTGCTCTTTCCTGTCTGCTTCCTGCCCCAGTTTTGCTGCTTCTTCCTGTTTGTTTTACTGTCCTTGTTAATATCACCTTCGCGCCCTCAGGCATACCAGCACCAACCAGCCAGGGCTAGATGATTCTGAGCCCCACAGTTCTAGTTCTGCAAGGTCCCTCTTCCAAGCTTCTGTTTTGCTCATTACAGCTCTGTCTTTGGTTCCCCAGCCCTAAAGCAGTAGCTGATTCCTGCAGTTGCCACCTCTGTGACACCTTAGTGTAAGGGTGGCAAGTTTTTTTTTTTTTTTTTTTTACGTATTTATTTCTTTAATTTATTTATTATTTATTTTTGGCTGTGTTGGGTTTTCGTTTCTGTGCGAGGGCTTTCTCTAGTTGCGGCAAGTGGGGGCCACTCTTCATCGCGGTGCGCGGGCCTCTCACTGTCGTGGCCTCTCTCGTTGCGGAGCACAGGCTCCAGACGCGCAGGCTCAGCAGCTGTGGCTCACGGGCCCAGTTGCTCCACGGCATGTGGGATCCTCCCAGACCAGGGCTCGAACCCGTGTCCCCTGCATTAGCAGGCGGACTCCCAACCACTGCGCCACCAGGGAAGCCCAGGGTGGCAAGTTTTTTTAAGAGCCATACAGTAAATACTTTACATACCACAGACAATATGTGGGCGTGGCTGTGTGCCAATAAAACTTTATTTACAAAGGCAGACTGCTCACCCATGACCAGTGGTTTGCTGATCCCTGCCTCTCTTTGCATTGTAACCCTTCAACACCTGGTTAACAATTATACAAATATACTATTTTTACTGTTCTTAAAATAACTGGCATGGTTTCTGTCTCCTGACTGGACTCTTCCTCCTACGGATACTGGAACCAAGATTAGGGTTCATAACTGACTTACTAAATAAGGCATTTAATGTGCTTGCTACTTTCTGCCCATTGAGTCCAAACAGCAGAATGCCAACAATGTAGTGGAGCAGTGTGATGTTTGGTACAATGAAAAGAATCTCTGAAGACAATACTGTGGCAAAAAGCAGGAGAGTTGCCATAGATCAGGGGCAAGATTTTGAATGTGTACTGCTGGCTCTGAGCAATAAAAGCAAACTGCTTCTTAGGTCCTGGCAAACTGGTCTAGAAAAAGTAAAGCATCTGCCAGGTCAATAGCTGCATAGGAGGTGTCAGGGGGGTTGTTGATCTACTCAGACAAAGACAATATGTCTGCAACAGCAGCTGCAACTGAAGTCACCACCTGACTAGGTTTATGGTAATCCACGGTCATTCTCCAAGGACCATCTGCTTCTGGATCGGCCAAACAGGCAAGTGAAACGGAGACGTGATTGGATTCCCCACCCCTGCATCTTTCAAGTCTTTGAGGGTGGCACTGATCTCTGCAATTCACCCCAAAATGCTATCCTGGTTAGGAAGAAAATTACCAAAGGGTTTCACTTGGGTCTTATTACTATCATGGACTTTACTCCATGAGTCCTTCTAGTTGCCAAGAAGCTTGGGAAATGGCATAGGGTGATTCTGCAGACCTACTGGGTCCACTGGGATTTGAACGTGGGTCAAAATTCAATTTATTACCTGATCTCTCAAAAACAATTAGACAAGAGGTCATGACTCTCCACTGTAGTGGTTTCTGGCCACCAGATCTTTTTCTATTATACAGTTCAAATTATATTTTGATTCACTGCCCATCTATTTCATTTCTAAGGACACCATGATGAGTAAGCCATGAAAAGATTTCCTGAGACATTCTGATTACCACTTCTTTTCTTCTGGAAAATATGGTAACTGTGCCCATCTTGTGTCTGCGGGACAAATGCTGTCACTTGTCCTCATCCCTACATCTCCCATCTGGCATCTCCCTCTGGCATCTACACCATTACATCCGACCTACTGAGAACAGACACAGGGAGACTCTCAAGGATGCAGGTGCCCCCCTGCTGCTGTACTCCTTAATGCCTTAGTGAACGGAGTGTCCGCCAGACCCTTGGGGGCAAACAGTGGGATGGGGGAATGGTTGTGCATGTCACTCACGATGAAGTCACTCCAGCATCCTTGTATCCCCAAGCCTTTGCATTTCTTCCTTTACGTCATCCCAACCTCGTTAAATGACAGCAACCATTGAAACCAAGGTTCATCGCCACCAAAATAAACAGGCAATTTTCAGCTTCACGAGCTAACCGTTAAATTTAACCTACTAAGTGTATCCATATCAAAAATTTCCCTTGATCCAATGTTATTAGCTGTCCTCCTTAGTCTAACAGTCTTATAATTCGTAGACATACTCCCCAGGTTTCTGCCAGTGTGAATCAGCCAATCTTGCAATCACTTTGGTGTATATGCTGTTTCCTCCCAGGCAAGACTTTGTACTTGTCCCCCTGGAACATGCTGACCTCTGACTCTAGTTTAGGAGCAACAAGGGTAGTTGGGGGTGGGGCTTGATGGGAGTAGGTAGTTGCTTGCAAGAAAACCTTGTAACAACCTTGTAGGGAGACCTGGGAAGGAGGCTGCTTCTACTTAGTTCTACCTGCTTCTATTTGGTCCCTGTTCCTTCTTTTCAATGTTTGTGTGATTTCCAGTGCTCACTACAAGGGCAGGCACTTGGTAGGCACACAATAAATATTGTTTGGGTGGATTAATAACATTTTAAGGTAAGAGTCAAGCATTTGAAATTCTAATTTATTTTTCATTTGTAATAGAGCAACTACCAAAACTTAGCCTTTTCCTCTAGTTAAACCTCCTTTAAACAGAACCCCCAACTGTCCAGCTCCTCAGAAGTCCTCTCTCTGACTAATGAGAAGCCCCTACAGGGCAGGCTCAGATCTGGGGCCTCCCAAACTTTCACATCTGGGAACATCATTCTTGGCATCTAATAGATCCTCAGTAATGGCTGAGTGAATGAATGTGGGGGATTGCTTCCAGAGGCCTCTTCCAGAACCATCCATCTCTGCTGGGTACTGGTCACACCTCTGCTGCCCTGTCTTCTTTGGGTCGTACTCAAAGAGATAAACTAATCTTTCATTTCCACCAGCAAGTTCTCTCCTAGGTGTAAACTGTTGCAGTTCTACGATCAACAGCTGGCAGGCCATGAGCGTGATGGGTTTCCACCATCGGGTCTCAGGGCTTAACGCAAACCCAGACCTGCCTCAGTGGCCCTTTTGGCATCCTGAAGCCTCTCCATGGCGCTCCCTCCCAGACACGTACTGTGACTCAGTGGCAACTAAGGGGCTGTACATGGGTGATAAGGTCTGACATCATGGGTGCCAAGCCAACAGCTACTCCCAGCCTCCAATCTCAGCCCAACTCTGACGTGGTTCAGGTACCAGGAAGCCACGAGTTTCAGAACACAGACTCCCCTCCCAGCGCCAGGATGTGAATCTTGATGGACTCAAGCCAGTGGTTCTCAATCCCATCAGACCCAATGACCTCTCCAAAGAAGAAATGTACTTAATGACCTTTCTACCTCCTTGAAATGAAAGTCATAAATAATTAACCTACAACATCACAAGTACTTAAAAACCAATTATAATGCTCTAAGTGGATTATAAAAAAGAAATAAAAGGAAAATAATTTGTAATAAAATAAATCATACTTCAGTATGCAAATGAACAGGCACAGACACACAAAAACACATGATGAATAGTTAGATCCTTACCGACATCTGGAGAATAAGTTTGGATGTAAGAGAAGTTAAGATCAGGAGTCACCCACAACAGAAGGGCAGGAAAATGAAAGAGATACTAAAATATAAATAGCATATTCTGTATATATTAAAATCTTGCAAAAATATTTTGTTTGGATATAAAGTTGACACAGGTTCTAGGCTAAGATGATTAAAGTGGCTCTTCACACAGGTGAACGACCAGTCCGTCCTGTGTAGACAGTCCTACACATTGTAGGACATCCAGCAATTCCTAGCCCCACCCTCCTAAATGCCAGCAGTGTCACCAATCATTGAGACCAGCCAAAACACCCCCTATTTCTAACACGTCTTTGCGGGGTTACCTCTCTGGTAGGAAACCACTGGCCAATCGTGCTCAGTCCATTTCTCTTGCCAGCAGCTGGTCCAGGAATAAGCACGGGATGCAAGTTTGGCTGAAGTAACCTGAGAAAAAACCTGCTGAGGGCTTCTGGGACGGGTGTCCTGAGTCTTATAAAGAATCAGTAAGAAGAAACACATTTTTCTTCTCTTTCTGCTCCTGGACACTGTCGCATGAGGTTGTGATACCTGGAGCTGTGGAACCTTCCTGCAGTGATCCGGGGGAAAGCCTGAGAATCTAGCCAACTTAAGGAAGACAGCACAGCCGGAAACTGGAAAGAACCTGGGTACTTGAGACATGGCCTCTGAGCCAGCCAAACCCAGAGCTACCTGGAATGCCCCCTGGATTTCTTGGTTTATGATGTAATAAATTGTCCTTATTATTTAGCTACTTGTTTGGGAGTTCTCTGTTCCTTGAAGCCAAAAATATCCCATCTGTGATAGGCAGGGCCACTTCTGCTCATTACCATAATCCCTTCTGTTTGGTGAGCAAAGATTGTAATTTACAAAGCACCAGAATTACATTCCTATCACTCTGTGAGGTGTGGCTTATGATCCCCACTTATAGGTAGGAATGTTGAGGCCAAGGAAGTCAGACACACAGGCAGAGGCTGAGCTGGGATTTGCTCTGGTCCTGTGCTGAGTCCCACTGCGGAGCTCCTCCCACCCCACACTGCATCCAGGAGGCTTCCTCAGTCCTGTGATTTGATGTGTCTTCCAGGCCTCCATGCCCTAAATATCCACATCCCCTCATCATCACCACTTTACATTCTCATTAGTGGGGAAACTTCCCTGGATTAAAAACCTGAGTCTCTAGACAGTCCTCATTAAAATATGTATGTTTCATCTTGAAAGAACTAATACATATTTATTAGCACAAATGAGTTCTTCATTAGTTCTCAGATATGGCAAGCTTTGAAAGAAACAGGACATGGGACAGGTAAGTTTTGAGCTGAATCTACTTATAGTATCAGGGTGAGTTTTCATTCATTCCTACACTCACTCACTCAGTGAAAATTTATTAAGTGCATCCTATGTCCTGGAGTCCCAGCCTTGGGCCAGCCACAGTTCCACCCTCACAGAGCTGGCTTTCAAGTGGGAGATGGTCAAGAGTTACGTGAGTAGGATCACAGATTTGATAAACCCCATGAAGAAAATGGTACAGCGTGACGGAACAGGAAGAGACTCCGCAGGAGACAAGGGCTTCCTTAGACAACGTGGTCAGGGAGACCCCAGCTGGAGGAGCTAAGACCCACCTAATGGGCAGGCCCCTCTCCCATGTCAAGGTGGGCCTCTGAGAATGGCCCCTTGTGCCCAGGGAGCCTGGCCTGAGGAATGAACGGGTGATGCCAGGCAGAGGGGGAAGCCAATATAAAGGGTGACACAGGAGGCCAGAGATGAGCCCCCTCATCTACACTTCCACGAGGGTCTTGGAATTTGGGAGCACTGAGGGGTCAGGAAGGAGCACCAGAGCAACCCAGAGCCAGGCTGAACTGTCTCTGCTCTGGAATTTTCTGCACCCAAGCTGGCATCTCCAGTGTGCAGAGTGGAGCTGGAGAGTCACTGTCCAAAGTGAGGAGGAATAAGCAACATCTCCACGGGGCTCCTTTACCACGTCTGCTCTCGGGGCTCTTGTGTGTGTTTAATTGGGCCTCCGAGAGCCAGGGGCACTGATGAGAGGCAGGGGTTGTGCAAGCTCGGAAACTTGTGAAAGTCTTAACGCACACCCCCATACGTACACACACACACACACACACTCACACAGCCATGAGTGAGACTATTTATTAATTGCTGTAATCAAGACAGAAGCTCTTTCTGCAGCAAACACTTCTCTGTGGGAACTGACATGTACACAGAGCATGATTCCTGCAGAATCAAACAAATCCTGTTTTTGCCTCCTCACAAGGTTAGTTTTCCGACATTAAAGGGATTATCCAGGAGGGGAGACCTGAGGGAGAATCAGCTACAGGCCACGCTGCTCTCCACTGAGGCGTCTGTTGTTGAACCTGCGGCACGAGCGAGGAGAAGGAGGTGGAGCCCCCGCAGCCCTCCTCTGCTCGCCCTGATGGAGCAGGACCGCACCGCCTACCGCTGGGCGTGCTCTTGCAGGGAGCTACCAAGTTCTAGTTCCCAGGGAAGCTGGAAGTCAGTGGTGCGGTCCCCACTCCGGGCACACACAGGGCTGCACTTCCTGGTCCCCTGTGACTGTGGCCATGGGACTCCTTCTGGCCAGTGAGCTGTGAGCGGTGATCACGTCGCCCACAGGTGGGGGCGCTTAACTGCCAGGGTGAGACTCCTCCCCCAAGCTCGTCCTCCTCCCGCCATGGCAGTGGCGACGCTGGAGAGGGCAGCTGCCCCTTCACCCTGGGTCACGAGGAGGAGATTGAGCACGGCCCCAGCCGCCCCTCTGGGGACCTGCAGTTTGAGCAACAAACCAGCCTTGATGGTTCAGGCCTTCTAGCTCGGGAGGCTGTTTGTTATGCGGCATAACCCAGCCCACCTGACTGGGTATCGGGTGTTCAGACGGATCCACCCCCCCAAGAGGAGAACCGTCCCCATTTGCTGAGCCCTCCACAGGGTGCAGACACTGTGCTTGGTCATATAATGGATATAATATGTATGACACAAATCTTACAATATTTGGTTAGATTTATACCTAAGTATTCCCTGTTTTATTGATATTGTAAATAGTGCAGTTTTTTTTAATTCTAATTTTTGACTTTGTATACGTCCATTGTAACTTTCAAGTTGCTAAATTCATTTATTAGTTTTCACATCTTTTATGTAGATTCCTTAGGTGTTCCACATAGATGATCCTGTTGTCTGTGAATCAAGACAGTTTTATGTTTTCTTGTTCAGTCAGGATGTCTTTTACTTTTTTCTTGCCTAACTGCACTGTTTAAAACCTGCAGTACAATGTTGAGTAGAAGATGTAAGAGTGAATATCTATGCCTTGCACCCAACAGTATAGATCAGGCATTCAGTTTTTTACCTTTATGTATGTTATGTAAGATTTTTTGTATGTGCTTATCTGGAGGATACTCTCTTCTATTCTTCCCTTGTTGAGGATTTTTATCAACACGTTACACTACAATAGATGCTAAATGAAATTCTTCAGGCTTATGAAGAATTATATTAGTTAGAAATTTGGATCCATAAAAAGAATCAACGGGTTTAGGAAATGGTAAATATTTAGGTAACTATATAATACACTGGGGTTTTTTTCCTCTTTCTAAATTATTTGAAACAAAAATTGATTTTTAAAGAAAAATAATATCGTGGCGTGTATAAATATGTAGTAGGAAAGTATATGACAACAATAGCACAAAGGATTGGAGGGATGAAATAGGAAGAATGCTATCATACATTTCCTACATTAAAATGAGCTGATACAGTATCAATCTATATAACATCAACATATGGCAAGCTGTAATAAATTAATAATAATAAATTAAAAAAAAAAAAATATGGGGCTTCCCTGGTGGCGCAGTGGTTGAGAATCTGCCTGCTAATGCAGGAGACACGGGTTCGAGCCCTGGTCTGGGAAGATCCCACATGCCACGGAGCAGCTGGGCCCGTGAGCCACAGCTGCTGAGCCTGCGCGTCTGGAGCCTGTGCCCCGCAACGGGAGGGGCCGCGATAGTGAAAGGCCCGCGCACCGCGATGAAGAGCGGTCCCCGCACCGCGATGAAGAGTGGCCCCCACTTGCCGCAACTAGAGAAAGCCCTCGCACGAACCGAAGACCCAGCACAGCCAAAAATAAATAAATAAATAAATAAATAAATAAATAAATAAATTAAAAAAAAAATTATTAAATTATTTAAAAAAATATGTATGACAAATATCGGCGTGGTAATTAGTCTTCTCCATTTTACAAAGGAGGAAATAACAATAACAGCCCACAACCACGGAGCAGTGACGACGTGGCAGGGACTTGCTACGCACTTTAACAGAACTTCTTCAAGCCTCACAATAGGGCTGGCAGGGAAGTGCTTTTATTTATTCCCATTTTACAGAGGAGGAAACTGAGGCTCAGAATGGTCATGCGTGTACCCAGGACCACAGAGCCAGTAAGTAGCAGAGCTGGAATCTGAACCTAGGCCCATCTGACTCCTCATTTCTGGTTCCTGCTGAAGTCACCCTGAGGCACTGGAGGTGACCTGAGGGCTGGGGCAGGCTGTAGGGTGCAGATGCCCAGGGGCTGTGTGTTCTACACCCTCTGCCACATACAACCCTGAGGGTGCCCACCAGGAGCAGCACAGGCTTGAATCTTGCAGTTCCTGGCGACTGGAAGGAGGTGACACCCGTGGGCAGGGGGCTGTGTGGTCAGCACAACCCTTCACCCACTTTGCATTCAGCCAAGCGGTGTTCCTCCAATAATCTCCACGCCTCTTGGTCTGGAATGGACCCCTCCTTTGAGTTAACCTCATTGATTCCTCCTAATTAGCTCCTCAAATGAAATCATGGGTTATTTTGGGAGCAGCAACCTCACAAATGTTCCCCTGGAGCATTCAGGTGGAAAATGCAGATAAACACACCTCTTTGTAAAATAAATGAATACAATTCATCTCCAGGGCCCAGACTATCCCAGGCCCTGGGCTTCACTTTCACAAAAGGTGTGAATCTTAGACTTTTGGAGTTGCCTCCAAATGAGGCTGTGTCTTGTGTCAAAGAGAAACAAACGGTGGGCTGTGTGGCCGAATAACCATCGCAGCAACCTGAGCAGTTCCTGTGACCCAGCGCTGCTGAGGCTTTACCTGTGCTCACTCAGCCAAGCCCCACACCAGCCCCGTGAGGAACACGCTGCTGTGAGCCCATGCGACAGATGGGGAGACTGAGGCACAGAAGGTCAAGCCACTTACCCAGGAATTTGAACCCAGGAAGTCTGGCCAGGAAGCTCATGCACTACATCAAGAGGCCCCATCTTACCTCTTCACCTGTCCCTCCATCCCTGTCCTCATGCCTGAGCGCACCTGGAATTAGTGTGGTTGTTTTTAATCAATGTAATTCTTATATTGTGAACAGCACCATGAAAAGTGTTCATTTGGTCACTTCAACATTTCAACCAAACAGCCAATGGTTTTCACAATCCTGCTTTGCCATTTCTTCATTTTTTTCATATACCAGGTGCCCCCCCAGAAGAGAATCACCATTAGGAATCCCTCTCTGATGGACCCTGTGCTCAGCAGCAGCGACTCTCATTCTATGAGCGGTGGGTGGGCATGAGGGTAGGGAGTGAGGATGCCATGTACCCAGACCCCACCTCTGATGCTCCTGAACCTTGTGACTCTGAATGAACTCTCCACCTCCTCCACCTCCTCCTCCTCCCCCTCCTCCTCCCCCTCCTCCTCCTCCTCCACCTCCTCCTCCTTCACCTCCTCCTCCTCCCCCTCCTCCTCCCCTCCTCCTCCCCTCCTCCTCCCCCCCTCCTCCTCCTCCACCTCCTCCACCTCCTCCTCCGCCACCTCCTCCTTCACCTCCTCCTTCACCTCCTCCTCCACCACCTCCTCCTCCTCCTTCTCCACAACAGGAGGCTGGTGATCACGGTGCCCCTCCCATGGGTGGAATCATGGAAATGACATGCACATGTGAGCACCATGCCCATCACATAGTTGGTGTTCAATGAACACTGCACATCACATATACTCTCTAGTCCCAGACAGCCTCCGGATCCGCTCCTCTGTTAATTGGGAGGACAGAGGCTAGTTTACCTCTGATGCCCATCAGGCAGGGTCAGACATTCTGGGCCGTTGCCATTGAGTCGGACCCAGTTGGAACAGAGAAGCGGTTCATGGGTGAGGGAGGCACCGTGGCCTGGGCCCCTTCTTACAGCTGAGGCTCTGCCCACAGGACCCTGGTCTGGCTTGGCCCCTGCCAGGACACAGGCTTGGCAGCCCTTCCCACGGCCCCCCAGGCGACGGCGGCCAGGACCCCCGCCAGCTCCCCGACAGCGGGTGGCACGATGGATGGCGGGCCAGCCCTGCCGCCCGCACCTGCGCTCCCCCAGCCCCGGCTCCTGGCGGGCTGGTCCCCAGGGGCCTGTAGCTCCATCGTCCTCCAGTGTCAGCCACACACCATGGAAGCAAGTCCCACCTGCCACGGTCACCCCGTGTTCTTTTCCTAAGAGCTGTTTGGGCCAAAAGCCAAGAAAGAGAGCGGCAAGTCTGTGCAGGCCCCCAGGGCTGGCCCTCCTCCAGCCTGTTGGCCTGCAGTTTCCTGTCCCCGGAGCGGCCCATCCCCCGCCCTGTCCTGGTGTCTGAAAGACCCCCATTTGTCACTCCCACAGTCAAGCGGGGCTCTGGTGAGGCACAGATAGGTAACTGGGGGCAGCGTCCCGTTACCCATGGGCCCCCGTGCGCTGTGATGTACGTGTCCCTCAGCAGGGCCAGAGGGAGGGGGACAGAGGATGGATAGGCTTTGACTGGAGAGAGGGTGACATGGCCAAAAGCATCTGGAAAGATCTGGAGGCCAAACCCAGGGCAGCAGGGATGGACCCCATGGTGGGGATTCTGGGGCAGCTCTGTCCTGGGAACCTGGGCCTGGAAAGTGCTGGAAGGCAAACAGCAGGGAGGACAGGGCAGTGCCCTCCCCACATGCTGGGCAGAGGCTGGCTAAAGCCTGCCCAGGAGGGGAGTGACTTGTGGGACCGGGCCCCTCACTGGGGCCCCTCGGGACTTCTGGGCAGGAAGGCAGAAGGGCTGACCGCTGCCGCAGGGATTCAGGGAGAGGAGCCTCCGACCTCCCCCCGCCCCTTACACCCAGGACCTGCCCCTGGGCCACACCCCAACCGACCTCCCCCGCCCCTTACACCCCAGGACCTGTCCCTGGGCCACACCCCAACCGGAACCCTCGGCTCAAATCCCAGCCACTGTGCCTGTGAGAGGATTTCAGCGGCAATAACAGGAGATGAAACTGGTGAAGGTGCTGACCCCCTGCACTTCCTCACCTCCATCAAGGAGAATCCTGGAACACGAGGGCCATGGCTGGCAGGAGCTCTGCTGAGTCATCGGGGTCCCCGCCCAGGCTCCCCATTCAGCTCTGCCTGACTCGTGAACAGAGACCTGAAGGAGCGGGGGAGGGAGCCGAGGGGATTCCTGGGGAAGAGCATTCCCAGCAGAAGGAACAGCTTGTGCAAAGGCCCTGAGACAGCTGCCTGGTGATTTCAGTGAGGCCAGAGTGGCTGGAACAGAGTGAGTGAAGGGGACAGAAGCAGGACAGGAGGTCAGGGAGGGGGTGGGACAGGGGTCGAGTGGGGTCTTGTAGGGGATGGGGGGTTGGGCTCTCACTCAGAGTGAGATGGGAAGTCCCTGGAGGGTCTGAGTGAGGAGGGACATGGCCTGACTTAGACTTAACAGGATCCCTCTGGCTGCAGTGGGGGTGATGGGTGAGCGTGGCAGCAGGGATACCAGTGAGGAGACTGGAATATTCTAGGCAAAAATGATAGTTTAGATCAGAGTGGTAGCAGTAGATGTGGACAGAAGTATCCAAGAATCCAATATCCAAAGCAGAAAGGCACTGGGCACAGAGAGAAAAGGAATGTTCCTCACGAGCCGTCTCTTTCCAGGGAGAAAAGACTTTCCCAGAATCCCCCAGAGCACAATGCTTACATCTCATTGGTCAGATGTGGGTTAACATCCACCAATCCCAGCAAAGGGGAGGGATCCTATAATTGGCTTGTATCCTCATGCAAGACCACCTTCATAATTTGTGGGGTCCAATCCAAAATAAAAATGTACAGCCCCTGGGACTTCCCTGGTGGTGCAGTGGTTAAGAATCCGCCTGCCAACGCAAGGGACACAGGTTCGATCCCTGGTCCGGGAAGATCCCACATGCCGCGGAGCAACTAAGCCTGTGCACCGCAACTACTGAGCCTGCACTCTAGAGCCCGCGAGCCACAACTACTGAGCCCAAATGCCACAACTACTGAAGTCTACACGCCTAGACCCCCTGCTCCACAACAAGAGAAGCCACCGCAATGAGAAGCCCGCGCACCACCCACAACAAAGAGTAGCCCCCGCTCGCCGCAACTAGAGAAAGCCCGCGTACAGCAGCAAAGACCCAACGCAGCCAAAAAATTAATTAATTAATTTTAAAAATGTAGAGCCGCGTGTTCAAAAATTATTACGAATTTGAAGACTGTGACAGCAGAGCCTTAAGCCAATCACAGGCTCTTCTAAGCACAGATCCCTGTGGAACTGACTAGGTCACACACCAGTGAAGGCAGCCCTGACCCCATGATTCACCCCCTGGGCTGAGCATGGCCCCCCCCCCGAGACAGACTGCAGGAGGGAGGGCAGTGGGGAGGTGGCGCCCGTGTCGGCTGCAGCCTCAGCAGCATGAGACCCGGGTACATGAGTTACTGTGCCCAGCTTTGCTGGTCCCTATAATGGGATAATGGCCCAGGGAGCTGCTGGGAAGACGTGAGCGACACATATCAAGTGTTTAGAACAGTGTCACTTATTATTTTCGTTACCTCTAGGGACGAGATCTGCCTTGTTCCCAGCCTATTGGTGTCACTCAGTTGTAACCCCAGGACTCCAGGAGAATTTCTCTTCCCCACCCCACCACCAGCCTGAGTGCAACTCCCCAATCAGTCACGTACGTCATTTCCAGAAGAGCCTTAAAGCCCCTGCTTTGGAGTTCATCAGAGAGGTGGCCGCAGAGAATAGACAGATATATAATTATATGTCACCATAATGATACATATTTCATAAAACACAATAGGAAAAGCACAACGTATTATAGAAATAAAATGTTATAATACCACTTTCACTCTGGAGAGTACTCTCGGCTTACTTTTGAAAGCACTCAAATGGACAGGCCTGTTAGGTGGGGAGCTATGATTGCTCTGTTTTCATATGAGAAAACTGCTTGTCCTTTGCTCAAAACCCCCCATGCCTTCCCGATTCTAGACGTGAACTCCAAAACCACCAGCCACCTATGTGCCCTGGTCCCTGCCTGCTCTGTCATATCCTCCTCACCAGCCTCCCTGCTCCAGTGGCCTTCTCACTCCTCCTCCAACTCACCAGGAGAATTCCCACCTCCGGGCCTTTACACCTGCTGTTTCTTCTGCCTGGGACAAGCTATCTGCTCCTCATGTCTCCATTCATGGGTCTGCCCCAGAGAGGCCTTTCCTGACCATTTATTAAAATAGCTCCCACATCTGGCCCTGTCCTTCCTCCTGCCTGATTTATCTTACTGGCATTTATGCCATCTGACATATTACACACCCATGTGTCCATTGGCTTTTTTGTCTGTCTCCTTCCAGCAGAAAATAAACTGTACAAACTCTTCACTGATGTGACTGTGGGCCTAGAACAGTGCCTGGCACTCAGTAGGCCCTCAATAAATATTTTTTAATGATGCCGATGAGGGTAAGAGGTGAGCCCAATTGAGCTGCTGCACCAGACCTAGAATGACATACAGGCAAACCTCGAAGATACTGTGGGTTGGGTTCCAGACCGTCGCAATAATGTGAGTCACGTGAATTTTTGGTTTCCCAGTGTATATAACAGTTGTATTTACCCTATACTGCAGTCTATTAAGTGTGCAATAGCATTATGTCTAAAAAAACAACGCACGGGCCTTAATTTAAAAATACTCTATTGATAAAAAGTGCTAACCATCATCTGACAATGCAGGGTTGCCACAAACCTTCCATTTGTAAAAAACGCAGTATCTGCGAAGTGCAATAAAGCAAAGCTCGATAAAAAGCCTGTATAGGTTTCTGCTAACACATTCCGGACACAGTGGGTGTCCTCAGCCCACAGTGGGTGTCCTCAGCCCAAGTGGCTTTGCATCATCAGCTGTGCCCTCCTGCCAAATTAGACCCAGCACTCAGTGACTCAGACCCAGCCTGAAGGAGCAATATTCTTGTGGGGACACTCAGCTCCATCTTGGTTTCCTGCAAGGGCCTTGAGGCCCCGGTCAGGGTGGCAGCTCAGCTGTCAATCACCACCTCTCATGGGTGGGGCAGGGGGTGGCGCTATATTGATCGGAATCCTCCCTCATGCACGGATTCACTCCACCAAAGTCAGCAAGGATTGACTGAGCCCCTATGATGCACCAGCCGCTGTGCTAGGAGCTGCGATATGGCTGGGAGCAAGGCAGGCTGGGCCGCTGCCCCGCTGGAACCTGCAGTCTGGTTGGAGCAGACGGACAATACATGGGGTTAAAAATACAAAAGTAAACTAAAGACTGGGATCTGTGCCATGGCAGAAGGAAACAGCGTGCTGTGTTACGGAGTCAATAAGTGATGCTATTTTTACTCAGTCAGGAAGGCTTCTCAGAGGAGGTGGTTCCAACTGAGACCTGAATTGCAGGAAGGCGGCAGCCGTGGGAGAGTCAGGTGGGAAGAGGGTTCCAGGCAGAAAAAACACCAAGGGCAAAACTCCTGCGGTGGAACAAGAAATGAGACCAGAGAGCTTGAGGAACAGAAACAAGGCCCTGGCAGATAACAGCCAGCCCAGTGAGGCAGCGAGGCAGAGGGTGAGGGGTAAGGCTGGAAAGTCAGCGCCGCCTGCTGGCTGTTCGGCAGGCCCAGGAGGCCTTGGTGGTGTTGAAACAGCTGGTGCATTGGAGTCAGTCACTCTCGGTTCAAACCCCAAGGCTACATGACGTCAAGCAGGTCACGTACACTCTTGGTCTCTGTTTTCTCATCTGTAAAATGGGACTAATAATTGTCTTCTTCTCACAGTCACCATGAGAACTGGTGAGGTTTAGTGATCAGAATTCTTGTCCGTGGGGCTGAGCTGTTCTCCTGGCCACGGCCACTCATTCACTGATTCATTCCACTAAAGTCAACATGTACTGCTTGAGCATCTACAACAAGTACTGACCGGGCACTGTGCTAACACGCCCAGCACAGCAGCAGGTACACAATAGGTGCTCACGGCACAGCTGCTGACAGCGTCTGTGGCCCTTCCCACTCTGCCAGGTCTCAAGTGGGTTTCCTCTCCCTCTGCCTTGGTGACAGGCACATCATTTGGGACACATGGTGGGGGCAGCCCAGAGCCCGCATGCCTCTCTTGATATGACTGAAATCATAGGAAGCATCTTTTCCGACACAACACTATGAGATTAGAAATAAATTACAGGGAAAAAACATAAAAAACAGAAACACATGGAGGCTAAACGATATGTTACTAAATAACCAAGAGATCACTGAAGAAATCTAAGAGGAAATCAAAAAATACCTAGAGACAAATGACAACGAAAGCATGACGATCCAAAACCTATGGGATGCAGCAAAAGCAGTTCTAAGAGGAGAGTTTATAGCAATATAATCCTACCTCAATAAACAACAAACATCTCAAATGAACAATCTAACCTTACACCTAAAGGAACTAGAGAAAGAAGAACAAACAAAACCCAAAGTTAGGAGAAGGAAAGAAACCATAAAGATCAGAGCAGAAATAAATGAAATAAAAGCAAAGAAAACAGTAACAAAGATCAATAAAACTAAAAGCTGGTTCTTTGAGAAGATAAACAAAATTGATAAACCATTAGCCAGACTCATCAGGAAAAAGAAGGAGAGGACTCAAACCAATACAATTAGAAATGAAAAAGGAGAAGTTACAACAGACACCCCAGAAGTACAAAGCATCCTAAGAGACTACTACAAGCAACTCCATGTCAATAAAATGGACAACCTGGAAGAAATGGACAAATTCTTAGATAGGTATAACCTTGCAAGACTGAACCAAGAAGAAATAGAAAACATGAACAGACCAATCACAAGTAATGAAATTGAAACTGTGATTAAAAATCTTCCAACAAACCAAAGTCCAGGAGCAGATGGCTTCACAGGTGAATTCTATCAAACATTTAGAGAAGAGCTAACACCCATCCTTCTCAAACTCTTCCCAAAAATTGCAGAGGAGGGAACACTCCCAAAGTCATTCTACAAGGCCACCATCACCCTGATACCAAAACCAGACAAAGATACTACAAAAAAAGAAAAATACAGACCAGTATCACTGATGAATATAGATGCAAAAATCCTCAACAAAATACTAGCTAACAGAATCCAACAACACATGAAAAGGATCATACACCATGATCAAGTGGGATTTATCCCAGGGATGCAAGGATTCTTCAATGTATGCAAATCAATCAATGTGATACACCACATTAACAAATTGAAGAAGAAAAACCATATGATCATCTCAATAGATGCAGAAAAAGCTTTGGACAAAATTCAACACCCATTTATGATTTAAAAAAAAAAATCTCCAGAAAATGGGCATAGAGAGAACCTACCTCAACATAATAAAGGCCATATATGACAAAGCCACAGCAAACATCATTCTCAATGGTGAAACACTGAAAGCATTTCCTCTAAGATCGGGGACAAGACAAGGATGTCCACTCTCACCACTATTATTCAACATAGCTTTGGAAGTCCTAGCCACGGCAATCAGAGAAGAAAAAGAAATAAAAGGAATACAAACTGGAAAAGAAGAAGTAAAACTGTCACTGTTTGCAGATGACATGATACTATACATAGAGAATCCTAAAGATGCCACCAGAAAACTACTAGAGCTAACCAATGAATGTGGTAAAGTTGTGGGATACAAAATTAATGCACAGAAATCTTTTGCATTCCTATACACTAACAACAAAAGATCAGAAAGAGAAATTAAGAAAACAATCCCATTCACCATTGCAACAAAAGGAATAAAATACCTAGGAATAAACCTACCTAAGGAGGTAAAAGACCTGTACTCAGGAAACTATAAGACAATGCTGAAAGAAATCAAAGATGACACAAACAGATGGAGAGATATACCATGTTCTTGGACTGGAAGAATCAATATTGTGAAAATGACTATACTACCCAAAGCAATCTACAGATTCAATGCAATCCCTATCAAATTACCAATGGCATTTTTTACAGAACTAGAACAAAAAATCTTAAAATTTGTATGGAGACACAAAAGACTCCGAATAGCCAAAGCAATCTTGAGGGAAAAAAAGAGAGCTAGAGGAATCAGACTCCCTGACTTCGGACTACACTACAAAGCTACAGTAATCAAGACAATATGGTACTGGCACAACAACAGAAATATAGATCAATGGAACAGGATAGAAAGCCCAGAGATAAACCCACGTACCTATGGTCAACTAATCTATGACAATGGAGGCAAGGATATACAATGGAGAAAAGACAGTCTCTTCAATAAGTGGTGCTGGAAAACTGGACAGCTACATGTAAAAGAATGAAATTAGAACACCCCCTAACACCATACACAAAAAAATAAAACTCTTAGAGGAAAACATAGGAAAAACACTCTTTGACATAAATTACAGCAAAATCTTTTTTGACCCACCTCCTCGAGTAATGGAAATAAAAACAAAAATAAATAAATTGGACCTAATGAAACTTAAAAGCTTTTGCACAAGACAAAAAGACAACCCTCAGAATGGGAGAAAATATTTTCAAATGAATCAACGGACAAAGAATCTCCAAAATATATAAACAGCTCATGTGGCTCAATATTAAAAAAAAAAACAACCCAATCAAAAAATGGGCAGAAGACCTAAATAGATATTTCTCCAAAGAAGACATACAGATGGCCAAGAGGCACATGAAAAGCTGCTCAACATCACTGATTATTAGAGAAATGCAAATCAAAACTACAATGAGGTATCACCTCACACCAGTTAGAATGGGCATCATCAGAAAATCTATAAACAATAAATGCTGGAGAGGGTGTGAAGAAAAGGGAACCCTCTTGCACTGTTTGTGGGAATGTAAATTGATACAGCTACTGTGGAGAACAGTATGGAGGTTCCTTAAAAAACTAAAAATAGAATCACCATATGACCCAGCAATCCCACTACTGGGCATATACCCAGAGAAAACCATAATTCAAGAAGACACATGTACTCCAATGTTCATTGCAGCACTATTTACAATAGCCAGGTCATGGAAGCAACCTAAATGCCCATCAACAGACGAATGGATAAAGAAGATGTGGTACATGTATACAATGGAATATTACTCAGCCATAAAAAGGAACGAAATTGGGTCATTTGTAGAGACGTGGATGGACCTAGAGACTGTCATACAGACTGAAGTAAGTCAGAAAGAGAAAAACAAATATCGTATATTAACGTATACATGTGGAATCTAGAAAATGGTACAGATGAACTGGTTTGCAGGGCAGAAATAGAGACACAGATGTAGAGAACGTATGGACACCAAGTGGGGAAAGTGGGGGGGGGGGGGTGAGGTGGGATGAAGTGGGAGATTGGGATTGACATATTTACACTAATATGTATAAAACAGGTAACTAATAAGAACCTGCTGTATTAAAAAATGCAATAAAATAAAATTCAAAAAAAAAGAAAACACATGAGAGATTCTGAACATTGCTATTGGTCCTTCAGAGAAGTCTAGGACAGGCTGGCTAGAAGACCAGAAGTCCTTTTTGAGGAATTGAGTTGTATGTCCTCTCATCATAGGTGGGAGAACTGAGGCACAGAGAAGGACAGGGCCCTGCTCAAGGTCACACAGCTCATCAGGGGACTCTAACTTGGGCCCTGCTGTCCTCTCCTTCTCCCAACCCTCCAGGGATGTTACTAGCTGCCCAGAGAGGGGCAGCTTTTGGCTAGGCTTTCTGATTCACCTCCCCTCAAAGCCCCGAAACCCTGGGGACTTAAAACCGAAGCCCCTGCAGTTGCTCTCAGAGGCTCGGTCGGGACAGTCCGGCCCAAAGCGCCACCTGGAGGTCAGCGATTCCAGGCAGGTCAGGGCTCACGGCAGTGGAGGGGTGGGCATTAGTAACTGCAGGTTCCTGGTCACAGCCCTCATGAGCACCTCACTTTACAGTTTACAAGGGTCTTTCAGATCCTTCTCATACATCCAATTGCAAGGGAAGAAAGAAGGGAGAGAAGGAAAAGCACACAAGGGAAGAGAATATTAAAACAGAGTGCAGCTCACAGACATGTTACGGGACAAAGAAAAAAAAAACTAAAAAGTTAGAAAGGAAAGAAAATGGAGAGGAAAGAGATAAAAATAAGAAAGAGAAATAAAGAAAAAAAATGTTTAATAGAGAAAAAGAAAATACCCATACCAAGTTAGGCCAAGCCCAGCCCAGAAGGGCAGGGGCCAGTACCCATCATCCAGACAGTCCCAGCCCCTGCCTCCAGGCTGCCTCTGTCCCAAATGTGGGCACCCAGGAACAAGTGTTTGGGTTGGAAGTCAGGTAGGCAGGACGCCTCTGGACTCAAACCCAGGTAACCGCAAGCTCTGGGCACTACACGGTCCCTAGCGCCATCTGCTGGACAGATAGGGCATGGCATTTACCCCCTGAAAGTTAAATTTGGGTGTGAACGTCTCCATTTCTCAGAGAAGGAAACTGAGGCTCTGAGAGAGATGGTGACTTCCTGCAAGTACAGCAGCCTGCCAGGCCAGTGGGCAGGCGAGGGTATCTGACTTCAAAGGTCTCAGCCCAGGCCGTCCCAGTTCTCAACAATCCAGCCCAGTCCCGGAACAAAGCCAGGTGCAGAGCACATGGTTAGAGGCATGTACCTTGGCTGCACACAGCTGGGGTGTGGGTTCCTGGCTCTAATAGTTATGAGCCTTCTTTCTTTCATTTAGCCATGGTTCACTGATGCCCGGTACTGGGCCAGACACTGGGACACAGCAGACAGGACTGACGTGACTCCTTCTCTCAGGGTGCTTCACCCATGGAAGAGGAAGATGGTAAATACATAAACAGTTAAATTTAGATAAAATCACAAAGTGGCCAACACACTCCATCCCACCTTTGGTTTCCTGAGTGGCCCCTAACACAACCTACACCAAAGGACCTTATCCGAGTCAGCTCTGAGGCTCAAAGGGAGCAGAGAACCAGGGTTCTAGAGACTCATCAGCTGCGGGGATTCACCCACCTCTTGATGCTCCGTTGGTCAGCACTGCAACTCCTGGTCACCAGCTCCTCTCTTAGCCAACATCACCATGGCAACTCCAGAGCTGAAGATCTGAATGGTCAAGAGGCCAGCGCTGGCAGGGCCATCCTGGAGCTGAGCAGGTCAGGTAAAGGAGTGTGTTGGGCCAGGTGGGGGATGGAAAGCTGGCACATTGCCCAAAAGCAGTGGCCACTCCTCAGTTCCAGTGGATATGTGACCAGGCAGGACACGTGGTACCACAAGGGCCACTGGGACCAGAGCTTCTGAATTTTCAAGACAAACCCCAAATCAGAATTTGGAAGTGAAAGCTGCTGGTTCTTAAGTATGAGTAACTAATTCAAAATTATAAAAACACCATATCGGGAAAACAAAAACAAAACCCACGTCAATTTCCAAGTTTCAGTCCACTGGCTGCCAGTTTGAGATCTCTTGTCTCTTACAAAACACTCTCCTGCTGTAAGCAGCCCTTCGTACTCCACTTTGTACTGAGAGAAAGGCCTTCCAGAGAAAGAAACAGCCCTGGGCTTCCACCCTGTTTGCTGATGCAGCTCTGTTGTCTAAGAAGGAAAGTGGCTCGCTCAAGGCCGCAGAGATCCCACTTCTCAGCTCCTAAACCAAAGCTGCCCCTGTCCATCACCGCAGGAGAACCCACTTTTCTCACTGCAGGCCCTCAGGGTGCAGGACAGGCAGACACTCCTGCTTCCTGTGAAAGTGTCTGCCTGGAGGAAGACATCAAACCCTCCCGGTTTGACCCCAAATACAGATCGAGGTGGTGGCTCTCCCCTTAGAGTGATTTTCCCTGTATCCAAACACTGGCTTCAGATAATCCAAGCAATCAGTCCATCACTGTGCCCGAAATCCCACCAGGATTCACTCTCGTCAACTACAGTATTGAGTCTTTTGAAACCTGTAACTGAAAGACACAAGGCTCTCTCTCTGGGAGGAACCCAGTCTGGGCCTGGAGAGAATGAGCTCTGGGACAGGTAGTTTAGAAGGAAAAGAGATTAAAAGAGAAGGGGCTCTCTTCCAAAATGGCAGGACTCAGGGGAGTCCCAAGTATGGCCATGATAGTGGGGGGCCTAAAGAGGAAGGCACCCGAAAGAAGCCTTTCATAGAGGTCAGTGTTTTCCAAAGCGTGGTAAAGGAGGGAAAGAAATGAAGGAGGGAAGAGGTCGGGATGAAGGAGTGGAGAGGCAAGGAGGGAGGGAGACGAAGAAAGACAGGCATGGGGCAGGCCTGGCAAAACAGGTCTGCAGGCCAATTCAGCCCGGGGAATGAGATTTCTCTGACACGGCAGACGGACTCAGGCAGCTTTATAAACATGGCTCGGGCTTGGGCCGGTGATAAGGCGCTCACAGCATGGGACCGAGACCACAGGTCCTGGTATGCAGGAACAGCATCTGTGCTGGCGTCTGTTCTGATTGGTCCGTTTGCGGCCAGCGTGGATTCTGATTGGCCAGGAACCAGCCCAACCACGTGTTGAGTACTTGGAACTCCACTCCCGTGGATTCCAGACCAAACGGGCCTTGCAAGTTGGGGCAGAGGATGGCTCGTCCCTCAGACCCACCCTGATCCGCGGGCACATGTGAGACAGAGAGTCCTGGCATGACATCAGAAGGAGGCAAGGGAATGCCTGGAAGAACAGTCACATTTTTCCACCATCACAGTGAAATAGGAACTGAGAATCCAAAATAAAGGTGAAATACATATAAAGACGGTAATTTTCCTGGCACACCTGAATGGCAGAGCCGCGGTACAATCTCGGGTATTCCTCACCAGTCCCCTGCAAGGCAATATATATACTGCCATTTTAGAGAAGGAAACTGAGGTTCAGAGTGGTAACTCACTGAGCAGGGGTCGCTGCCTCAAGGGCCCTGACGGTATCGAAGCGATCGTCCTCCGTGCAATCTTCAAAACCGTTGCTCACTCCGCCTGTGATGCTGGCCGGCCTAACCACCTCCACACGACCAGGGTTGGCCCCAAAGGAACTCGCCACAGATCAGGATCTTTGTATTATAAACCGACTTTTAATAATAATAATAAAAAATCTATCATGAATTGAATGAGAAGATCTGTACATTTCAAAGTAAACCAGTGCACGACGCCCTTGCCCTCGGGGGCCCCTCTCCGTTTCTGCCACAGGGTCCTCGTTTGTATCTGTGCCACCTCTGTCCTGCAACAAGCCCACCTCTTGCAATCTGGTGCAGGGTGGCAAGAGAGGGAAGGCGGCCCCTGGGGGTGCAGGGGGCCAAGATGCTGATGGGTCTTCAAGCCTCCAGGTCAGTGGGAAACCCACACCTGATTTCACCCATCAGCCAAGGCTGGAAAGACTCCTCCCTTCTGTCCCAGCTGTGACATTTCCCTGCTGGCAACAGAACCTAGAGGGGACAAACTGCTGGGGGGCAGAGGGGGGATCCTGTGTGGGTCCCTGTGCCCAGGTGGGCAGGGTAGCTTCCTGTCTCTCTAGCTGGCTGAGAAGTCCCAAATGCCCTGCTCTGAGTTAACATCAAAAAATAAATTACAGAAGGTACCACTCAGTGTTTCCCGGCGGCCCTTCTACCTGCAGAGGGCAGACATCAGTGTGGAACTGCCTCTCCAATGGATGGTTCAACCCCCTCCAGCCCCCAGGCCTGGCCCAGCCACCTCTCAAACCCTTGTAGGCAGTCGTTCAAAGAACAAAGTAATTCACCCTGATACAGACCAACTGCTGGAGAACCGAGGGTGGGTGGGAAAAGGAACCCTAGTCGATACCTGTAAGCCATATCTTAAGACCCTAATATTAAAAAGATGAAATACTGACATCTTTTGAATTTTCAATAATTTAGTTTTTCTTTTTTTTTTTTTTTTTTAGTAGAACTGGGAAAAGTTGTCAATACTACCTTATGCTGGTCCCCTGTTAGACAATATAGCTTTCTTTGAAATTTAAAATGTCAAATATATAATCACACAACCTGGGGGGAAAAAAATCTCAACGATACCAACGACAACATAAAAACCCCAAAATAAACCATAGAGAGTTCACGCCATATAAATAAAGTCAGAGCAAATCTCGTGCCCAGGGCTGATGGCTCCAGTTCCAATGGCGCTGATGCCGGAAGCCAGTGTGGCTTTCGACCGTCCTCTTGGTAACAGGCGTTGTGCCCTGTCCCTCTGTCTTTACCGGCAGAGGCCCGGCTTTTCCGAGTCCATCAGGCAGATTAGTACAGGGTTAGGGGGGAATCTGGAAGCTAAGGTGAGGAAGAGGAGCAGACACATGTGGTCGCCTGGAATGTGGACATAGAAGGAAACCAGAGGTTTCCAAAGTGCAGGTTGAGCCATCCCGAGGGAGCTGGGGCCGCGGGCCTCCAGCTGCAGTGCCCGTGACTTCTCCCCTGTGTTCTACGGACTTGCAGGCCGGAGCCCAGGCCCTGGCTGCACCCATCAGTTCTGTGGGTCCCCAGCACCCCTCGGGCTTCTGGCAGAAGTGTGAAGAACATGCCAGCCCAGGGTCGATCCACCAGCTCATCCAAGAGTGGGGGCACTGCTTATCCTCCCAGGAGGTGATGGAGGAGGCCGGACAGATCTTGAAGCAGGTGGGAGAGGAGGTCTCGGGCCAGCTCTGGAGAAGGCCACACGGCCCCCTGTGTCCTCCCAAATCCCAGCTCCAGAGGACGCAGCCAAGCACGAGGCACCTCAGCGTCTAGAGGTCTCCGTCCACCGGCGGCTGGCAGAGGCGGTAGAGCCTGGCGGAGGTGAAGAGGGTGAGGAGCAGCCCGGCAGGCCAAGGCCTACTATTATTATTGCAACATGTGATTTATGTGAACGTGTAATCCACGCCCAGACAGCAAAACTCAACAGGTGTAAAAAGATGCAGAGTGAAAAATTACTGATGCCGCCCACGTTCCCCTAGTGGTACAGTCCCCGCCCCACAGGAGTCTTGCTCCCTCCAGACTGGCAAGGGGTTTACAAAAACAGACACATATACATGCGCATGTTTGTGTTAAGGTACTTGTGTGGGTGTGTGTGCATTTTTCCACGCTAATGGTGGCAAAGTAGACCCAGCACTCTGCCACTGGAGTCTTTTACTTAATATATCTTGGGGCCTCTCTCTGCAGCACATGGGGAGCTACCTTGGTTTCCTTTCTGCATTGGAAGGATTCTGAGCTCTACCCTCAAGTAAGAAGGAGCCACTAATGGGTTTCAAGCAGGGGAGACGGTAGATCTGCTGTGGGGAGAATGATGGCAGGGGGACCGGACCAGACAGGAGGCTGCTGTGGTGACATGGACAAGACAGGGAAGCAAGGTGGCACAGCGGTCAGGAGCGTGGCCTCTGGGCCTAGAATGCCTGGGTTCAGAAGCGCAACTCTGTGACTCTGTGTGCTAGCTGTATGACCTTGGACAAGATACTTAACCTCTCTAGGCCTCAGTGTCCCCACCTGCCAATGGGGGATAGTAATAGTACCTTGCTCACAGAGTTGTTGTTTCGAGCAAATAAGTTAATATAGGTAAAGATACTAGAATGGTGCCTGGAGCGGGGGAAGCGACATATAAAAGTATTTAAAAGTAATGAGGGGAGGGACCTCCCTGGCGGTCCAGTGGTTAAGAGTCCATGCTTCCACTGCAAGGGGCACGGGTTCAGTCAGGGAACTAAGTTCTCGCATGCCAAACAGTGAGGCCAAAAAATAAAAATTAAAAATAAAAAAGTAAAAGAAATGAGGGGAATTCCCTCTCAGTCCAGTGGTTAGGACTCCGCACTTCCACTGCTGAGGGCCCGGGTTCAATCCCTGGCCGGGGAACTAAGATCCCACAAGCCACGCCACGTGGCCTAAAAATAATAATAACAATAACGAGGGCTAAGAGAGTGCATGCAAAAAACTAGTGAAACATATATAAGATCTGTATGAGTTCTTGTATTGCTCCAACACCGTTTCCTGGTCTTGACAATGTTCTGTGGTTACGTGAGACATTATTCTTGGCGGGGGGAGCTGAGTGAAGGACCACATGGAAACTCCCTGTACAATTTTTGCAACTTCCTGCAAGTCAAACTATTTCAAAATAGTCAGATAGTCAAACTATTTCAAAATTAAAAAGTTATTTAAAAATTGTGGGCCTATGTCAACAGCAAAGCAGGGCAGTGTGGATGGAGAGGGAAGACGCACAAAAATTAGTTATTCCTGGGAAAGGGGGCTGCACACAGTACCACGAGAAGGTCTGACTTCAATGTGGAGATGATGGGCCGTGAGGACAGGATGAAGCAGGTGGGCTGAGGGCTCTGAGGGCAGCAGGGCGGCAGAGAAGGGCGGTGGGTGAGCCGGTGGGGGGCACACAAATTACTGCCCCATGGCTCACTCTGGGGGCCCTGCCGTACTTTCCCAGCCAAAGTGGGAGCTCTGGGAGGTAACAGACTGAGTCGTATTTGTTGTTTCCCAAATGGGGTCCCGTAAATGAGAGGGGAAGCCCCATCTGAACACCAGCGGGTCTGTCTGGGGTGAAGCCCAGCCCAAGTCCTGTCCTTCACGGAAGGGAGGAGAGGAAAGGAGACGGGGAGGGACAGCCACTCACCGCGGTGCACCCTGGGGCATCTGGTCCTTGACTCGGAGGTTTTTGGCCAGAATCTCCACCCTGGGGCCCTGGGAAGAAAGAACGGTGAGGCCCTGGGCTGCCTCTGCACGGAGCCCAGGGCGCTTGAGGAAGCATGTGGGTGTGGGTGGGCGTAACGGGAGCTGAAGTCCTCAGCCCTCTAGATGGGGAGATGGGCATCAGCCCAGTGCCCAGACGGCCCCTCATCCCACCCGGGCTGTGAGTCCACCTCTCCCTGTGCCCACCGGGCCCGGATCTGGGTGCCCCGCACGCAGCCTGGCGGGGCCCCGGGGGATGGGTCCCCTCACCTGCTTCCGCATGATGTCCGTGGCCTGCATGATGCACTTGGGCAGCAGCCCGTGGCTCCGCGCCAGGATGGCCGCCTGCTCCAGGGAGAGGCTCAGGGTGCTCCTGCAGGGGCGGCAGGTGAGACGGGGGCGACTGCCTGCCCCCCCACGGCCCCCAAGACCCCAGTCAGAGCAGCAGGGACAAAGGACAGAAGTGGGAAAGTGTCCCGATCTGCCCCAACCAAGAGGCGCGATCATTCCTGCTCAGGTTGAATGGATGCTCCAGCAGAACCAGGCTGCAGAGACGCTCAGTCACACCAACCAGGGTGGGAGAACCGGGAAGCTCAGCAGCCCTCCCAGGACCACCTCCTCCCGAGGTCCCATTTCACAGCAGACAAACTGAGGCTCGGCGGGGGGCGGGGGCAGCCACGGCCTCGTCTGGGCTCAACAGGCAGCGGCAGAACCAGGATTCAAACCTGGCTTTCGTCCTCCCATCCTGGGCCCCCAAACCACCCAGAGGCCCGCCCCCGCTCAGGGCCCGCGCACCTCTGCATGCCCGTGCCGCACATGGTGATCTGGCAGGCCCCCAGGCGGTAGCAGAGCTCGGAGGAGATGGGGATGAGGCCGGCGCCCAAGCTCCCAGCGGCACCAGGCTTGGGGTAGACGAAGGACTTCATGAGGCGGCAGAGCTCGTCCAGGGCGTTGATGGGGCGGATCAGCTGCGAGGCACACACACCCGGACGGTTGGAGGAGGCCCCCACCTGTCCTTCCTCCCCGTCACCACCTCCAATCCAGCTCCGTTACAGCAGCTGTCCTCTCGGCTCACCTCCTGTGCTCACGATATATTCCAGGTCTAACCCTCCCATCTAATTCTCTTCACCTGCCCAGGTGTGCCCACGACCAAGCCTCAGCGAATACCCACTCCTGTCCTCTCCAAATAGCAGCACCTCCCCAGGAACAGCGTCCCTTCTGCTCTGCCCCACCTCCCCTTTCCTGCGTCGCCTGTGCAGGCACAGAACACTGGCCACTGCTTCCTGTGTCGTCTCAAGACGCTGCCAGCCAGACTATTATACAAACTCCCGGAGGGCTGTGCCCAGCCCTTCTCTCGGAGCCCAGCCTCACGGTCCGAGGCCAGGAGCCCCAAAACCACTGTCAAAATCAAGGCCTGATAGGGACTTCCCTGGTGGTCCAGTGGTAAAGAATCTGCCTTCCAATGCAGGGGACGCGGGTTCGATCCCTGGTCGGGGAACTAAGATCCCACACGCCGCAGGGCACCTCAGCCTGCACGCCACAACTACTGAGCTCGCACGCCTCAACTGGAGCCCGCGTGCCGCAAACTACAGAGCCCACACGCTCTGGAACTCGCACCACAACGAGAGAAGAGAAAACCCGCACGCCACAACTAGAGAGAAGCTCACGCGCCACAACAAGCGCTGCAACGAAGATCCCGTGTGCCGCAGCGAAGACCCAATGCAGCCAAATAAATAAATAAATAAATATTTTTAAAAAAGAAATCGAGGCCTGATAGACCCTGGGCAGAGAGGGAAAGGCCTGCAGCACGCGGGAACGTGGCCCAGACAGCCAGGTATTTATTTCCACTGCTCAAAATAAACTAGAAGCCTCCGTTTTGTGGGAAATCTTTTGACTTTTAAATGCTGGCAACAAACTGGAAATACACAAAAAGAGCACTGCATGGCCGCATCTGGTGCAGGGCTCCAGCCTCAGAGAGATGCTGCGGTGAACAAGGGAGATGCAAGAGGCACAGGTGAGTGGGTGCCAGTGAGAATACATCATCTAAGGGATTCTGAAGTGGGTGGGGAAGATGTCAGGATTTCTCGAATGGGGAAGGAGTTATCCCAGAAGACTTCCTGGAGGAGGGACTGCAGAGGCCTCCGGGGCATCACGGCCAGGATTCTGGCTGGGGTGTGACCCTGGGCCCTGTCTGACCGCGCGAACCCCCAGCCCTGCCCAAGCTCCACGGCAGGTGAGGGGAAGGAGGGCACACCTGGTCTATCTTCACCGCTGTGGTGCTGGCGTCCGTGGGCAGGTTAGACCGTTCCAGGTAAAATGCCCTGAGAGAGGAAGACGGGGGTGAGGGTAGGGCCGCCACGCCCACCGTCCTCCCAGCCCCTGCCCCACTGCAGCCGCAGCCGTTTTGCCCTCCAACAACCGGAGGAAACAAATCATTAAGAGCGGCTGGCACAGCTCTCCACGCCCACAGTCACCTGTTCCTCCAGCAGCCCTGGGGGAAGCAGGAAGGGGCCCCCCGGGCACTCCTCAAATGCCACCTCCCCCCGACTGGCCGTCAGAATCGGCACTGACACCCCACTCTCTCTCCCATCCTGCTGTGTCTCTCCTCCGAGCGCCCTCATCACTTGACACGTCACGCGGCTCTGTTTACTGGGCTATTGCTTATCTCCCCTTCTAGAACAGCGCTTGGCCAACTTTTTCTGTAAAGAGCCAAAGAGTAAATATTTTAGGCTGTGTAGACCAGTCAGTCTCTATCAAGATGCTACTCAGCTCTGCTGTTGCAATACAAAAGCAGCCAGAGACAATACACACACGGATGAACGTGGCTGTGTGCTAATAAAACTTTATTGACAAAACAGGGGGCGGGCCAGACCACAGCAGCTCTAGAATCTACCCTCCATGAAGAACAGGCTTTGTTTGGTCACTATTGACTCCTAAGTGAGCACCCAGAACAGAACCTGGCCTATGAAAGGCCGTGACTGACAGGTGCTGAATGAAAGAGGAGATGAATGAATGATTACAGAGGCAATTTTTTAAATATTCAGTGAATGGCACAGAACAGATTGATGGCATCGAATGATCCAAAGAGATGCCAGTTATAATAATACAGGTAGATGTTTTCCCTGAACAGACATATGAAAGCATCATTCTCCCATTTCCAAATGGTAAAGCCCTTACCACACCCTGAAACCCCAGTCTCCTAATTCCCAGCCCACCTTCTTCACGGAGGGAGAAGGTGAGGCAGAAGTAGGAAGGGGCTGGGATGGGGGCGGCAGTAGTGGGAGCTGCCTCCTTGGGCCCCAGGCTTCCTCCTGGCGGATGTGACCCCTACTCTTCTCTTCTCTCTGGGGGTCTCCCCTGAGCAAGGCCGAGGCTCTGGGGTCATGTCCCTCACTCACAGGCTCAAGAATCCCAGGGCCCCTGTCCCAGCTCCCACCCCCATGCAGAATGAAACAGGCATCTCCTCCCAGATGGAAGGGGCTGCTTTGAAGCCAAGCAGACCCAGTCTAGCTGCGTGACTTGGGCAAGCTGGGTGTGCTCTCTGGGCATCGGTTTCCTCATCTGCAAAGTGGGTTAGAATGGCTAGGTTAGAATGGCTGCCAGTGACTGTTGTGAGAATCTGATGAGCTTGTGTAGGCAGAGGGCCTGGCGCACAGTAGATGCTCAAGAAAGGGCATTGCCTACCCCCGCACTGGGGGCCTGTCTGGTGCCTTACACGCTAATGCTCACTCCCCGTGACAGTGTTCAGAACCCTGCCCCCATCACGTAGCCCGTGCAGATACCTGAGTTTGCGGTAATACTGCTGAACCTTCTCCAGGGACTGGGCATTGATCTCCTGCTGCAAATCTTCCACCGTCTGGCTGCCTGGAGGAGGCGGCACCTCCATGTTCTCCAGAGCTGTGAAGGAAGAAGAGCGAGGGCAGGTGCTTGGCTCCCGGCGTGCACGGCCATCCCCGGTGGGCCCCACTCAGCCCGTCGCTGCGGCTCACCTTTCGTGAAGAGCACGGTGTGCAGCCTTAGGCTGGCCCCGCTCTCCAGGCGGGAGGGCAGCTTGGAGAAGTGATAGCTATCCAGGTAGAAGATGACCTTCAGTGCCTGCCGGCTGCCCTCGATGTGGTAGAAGACGTTGGTGTCTGTTGGGGGCCATGGTGGGGCGGAGGGCTCAGCATCAAGGCTGGAGGGGCCCTGCCCCACCTCCGCGAGGGCAGCTACAGACCTCCTTCAGATCGCCACTGTGATGTCCCAGGACCTCCCTGTCTGCCTACCCCAGAGCCGCGGCTTCAGACCTTCCTGCCCTCCCACAGTCTCGGGGCACCTCAGATAGCCCCGTCCCCCTACCACTCAGAGGAGCAGCCTCTGACCTCCCTTTTCACCTCCCTTGACAGGTCCCAGTTTCTACTGCTTAATTCTTACACCTGACATTGATTCTGCCCAGCTGCGGAGTTGTTGTGTTTATCTTCAGAGCCACACCAATGCTGCTTCTACCTCTCACCTGGTAGCCCAGGGCCTCTACCTGGCAAAAGCTACCCTCAAACAGCACCTGCATCTTATTTACACCCATAGCGAAGAGCTTGTGGCAGGGGTGGCGCTAACACCCCATCCTGCACCCATAGCAGACATCACTAATGGATGGATAATTCTCCCTGAGCCCAAGCCGGCCTACAGACAGGCAGCCACTGCCAACCAAGTCCAACTGGTACCCGAAATGAAACCCATTGTGCTTCTAGGCTCTAGTTTACACATTCTCAACAGGGTGATATCACCTCCGAGGAGGTAAAAATTGGTTTTGGGGGCAAAGGCAAAAAAAAAAAAACTTACTCTTTTTATATGTAAAGCACATATATACATATAGTACATAAACAGATATATAGTATATCCATGATATAAAAATTTCATGGGGGTGTGGCGATTAGGAAAAAATTGTCTAAACAAGCTCCTTAGGGAGGTGATAATAAAAAACAACAACAAAAAAAGCAGGGGTTCTCAAACTAGCATGCTTCAAAATCACCAGGGGGGCTTGTTGACACACATTTCTGGGCTCTACTTCCAGTTTTGGATTCAGTAGGTCTGGGATGGGGCCTGAGAATTAGGCTAGCAAGTTTCCAGGTGCCGCTGGTCCAGGGATCCCACTCAGAGAACCATGGCTCTAGAACCGAGCGCAGTGATTCTCAGTCCTGGCTATACATCGAAGTCACCTGGAAAGCTTATCTTGAATCCCAATGCCCAGGATCCACCCCACAGACTGAATCCAAATCACCAGGGCTGGGACTGGGACTGAGGCATCAGTATCTGAAAAGCTCCCTGGGTGATCCCAGCGCAGCCAGGGCTGAGACCCACTGGACTACAATGTGAGCTCCAGGAGGGCAGAAACCATGGCCGTATATCTCTCCACTGTGGCCCAGAACCTAAAACTGAGCCTGACACGTATCATGTGCTCGTAATTATGGGTATGTGGATAGACGGATGAGTGTGTGGGTGGATGGGTGATGGATGGGTGGATGGATAAATGGATGGGTGGATGGATGAGTAGATGAATGAGTGGATGAGTGGGTAGGTGAGTGGAAAGATGGGTGGGAGGGAGGGAGAAAGAAAGGAAAGAAGAAAATTATGGTGTAAGTTCTTAGAAAATCTTAACACGTCTTCATCCCACAGAAGGTTATCTCTAGGAGTTTTAATAAGAACTGGGTACTGGCTGTTTTTCCCTCTTATGCGCTGTAGGAGACGGCTGGGTTTATAAAAAAAAGGGACCCTCTCCTTCCCTGTATGTTGGGAGCATGGGGTTTGGGTCAACTGGGTCCTGGGTCAACTTTAGGCAGCTGGCCTGGTGGCAGGGGGAGGGACAGGGTGACCCCAGAACCCCGACTCTCACGGTGGGGTGGGAGGAATCACTCACTGGCCACGTAGTTCTCGTCCAGCTGCTTGAAGGAGAAGGTGACGTTGTCCAGCTCCGACAGGGTCACCCAGATGTCCTCCAACATGGTCCGTTCCTCTTTCTGCAAGAGCAAGACAGAGTGGAGGAGTCACAGGTGCCACCCCTGCCCCAGGTGTCACTTCAAGATGCTGGGATTCAACTCTAGTTGACACACCAGGATGTGGCGCTACCAGGCATGAGGTCTTGCGCAGGTCTCTCTGGAGCTGGACGTGAGATCATGTTTGCTCCAGGCCTGTCCTGCACCTCCCAGGTCAGAGCCCATCTCTGCTCTAACATGCTGGGTGGCCCTCTTACCCGGGTCAACCCACCAATCCCACTGAACCATTCCAGCGCAGCACCCAGCTCAGAGCCTGCATATCCTGGCAACTGCTGAATTAACACACTGGGTCCTGGTGTCCTCATCAGAGAAGAAGAAAGTGAGGGCTGGGCACTCAGTTCCAGAAACCAATGAGAGGGTGTCTCCCACCAGGCAGGCACCTGTCTGCAACATCGGCCAGCAGAGGGCGCACTATGGCCACTCTTTCCCAAACCGCTGCAGCTGTGGCTTCCTGTCCGGCCTGGGAAAATGTCTAGGAGGCTCAGGGCTGCAAGGTGGGGGGAGGTCAGGCCTGGGCACACGGGTGGAGGAGCGAACAGCACAGAGCAAATACTGCTGCCGGCTGGATTTCTGGGGGGGCATCGGCTCTGGGTACCAGTACCCCGAAATGCTGAGTCGTTGGCTCTGCCTCCTCCGGGGGCTGGTAGAGGGACCCACCCTGATTCTGAGCCCTGAGAGTGGATGGACAGGGCACTCAGAGATAAAAGAGATGTGGAGAAGGCAGGGCAGTCTGGGGCAACCAGGTCTAGAGTCAGACTCCCAGGTTCACACAGGTTCCCTGGGCCTCAGTGTTCTCATCCTTAAAAAGTGGGTGGTAAAGGACCTGCCTGGGGGCTACTGCAAGGACTAAACAAGATGCTATTTGCACCAACAAAGTTGACCCGGATTACCACAAAAGCCTGCTCACTGGTCTCCCAGTTTCTGCCCTTGCCCCTCTACACTCTTCCCCACCCCGCAGCCTGGGTGATCCTTTAAGTATCAAAGTCAGATCCTGTCCCTCCTCTTCTCAAAACCCTCCCCTGACTGCCACCCACTCAGAGTAACAGCCAAAGTCCTACAACAGCCTGCAAGACCCCGAACAGTCAGACCCCAGTTAATTCTCAGGACTCACCTCCCCCACCTTCCCCTGGCTCACTCACTCTATTCCAGCCACACTGGGTACCTCGCTGTATCTCAAACACTGCATGCATCCTCCTGCCTCAGGACCTTTGCACCTGCTGTTCTCTCTGCCTGGAGGGCTCCTCCCCAGTGTCCTCATGGCTCACCCCCTCCCCTCCTTCGGTTCTTAGGTCAGATGTCACCTCTCACTGAGGCCCTCAGTGGCTGCCTTATCAAAACTTTCAACTGCCACCACCCCAGACCTTCCTGTCCCCTTCCCGTCTCCTTCCCTGCTTAGTTTTTCCCCTTAGCCCTTAACACTATAAATGAGGGTTTCTCAACTGCAGCACTACTGACACTTGGGGCCAGAGAATTACCTGCTGGGGGGTGGGGACGGGGGTGAGCATTCCGTGCTGTAGGAGGTTTAGCAGCCTCCCTGGCCTCTACACACCAGATGCCAGTAGTACTTCCTCTTCCCTCAGTTGTGACAACCAAAAATGTCTCCAGAGATTGCCGAGTGTACCCTGGGGGCAAAACTGCCCTGGTGAGAACCACTGGTCTATACCATCCCTGGTCCTTAGTTGTTTATGTCTATCTCCCCAAAAGCAGGGTATAAGGTCCCTGAGTAAACGAACTCTCTGTTTTGTCCACTGCTGGGTCCCCAGTGCCTGTAACAGTGACACACAGTAGGTGCTCGATAAACAGCCGCCGAACGAATGAACGGGGTGAGCGACAGCCTGAGCAAGACCTCCCCCGCCCCCCACTCACCGCGGCCGGCGACAGCAGAGACTGGCAGTGCAGGAGGACGCCAGTGGCCGCCACCTGCTCCAGCCACTTGCGGCTGGCGTCCCGGCTGCTCTCCTCGTACTCGCCGTTGTTGTTGTAGCGGTAGCTCAGGGCCGCCAGCAGCTGCTCGGAGAAGGTGCACACGGCGGCCACCAGCGCCTGGCAGAAGATGCTGTCCCTCCGCAGCTGCAGCTCCGTGTCTGTGGGCACAGGGGGCGGGGCCGCGCTGGGCGGGGGGCTCCTGCGCCATCAGCAGGCCTGTACCCCACAACCCGGGGCCCGGGACCAGCCTCCTCTCCCCGACGCGACCACCCATCCGGGGCCAACTTGGCAGACAGCGTTAATTCATCCCAGGCACCAAAGGCAACTCCACAAAACTCAGCTCTCCAAAAGCAAGCCAATCTGTGGAAAAACTCAACTCTCTCAATGACCCATCTCCCTATGTAAAAAAACAAAACAACTTGTGATTTTCCAAAGGCTTTCCCCAAACCCTTACCCTCAGCTGTTTATTTATTAGGATATTTCTCAGCATTGATTGAGAGTGATGACGCCAGTTCCATGTTTTAAGAAATGCAGTTTAGCATTTTCTCTATTTTTGAGAAGTATGCCTTCTTCTTATCATTCCCCCACCACCACTTCCTTGCCCCCTGCTTGTGATGTGATTTACAGAACTGGCCAATTTTGGGCAATCAGTCATTCAGGGTCCTAATATTCTGGAAGGGATTTTTTTTTTTTCCTTTTGGCTGTGCTACGCAGCTTTCGGGATCTTAGTTCCCTGACCAGGGATCGAACCCGGGCCCCAGCAGTGAAAGCACCGAGTCCTAACCACTGGACCACCAGGGAATTCCCTGGAAGGGATTATTTTTGATGACTGGCTCTAGCCAATGGGTTTTCAGTGACCAATTTTGACCCAGATCCTATTCTAGCTGCCCCTTGGCTGGGAATTTCTGGAAGGAAGGGAGGGACAGAGAACACCTCTAAGATTCCCCTAGGCCCTTGTCAGTCCCTCCTCCTCCCCACCGTCTTCAGGGTAGGAAGCCCCAGGCTGGGGCTGAGGGCTCTACCGGCAAAGAGCCTCCCTAATTGTCGGTGCTCTATCCTGTGTCCTCATCAAGATCAGCCCAGGCCTGGGAAGTGACAAGAGATAGTGTTCCTGGCTCCAGGGCCCTGAGACTTGTCCCCTGGACACAAGAGGAAGAAGTGAGGTCTGAGTAGTTCTTGGAGGGGCTAGAGGCCATGGTGTTACCTCCCCCTGTGCAGACCCCGATGACCAGGGGAAAGTCAACCTTGGCCGGCAGAAGAGGCCTTCCCCGGGCTGCGGTCATGGGCACTGGCTGCCAGGGTGGCCTCTCCCAGATGCACCTGGGTGTGTGCAAATCACAGACAGCTGCCCCTTCAAAGCCCTCACCTGTGCACTTCAGCAAGGCCAGGAGCAGCTGGTTCTTTCCATCTGGAAGGAGAAGGAGATGGGCTGAGAGGGGTTAGCAGAAGGAGCAAGCCAAGCCAGGCCTCCCCACAGCCCACGTGCCTGACCCCTTCTCGTAGTGAAGCTCTGGGTACACAGAGCCGTGCTCAAGAAGCTCTGACTGAATGTTGAGCAGATTCCAGAAACCCCTGGACATCCAGAGGATGAAACCCCAACTGTTCGCTGCACCCCAACTGTCTATATATACCCTCCACACAGAGACTGACACCAGCCCCTCCAACTCCCGGGCCAGAGCCCCCAGCCCACACCTTGTACCTGTGCGTGGGCACACCCTGACACACGCGTATACGTACATGTGGGAGCACACTCAGACCACGTACACTCACACGTGTACTCAGGTACTTATTCACATCGTCCTACACAGCCAAGCCCCGCCCACGTGTAGACAAAGCCCAGACCTTCCAGACACAGGCCTAACACCCTGGTCTCTTTCCTTCAAATAAAGGCTCTTGGGCGCAGAAGGGGCTTAAAAGAAAAATCTGAAAGGCTTCTGGATTTGCCCTCTTGTGATACATTCTGTCCTGGGGAGGCACTAAGATGCAGGGCAGGGTGTGGTAATAACACCAGCATGTGCTTACTGAGGACTTACTGTGTGCCAGGCACTGTACTAAGTGCCTTGTTTGTACTGACTCATTCACCCCTCACAACAACACTATGAACCCATTTTACACATGAAGAGACTGAAGCACAGAGAAGTCAAGGAACTTGCTAAGGTCGCACAGCCAATAAGTGGGAGAGATGGGGTTTGAGCACTGGCCATCTGGCTCCAGAGTCCATGCTCTTCACCAATGACAGTTTTGGAAGACAGGACAGCTCAGGTCCAACACAGACTTCCAACTCAGAGGGTGCTGTTCCTGGGGTCATGACCTTGGGACCAAGCACCTCCTGCTGTCCTGGTCAGATGTCTCCCTGGCCTGGGATCCTTCTAACCCAGGAGTCCCAGGCTCAAATGCTGCCAAGGGCCAGGCAGGTAACATAAGGTGCATGAAGCAGACCCCAGGCCACAGGGCATGGTGGGGTCCATGTGCACTGGAAGGCACCCCTCCCCCACCCAAAGAGGGTGGCCACCACTCATCTCCAGCCAAGTGTGAATGCGGAATTGCAGGCCTGTTATTGCCAGATCTTCTGATTGTTCAAGAATAGCCAGAAATCTAGACTTTTATGTGGGGTCTCAGATTATAAATGCTGGCAGCAGATTCACATTTTTTTAATGCTGTAGCATCAAAAATTACCTGGGCGCCCAAGTCCGATCAGGACCCACCCACCCCCCAACTTGTAACCTGGTTAGTAAACAAAAGGAACTGAACTACATCCACAATTTTGGAAGCTGAGAAGGAACAAGTTCAGCCTTCTTAGCCTCCTGACTCTGCAAGGAAGCCCCAGGCACCCCAAATCAGCGGTTCCTTGATCAAGTGTGTACTGTCCCAGGGCCTTGCCCAGGGCAGGACACAGCTGAGACAGGGACACTCGCTCTTCCTGTCCTCTCCCTGGGCCTGGAGAGACATGGGGCACGGAGATGGACCCATTCCTGATCCTTCCACATTCCACATCAGGAACCAAAGGCCACAAAACCTCCACATTACAGCCTTCCCTGCCCAACTGACCTTCCACGTATCTCTGAATGTTGTCCACCAGGGTCTTGATGGAATTGGGGAGGTTCCAGGGGTCCTCCTGGATGCTGATCTGGATCAAGCTCCGGCCACGAATTGTACACTCCTCTTTCTGTTTGAACTCTGGGGCAGAAAGTGACATGAGGGCAGGAAAGGGACAATTAGATAGCTTTGGAAAATGGTGGCACAAAGGCCTCTGTCCCATCACTAGATTCCAAAGCTCAGAATCTTAGGTCAAGGATACTGGCAGGACTCTAGGGTACTATCTGGTCCACGGAAGGCAAATACATGGTAAGTGTGCTACGAATTCATAGTATCACACTCATGGCAGACATTGCTGATCAATCTCAGCACTCTTTCCCACTCATCTGAGGCTGTGACTCCTCACAGGTGCAACAAATCCAATGCAGGCATCACAAATCAATCAGGGCATTCTTGTCTCCTAAGCCTGGATGTAGTCACGGAAGGATTCTTGGGTACTACCTCCTCACAGCCACAACCAATCGAGCTGGCACATGAGTTGTAACCTAGCGTAACCTTTATTCTACACAGAGGAGGAAGTCCAGGCACAGAGTGGAAAAGTGACTTGCCTAAAGTCACACAGCAGGGTAGTGACAGAAAAGGGACTTGAACCTGGCCCCAGACAAGCATACACAGGTCCCCGCTCCTTTGGCCTCTTCCCTGCTACAAAGTCTCAGGTTTCTGAGATATTTGTGGTTTTGTTTCCTCTGAGTTTGACATTTCTTCTTTCTAAGGTTCATCCCAGGGAGAGATGATCCTGAGACAGCAGGAGGGAGAGCTGAGCTAGGGCACCCCAACTCCTCACCACTTCCAACCCTCACTTAGGAGCAATTGCTTGTTTCTTTTCCTATCTCCTGAACTCTACTGGAAGCTCCTTGAGGTCAGAGGCAGTGTCACTTTCATCTCATGGGCCCCAGGGCCCAGCACAAGGCCTGACACAAGCTGGTTCTTGGAAATTATTTACTGGATGTATGAATGCACGGATGCATGGAGTAGACAGATGGGTGGATGAGTGGGTAGGTGGATGGGTGGATGGATGGATGGATAGATGAATGGATGGATGGATGGATGGATGATGGATGGATGGATGGATTGGATGGATGATGGATGGATGGATGGATGGGATGGATGGACGGATGGGTGGATAGATAAATGGGTGGGTGGATGGGTAGGTGGGTAGATGGGTAAATGGGAGGAGAAGTAAATAGAGGGACATAAAAGTCAATCTTTTTCTCTCAATCATTTCAAGAAGAAGGTCTCAATTTGGTGCTGGTAAGTCCTTAACACTTCTTTAACTCACTAATCCCCCTCAGGAATAAAGAACAAAGAGCTCTGGGCAGGCAACAGTGCCTAACTACAGTACAATGACATTTTTTGTTGCTGTTTCCATTGGATTTATCATTATTTTATGACATTTTATACTGGTTTTCCATTTACAGGGAGTTAAATAAATTCCTTTCAAAATTGAATTTTTTAAAAGGAGACACTTTGATCTATCAATAATATGGGCAGCAAATGAATATGGTTTAAAAAATGTAAAGATGTTGGCAGATTCTATGAATATGTCTAAAACGATGAAGGGGGCTGGGGGTGTCTGAGGTTTGGCAAATTGTGCTCCAGTCCTTCCCCTCATGTTATAAACAGGCAGACGGAGGCCCAGAAAGGCTCAGGGACCAGCCCAGGGGTCCACACACTTTTTCTGTAAAGAGTCAGATAGGAACTGATTTAGGCTTTGCAGGGCATACAGTCTCTGTCACATATTCTTTCTTTCTTTCTTTCGTTCCGTTTTGACAATCCATTATACATGAAAAATCATTCTCAGCTCACAGTCTGTACAAAAACAGGCCATGGGCTGGATTTGCCCCATGGGATGAACCTGCCGACTGCCCCTGGACTGACCCACGGCCATTCAACAGGTGAGGGGCAAAGCTGAGAACGTGGCCCAGGTGGCCTGCCGCCTGTCCAGCACACGTCACCCGTTGCAGCCTGTCTCCCTGACGGATGCTGGATGTCATCCCTCGCCCTGCCTGGGAACTCTTCTCTGCTCACCTTGTAAGCTGTGGTCCATGGGGAAATGCCTGGTCTCTTCAAAAGCTCTGCTCATGACTGGCCCCTTGAGGAGTGCATGGATGGAGTCCACCTGGGCGGCAGGAAGTTCTGGGTTAGTTTGGCCCACAGGGCCCTCCAAGCTGCAGGGACCCATTACTCATAGCCGCTGCCCCGGCTCCTGGCTTATGGGTTCTTACCAGGGGTGATGGGAAGAACTCAGGGTCAGGCCAGGGTTGGGACAAAGGTCCTACCTGGTTAAAGAGGTGCTCCAGGCAGCCATGAAGCTTGTCCTGCTTGTCTGACGGGATCCTCATGTCACAGGGCAGCTCGTCCCCTTGCAGAAGGAAGAAACCACAGCCATCAACTATTCTTGCCCCATCTCACACCTTCCCAGCCTCTTTCTCAAGAAAGCAATGTAGCTACAGAGCTCCAAAACCCACAGTGGACTTGGAGTCTGATAGACCCAGGTCCTGGCTGTGTGACACTGCACAAATCACTTGACCTCTCTGCACCTCGGTTTCTTCATCTGCAAAATGGGCAACAGGAACTAAAACATTACACAATTGTAAGTCAATGTTATTAGTTTGCACGCTGCAGACGAGGAGACAGAAAGCCAGAGATAAGGAACCGGATCCCAGTCTCCTGATTCATCCCCCAGCCATTTCATTTAAATCAGCTGCCACATGTAAGCGCCTTCCTAAAACCTCCCCAGGGATAGTTTTTGCAGCTGAATATCTTATGTGATGAAATATTTATCTAAAGTTCAGAAATATCTCTGATTTTACCTGAGCTTCTTTTTCTTCTGTTAAACTGTAGTACAATTAAAATTAAATTTTTATGCACAGATTCTACCTCTGGAAAGACACATAGGGCAGCAGTGACAGTGGGAGCTTGGGAACCGGGAGGCCGGGTAACAAGGGTGGGAGGGAGGTTTGTCACCACCCACCCTCTCATGCCTTTTGAATTATGAACCATGTGGATGTCTGTCCTATTCACAAAATAAAATTTTTAAAGGCTGAAATCAATAAAACTAAAATAAAAACAAATTTCAGTCTTTCAGTAAAAGTTCCAAGTAACATAGAATCTAATTTATAAAATCTTATTTATGTCTGTCTGTCCCTCCAGCCGTCCACCCACATTTCTCCACATCTGTGCAGAAATACATGTTCACCAGCAATCCCCAAATATAATCAACAGTCATTTCCGGGGGAGAGGTTGAGATTCTGACTTATTTTCATGTACTTCTTTTGAACTTTCCTGTGTCATTTGAATTTTTGGTTTGAGCATGTGTCATTCATGGCAACCATCAGGTCGCCCTATTTTAGTAACGCGGGGGCCCTCACCACAACATGTAACTGCATCGTGTATGTTTTTATTTGTCCCGTGTCCGTGGCATTCACGGAGAACGTGAGGGCCGGGATCTTTGTCTTTTCATTCACTGTTGTGGTCCCAGCACATAACCGGAGTGCAATAAATGTTTGCTAAAGGCCTGAAGGAAAACCACGACCACACCAGGCAAAGTAATAGAAGACAATATAACATGGAGTAAAGCATAACAAAATAAAAATAAACAAAACAGAATCGCGCTGGGGGACCCCTCTCCTGGAGCACGAGCCTTGCACTCACCAGACCCCATCTCGTCGCTGCCCAGGTAGGAGCTGTTACTTCTCACGCTGGTGGAGGACAGGACGGAGTCGCGATTGCTGTTACACTCACTGCAAAGCAGCAGAGAGGAAGGCATGAGTCACCCTCCCACTCACAGCCTCTGCTCCCAGCACCCGGAACCCACTTTCTGGAGCGTAGACAAAAAACCCTTGGGTGGACGACTGGCCCAGAGGAGGCACCATGGGCCAACCGCCAGAGCCAGAGACGGGCAGGGTTGCCCTGGTGCGTTCTCTAGGTCTGACGCTGGGGAAATATTTCCAGGCCTCAGTACAGAAGTGATAGGTGGACAAAGAATCATTTTCATTCGGGTGTAACTCCTGTCACTGTCTTCGTGGGACAGCCTTGTCCCTGGACACACCTGCATTCGCCACGCTTGGCCACATGGTTCCATGTTTTGTCTCCCCAGCCCGGCTGGAAACCTCCTAAGAACAAGGACTGTGTTTGCTTGGCTTGTATCCCAGGAACTCAGAAGGTACGGGGAATCAAAAATCACAACCCTGAAATTCTTTCCTTCACCTTTCTGACAACTAAAAGAAAAATCGGAGGACCCAAAAATGTCAGAATGGAAACCCAGAGAGATGGAGAGATCTTGGTCTGTGGACAAGAGGCTCCAAAAACACACGGTACCCAGTCAGCCAGACCATCTCGTGATACAGACACCAAGAAACACCGACCAATCCGGTCCCTTGAAGACTGAAAGGATATAAAAGCTGGGAGGATGGGACCCAAGGCCTTTCTTGCCAAATTCTATCAGTTCTCTATTTTCCCCACAAACAACTGAAGTGCCCCTCCAAGATTCTACTTTAACCACAATGGTCAGATGTTATATAACCTTTCACTGGAGGCCATGGTGCTTGTTTATTTGTGGTAAGGAATTCCATTCACTCACTCTATGGTTTATTACAGGAAATTGGGTTTTTAGTCATTTAACCCACTAATTAAAACTTCTCTGATCTTGTTAATAGTTAACTTAACCAGGAAAAAACAATTCAGATCCTCTGAGTCAGCAGGGAAAAAAAATGGTCTTACTCCCTGGATCAAGTGAAAATAGTGTTTGTTGCAGAAACCAGAGGTCTTACGCTGATTTTAAAACACACTGCAGATCTTGACTTTTCCTTGGACCACATTCCATCAACGTGTGTGGAGTGGAACCAAGGCAGAAAGGATGGGTGGTGTCCACCAGGGGACGGGCCCTGCAACGTTAGCGCAGGGGCAGGGGAGCCGAAGGGGGCATCTGGGGCGTGCTGTGGGGCTCGGCCTAACCACCCCCCGCCAGAACCACATGGCTGGGCAACAGCGCCCCGTCCCACTGCTTCCTGGGAAATGTCCTCTGATTCTTTCCCACGGCGGGGGCCTCAACTGTGCCACTGGCCATTCACACCAAACCCCCCGAGACCCCCCAGCTTGCCCCCACCTGTAGGAGTCCCGGTAGCTCATGGTGTCATGACCCGAGTCCTCCTGATCCTCCTCAGACACCTTGAAGCACACTTTCTTGCTGCCCCCGTGGTCGGTCCTGTCCATCTCGCTCTCTTCGCTGACCAGCTGGGGGGATGAGGCCTCCTCGGCCAAGGGCGGATCGCAGGACCCACCCGAGGTGGGCTCCGTGATGGTGGACAGCAGCCTGCAGGAGCAAAGACTTTGAAGTTAAAGGCAGAGGCCCCAGGCAAGGCTCTGACCTCAGGCCTCACCTTTGATCCTAAGCAGAGGGAGCCGTCAAATGCTCTGCATCCCTTCCCTGAAAATCCCACCAGCAGGACTTCCCTGGTGGCGCAGTGGTTAAGAATCCGCCTGCCAATGCAGGGGACACGGGTTCGATCCCTGGTCCGGGAAGATCCCACATGCTGCGGAGCAACTAAGCCCGTGCGCCACAACTACTGAGCCTGCGCTCTAGAGCCCGCGAGCCACAACTACTGAGCCCTTATGCCACGACTACTGAAGCCTGCATGCCTAGAGCCCGTGCTCTGTAACAAGAGAAGCCACCGCGATGAGAAGCCTGCGCACCGCAACGAAGAGTAGCCCCTGCTCGCCGCAACTAGAGAAAGCCCGCGTGCAGCAACGAAGACCCAACGCAGCCAAAAATAAATAAATAAATTAATTAATTAATTAGTTAATTAATTAATAAGAAAGAAAATCCCACCAGCAACTCTGCAGATGCGAATACATTGTCCCTCCTGTAGGGAGCGTGACATATGGATACTCTTTATTTCACAGCCAAGATACACAGGCTCCAGAGAAAAGAAGGCACCTGGGAAACGTGGTCCATAAGGGCCATATGGTCTCAGTTACAACTATACACTCAACTCTGCTGCTGTACTGTGACAACACCATAGAGAACATGTAAAAAAATGGGCATGGCTGTGTTCCAATAAATCTTTATTTAAAAAAAAAAAAGCAGTGGGCTGGATTTGGCCCATAGGCCCTAGTGTGTCAATCCCTGGCATAGAGTATAATTGTTAAGACTATAGGTTTTTAAGACAGACAGACCCCAGGTTCAAATCCCGATGCTACCATTTCCTAGTTCAGAGACCTAAAGCTAATTATTAAACCTCTCTGAGACTCAGTTTCCTCATCTGGAGTAATATCACTATCTATGTCCTAAGGTGCTGTAAAGATTAAGGGAGTTAAAATATGTAAAGTGCTTAGAAGAGTGTCTGGTGCCTTGTAAGTGATCAGTAAACCCTGGCGGATATAATCCTACTACATCTCAATGAGGTCAGTATTATGATTAGCCCCATTTTAACAGGTGAGACCATCAAGGCTCAGAAAGGTTAAGTGACTTGCCTAAGGTCACACAGCTAATAAGTGGCAGGGCCAGGATCAAACCCAGGCCTCCTGCCTCCAGACCCTACATTATTTTTCCTATTCTCATTGACAATTTCTATCATACACAAAAGGAGAGGGACCAGTATGGTGGACCCCAGGTACCCAGCTGTCAGCTTCAACAGTGGCAACTCAGGATCCACTTTTCTTTCCTCCATCTTTCCTGTTGCTTTTTCTTTTTCTGGAGTGTTTAAAACAAACCTAAGATATATCATATAATTTCCCCTATAAACACTTCCATATGTGTCTCTAGCACATAAGGATTTATTTTTAAAGCAATGGTTCTCAACTGAGGGTGCTTTCTGTCCCCCACTCCTCCACCCCAGGAAACGGTTAGCAATTTAGCAAGTTTCCTCAGGCGCAAACATTTAGCAACATCCAGAGACATTTTTAGTTGTCACAACTGAAGCAGGGCGGGGAGGGGTGGGCTAGCTACTGGCATCCAAGGAGTAGAGGCCAGGAATGCTACTAAGTACCCCACAACAAAGAATTATCGGGCCCAAAATGTCAACAGTACTGAGGCTGAGAAACACTGTTGTAAACATAACCAGTCACTCTTACCACACCTAACAAAATCAGTCATTCCATAATACCGTCTAGTTCCCAGTCCACGGGATCCCTGATGCTCCCCAAAGTGTCTTCTCACAGATGGTATGTTAGAAACAGAACCCGAACCTGGTCCAGACACTGTATTTGGTTGATGTGTCTCTCAAGTCCCTTCCCTAACAGTTCCTCCTCCGCCTCCCTGTACCTGCTTCCCCTCCAATCATTTATTTGTTAAAGAAACTGGGTCATTTGTCATCTAGAATCACCCACCCTCTGGATTTAGCCAACTGCGTCCCTGAGGTGGCATTTCACCCTCCCTTAAAACCCAGTCCTCTGAGTAGTGAGACCTAGAACTTTGATCAGAGAACGGTGCGACTTGTGTTGGCAAGAACGCTTTGTAGGTGGTGCGGTGTGTGTGTCCTGCTGCTTCGCACCAAAAGGGACATCACGTCTAGCCGTCTCTCTTTCTGCAACATTAAAATGATAAAGTTCCCCCCAAACCTCTCAACAAATAGTTTTAGCCTCTACTGATGATACTGCCTACATCCGTCCTTTCATTAGATCAGTGGTCCTCAGTCAGGGGAGATTTTGCCCCCCAGAGGGCATTTGACAAGGTCTGAAGACATTTGTGATTGTCACAACTGGGGAAAGGGGTGCTCCTGGCATCTAGTGGGTAGAAGCCAGGGATACCACTAATAGCCTATAATGTACAGGACAGCTCCCAACTCCGAAGAAGGATCCTACCCAAAATGTTGATGCCGCTGATGTTGAGAAATCCTGACCCTGACACTCGGGCCATTCCCTCCTGGGCCCGGGGCTCACCTGTTGATCTGGGTAACATATTGCTTCATCTCCTTCAGGGCCACATCCAGTCTGGTAAAGAGCTGCAGGTAGGCATCCTGGATCTCACGGTCCTCCTGCTTGAGTAGGAAGCTCAAACCCCGGTCCTCCTGGCCAAGGGTTCCATTGGCTGACCCAAAGCTGCTGTCGTTGGGACCCTGGCTTTGGGGGTCCCCATCTGCAGCAGGTAGGCACTTCCAGGATGGGGCAGCCATGGTGGTGATGCAGTGTTGGGTGTAGGACATGGGGTTCAGGTGACCTACAGTGGAGGGAGGGAGAGTTCACTTGGAAACAGCCCCCAGACACCCACAAGCCCCTTAGACAGAGGTATACAAACTCATTTTAAGGATCTCAATCAATGAGAGATATTTCTCTTTTAAACATTCTTTTAATACATTAAATTACTTCAATAAGAAAGTTTCGGTTTGGTGCTAATATGCTTTTAACTACTGTGATCTTTTTCCTGCCTGGAATGTAGACATGATGGCTGGTCCTCCAGCAGCTATTCTATATACCATGAGGCATCCTTCAGGATAAAAGCAACATCTAGAGATGGTGGCACAGAAAGATAGAAGGAGCCTGGATCCCTGATGACCGTGGAGCTATCATTCCAGCTCTGGACTGCTGGCCTTCAGACATGCTTCTGTAAGTATCCGTAGTGTGAGATCTGGACACAGTTTTTGACAGACACACAGTTACCTTGCTCTGGGTCAAGGCCGATGAGGGAGGGTTTGCGACCAAAGCGGATGCTGAAGGACCTGCCAACCGAGGGAGTAGTCTTGGGGTAGGACACTTCCATGAGGTTGACGTGGCAATTGGTGGGGCAAAAGTCCAGGCCACACAGCGGGTGGGGTTCCAGGGGTGCTTGTTTGAAGGGCGGGCTGACCCTGCTCTTTAGCTGAGCTGCAAACTGAGAAAGGTGGGGGACATGGAGTCGTGATACAGGGGTCTGGAAATTCTGGCCCACCACCAGTACCCACTTTATCCTGGCCTAGGTCAGACAATCCAAAATTGGACAAAATGCCAATAGTTCCAAATGGAAAAGTAAATTGCCCTGCAGTGCCTTTTACTGGACCCAGATTTCAGGGAAGGCCTGGAGAAACGTGAGGCCTCCAAGTACCTCTCCATTTTAGCTGCACCTGAGCTGTCCTTGAGGAACATCTCTCCCTGACCCACAGTCTGTGAGGTTCAGGTAAGGCTACCTCCCCATCCTTGCAGACACTGGTACAGGCCTAGGCAAGGGACCCAAGCCAAGCCAACGAAAGCTCTCTTCGAGTTCCTTTTCTACTGGGGTTGCTAAGGCTAGAGCCATTGGGGGCCATTTTGTCACCACATGAAAAGGACCTGCCTGAGAGTGAAGCCAAGACAGGAAAATAAAGTCAAGAGAAAGAGAGAGGCCCCGTTCTTGTAATAGTGTGATAGTTGTTTGAGTGCCTGGATACAACCATGCCTGAAGCTCACCTCTGGACGCTTCAGTAATATAAACCAATAAATTCTCCTGTTTGTTTAAGCTAAATTGGGTTGGGTTTTGACTTTTACGACCAAAATACCCCGAGTTGAGACCCTGTAGGGTGCAGGCACCTCCTGGTATAAGGCGATCCTCTGGCTGATGCTCTCCAGCTTGGTGTCACAGATGTTGCGGAACTCATAGTGGGACATGGTCCTTATGTTGTTGCTCAGGGCCATAAGCCGCCCACAGTTCTGCACAAAGACACTGTCATCGGTGGCAAAGGCCTCAAGGATCTGCAGAAATATTAACAGCTACTGAGCACTCGCTGTGCACCTGGGAGGGTCTTAACGGGTTTATCTGGGGTGACTACTATATGCCTCATAATACGTGTGTGAGGTCAGCTCTATTACTGGCCCATTTAGCAGATGAGTAAACTGAGGCTAAGAGCTAACAAGTCAGTCTCCTAAGCCCCACAGCTACCAAGTGGAGGGGGAGGAACTAGGATGCAGGGCTCCAGGCTAACTCTGAGGACATGGGAATCAGGCTGCCCCACCCCCAGGGCAGGGCAGCGCCCAGCAAGACCTTGGCAGTGAGGCGGAAGCAGCCACGGGGCTCCACGATCTTCTCTAGCACGTGGCACTTGATGCCTGCTGTGCTCACGTACTCGTACACCACGCCATGCTCCAGGTGCACGTTGTCCACCGTCAGGCTGACCACAGCGCTGTCCTCGTGCAGGCTCAGCTGGGGACCCAGGGACAGCAGGGGGAAGGCTGGAAGCCAGAGGGACAGGCAACCCTGAGGAGGGGGCACCACCCCACACCAAGCCAGCCTCCTGACCCAGCACCGCAGATGGCTTGTGTTGGACAGATGGGGGGACTAAAGTGCTGCAGCTCTGTTCATTTTTGCCAGCCCGCTATCATTCACCTCTTGTTCTAGAAGATTTTCCTTCTAGGAATCTACCCTTGAACCCCTTTCTCAGTCTATGTGGCTCAGAAAACGCACCCCCCCAACCATACCCTCCCCCAGAGGCAAAGGCCTGGCCAATCAGCATGTTTGATTTCCTCTATTCATAGTGATTGGTTCAGGAGTGAGCATGTGACCCAAGCTGAGTCAATGAGAGTAAAGTCTGGCACTTTTGTTGGATCTACAAAGAGAAGGGGACATTCTCTTTTCCAACTGGATTCCAAGTTACTAGAGCCACCAGGTGGGAAAAACAGCATGTAAGAGGGAAACCAACACAGAGGGAGCAGAGCTGAGAACTGGAGAAAAAGAAAGAGCCTCCTCACTATATAAAGTGCTGGATTGAGCCAGACCTGAAGCTTGTTGACCCTACTCAGACCTTTTAGTTTGCTGAGCCAATGTTTTTATGTAGCTCAGTTTCAGTTCTGATTAATATGGGCCCAGAGAGGCTGTGACTCCTCAGAGTCACACAGCTAGGTAGTGATGTATCTAAGGAGAAAGCAGACACTTTATTGGAGTGAACTGCTTTCCTCCCCACCTGCTCCAAAGAGGACCTCTCAACACACACCCCATCACTCTTTCTCCCCTCACCCTCATACTGTGTCGCCACTTGTCAGTTTTTTCGTTCTTTTGTTCATTGTCTGGCTCCCCTCACATCAGTGTCCTGAGGGCAGGGACCCTGTCTGCCTTGCTCACTCGTGTCTCCCCAGCTCCTAGGACAGAACCTGGCACATAGTAGGTGCTTCTACTTGTTGAACAGAAGAGTAGAAACCGCCAGCTCCTCTCAGCGTGGTTTACGGTCATCATCAGGGGTCGCCCACATGTTGGGGAAGGAGGGCCACAGCCCTTTCCTCTCAGAGGGGCACAAACTGAGCTCACAGCTGCCAGCTGCCCTCTCGCCCCTCCTCATCAGCCTGTCCCCTTTAGGACCCCTCTGCCAGGCTGTGGGTGTTTCAGCAGCGCGGGACAGCTCCCCAGCCAACCCCATAAACCCTGGTTCTTTGTTGACCCCAAAGTCAGCAGCCAGGAGCCCAGAGCTGTTGGACACAGAGGCACCCAAAGCCCCTGGTCTACCCATGGCGTCTGCCCCCACCCCCAGCCCAGCAGAAGTACGGGGCAGAGTCCAGAGAAGCAACCGGAGAGGAGGGGTATTATTCAAACTACAAGTATTCACTCAGCGCCTACTATGCACCAGGCACAGTTCAAGGCTCGGAGCGTACAGCAAGGAATAAAACAAACAAAATCCCTGCCCTCGGGGAGCTTACGCTAGTGGGGAAAACAGAGAAAAGCAATAAATAACTGTATGATATATGTCAACTAATACACATGGTGAAGAAAAATAAAACAGGATAAGGAGACACTGAGGGACAGAAAGGGCTTATTAAATTACAGCACTCAAGGAGGCCTCTCTGAGGAGGTGACATTTGAGCAGAGAGCTGAGTGAGGTGAGGAGCATGAGGTAAGAAGTACTCAGGGGGAGAGCATTCCAGGTGGAGGGAACTGCAAGTGCAAAGGCCCTGGGGCAGGAGTCCATTTGGTATTTAAGAACAAGAGGCTGGAGTGGATGGAGCAGCGAGGGCAAGTGGGAAAGCGATGAGACGTGAGGCTGGGGAGCAAGGCTGGGCCTGGAAGACCATGACGAGGACTTGGTCTTTGCCCTGCATAGGGTGGAAGCCACTGGAAGGTTCTGTTCTATTTTTTGAGACTAGCCTATAGGAGGAGAGGTAAGGCAGGGCAGGGAGAAGAGTGAGCAGGCTACTACAATAGTCCTGGTGAGAAACGACGGTGGCTCGGACCAGGCAGCGATGGAGGTGGTGATTCTGGTTGCAAGGGGAAGGTACAGGCAATGAGCCTGGATGCTGGAAGCAAGGTGGCGGGATACAGGAGAAAGAACAGTCAGGGAGAACTCTGAGTTTGGGGCCTGAGAATCTGGAAGGATGGAGAGGGGACCCTGAGGGGAGCAACAGGCTTCAGAGGAAGGTCAGGAGTTCAATTTTGGCCATGATGCCTGTTAGACATCCGGGGATGTCAGGTAGAATGACAGGTCTGGGGGTCCAGGGCTGAGGCTGGGCAGAGAGAAAAACATGGGAGCTCGTGGTGGACAGAATAACAGCCCCTGGGGCTTCCTTGGTGGTGCAGTGGTTAAGAATCTGCCTGCCAATGCAGGGGACACAGGTTCGAGCCCTGGTCCGGGAAGATCCCACATGCTGTGGAGCAACTAAGTCCGTGCGCCACAACTACTGAGGCTGCACTCTAGAGTCCACGAGCCACAACTACTGAAGCCCGCACGCCTAGAGCCCGTGCTCCGCAACAAGAGAAGCCACCACAATGAGAAGCCTGCGCACCGCAATGAAGAGTAGCCCCCGCTCACCACAACTAGAGAAAGCCCGTGTGCAGCAATGAAGACCCAACACAGCCAAAAATAAAATAACTAAATTTATAAAACAAAACAAAACACTGCAACAAAATATTAAAAGAAAAAGAGTAACAATCCCTAAAAAAATACCCACATCCCATCCCTGGGCCCCATGCGTACGCTATGTTACCTGGCAAGGAGGAATTAGGGTTGCAGCTGGAAATAGGGTTGTTAATCAGCTGACTTTACAGTAAGATTATTCCAGATGATCCAGGTGAACCCAGTGTAATCACAAGGGTACTTAAATGGGGAAGATGGAATCAGGAGAGTTAGAATTAGGGAGATGGAAGTGTGAGAAGGACGCAGGCCAACACTGCTGGCTCTGAAGATGGAGGAAGGGGGGCCACGAGCCAAGCTTCTAGAACCTGAAACAGGCAAGTGAATGGATTCTCCCATAGAGCCACAGAAAGCAATGCAGCCCTGCTGACACCTTGATTATAGCCTGGTGAGTCTCATTTCGGACTCCTGACCTCCAGAACTGTAACATAATAAACGTGTGTTGTTTTAAACCATCAGGTTTGCGGTACTTTGTTACAGCAGCAGTCAGAGACTAACACAGAACCCGTGGCGTCGGGATGGACTGGATGGGATCGGGAGGAGTGTGGACACAGAGGAGGACCCGGTCCCTGCTGGCATCTCCGTCACACGGCCCACCTGTCCTGTTACCTGAGTTGGACTGGTCTTCCTCTCGGGCCCCCTCGCCACTAGGGTCCTCGCTGGGGGCCTCCCGGGCCTCCTGGGCATCCTCGTGGGTGTGGTAGACCCACTGGTACAGGCCCTGTGCAGGGAGTAGAGTAAGAGGGGCGGCCACGACGCCAGGAGCCCAGGGAGGAAGGGAAGGGGCCAAGGTGCACACTGTTCCCTAATTCCAAAAGCTCAGGCTTTTAGCCTGTTGGCGACACCACCTTCAGAAAGCCCTCCCAGACTTCACTCTGGAACCTTCCTGAGGGACCTGCAGTCACACACTCAGCCCTCACTGTCTATAGTCTATGCTCCACACAGAAGCCAGGGAAGGAGGAGCCTTAGAAAATATAAGTCAGCTCCATGGGAGCAGAAACCTTGTCTCTCCCGTGGCCCCAGGGCCTCGAAACATGCCAGGCACACAGCAGGTGCTCAATAAACACTTATTAAATGAACCAATGAATTAGGATCACCCTCCACAGAACTCTGGTCCCCAACCCAAGTATAACATCAATTTTTTACCGCTGACATGACTATTTGCCCAACGTGCCCATGTGGTAAGAAAAGAGGGTCTTATCACACCCATTTCACAGCTACGAAAACTGAGGCCATGAGGTTTAGGAAGCAGAGGGGTCTTAGAGCCCAAGCCTAGCTCAGCCTTGCCAGGTAGGCAGCCCCACCCCACCCCACCCAAAACGCTGTGGTCCCTTCAGGCTTTTCCCCAGAGAAGGGAACGTGGTCCTCAGCCCCTACCCCAACGAGCAGGGCTTCCCTGATCCCCTTAGCTGCCGGGTGGCTCACCAGGGCCTCTTCTCGGCGGCTCCGGAAAGCCTGGAAGTGCTCCAGGACCTCTAGGGCTCCATCGTTCATCACGTTGTTGCCGTTGACCTTCAGGATGCACTGGCCAGCACAGAGGCCTGCGGCCGCAGCCTCAGAGCCTAAGGGGGACAAGAGTGCTCGAGGCTGGATGCCAGGCGAAGAGAGCATGGGGCAGTGCCAGGCAAGGGCAAGTAAACAGATGAACCTGTCCCCCACCCCACCCACCACCCCAACTCCCCCAAACGCCACCTCCATCCCCCGCACCCTGCAGCCACTCTCCACCCCATGCCAGTGGGCAGGACAGGGACTGGCATTCCCATTTTGCAGAAGAAGAGACTGAGGTTCAGAGAAGTAGCAGCTAGCCCAAGGTCACGCAGCAAGGGGGGCTGGACTTGAACCCAGCAACGTTTCACTCTAGAGCTTCATCTCCTTTAAAGTCCCACTACAACCCATGATACTGGGGCCAGGATCAGCCCCATTTTGCAGACAGGGAGACAGAGGCTCGGAGAGGCAAAGTGACTCTCTCAAGGTCACGTGCCTAGGATAAGGCAGGTTTCGAACCCAGGTCTACCAGACTCTAAGGGCATGTTTTCTCAGCTATACCACAACTCCCAAACTGCAGGGCTTGGACCCCAGGGTTTTGTGTGGTTAATATGAAGGGTCTAGAAATGCAAGTGAATGTCAAGCTTCGTACACAGGAAAACATCAGGCCTGCGTGGTGTGATGGGGACAAGTACAGGCCTGGACCCCAGGAGCCTGGGTTCAAATTCTGGCTCTGTCATTGACCAAGTGTGTGACCTCAGGCAAGTTCCATAACCTCTCTGTGCCTTGGCTGCCTCATCTGTAAAATGAAGACACTAATAATATCTACTCATAGGGTTCTTGAGAGATTCGGTGAGTTGAAACATGTTAATCATTTAGCCCCGTGCCTGGCTCTTAGTAAGGACTCAAGAAATATCAGCTGTCTTACTATTTTTGCCTAGTTTGCCTATAAACACCTATTCTGCTCTAAGGCAGGGTTTCTCACCTCAACACTACTGACATTCTGGGCTGCATAATTCTCTGTTGTGGGGAGCTGTCCTGGGCACTGTAGGATGTTTAGCACCATCCCTGGTCTCTACCCATGAGATGTCAGTAGCGCCCACACCCAAGTTATAACAACCAAAGATGTCTCCAGACATTGTCAGATGTCTCTGGAGAGTGAAACTGCCCCCAGTTGAGAACCACTGCTTTAGGGATAAATAAAATTAAAACCTACTTTAAGATATTAACAAATTCTCAGTAGCTTTCTATCGTGACATGCATTTTTGATCAATACATATTAAAAGTACAGCTATGACCACAAGAGTGGGCAATGAATGTTTGAACTTTAAAAACAGGGCCCTCAGATGCAAAAAGGGCTGGGAACCCCGTATCTCAGGTCAATTTGGTTTCATCTCCTGGACAGAGTAACCTCTTAAACAGCACACAAGGAGAAGGCAATAAGAAATCAGAGGTCTCAAACTGCTGGCCTATGGGCTGGATCTATCTGGCCACAGAAGTGTGGCCAAAATTCCTATTTCTGGTTTCTTTAAAAAAATCAAACCTGGCAGGAGGAGGTCCACATTCCTGCCTGGCAATAATGAGTTTCAGCTGAAGAAAAACTGCCCCTTTTTGAGTGAACATGTATTTTTCTCACTTTGCCATAGCCCTCACCACTCCCTAGTGCCTTCCTTTTACTTGCCCATTTGTAACCGCCTGACCCCCCTCCACAAGCGTTTGCAAGCCTTGGCTTCAAGCAAAGAAGGTAAGTGCTAATGGTGCACTAAGAGGCACAGGCCTGGAGGTAATGGTTTGGGCGCCTCTGAACTCCTTCCACACACACACAGACCCACCTCCCAAAGCTCCCCTCTCCACCTCTTAGGCTCCCGCTCACCTCTCCCCACAGCATAGACGTACGGTGGGGCAGCTCCACGGATCTGGAAGCACAGAGCCTCTGGACGATCAGGGACTTTGATGATCCTGCACGAAGCAAAAGCAACCATAAGGTAAAGCAGTACCACTCCCGACAGCCCAGGAGGCCACCCTGGGAGCCCCTGCCCCACAGGCTTTTGGGAAATCAAACCCCAAATAGCAGCAGCACCACGCTGTCCAAATGTATAGAGAAACCTCGTCTAACCAAAGCCCACGGCAGCAGGATCTTTGATTGATCAGAACCAGCTGGCCCACCCCTGGAGATTCAGTCCATGCACAGAAATTCCCAATCACCGTCCTACCCCCTCTCCATCATTCTCTTGGTGAGAGGAGGCCTCGTGGCAGCCAGACCAGCACCTTGGCCAGTGAACATTTTATTCAATAATCACAGATTTGGGAGAGTGACAACTGACCCAGCACATCTTGGTGCTGACTCTAGAAAAATGCCCATGTGTCCCCCAGAGAGCATGATTTGAAAGCCCAGGTGTTGGCCATTCTGCAGTGGGTCACCAGGGCAGAGTAGGCAACACCTGCCCAGGGTCATACAGCAGGTGTCATTAATCCAGGGGCTTCCCTACCAAGGGCGTGCCCCCTACATTGGGCCTTGGATCGTCCCCACCTGCCAGATAAAGTCGTCTTGAGAGCCTGTTCTCAAACCCCAGGTATTTCTGGAACTTGAAGCAGGAACGTTCCACCTTGGTGATTTCTGCCACTTCTACATACCAACCAAACTATCAATCATTTTCCTTAAATTGACATGTCTTTTTACTGAAATAATCCTATTTAAAACTTTCCATCACTCTCATCAATACAAAACAGAGAGCATCTGCCTTAAATAGAAAGGAGAAGTGAAAACCAAATCCACAGGTTATAAAATAGAAAATGCTTCTCCCTGTACCTATATCTGGTACCCGACTACTTCTCACCACCCCACCATTGCCACGCGGGGCTGGGCCACCAGCCTCCTTACCACGCCCCCTGCTTCTACCTCTGCCCTGACAATCTAGTCTCCACCTGCAGCCAGAAAGATTCGGCCAGAACCTACATCAGATCATGCCGCCCCTCTGCTCAGAACCTTCCAGTAGCTCCATGGTCCTTACCGTGGGCAGAGGCCCTATAGGGCCTGGCTGACCTCATTGCCCACCCCCCTTTCTCATTCACTCTCTTCCAGCCCCATCAGCTTCCTCATTGTTCTTCAAACACAGCAGCCACAGTTCCACCCCAGGGCCTTTGCACTCGCTGTCTCCTCTGCCTGGAACCCTCCTCCTCCGGAAGTCCCCTTGACTCGCTCCCTTACCTCCTTCAGGTCTTCACCTCAGTTCTCAGTGGCATCTCCCTGACCACCACCCCTCCCCACGCCCGTCTCCCGTCCCAGCTTTATATATTGGTCCACACTCACTACTACCTGAACTCCCTGGCTCAGTATGTGTCTTACTTTTCTGCTTTGTTTTTGTCTGTCTCCTGCTCTACCCTCCAAACAGACTGAGATCTACGAGGGTAGAAATGAATCTATCCAGACGGGGCTGCATCCTCAGAGCCTGAAACACCAGTGGGCACAGAGCAGGCACTCGAACATCTGTCGACTGAACAGAGGCAGCAGCACTGTGTCACGTGCCTGCAGAAGGAGCCCGAACCACGGGGAAGCGGGACGGCTCGGGCCCCCAGCAACACCCCTAGGACTCGGGCAACTCCTCAACCTGAGAGGAAGGTCACCAGACACCCCACCCGGGGGGACACTCACTCTTTGGCCTTGGTGGCTACCAGGAGGCGCAGCGGGCGGCGGGAGCAGGAGGCCTGGCTGAGGACGGACTCCACCTCTGCGAACGGCCGCAGGAGCACCAGGTCCTCGTTGACCGAGTAGATCTTCCTCCCCACCTGCAGGCCGGCCATCTGGGCGGCGGTGGAGCGGGAGACAAGCGCACCGGCTAACTGGCCCCTCCCCTCCCTTCTCCTCCTCGCTAAGGAGCCTTGAACGCATTCAGGCAGCGCAGAGCCGGCACCAGGCACAACCAGCGGGAGCCCCCCGGGGCAACCCCGCTCCCCTCTGTGGTAAGCGGTTAGGGCGCTGGGGAGACCCGTTCTGGCCAACGAGTTATGGAGGGAGGCCTACAGGGGGCGCTAACGGGAAAGACGCTTTTCCCCTGACGAGGAGCTGTCAGTCCGCCCGTGCTTCCCGCCCAGCCGAGTGAGGACACGAGGCGTGGACCCGGGGCAGCCACCTTGTGACCACGAGGGCTTGGCCAGGAAAGTCAAAGAGGCATCGACCCCGAACAAGACACAACCACCTCCTTCTCACTGCTTATGTTATTAGAGAAATGAACCCCCACGGTTCCTGTCACTGTGAGGCCAGCATGTGGCTACCTGCAGCCGTACACATTGCTAATCGCTACGAGGAAGCAACCAGAGCCCCTGGACAAAGCGGCAGGTGCCTCTCTCCCACCCACCTGCAAACCCCCTGCGAACAGCTGAGAGGACCCGGGGCTGAATCCTTGGCTGTCCTCCTCCAGACCTTGTATCCATGTCACAGCAACCCTGGATATTTTTTCCATAATCGGAGCTGATTCAGACCCTCGGGTCGTTTTCATGCACCACCCCAAAAGGCCAGCAGAGGGAGCTGGTGGCACATGCTGGGAGGGCAGCCCCAAGCCGTGGGCTCTGCAGACAAGACCGCCCCACACTCAGTTTCCCCACCAGGGCAATGAACAAGGAGGGACCACTGACATCCCAGGGCTTTCTGAGCTGTCCTGCCTCAAGAAACGAGGAGAGATGCCCCACTTTCCCATCTGCACCCAGCCCGAGCCAGGGTGGCCCCTCTGAGAGGCCTCACCTCCGCCAGCGAGCCCCTCTGGACCGACTTCACCACCACGGCCTTGTTCTTCTCCTCGATGTCGAAGCCATAGTCGTCCTCCTGGGGCAGGATCTGAGGGTCCGAGGCAAGAGAGATGGTGAGGCAGGGAGGGGGGCCTGGAGCCAACCCCACCTTGGCCCCCATGGTGAGAACCGTGATCCTGCCAGCTCCTCGTGCCCCAGATCTACTCAGGGTACAGATTGGGGGGTGGGGTGTGGCAGGATGGATTTAAACACTAGCAGCACCCAGGACGCAGAAGATGCTCAATACGTATCTGTCACGTGAAGACTCACCAATGGGCTCGTGCTTCAGCCTGGTGCTGACCACACGTATTTGTTTACTTTTCATTGCCTGTCTCCCCTTCCTCTCCCCAACCTGAGGACAGAGCCTCCTTATTTATGCACCACTGTCTCCTCATCTGCTGGCATACAGTAGGTGCTCAATAACAACTTACTGGCTTAATGAATAAAATAGATCCAAAGGTGTCCAGCCACCAAGAACTTGGGAACAGGAAGGGGGTTTAGGGAGGAGCCATCCCTCCCCATCACAGGATGACAGGCAGGTTGGTGGGTTCGGGGGGGTCAGTGGTGGAGGGGATACAGGGAAATGCATTTATTCGTTCAATAAATATTTGCTGAGCTGCTGCCTATTACATGCGCCAGGTACTTTACTGTTCCAGAAACAGCATTGAACAAGACAGACGTTTCCTGCCCTCGTGCAGCTGACTATCTACTGGGGGAGACAGACTACAAACAAATAAAGAACTATAGAATGTGGTGCAGGGAGTGTATGTCGTTTGAATTAAAACAAATGACTTAAAGGGACAGGATGTGGTGTGGCAGCGGGGCCAGAGAAGGTGATATCTGAGCTGAGACCTGAATGAAGTGAGGAACAGAAGTTTATAAAGGGTGGAGAAAGTGCTTCAGGTGGAGGGCACAGCATGTGCAAAGGCCCTGAGTCAGGCTCCAAGGTACTGGAGGATAAGAAAGAAGATCAGGGTGGCTGGAGTGGCTGGGGTGGGTGGGATGAGGAAGGGGAGAGCACAGGAGATGAAGCTGGAGAGGCATGACGAGTCTTGAAGGCCACGGTGAGAGACTGGATTTACCCTAAGTGTGATGGGGAGCACTGGAGGGCTTTGCTGTGCAATAAATGGGAATCGGAACAGCAGCCCCCATAAGTACTATAGGAAAGAAGTTAATGGAGCTGCCTTCCCATCAGGTGGACTTCGGCCTCAACTCTGGCAATGACAAGAGACCTAACCTCTCCAAGCCTCTCTGCCGGTTGCCTGCTGTGGGCCAGGCCTCAAGATGCAGGCTGCTGCTCGCCAGTGGGAGAGAAACAGGATTCGGTGGGCTGGGCTAGTAAAATATCTGAACAGGCTGGTAAATGTTCTACCTTAACTGCAAGGCTATTTACAACAACTGAACAAGGACAGGGTGACAGCCCAGAAGACACAAGGTTTTGGTGTGCAGGAGGAGTCATTTCAGGAGGCCATCCTCCCTGCACAAGGCTAGGCTGGGGTGTGGGGCAGACAAGGGGAGATGGGAAGGCAAAGAAAAGGAGCCCAGCGAGCCCAGTCTCATCTGTCAAGAGGGTAGTCTGTCCAGTAAAGCAACCTGGCCTCTGGGCAGTGTTGCCAGCCACCACCTAGAATCCCCCGTACTCTCGGGTATTCCAACTTGACTGCAACTTCTCCAGCCATAACCTGAAGGCTGCCCAGTTCCCGGGCCTGCAGGCGGGTCTGGGAAGGAAGATGCAGCAGCACAGCTCTGCTCCTACCAGCAGGCGCTTGGCCAGAATGTTCTCCACCAGCTTGAAGTCGCTGCGAAGCTGTTTGTTCTTGCTGCTGGTTCCCTCCATCTCCTCGTCTGCGTGGAAACGGAAGTACTGGGACTCATCCTTGAACTCGCTCTTCTCCAGCACTGTGAACCCACAGACATGCAAGCGCAAGGTCAGGCTCACACGGGAAGCTTTCAGGAGCACCTGCCAACTGGCAGCCACGGGCCGGAACCAGCCCCTGGACAAGTTTGGTTTGGCCAGCACGGTGCTCTTTTAAGTAAAATCCTGTGCCAATACTAACATATTAGGATATTCAACATAAAAGCCTGGCTTTCTGACTTCCCTTGAAAACTCTGAACTCGCCCCACCTGCTATAAAGGCATATTACAAAGCCATGGTAACAAAACCTGTGTGAAACCACAGCAGAAGCAGATTAAAAGCCAGCAGAAGAGAACAGCAATCACATAAGAGGACACTGTTTATGGGAACTCAGCATGTGATGGATGATGAACGACCACGTGGAGTATTCCACAGATGGTACGGGGAAAACTGACTCACAGGAAAAAAAATAAAACCGGATCCCTACCTCATACCATATGTAACAATAAACTCCTTTTGGATTAAAGACCTAAATAGGAACAGAAAAGCTAAAGCTCACCAAACAAAATGCAGGAGAATATCTCTGCCCTAGAGCAGAAAAGGAGTTCATATACAAGACCCCCCAAAAAGCACTATGATAAAATTAAAGACTTCCATTCAGTAGGAAGGCCATAGGCAGGCCACAGATTCCAAACTAACTGTACTGTCTAAAACCAACAAAGAATAAATACCTAGAATATACAGGAAACTCCAACAAATCAACCAGAGAAAGCTGGGAAACTCATAGATAAAAGGGCAAAGGATATGAATGGGCAATTAACATATGGGAAAATCTAAGCAGGCAACAATTATATGAAAAGGAACTCACCCTCACTGATAATCAGAAACAGACCACAGTGAAACCCTTTAGACCAGGGACTAACACTCAGTCCCTGTGGGCCAAATGTGGCCCACTCCTGCTTTTTATAAATAAAGTTTTATTGGGACACAGCCACACCCATTTATTTACATATTGTCTGGGGATGCTTTGGGGCCACAATGACAGAATTAAATAATTGCAAGAGACTGTATGGTCCACAAAATCTAAAATATTTACTATCTGGGCCTTTACAGAAAGAGTCTTCTGACCTCTGTTCTAAGACAAGGCAGGAAAATGAATAAAAAGAACCAGTAACAATCAGCATGTGATGTAGTCCCTGTGGATTACAATTTAACTAAATACCTTCTCACGCAGGGCACGCCGGGGATACAGGCTTAAGTTCACTTACTCCGCAGACAAAGAAGGACCTGCTGCACCCCTTTTAAAGATAGGAAGACTGAAGCCCAGAGGAGCTAAATAAACTGCCCAAGGTCACAGAGCCCAGGCTCCTCCTCTTCACCATACTGCCCAGCCTGGCCTGATAGATGGGGGAGAGGACAAATTAAATAAAGGGGAGAAATCGAGGCAGTCGTCTGAAGTCAGCAGGCCCCTGAAAGAAAGACAAGCAGCTGCCTTAGCTTCGTGATGTCCCCGCCGTCCCCAAAGACCTTTGGTGACGTGAAAAGCATCAGGAGCCCTTCTTTCCTGTCTCCTGCCTTTCCCGGGACAGCTAGCTGTTGGTGAGCATCATTCTCAGGCCACCTCTATTACCTCCTTGGAGACAACAGACACACAGATTGCTGCTTTCCCCAGAGCTGGGAGCCAGGCCCCAGGAGGCCGGCTGGCTTCCCCTCCACTGTAAACACGAGGCTAAAAGACTCAGGGAGTGGGAAGAGGAAGCACCGTGTTGTGTCTCGTGTCTCGGCTGAAATATGTGGGGAAACATCTGGAATCCCGGAGTCCGGGAGCTCAGCCAGGTGAGAGCCAACCACTCCCAACTTCCAGTCGAGGCCACTGGCCAGGCTTCATGAGATGGGCACAGATCCACGTTCAAATCCCTGCCCGGCCCCTCCCAACTTCGCAGCCGTTTAGCCTCTCTGAGCCTCAGGTTCCTCATCTGTGGGGATAATAACAGCACCAACCTCCCGGGGTGGCTGCGAGGATTAAATGGTGAGCCTCAGTTTCCCTGTATGTGCCTAAGGCGCTGGACCGCTGGCCTCTGGGTCCCTCCCCGGGGACACCTCAGAGCCCCGGGCGCTCGGGTCGGACACCACGGGAGGCACCACACAGGCGCCCCGCCCCACGCTCCACCCGGCACCCTAACCTGCACTCTGCAGCGGCCACAGCCCTAGGATCTGGCCCTTTCCCCTTTCAGCCTATTTCTGAGTTCGTGGCAGGAACAAGGGAGCAAGGGCCGCGCCCTGCAGTTTGTCTCCCCGAGCGACCCTGAGGGTGGTGCTGTTGCCCGGGGTCACCCCCTCCACGATGTCCCCAGCCAGCCGCCTTCCCGAAATAGTAGCTGGGGTGGACCCCTAATTACTCTCACCCACAAATGAGAGGCTCTGCCCAGCTGATGGGAGGTGGGGATGGAGCTGCGAGGGCCCCCCGCAGGGAACAGAGCGGCTTTCGGGAATGACCAAGGCTGCCGGGCTCCCGACCTGCCCCAGAGTGAGTCCCAACCCCACAGAGCCGTGGCCACGCTGAGCTCAGATGGGAAGGGAAAGACGGGGAAACTGAGGCCGGGGAGGAGCAGGGCTTTGCCGGCAGTCCGCCGAGTCAGGCCCAGAACCGGGCCTGCCGGCTACGAGGCAGGGGGCAAATCCAATGACCTGTCACCCCAGGGGCGCCTCTCTCTCCCTGCCGAAGGGAGAGTAAATCCAGCAGCTAGACCAGGGGTAGAACACTTGTTTTTCTAAATAAAGTTTTACTGGCTCCGAGCCACACCCACTTGTTTACACATCCCCTGTAGCTGCTTTTAGGCTACAGGGGCAGAGCTGGGCTGTGACAGAGACCGTGTGGCCTACAAGGACTAAGGTATTTACTGTCTGACCCTCTGCAGACAGAGTTTGCCAACCCCTGAGCTGGAGCACAGAGCAGATGCCGGGAGGCGGAATGGCCAGAAGCCCTTCCCGAGTCTCAGGCCTCCGCTGCCACCACATGCATCCAAGCAGCGTGGTCCCTCCTCTGGACTATGACGGCCGCCTTCCCCCTGGCCTCCCTGCTTCCGCCCTCACCCTCAAAGACGCTCTCCACACGCAGCCAGATGGGACCTGTAACAAGCCCGTCAGGCACGTCCTTCCCTGCTCAGAACCCTCCCGGGACGCCCACCTCACTGGAGTAAGAGCCAAAGTCCTCCTCACATGCTCGTAATAGTCCAGAAAATGTTCTTATTTACTGTCGTGTGATTCACACACGCACACACGCGCGTACAGGCACACGAGGGCAAGACTTGCATGTATCGTGTTCACCCCGGTCCCCGGAGCCTAGCACGGTGCCTGCACGCAGAAAGCACCCTCTGGAAGACGGCGGGATGCACTAAGACGGACGGAGGTGTGGAATCAGCCTCGCAGGGACAGAGCAGCTCCAGGAAGAAAAGTGAATCTGAGCTGGTCCAGGGGGTGAGGAAAGAGAGGAGCTATTCTAGCAGGTGGTCAGGTGACCTTGCTGGGGAGGCACGAATTGAGCAGGAACACTGAATAAGTGAGGGGGCAAGGCAGGGAGGGACACCCGGGCTAGAGAAACTGCAAGTGACAAGGCCCTGGGGAGTGTTCTGGAAACAGGAGAAAGGCTCCTCGGTGGGGCTTCAAAGTCCACTCGTCCCAAAAGGGTGGGAGCCTCAGGGCTCCCCCAGGGCCACAAGGACAGGCCACAGAGCTCAGTGGTTGACATGTGGCCTGCGACGCCAGCCTGCCTGGGTTCAAATCCCAGCCCCTCCTTGTCAGGTGACCTTGAGCAAGTGTCCCAGATGCCTGAGCTTCCATTCCTCGTTTACAGACGGGGATGACATTCACACCAACATCAAAGGATCGATCGTCCCAAGGACGAAACTCATTACTACATGGAGAGTTCTTAGGAGGAGGCCAGGCACGCGGAGTATCACTTCTGTGTGAACTGAAAATCGCATCAGTGGAACCATTTTCTCCCTCCCTCTCCCCAGCTTCCTGCCCCAGGACCATCTCGGACCATCCGCCTCTCTCCCCTCTTAGGTGCTTCTCCCTGTGCGGGGAGGAGTGAGGCGTCTGAGGGGCGAGGCCCCGCCCGGCCTCCTTCCTCTCATGCTCACAACCCGCCCATCCTCTGTCCCCACGGACCCCTCTCCTCTTCTCTCCTCTCCTCTCCTCCCCGGAAGCCCGTGGGCCAGGTCTGCGTCGTCCACCCTCACTGCCCACCCTGGGAGGCCACATCCCATGAGGGAGGAAGGGCTTAGGAAGCCCATGGATTTGACCTCACATCCGGTCTGTTTTTTGCAGCCAATCTTTACCAGCCACCTTGGTCCCCACTGGCCACCTGAAGTGATGTCCCCATCAGTGCAGAACGGGGCGGGTGAGGTGGGGAAGGGTGGAATCCACGAGCTGCCGCACAGGCCCACCCGGCATCCAGCCCGGGCTCACCCACGGGCACGCTGGGCAGCCGCCAGCCCGCCACTTGCTCTCTCTGGGCCTCAGTTTCCCCCCGCCGTAAAATGCACCAGGGACCAGGGTCCCTGCCAGCTCTTCTGTCCCAGGACAGGACCCCCACCCCACCCCGGGGAGGCTGGGCTGAAGGGGAAGGGGCGGATTACCGTGGTGCATGAAGCCATTGTTACACAGGCCCACACCAAGCGCCACCGCCTCCTCGCGTGTCTGGCAATCGCCCTGGAACAGAACAAGAAGCAGAGCGTGTTAGGTGGACCCGCTGAGCCAAGGGGCTGAGCCAGGCTGGGGAAAAGCCCACCACCACCCCGGGAATGGAGACTCCACGAGGGCAGGGATGTGTGTCTGTCTGGTTTACTGTGGTATCCCCCAACCATGTCTCTGATTGTTATTAATAAACCCCAAACAAGAAAAGTATTTAATTGCATGTTAATTATTTACATGTGAGAAATGCATGGTGTACCATGCCATAAACACCACAAACGAGAAATGGAGATTTTATGTGGCAGACACTGCTGGTTGCCCAGCAACAACCCTCCCCGGCCCCATCCCGCCCTAGTACTGAAACCCTCACTCTTACAGACAGCAATTCATCTACCTAGACAACCACAGATCCCAGCCTCCTTTACAGCTAGAGGTGGCCAATGAGATATAAGCAGAAACCACTGATAGGGAGGCTCTGGCAAAACACTCTTTGTCCCCGGCCCTTCCTTTCTCTTCCTCCTGCCTGGAACAAAGGTGTGATGGCTGGAGCTCCTGCAGTCATCCTAGAGCACAATGTGACCTCAAAAATAGAAACATACTAAGGATGGCAGAGCAAAAAGAAAGAGCAGGGGTGGTCTTCAAAGATACCGAGATTGTACTAGCAGCTCTGGACCACCAACCTCCGGGCTTCTCTCATACCAAAGAAAAATAAACCCCTAATTTGTTTCAGCCTCTGTAGTTGGCTCTCTGATACTAGAGATCAAATTCAACTCCTAACTGACCTGGCTCCTCCCTGAGCAGAGGAACCCAAGGTCAGGGAAAAGCTGGTGCCGATTCTCCCCGAGAGTGTGCCCTGGAGACGGTGCCCCTCCGCGCCTGCTCCCGAGAAGCTGGGAGTCTCCTGGTGCCAGTTCCTCCTGGGACCTGGCTCCTGGGTCTCCCCCTGACTCTGTGGGTGCTCCACGGCCTTCTCAATAAGTCATCTTCTCTTTTTTACTTTCCTTAAGTTAGCCAGATTCTGTTTCTGTTTCTTGCAACCCAAATAATCTCAGTATATCCAGGCAAAGTATGTGAGTTGTGTGTGTACGTAGGGGAAGTGACAGGCAAAGGAAACAGCACGGACAAAGGTCCAGAGGTGGACAAAGCTTAGAGTACAGAGAATAACATGGCCAGCAAAAACAGGGTGAGTGAGAAGGTCAGCTCTTTAAGGAAAAGGCCTTTGATCTATTGTGTTCCCTGCTGAATCGTAAGTGCTTAGAACAGAGCCTGGCATGCAGTAGGTGCTCAGTACATACTTGCTGACTGAATAAAGACATTGTCAGCAGGGACTAACTCATGCATTAGTCTGTAGCCAGGTCAATGAGCTTCGCTCCGCTCAGCCGGCCTCTCGTTTAAAATACTGCCCAAGTGAGAAGTTATTCCAAGAGGCACTGGCCCGACACAGCCAGGCCAGAGGCCTCCACTGTTGGTGTATCCCCCCCAGGCCCCTGCCAGCAGCGGAGGGGCCAGGGAGGGAATTCCGCAGCTACAGGAGAAATGAATTCAGAGCTGCAGGCCTCAGCCTGCCAAGGCCCCAGAGCAGAGCCTGGGGGAGCCACTGGCCTCAGCTGCTCTAGCTGCCCCAGCTGACTCACAGATGACAAATCTGTCCTGTGGGACCGCGGGCCGGCAGCTGGAGAGCCAGCACACTCACAGCCCTGCCAGCGGGGCGGCCATCCATGCAAGAGGCCGCATCCGGAGCAGCCGCCCCCAGCTGTGAGGGGCCCAGGAGGCAGGCAGGCCCAGCTCTGCAGCCCAGGGGGCCCGGGCAGGCGTCTGGAGCCCACCTAGCTTTCTGAAGCTCTCACAACCTGGGCTCCCAGCCCATCCCAGCCCGTCCCGGCCTCTCTTCTCTCCAAAGGGCCCTGGGGTGACCCATGGGGTGGCTCCCAAAGTGAGAACAGCAGAGGGATTCTCTGGTCAAGAGTGAAATACGCCAACCCTGGATGTGTCCACCGCCTGAAAAGCAAGCCCCCACCCCACATCCTGCCAGCCGTGGGGAAACCGAAAGTCATCCAGTCCCCATTTTCTCCCCTCCCAGAGGAAGGCACAGGCACACACAGCCCTGTGCAATCAACCTCACCAGCACACTTCCCCTTCATCCCCCACTCACCCACCAGCCCCCCTCGCTGGGGGCTCCATCCACGACGGCCTCCTTGCTGCTCCTTCCACACACTACATGTGACCCCACCTCACGGCCTTTGCACCTACTCCTTCTTCCCCCTGGCATGCCCTGCCCTGGCTTTTCAGGTCTCAATGCCCATGTCAGCTCCTCCTAACTACCTTGACGGTCAACCCAGAGGCAATCGCTCTTATTAACCCCATTTGACAGATGAAGAAATTGAGGCACAGACAGGCTTGGCACTTGCCCAAGTTTACAGCATGAGAATGGAATCCTTTTACAACCGGACCTTCCCTCCAAGTTACAAATAGGGAAACTGAGGCTCCAAGAGGGGAGGAGAGTTACCCAGGGTTACGGCCAGGGCTCCTGTCCTGTCCTTGTTTATCCTTTGTTTCCTCTGCTGGTGCCTTGAGCTGCCGGCCTGGCCCTTTGCCTGCTCACTCACCCCAGCCTTGCCACCCCACCCCGGGTGCTAGAAACCCGCCGCCGTCAGCACTGCCATCTGCCTGAGCATGGGGGTCAGCGTAGCGGGCGCTCAGGGCACATTTCTGCAGAGCCAGCACAGGAGCCAACAGATATGAGCCCTCCCACACCTGGCTCCTGGCCTGTCCCTGCTCTCTCCTGCCCCAGCCCACCGACCCCCGCCCTCCTTTTGACGGCCATAGCCTAGAGCATCTCGGAGCCCAAGCAGCACAGACCAAAAAACCATGAGCAGAGAGGTGAGGAGAGCAAACCCTGTAGCTGGATCCCCCGGGTTCAAACCCCTGTTTGGCCAAGCCGTGACCGTAGGCAATTCCTTAACCTCTCTGACTTTCATTTCCTCATTTGTACTTTTTATCCCCAGATTTGCCCTTGACTTTCCAAGGCCTCTGCCACCTCTCAGTGGTATTCCCCACTCAGACTCCACAGTACAAGCTATAATCAATACAGAGGATTATTATTACAATTTCTATTATTATTGACTACCAAGGCATCATGAAGGCCCCCCACACACACAATCTTATAGGAGTACCTCATTTCTGTGTGTCCTGAGGCAAGTTACATAACCTGAGCCTCAGTTTCCTCATCAGTACAATGGGGATAACAACTGTTTTCTGAAGATTAAATGAGATAATACACACAGAAGATCAGAAGTGATACAGTACATAGCTTGTCAATCGAAGGACTAATACCCTCCTTATCCTCTGAGCTAAAAGAATTCTCATTCATTTGAGTAGTTGGTAGGGAGCCCTTCCCCCAGCCTCAAGGGATGAATTCTGAGGAATTCTAAGGTACTCTCAGCAATCCTTGTTGTTTTCCTGAGGGAGTGGTTTAGGGGTACATGAAGGACCCACCTGGCCATGAGACCTAAGGGGAAGACCACTGGGCAAGGGAGGGGACTGGGGAAGTTTCCTCTCCTAATAAATATAGTGAGAAAGCTCTTTCCAACTGCCCCTGCTGCCTGCCTTTGGCCATAGGTCTACATACATGTGATACCTGGAGCTGTGGCAGCCATCTGATGACAATGAGGCAGCTGGCAAGATGGCGGAACAAAAAGATGGAAAGAGCATGGGTATAAATGGCATTGTTGAGCTCTAGGACCATGAACTCTGGACGCCTAGTTATATGAGCAAAAAATGTCTTTATTGTATAATTTAGATTTCCTATTATGTGAGAGATGTCTTGACTGTGTAAGTCAGGTTTCCTACTATGTGCAGCCAAAAGTATTTCTAGCTGATCTAGGGGGTTTCAATCAACATTTTGTTTCAAGGAGCAGAATGACCTAGAATTAGAAATGAAGATGTGTTCAAAGCAAAATAACCCTGCTGAACTACACAAATCTATGTTTTCTTCTTGACTGTCCTGCTAAAGTGCAGGTGGGGATGACTCTTGGAATCAAGACTTGCTGTAAGCAGTCTTCAAGGTCACATCCTCATCACCAACCTCTCCCCCGCAGAGAGACCCACACACACACCGTCCCCCCCCTTTCCCTGACCCGGAGCCAGATGCCAGCTGTCGTTCGGTCAATCTCATGGAAGCCATCCTATGTCAACTGCAATTAACTTCCCTGTGTCCCCAGACCAGGCCAAGCCATGCGAGGCCTGCTGAAGTGGACAGAGGGTCAGCTGCAACCTTTACTCCACCGTCTGCCCCCTGCCCCCACTGTGACTGGATGCTGGGGGATGGCGGCAGGGAGGCGGGGCAGGGGGGGGTCCTCTGGACCAACTGACAATGACTCAGGCTACTCCAGGGGGCCTTCGGCCAGGATCACAGCTAATCTGACAGCACAGGCCACAAGCAGGCCCCCGTCGTGCCCAACACCGATCATAAAGAGAAACCAACAGAGGCCGTTGCTCTGGCCAGTTCTCCTCCTTGCCGGGGTCCAGGGCGCGCTCGAGCCTCCCCAGCTCAGCCAAGGGCCTTGCAGTCATTCAAGACTCCTGTGTCTCTCACCACTGCCCGCCCACTCCGTCCATTCAACAGCAGAGTCCGTTAGGTCTACCTTCAAAAACTCCAAAGCCTGACCACTCTTCCCACCTCCCCCCTCCTCCCACCTCCCCTGCGGCCACCCGGCTCTCAGACACCGCGCTCCCCACCAACAGTTCTGAAGCCGCCGCCTCGCTGGTCTCCCAATTGCCGACCTCGTCCCCCGACAGCCTGAGCATCTTAGCCCACCGAAGTCAGATGCTGTCCCATCTGTGCTCAGAGCTCTGCAGTGGCCCCAAACCGCCCAAGAGCTCACAAGGCCCCTTGGGGCTGGCTGCCCACCAGCTTCCCCACCACCCTCGCTCTCGCTCACGCCACTCCAGCCGCACTGGCCTCTCCCCACCCCCAGACCCTCCAAGCTCACCCCACTCAGAGCCTCTGAGCTGCTTTTCCCCTCAGAGAAAGCTCCGGCCCCAGATGTCCCCCTGGCTCGTTCCCCACCTCCCTCCGGTCTCTATTCAAAGGTCCCTGCTCGAAACACCACCTTCTCTGCCCCCTGTGAAAAACCACATCACCACCCACCCATGTGAAAGGTTGACTCCCCCCCTCCCCGGTAGCTCCCACCGAGCTGGCACCTAGCACCAGCTAACAAAGTATGTTACTACTTTTCCTTGTTTATTAAATGCCTCTCCTACCCCTCACCAGAATTTAACAGCCACGAGGGCAGGAGCGTTGTCTGTCTTGTCCACTGCTGTCCCCCCAGAACCTAAAACAGTGCCTTATACACAGCAGGTGTTAGGAGGAAAAAAGGGATGAGCCCGTGAGCCCTCTTGTCGGATTTTTCTACACTCTCTTCTGCCCCCTCATTGTTAATACCACCCAGGAGCTGACAAGGAACAGAGTATCTGCAGCAGAGATGCCTCCTGAGCAGCAGGTGTGCAAAGCCTGCCCCTCCCCCGCCCACCTCCTCCACTCCACTGGGGAGTACAGTGGGCACCCCAAAGGCAGCGCCTTCCCACAGCCAAGGAGAACGTTCAACTTCTCCCCCCCGCCTTCCCATCACTGTGAACGAAGGGAAAACCCACCGCACCAAAACCCCGGGACCCATCCGTGACCCCTTCCCAGTCCCAGAGCGGTGCATCCTGTGCGTTCCATCTCCAGGTATTTCCCAGGTTCACTGACTTCTCGTCAGCTTGGTAACCCACCCCACTCCCAGCTCAGGCCTGGGATTCGCCACTTAAGGCAAAGTCCACATCGCGCTTTGAAACCAACAGTCAGCTGTGGAGCTCAGGAAACATGAGGCCACAAAGGTCCAAGGTGGGGAGAAGCAGCGTTTCAGAGAGCCCTACACCCCGGCATGTCTGGGGTCTGAACGAAGAACCTAAAAACCACAAAAGAAATCGCCCCTCCCCGGTCACAGCCCACCCAGAAGATGGGACTCCAAACAGATCATCTCTCGGCCCTCCTCAGCTGTCTGTTCCTGCACCCACAAGTCCCTCTGTAATTTCTTCAGCCTGCCTTCCACACTGCATGGAATTTTGAGGCACCTTGAATCCTTTGGGAAGGAAATGAGGAATTATTACAATAACAGTTCCATTTACTAAGCAATTACTCTGTGCCAGCCACTGTTCTAAGCACTTTAGATGATTAACTCACTGAATCCTCAAAATAATCTATTGTTTTGAGCTTCATTTTACTGGTGTGGAAACTGAGGCACAGAGAGGTTACGCGGCTTGTCCAAGATCACTCAGCTGAGAAGCGGCAGTGCTGAGATTTGAACCCAGGTCTGCCTGGCTATAAATAAAGCACATGCTCTGAGCTGGCTTCAGGGGATCCTAAGGAGGGGGCAGTGTGCGGTGTAGTACAATGGTTAGCACCTCTGTGCTTCCCAGCTGTGCAAATCTGAATTCAAATCCAAGGTCATTTTAAGACCTCCCGCGTCTTAGGGCCCCACATCATAGCAAACATATTAAAATGCACCCACATCCTACATTAAATACGTTTTGGGGGCTTGAAATTTTTTTTCAAGAATTTTTCTAAACTTGCTGTTGAAGTTATTTGATGCCGAGAAGCATTTACTTTACATAGATCGGCTATGATTTCTAGGCAATCATCAGGAATTTGTTCGACATGAGAAAATCCAGGCAGCAAATTGTTTTTGAATGGAATGAAGTTTCTGTGAATGCTAAACTTAACAATTAATAAGGCTGCCATAAAGCTGCACTCTATGAAAGTTTAAACATTTAGATTTCACAGTTGTCTTCTTGTCTTTGGAGACATTACGTTCTTCTTATACACTATGAATGAACATTCTTGCAGGCTCCCTGAAAAGTTTGCAGAAATGAGGCCTAAGTATGTAAGATGCGCCCATCCGAGTCCCAGCTTTACTGCTGCCAGGCTGTGTGCCCTTGAACCAGGCACTTGGCCTCTCTGGGCCCCAGTTCCCTGTCTGGAAATGGGTTGGAGGACTCAATGAGATACTGCACAAAGCCCAGACAGGGCCTGGCCCAGAGTAAGCGCCCTGCAAACAGAAGCCACAAAGTGTAAGAGGCAGGTAAGTAAAAGTGTCCACGGCACCTCGATGGAACAATCACCTTCGGGAAGTTGCAGCAAAATCAGCACAGAGATTTCTCCAAGACTCTGCCCGGCCCCCACTCACTGGGAACCTGGGATAAGGGAATAACTTGGCAAGCCTCATGTGGAGGCTCCGGTTTGATGGCAGGATGAGACCAGCTTGTCCCAGTTTGCCCGGGACCGTCCCACTTTTAAACAGGAAAGCCTCAAGGTGGCAGCCACCCAAGTGTCCCTTAACTGACAGATAAATAAAATGTGCTCTATCCTCACAACAGAATATTATTCAGCCTTTAAAAGGAAGGAAATTCTGATACAGGCTACAACGTGGATGAACCCTGAAGACATTATGCTGAGTGAAACAAGCCAGACACAGAAGTACAAACACTGCATGATTCCACCTACACGGGGCACCTAGAGCAGGCAAACTCAGAGAGAGGAAGTGGAAGGATGGCTGCCAGGGGCCGGGGGGAGGGAGGAATGGGAAGTTACTGTTTAATGGGGACAGAGTTTCAGTTTTGCAAGATGGAAAGAGCTCTGGAAGTGCATGGGGGTGATGGCTGTGTAATAATGGAAATGGACTTAGGGCTACTGGACTGTACACTTAAAAATGGTTAAGATGATCAATGTTATATTATGCGTATTTTACCGCAATTTAAAAAAACAATTAAAAACAATTTTGTTTTAAACCTCAAAGGCCCACATCCTGGTTAGCCCCTCAGGCCTGGGCAGAGGGGGACGACGGGGCCCACTTGCTCGGAGGGGCTCCCACCTGGGCCAGCAGCCAGTCCACCAGCTTGCTCCCGGGCAGCACCGACTTGTACGTCTTCAGGTGGTAATCGCGGTCCCTGTGGAGAGGAAGCAGGCCGTGAGCGGACCGGGGAGGAGGGAGGGGAAACAGTCCCAATGTCCCTACTCAAAGAGCTCGGGGTCCGAGGATTTCCAGGCTCTCCAGCCACGGGTCAGAGGCAGGGGGGCCGGGGAGAGCACCAGGCAGGGAGTCCAGCCCTGACTCCACACCTCACTCGCAGTGTCACTGAGGGCAGGTCTGTCCCAACCCAGGACCCCATCGTCACCAACAGCATCAAGGGGCAGGGGTAGGTGGCTCTAGGGCTCTGGAAGCTTTCCCCAGCCTGGGGTTCTCAAGCAGGGATGGCTATGCCCCCCAAGGAACACTTGGCTGTGTCTAGTGACATTTTTGGCTGCCATGACCTGGCTGGGGGGGTGGAGTGAGGAGGTACTACCAGCAACCAGCAGATAGACACCAGGATGCTGTTAAACATTCAAAACTGCCCAGAACAGCCCCCAAACAATTATCCAGACCAAAACGTCAAAAACGCTGAGCCTGCAGAACCCTGATTTACTCTTGAGTAATGAGAAAAACTTCCAATTCTTTCCTTTTTTCTTTTGTTTTGCGGTTAACATTCATGTGCCTAAAGGTAACAAAACTATACCGACATGGAAACGCTTCTCCGTGGGCTGGTGTGGGCAATCAGGACAGAGCAGAAGGCAGGGCGCTGTGACGGTCCTGGTTCTTTGCTTTGACCTGTTGTAGCATCTAATTCCTGCCAAATCTTGGTACAAGGGGTTGTGTGGACCTTGCCGCCAAACTGCAACACTTTCTCAGACTTTGAAGCTGACAAAAGTGAGTTTCTGCGGCCAGCCCCTGTCGGGGCTGAGAAAGGCTGGTTGGGGAGTTCTTCTCAGGCTTTCAGGAACTGAGGAGCCCAGCAGGTCACGTGTGTGGTAAGTGGGGACCCACTGCCAGCCCAGCCACTTCCGCCTCTGGGGGCTGATAGAGAGGCCTCTCCTGCAAGGGCCAAGGCTGGACCGGGGCGGCCCCGCCTGCCTTCTGGGCCTGCACAAAGGCAGCAGGGGAGGAGCCAACGGGGCAGGTCTGGAGGTGAAAGGGGCTCCCTGGGCCTGGCCTCCAGCGAATGCTGGGAAAAGACCTTTCCTCTCCACTCCTGAGAGGTGACAAGAGCTGTCAAGACAGAGGGTAGAGGCCTCTGCAGCTGGTGAGGACCAGGTCACCCTCCCTGTCCCTTCATCCACAGCCACAAGCTTCACGGTAAAGACAACCACTAATCACTGGCACTGATAGAGCCTTCACTGTGTGCCAGGCACCAGTCAAATTTAATCTTCATGACAAGCCAAGGGGTGTGAGCTATTCTTATGCCCATTTCACAGATGCAGAAACAGAGGCAAAAGAAGTTAATTACCTTTCAACAATCACTCAACAAACATTTACTGAGGGCTCCTTTGCCCTGGACTGTATTCTCCAGTACATGGCAGTTTTTCAACCAATTAATGTTAAATAAGAGTTAAGATTACAGTCTTCAGTCTCAAGAGTGTGAAACCCACGTGTGACTAGTGGCTACTGTATTGGACAGCACAGGCACAGAGCATCTCTATCAGTGTGGGAAGTTCTACTGGCCAGCACCGCTCTAGGTGTTGTCAAGGGTCTGGGGACACAGCAGTGAGCAAATTCCCTGCCCTTGGTGACTGTACAATTCCCTGGGGTACAGACAGTATACAGACTAAGAAATAAATATACAGTATGTCAGCTACTGACAAGCTTCAAGAAGAAAACCATGTCAGCTACTGACAAGCTTCAAGAAGAAAACCAAAGTGAAGTAAGGAGGGTAGCGTGTTCCAGATGATGGTGATGTTTTAGACAGATGGTCAGGGAGGGCCCCTCTGACTTGGAGACATTTGAAGTAAGTAAGGGAGCATATGTAGGGGAAGAACACCCCAAGCAGAGGAAACAGCAAGTGCAAAGGCCCTGAGGTGTATCCTATTATTATCCCCATTCCACAGAGGGAAATGTTGAGGCCCCAGCAGGTTAAATAACTGCCCAAGAGCACACAGCTGCTGACTAGCAGGCTGAGCTCCAGAACTAACACCCTTCACCACCACACTGCAGTGTTTCCCACAAATTAACTCACTTGACCCTCATGACAAACCTACAGGGTAGGTACAGTTATTAGCCCCATTTGATGGAGAAGGAGACTGAGGCTCAGAGAGGTTAAGTTATTGGCCCAAGGCCACACAGCTGAGAAGAGACAGAGGTGAGACTGAAGCTTGGAGAGAGTAACTTACTTGATCACAGGGGTGTAGAGGCTGTGAAGACGGCAGTAAAGCCTCACACCCTGAAAGAGAAAAAACGGGAGTCTGGGATCAGGCCACATCCTTCAGGGGCCTCCAAATCCAGGCTGCGGGGAGAGAGGGTGTGGGGAGAGGGGAGACTGGTGAGGGCAGTGGAGAACAGGCCACTGGGGCACAGGCCTGCTCTGCGGTGACTGTGGGGTCAAGGTCATGGGGTCAGGGTGGAGGGGTTCCCACCTTGGACATGATGTCCTCCAGTTCACTCCGGGCCTTGTAGGTGCCGTCGTCGTAGCGGAAGCGGTACATCACCTGCTCGTTCTTGAACTGGTGCTTGTCAGAGACTGGATGGACCCAGGGCTGGTGAGGCTGGGCGCCCCCTCAGCCCCTCCTGACCCACGCCCACCATCCTCACCCTCCACTCATCCAGGCTCCGTGCCAAGCGCGATTTCACCAAAGCCCCTGCCCACACTCCAGGTCCTCCTGCTACATGCAGGGCCCCGCTGAGACCCACAGCTGGGGGCTGGGGCATCTGCCGGTCTCATCAGAGGCCCAGAAATGCCCGCTCCAGTCTGCCCTGAGGCCCACCTGCCCAGCATCTCCCTGGAGCTAGATCACGAAGCAGGCTGGGGTGTGAGACCCCACCGTCAAGATTTATGAACCCATCTCTACACAACGGCCCCGAGTCGCCCCTAGTGCTTCTCTCACTCCCCACTTTGGATCCATTAGCCGATCCTGTAGGCTCTTCCTTCAAACCATGAAGGAACAGGTGGCCACACAGAAGTGCAGAAATGGCCTCTGAGTTAGTGGAAGCACAGCACTGTTGAGGCCTGACCTGGTCCTACTGCTCGGCCCCCCAGGCCTAGCCCACACTCACCATGGTGGATAATACCATTCTCCAGCAAGGCTTGGCCCAGGTTCACGCCTTCTTCCGTCTTGCTGATTTCACCAATTTCCAGGAGCCAGGCAACAAACTCACTGCCAGGAACATAACATGCGGTTGAGAGGACTTCCCCAGTCCTGAGACCACAGGGGCCGGCACTGAACTGGCCTGCCCCCGCCCCCACTCCCAGGAATGACAGCCAGAACTGCCCACAGGAAAGCAGAGCTTAGGACACCACAGGCCTGGGGGTCGTGCTGAGGCCAGATGCTTTTCCCCAAGACCAGTGGCAGAGAGGTGGGTGTGAGCAAACCCCAGGCCCCGCCTCAGGCTCACTGGATGGATGGATGGATAGGAGGATGGATGAGAGAGACAGAGAGAGAGGATGGACACATGAGTGGATAAATGAATGAAAAGTGAGATGACTGGATGATTTGACAGATAAATGACTAGGTGGCTGGGAAAATTAGTGGGTAGGTGGGTGGGGAGGGGAACAGATGGGTGGGTGATAAGTGGAGAGATTACTGGGTAGATGAGTGGGGAGATGGATGACGGCTGGATGGATGGATGGACAGACAGAAGGAATGAAGAAACCAATAAACCGGAAGAAATACAGACCCAGAAAGATGATTGTGGAGAGTCAGAAGAGCTAAGGGTGATCAAGTCATATCATTCTCCCACTTAAAACCCTCCGACGGGCTTCCTGGTTACTCTCAGAAAAACATCCAAACTGCCCACATGATGACAAGGCCCTGACATGAACTGCCCCCTCCTCATCTCCTATACCTTTCACTTATTCTGCTTTAGCCTCACCCACCATCTTCCCCTGCTTAAAAAAAAATTGCCAGACTCCTGCCTGCCTCAGGGCCTTTGCACTTGCTGTTCCCACTGCCTAGAAACACCCTTCCCCAGCTCTTCACACAGCCTTTCTCTTTCATCTTTAGGTCTCAGCTCAAATATCACCTCCTCGGAGAAGCCTTCCCTGACCACCTCATCAAGACACCCCACACCCACACAAACCATCCCCATCTTTCCGTTTTACTTCCTTTTTAGCACTTATCACTGGAGTTGTATTATACTATTTACAGATTTGTTTATGTGTTTATCAACCATCTCCCCGAACCAGAATGTCACCTCCATGCTGATGGGGAGCTGGGACTGATTCACAGCTCTACAGCCCCCGCACCTGGAAGACGGTCCAAAGCACAGCAAGGCTCAATATTCTTTTGAACAAATAAAGGAATGAACCATCAAACAAGAAGGAATGTTCTGGGGTAAGCAGGAAGGTCTCAGCAAGAAAGAAGTGCTCGGGGCTTCCCTGGTGGCGCAGTGGTTAAGAATCCGCCTGCCAATGCAGGGGACACAGGTTCATGCCCTGGTCCGGGAAGATCCCACATGCCGCAGAGCAACTAAGCCTGTGTGCCAGAACTACTGAGCCTGCGCTCTAGGGCCTGTGAGCCACAACTACTGAGCCCATGTGCCACAACTACTGAAGCCCTCGCGCCTAGAGCCTGTGCTCCACAAGAGAAGCCACCACAATGAGAAGCCTGTGCACCACAATGAAGAGTAGCCCCCGCTTGCCACAACTAGAGAAAAGTCCGCACACAGCAACGAAGACCCAACACAGCCAAAAATAAAAAAAAATAAATTTAAAAAAAAAAAAAAAAAAAAAAAGAAAGAAGTGCTCAAAAGCCCAGAGGAAATGAGGCAAATCCAACGTGACTACCCAGAGGGGCAGAGACTCAGCCAGAGCCCGGGTCCCGGTTCTCGGAGTAGCGTTTGGCCTCCATGCAGAGCTCAACCCACTGGAAGTCAGCGGGCCAGGGGAGAGCTGGGGATGTGGTCATTCTGTACTCAATGAAAGCGGGTGGCAGCTGGCCAGAGTGGGGAGCTTATCAAAACCAGCTGTCCTGCCTCCAATTACAGGGCCAGAAGGGGGCAGGGCTATTTTTAGCTTTGCAGTGTTTGGCTGAGCAAAGACCTGCCCTGTGTGTAGGTAGCGGTGTGTGCTGAGGCATTCAGGGAACCCCAGTGAGAGCCGAGGGGGGTGGGCGTAGAAGAAACGGATCTATTCTGTGGAGCAGGAGCCCCGAGTGGGGAAGAGATTGTTCTGGGTCCTGTCCGCCCCCAGTTCTATTCTTGAAGTCCCAAAAATCAGAGGCAGAAAGAAAGCTGCCGGCAGCTGGGGGAGGTGAACAGATGTTGAGTGCCCACTCTCGGAAGCTGGAAACTCGGCCTCCGGCTGCCCACCAGCTGTCCCATCGGGGGCCACCTCTGGCACGGACCGGCAGCCCTGTGGCCAGGGTGTGGGGACAGGAAGTTGCCCACAGCAGCTGCAAGGGCAGAAAAATGCAGCCCAGAGGACAGCAACTGTGACCCAGGTTTCTGCCCTGAGCTGAGTCTTGAGCCTTTTTGAGGATCAATTTACTGGGCAAATTTGGGCAAACTGCTGTCCCTCTCTGGGCCTCAGCAGAGTCCATCTGGCAAGTGGTTCATTCAGGGGTCTTCTGGATTTCGTCGGTAACTTTCAAATCATGTTGAATCCTAAGCTGGGATCCAGCCTACAAAACCAGACAAAATTCACCTCTAATGCAGGGACCTTAAACTCTCATAAATGAGTAAAAGGGGCCAGGTGGAAACTCTGCTGAACCAGCCAGAGCTTCTGAAGACGGCAGCCACTCGCTGCGGCCAACTGTGGCCGCGTGGGAAGACTAAAGCATCTTACGACTTTTCAAGAGAAGCTGGAGATCCAGCATTTCCTGTGAAATCTCCCAACTGTTAAATGTTGATATTGAATCCAAAATTTTCTGAAAGCACCGTGTGGCCCATGGAAAACACATCTGCGAACCACGCTGTGTCAGTGGGGCGCCATGTGCTACCGCTGGGTGCAAGGAAATGTGTTACAGGCAGGAGGGTCAGCATATACAAAGGCCCAGAGTAAGAAGTAAGGTTAGGGAACCGGCAATCTGCCAGTTGGTGGGGGTGGGGGCAGAGAGAAGCGAGATCCAGTCTTCCAGAAAGACCTAACCGGGAGCAGCGTGAGGTACGCTGCGGACACAGGGAGCAGGTCAGCCTGCTTTGGCCGGGAGTCTGAGATGCAGGGAATGGGGGACTAGTTGAGAGTTAGCATGTGTCAGCCTTCATCCCTCTTCCTTCCTGCCCCCCAGTATCGTGCACCCAGTAAACATGAATTTCAAGTGTCAAGTCCAAGGCTAGGCACAGGGGACACACAGGTACACCCTGGCAGTCTTCCCAGGAAAGCCCCCAAGCTGAGATCCAATGTCCACTCACCCCCAATACAAGAATCCCATTTCTCCTGCCTGTTTCCTCCATGGCCTTGAGCTCCACAAGGGCAGGAACTGGGGGTTTTATGTTCATCCCTGTGACTCCACGGCCTGAGATGCTTCCAGGTGGTGTCTGCAGCAATGCCTGACGAATCATTATTGATCAGCTATTACACACTAATACCCTGTACCTATGCCCACAGGTGGATGAAACAGTGCGGCCTCTTGCACCTGGGTGCTCCCATTCTGGCAGACTTCAATTAATGAATGACATCTAACTCTGTCTAGAGTACAACCAAAGGCCTTCTCCTTCCAGGAAGCCTTCCCTGACTGCCCTGCCAGACAGACCATCACACCTTGTGCCCTGAGTTCTTAAAGCTCTGACACTGCCCTCATTCTGGGCCTGTATAATGAGTTCATCCTCGCTCGCCTCACTCTCCTGCACAAACTCTTTCAATGGATTCCCAGAGCACCTGGGATAGAATCTGAACCCCTCACCCCTTACCTGCCTGATTTGGCCCCTGCTACCCACTGTGGCCTCATCTCAACACCCCCAGCCACTCACTCCCTCCAGCCACGCTGGCCTCCAAGCTGTTCCTCAATTTACTCAAGGCTCATTGCAGCCTTGGGGCTTTCACGCCTGCTGTTCCCTCTGCCAGGAATGCTGTTGTTCCCCCAGATCTTCTCATGGTTGGCTCTTGCTTGTCATCCAGATCTTGGCTAAAATGTCACCTTCCCCAAGAGGCCCTTCCTGACCACCCTGGCTGAAATCACACCCCCTTTCCTCACCTCCTCACATCAACCTACTTATTTCCTTAAAGCACTCATCAAGTCACTGAAATTCCCTTATTTGTATTTATCTACTTTCTGATTCCCCTACTGGCCAGTTATCTCCACGAGGGCAGGGGTTTCCTCTGTCCTGTTCACTGCTTGCACACAGTAAGGGCTCAATAAACAATGACTGGGATAGGTGAAGGAATCAATTTTGTCTCCCTAGAATCCGAGGATCCTAGAGGGCAAACGCCATGTTCCTCCCGTGAAGCCTCCACAAAAATACACAGATTTTATTTCTTGGTTTTTCTTCACATGGCATCCATGAGTTTTGTCTCTGATGAGGGCAGAAACAGGCCACTCCTTAAGCTCCATCACATTTCCATCACTCTTGCCCACAATGTGCTGAGCATGTCACATGTGTTTTCTCTCTGTATCCTCCGACAATCCAGCAAGGCAAACATTTCATTCTCTCTCGTTAATTGGTCATTTACTGAGGCTCAGAGAGGTTAAGAAACTTACCCAAAGTCACACAGCTAGAAGGCGGGGGAAGCAGGACTTGAGTCCAAGTCTGATTCAAAGCCTAACCCTTGAAGGTTATAAAGATAAATCAGACACTTTTTGTATTCCTGGAGTCCCCCATCTAGTTGTAGAGACAGGTAACGATCCAGGAAAAACGAAATGTGCTGAATAGAGATAAAAATGGATAAACGCAGCAGAGTGTGGTGAAAGAAAGTCCTGGGTTCAAATCCCAGCCCCCAACTTGTGCCCACGTGACCTTGTGCAGGACCTTTTCCCTCTCTGTGCCTCAGTGTCCTCACCCTTAAAATGGGAACAATGGCAGTAAACTGCCTCACAGTGTCACACAAAGATTAAAAGGCACGCTCACATGGCAGCACCTGGAGCAGAGAAAGGCTCCACGATTGTGTCTCTGCGGCTGCTGGTTCCTTCCATCGGAGGGGGCCCGGCTGCTCCTGGAGGAGGAGCTGGGTCCTGACCAGGAAGGAGGAGAACCACAAGCCCAGGGCTGGATGCAGAGCAAAGCCGCGCAAGGAGGAGAGTTTTTATTAGCACGATCTCCTGCAGGAAGTCTGGTCCTTAAGGGCCCGATGATTGCCAAACCAGCTTCAATCCTGGCCCTGTTTCAAATGGGCAGTAAAAGAAATCTCCCCTAATCCTTCCTGAGGAGACAGAACACCCTGCTGAAGCCCTAATCACAGACAGGTTAGCCCATCCAGCTGGACTAAGCTCTCCAGAGGGTTTGGCAAGAGGCGGAGAGGTCCTCTGACCCTGGGGGGCCGGAAGCAAACCCCTCCTCGAGAAAAACCTCCTTTCTGCCCAGGGATTAGGAATTAGCTGACGGAGCCCAGCCCGGCTGCCGCTTCCCTGCTTCCCACAGGTCTGGGGCCCACACTCTCCCCTCCACGGACCCTCCCAGGGAACACGGAGCTGGGGTCAACTAACCCTGAGGGCAAAAGGGCAGCCTGACTCCAAGGCATCCAGGCCAACCCCAGGGGCCCAACCACCCCAAAATCCCCTGCCTGCTGCCCTGCCAACCATAAGCCTCAAGCCGTGACCGATCAGCTCCCCCTGGCCCCCTGCCCCCGGCTTCACACTGGTCTCCAACTGCCCATCCAACATCTGTTCAATATGCGAACGTCTCCTGGGCATCTCGCCCTCAACACGTCCAAACGGTCACTGCGCTCGCCAGCGTGCCTCCCACCTCTCTGCCTGCTCCCTCTCAGTCTCCTTTGCTGCTTCCTCCTCCTCCCCAGGGCCCAGTCCCTGCCTCATCCCTCTCTCTACCCATCCCCCTGCAGATTTCATTCAGTCTCATGGCTTTGAAAACCATCTAAATGCCCACATCCCCTGCACTTAGGTCTCCAAGCCAGATTTTTCTCCCTGAGTCAAGATTTCATATCCAACTAACAAGTCGACATCTCCGTCCGGGAGCCTGTCTCAGGGTAAGCATCCAAATGGAGCCTCTGGGCTCTACTCCCACCCTGTGAAACCTGCCTCTGCCTCCCCTTTGGCAGCAATCAGCACTCCAGCCCTTCCAGGTGGTCACGATCCTTAATTCCCTTTTTCTCCACCCCATCAGCCAATGCTGTCACCTTCCACACGATCCGGAATGCAACTACTTGCCCCCATCTCCACGGGGACTACCCTCGTCCATGGCACCTGTCACCTGGTCTATGGCAGTATAATAATTACAGCCGCTTTTACCCCAGGACTCTTCAAACTCTTTCGGGAAGCGGGTGGGGTGTAAGTTAATAAATTCTCAACAAAATCCCAGCCTCACAGGCAAACTTCTCTCCCCACAAGCTTCGTGCGGTCAGGAGCCCCGGGCATTCTTCTACCCTCTCCAGAGCACCGACCACTGGGTCTAACACACAGTAGGGCCTGGAAACAGCCTGATGGTTTTACAGGGACTGCATTTCTCCTGCTTCTCCCTCCTCCAGGTGAATGAGATTTAAACCTCATTTAAACCTTGGGTTTAGGATCCAATCCCATCTCACCTGTGCTCTGACCCTTTGATCCTTGGTTATAAAATAGGGGCGGGGGTAATAATGTTTTATTATTAGGAAATAATGTAATTCCCAGACAGAGAAATTGGAAGCCCTAAGTACTGAAACCATATGGACCTCCCCTTCCCCTTGTGTATCTCAGGAAGGGAGGCCTCACCAGACACCAACCCAGCTAACATCTTGATCTCAGACTTCTAGCCTCTAGAACTATGAGAAAATAAATTTCTATTGTTTAAGCTGCCAAGACTGTGATACTTTGTTATGACAGTCCAAAAAGGCTAATTCAAAGGTCTACATTTGCTCTTCCAAAACCTTTGAAATCAACTCCCTGCATTAAATACCTTTCTGCTTGACATATCTATAGGGGCTTCTCTTTGCTTGAATGCTAGAGCAGCGTTTTTCAATCCATGGTGGAAAACCCACTCACAGTTTGTGAAATCAATTTCATGGGTTTCACTCACACTATTTTTGAAATGAATTAAGAAATGAGTAGAATAGAATAGAATAGAACAGAATAGACACAGATATTTTCAGAGTGTAACAAGCACAGTAAATGTTGTGAAACTTTGGCTTCAATCATATATTACATGGATGTGTGTACCAGGTCACAATATAAAACTTACATTTTGCAGTGAGTTGTGATCAAAACATTTGAAAGCCCTGATATGGGCACCCCACTATCCTTGATCTCCAAGGGCTGTTCCACAAGGATTCGAGGTGCTTTAGTGGCTCTGCCCAGGAGGGCTCATGGCGGAAGGGGCAGGGCTGGGAAAAGCCACATGGGTGCAGATGGTCTGCCCACCTCCAGCCTCCAGCCGAGACCCAGGGACACAGCGGAAGCCAATATGGGGTCACTCACTTGCCAAGGAAGCACTTGGGGACGGTGCTCAGCTTTCTTCGACGGTCCTTGATCAGGTTCACCTTCTTGCTCATCATCATGTGGTAAAGCTTCTCCCCCTTCTCCGCGATCATGACGTAGGCATCCCTTTCCATGCCCAGCTTCAGGCCTACGGAGGGGACACGGTCAGCACCAGCGCTGGGGAGCAGAGCAGGCGGGCATGTGGTTCCTGAAAGCCTTTCCCCCAGCTGCCCCCAACTACCACCACAGCCAGTGGTCACCCATAGAGCACTCCCTGCATGTCGGACACTGTTCTAGGCACCTGCCAGTGACCCCACACAAGACCTTGTAGAGGAGGGTGGGTAAGTCCCCCATTTCACAGATTGCAAAGTTGAGGTCCAGAGAGGCTAAGTCCCAGGGTAATAAGCAGTCAACCCTTCAATCTGAGGATGGGTTTCCAGATTCTGAGGTTATGAGAAAACCTATTGAGACCCTCCTTCCAGGCCAGGGATAGAAATTTCCCCGTTTCTCTAGACAATTCACACAGAACTATGATCCCAATCACTGCCCCATATTTTCTACTTGGACCCCATCCAATCCTGACAATAAGAGCAATGACAAATAATAATAGCAAATGCTTTTATAGTGCCTACTCTATGCCACTTAATCCTCACAGGAAACCTACAAGGCAAGTTCCATTATCCCCATTTTACAGATGAAGAAACTGAGGTCCAGAGAAATTAAGTTCCTGTCCAAGGTTGCCCGTCTAGAAGTAGTGGAACCAGGATTTAGACCCTCAAGCTTGGCTCCAGACATGTGCTCTTGACCACAGCACGTACCACCCCTGGAAACTCAGCCCTGAGCTCAGGGTTTGGGCGATACCCCAATTCTAACAACAAAGGCCTACTCAGGCCACACTCCACTCATGATCACATATGTCCAGCACTGACCACAACCATCCATTCCGACCACAAAGATACTGATCAGCCCCACCCAGGCGAGGCCACACCCCTGATCCCCACCCCCAGTCCTGACCACACACCCAGCCCTGATCAGTGTCAGAAGTCATAAACCTGCCCCAGCAGGGGCTAAGTTCAGTTGTTTACCTGGCCTAATGGTGTTTTTTTTTTTTTTTTTTTTTTGGATTTTCTTATTTATTTATTTATTTATTTATTTTTGGCTGTGTTGGGTCTTCGGTTCGTGCGAGGGCTTTCTCCAGTTGCGGCAAGCGGGGGCCACTCTTCATCGCGGTGCGGGGACCGCTCTTCATCGCGGTGCGCGGGCCTTTCTCTATCGCGGCCCCTCCCGTCGCGGGGCACAGGCTCCAGACGCGCAGGCTCAGCAATTGTGGCTCACGGGCCCAGCCGCTCCGCGGCATGTGGGATCCTCCCAGACCAGGGCTCGAACCCGTGTCCCCTGCATTAGCAGGCAGACTCTCAACCACTGCGCCACCAGGGAAGCCCTAATGGCGTTTTAATAAATTTTGATGCAATATTTAAAATGAAGACATGTCACCTAAAAATCCTGATGTCTAACTGCTCAAAAAAAAAAAAAAATTCAATGGACCTGGCCATGCTGGGCCCATACTCATTCCTGAGAAATGATGGTGATTTGTACTTGGGTGGAAGCAGGGAGAGGACAGAAGTGGATGGACTTGGCATGTAAGTGGAAGGCAGAATTAAAGGGACTTGATCTACCGAGTTTGGGGAGTCGGCAGACATCAGGGTGACACCAACAGTTTCAATCTGAGCTCCTGGATGACTGAAGGAGCCACTTACTGAGATGGGGAAGTCAAGGGAATCAGTGGGTTTGGGGCAGAAGACAGGGTGGAAATTAAGAATTCTGATTAGACATGGTAAGTGTGAGATGTCCACGACACATCCAAGTAGTGATTTCAAGAGAACAGAATATAGATATGGAGGAAACTGGGCCTCTGTTTTCTCCTCTGTAAAGCTGGGAGGTACGTACCATTTTTAGGATCATGAGTCAAATCTGCAAGTATTTATAATCAGATCCAAACCTCATTTAGCAGCATTACAACCCTCTGCAGCAGGAGCTTTATCCCCATTTATCAGGCCACATCACTGAGGTCTGGAAAGCTGAAGCAACTCACCCCCAAACACACCATGGCCTCCCCTTCCAAGCACGGTGGTCTCTGTACAGCAATTCAGAGTTTCCCACCCCCAAACTGCACCCAGCTATCACCCAGCTCTGCACTTCCTAACGCCAGGGGCCTCAGAAGTGCCTGGGCCCAAGCATTCACGACGACAGTCAGGGGCAGCCCCCACAGATCCTCCTCCCAAAGACTTGGTGAATGTCAAACAAAAAGAACCCCAGGTGAAGGGAACAGAACCGTGAAGGTGACAGAGGCACGTAGGGAGCATCTTGACTACTAACCCTCAAGGGTGAAGGAAGCAAAGAATCTCAGGACGATCAACTACATTGGCATGACCTTGGGCAATTCCCTTCCATGGGGCCTCAGTTTCCCCATCTGTCTGGTGGGCTAAACCAGATGAGCTGAGATCCCACCAAGTTGTAACAGTCCCAGAGCTCCCTGCCCCTTCAAAGACCTGCTTTCTGAAGCTCTGACCTTTCTGGAAAGGATCCTACACCCCTCCCCTAGACACAGCTCACTCTACAGAAGGGACCAGACTGCAGGAAGCCATATACAGTCCGGGGATCTGGGAAAGCCCCCAGCCACTCACTCTCGCGCTGCTCCCGCTCACGGATAATGGCATCCAGCCACTTCTGCTTCTCCTCCGCTGTCTTGGCCATGCAGACAAACCACTTGTTCTTGGCCGTGTTGTGGATCTTCCAGCCATTGGTGACGGTGTAGCCATTGCTGTGATAATCCGCTGGCAAGGGAAGGAGGCGAAGCGGGGTCAGCAAGAGCTCAGCCATACAACCCAACATTCATCATTACATGCTTACGAGTGAGGTCACAGGACCAGCCCCTCCTGCTCCAGAAAGACAGGGCGGCAGAGGCATCGATGGGATCGGGATTTGGGAGTTGAACTTACTATCCTCCAGATGCTCCCTCTCCTATCTATTCTCTGGTGGGCAACGAAGACCTCAAGCAAAGAACCTCCCAACCCCTCAGTTGCAAAGGGAGACACCTGATGCCTCCTTGCCCATCTCATGCTGGCACTTGGGCTACATAAAACCCTAGTGTAAGCCTGATGATGCCAAGTCACGGGCCCTTACAAACTGTTGGCTGGGATGGGAACTGGCAAACCTCTCTGAAAACAGACCGACATTATCCAGGAATGTTGCAGCCAGCGATACCCTGAATCTGAGGAGGGGTCCACAGGTTTCGTGAGACTGCCAAAGGGGTCTGTGTCTCAAAACCAATTCAGAACCCCTGTCCTGGACAAGCTCAAGGACAAATACACCAAGAGGTGTACACACATGAATACTCACAGGATCACTGTTTATATGGTGAACAACAGAAACAACCCAAACGTCCCTCACAAAAGGAATGGGTAAACTGGGGACTATCTGTGCAAGAGAAAACTACACAGCAATGGAAACTGACAAGCTACAGAAAGCTACATGCAGAAACGCGGATGACTCTCACCACCATGGGGTTGAGTGAAAGAAGCAAGATGCGGAAGAATATACAGTATATTTTATGACCATTTATATAATATAGAGAACAAACTAGTGGTTACCGGTGGGGAGAGGGAAGGGGGAAGGGACAAGATAGGGGTATGGGATCAAAAGATACAAACTACTACGTATAAAATAGATAAGCAACACGGATATATTGTACAGCACAGGGGAATATAGCCACTATTTTGTAGTAACTAAATGGAGTACAATCTATACAAATATTGAATCACTATGTTGTACACCTGAAACTAATAGAATGTTGTAAATCAACTAAACCTCAATTAAAAAAAAAAAAAAAGAATCCACATTCTGGGCCAGTGCTACCCAGAGAAACACAGTGAGAAGCAATAATAATAATAAATATATATATATAATTTTATATGTATTTGTAATCATATAACCATTTAAATAAGGTTCAAAAACAGAAATTTTAATTAAAATGTTTAGCAATGCATATTTAGGAGGTAAAAATATGTTTAAAAAGCAAGAAAATAATCACCACAAAATTCAGAGAGTGGTTACTTCTGGGGGGAAGGAGGCACTGTGGCCAGGGAGGGGCGTGTGAGGGGGTTTCTGGGGTGCAGGCAGCAGTTTATTTCTTAACCTGAATGGTGACCACCCAGGGGTTTGCTCTATGTGCATATGTTTTAGGCACTTTTCTGTGGACAGGTTATCGTTCCCGATCAAAGGAAAAAACTGGTGAACCGCAGCAGAGACTGTGCTGTGGTGCAGGGGGGCTGGGCTCAGGCAGGGCATGGGTGGGGACCTACCTGTCCCATCCTCCACGTTCTCCACCTCCATGACTTCAGTGTTGATTCGACCCCGGAAGATATACAGGGAGCCGTTGATGGATTTGGTCCTCTTGGTGGATTTCTTGCTCCCAGTGACCCTGAAAGACAGTGGGAAGTCAATGTCCCCTATGCCTCCTCTCCTTGGGGCTCAACCGTCTTCAATAGAGCAAAGGGAAGCAAGGCAGTAACACAGAAGGGCGCCCGGGGACACGAGAAGTGTGGGAACCAGGTCAGAAGTATGGCATTTTGGCTGGTGGTTGGGTGACTTGAGCAAGTCACTTTTCCACTCAGCCACAGCTTCCTTATCTGGAAAATGGGCTAATAGCCTTGCTGACCTCCCAGAGCTACTTCTGAGCCAACAGGAGATGTGGATGTGAAACCAACAAGAAGCAAAAGAAACCCGCTCTTCTAGGCTAGAAAATGGGTAGAGACTCTCAGGGTGTCTAACAAACAGGAACTTCCTGAAATAAAACCAGAATGGAAAGGAACCTGGAGTAGGAAGTCCATCCATCCATCCACTTACATCTACCTACCCACCATTCATTCATTCATTCAGGTGAATTCTCTTGCCCACCCATTTAGTCACTCAACAAACAATCTGACCAGTGCTTCGTATGGGAAGGATACCAAGTTGGGACCAGGGGAGTCACTCACCCATGCATTCAACAGGCACTCAAGAAAATACCTACTGGGCACCAAGCACTATTCTAGGTGCTAGGGCTGCAGCAGGGAACAAAACAAAGTCTCTGAGAATATACCTTCCAATACAGGAGGGCAGAAGGTACCCCAAAAGCCCTCCATCACGCCCCCTTCTGGTCACTACCCCCTGCAAGGGTAACCACTAGCCTGACATCTAAACTCATGGATTCACTCTGCCTGTTTTGGAACTTCACATACATGGAATCACACAGGGTGATGGTGATGGACATTTGGGTTGCTTCCAGTTTGGTGCTGCTGTGAATGTTCTGGTACATGTCTTATGAAGAACATATGTGTGCATTTCTTCGGGTTATCTACCTAGGAGTTGAATTGCTCAGTTAAAAGGAATGCATACGATCGGCTTTGGTAGATACTGCCAAGCCGTATCAATTCTCCCACCCCTAGCAGCATAGGGACATTCCAGTTGCTCCACATCCTCTATAACTGGTATTGAATTTCTCATTTTGGCCATTCTGGCGGCAGAGAGCAGTGTCTCTAATAAAGATTTCATCTGTATTTCCCTGATGAGTAATGAGGCCGAGCACTTTTTCATGTTTATTGGCCATCTGGTGTCTTCCACCTGTGAAATGACTGTCCCTTGACCATTTTTCTGTTGGGTTGTCTGTCTTTTTCTTAATGATTTATAGCAGGGCTCGGCAAACGTCGTCTGAAAAAGGGCCAGAGAGTAAACATTTTCAATTGTGTGGGCCATATGGTCTCTGTTACAGCTACTTAACTCAGCCCTTGAGGCATGAGAGCATCCACAGACAACACAAAAATGAATGGGCATGGCTGTGTGCCAATAAAACTTTATTTATAAAAATAGGCAGAGGGCCAAATTTGCCTATATATTTTGGATATGAGTCCTTTGCAAAGTGGATTGCAAAGATCTTCTCCTCCTCTGTGGCTTGCCTTTTTACTCTCATCTTGGTGTCTTTTGATGAACAGAAGTTCTTAATTTTAAGGTAGTCTGATAAATCTATTTTTCCTTTATAATTATACTTTCTGTCCAATTTAAGAAATCTTTGCTTACCCCCAGATCATGAAGATAGCTTCCTATGCCTTCTTCTAGAAGCTTTATTGTTTTATCTTTCACAGTTAAATCAATAATCCATCTGAGGAAGACTTTTGTATACTGTGTGAAGTAAGGGGTCAAGACTCATTTTTCCCACTGGATATCAAACTGACCAAGCACCATTTATTGAACCTCATTGGTGCTTCTGTTGAAATTCAAATGACCGCTTACATGTACGTCTGCTTCTGGACTCACTACTCCATTCCATTAATCTTTTTCTCTGTTTTTACACCAATACTACGTTGTCTTAATTACTATAGCTTTATAGTAAGCCTTGGTATCAGTAATAAAAGTCCTCCAGCTTTGTCCTTCTTCAAAACTGTCTTAGCTATTTCTGTCTCTTTCTGTTTCCATGTAAATTTTAAAATCATTTACGTACATATACACACAACCTCCCTCCTGGAAGTTTTATCGTAATTACATTGAGGTTCTGACCAACGTTTGATGAGAGAATGCAAAGCACTTGCTGGTGATGGGGGGTGAGGCAGGTCAGAATCAAGGACAACTAAGATTCTGGCCTGAGATCCTAGGTAAATGATGGTGCCGTTTACTGGGAGTGACGACGACTCAGGGAGGAAAAGGTTTGGAGCAGGAGCTACAATGAAAATGAAGAGTCTTGTTTTAGACCCAAGTTAAGTGTAAGCTGTCTGTGACACACCCAAGGGAAGATACAGATTTAGATTTCTTCTACCTTACATACCATGTGCCAGGCATCATTCTAACCATGTTACATGTTTTATCTTAATCTATAAAAACCACCTCATGAGATGGAGACTGCTTTCATCCCCATTAAACAGACAGGAAAACAGAGGCACAAAGAGCTGACATAACTTGCCCAAGGTCACACAGCTTGCAAGCAGCAGCGTCTCCGAGTCTTTAACAACTACACGCTGCTGACGCCTCTAAGATGTTAAACAAGCAGTCGAGATACATGAGACTTAGCTCTTCTGTGTCTCAGTTTCACCTTCTGAAGAATGGGGAGGTGCGTTTTTAAAACTCTCCCTTCCACTTCTGACATCCAAGGAGCCTCTGCTTTTGAATCAGACCAGAAGCACTCTGAGTCAGAGACCTCCCCTGACCCACAACCCGGACAGGCAGTGCCTGGCATGACCCAGGCAAAGACACGACCGTAGACAGACACCTACCAGCGTCAGGCGTTTCCTGTGACTACATCAGAGCCAGGCTGGGAGTTCCATCCACCATTGCCCAATCCCTCTGACACCTCTCAGAGCCCAGCCCTCTGGCTCCTCACCCAGAGCAGGGACGGAGGCCACCTGCCAGGTTCTCCCAGGCGACAGATGTGTCCTCTCCTTCCAGCCAGCCCAGCTCATTTGCAGGCCTGAGGCAGGAAACGGCCTTACAAGAGTGCGTGCGCCCTAGACGACCCACTGGGTGTCCAGTACGATCGGCATCAGCTGCTGCTGCTCCAACGGAGGAAGGGCCCACGCTAGGGGGGCTGAAGGCTGAGCAAACGTGGCCCAGGCTGGGACGTCACAGAAGCCTGAAGGGACATTCTGCTTTCTAAACCCCAGTGTTCTGGGAAAAGTGCCTGCTTCAGACAGCCCACGGCGGGTGGTGGGGAAGGACTAGGGGTGGACGCTGGCAGTGGCCTTGGCATTGCCGAAGGACTCTCAGGATGGCTCCAGTGAGAACAGGCAGGAAGCAAGGAGGAAGGAGAAGGGGGGGCATTGATGGGGGATAGGAGGACATGAGACAGATGCAGACAGACTAACGGGAATAAAATATCAAACGAGAAAGAGACACACTGACCCAGCCACTCAGAGATGGTGAAAGAGGGAGATGGAGGTCTCTGACCAGAAGGGCCAAGTCCCAGAACAGGGAGGAAAGGGGGGAAGGGGAGGGGCCTGTGGCTAAAGCACCTACTATGTGACAGGTGCTGCACCCGTGGGATCGCACCGAATTAGGAATACATCACGTGTGGAGGTAAGTTAACAGTAATAGCAGCTACTCCTTATTCTGGGCACTTACTATGTGCCAGGCACACTTAACATGTTTGCCCTTGTACATGGTGCAAGATACATGATAATTCATCCTAGTTTACAGATGAGGAAACTGAAGCAAAGAGAGGCAAAGTCACAGAGGTAGAGAAATGGCTGAACAGGGATTCAACAGTAAGGAGCTTGGCTCTTAAGCAAACGCTACTGTAAGAAGGGGTTTATCAACCCCATTTTACAGAAGAGAAAACTGAGGCTCAGAGAGGTCAGGCTGGAGGAGGAAGACAATGAGAAGCTTCCCCACACTCACATGGAAAGCCCATCATTCATCCTGTGGAAAGGTTCCTCACCACCACCTTAGGAGGCCAGCAGAATCAGACAAGGAAAACGAGGCTCAGACAGACAGTAAGTGACAAGCCCAGAGCCACAATGGAAGTTGGAGGTGATGCTGACAGTAGGACCCAGGATCTGGACCTCCCCTCAGCCCTAACTTTTGCTAGATAAAAGAGCAAAGAAGCCTCTGGAAAGTCACCATTTCATCCCTAAAACAAAATAACAGGAAGCTTAATTCAAAAAGGGCTGCACTGGTCAGTTGTCCTCTGCCTCCTCAGCGAGAAAACTGAAAGGCAAGAATTCTCTTGGTCCACCAATCTACCCACCCACTCATGCATCCAACCATCCACTCGTGCCCCTACCCCTCCGTCTCCTAACTTTCCCTCTCTCCAATCATTCATCCACCTATCCATCAACTCAACCATCCTATCAACCAACCTCCCATACCAGAGTCCAACCACCCTGGCAACTATCAACCAATCATCCTTCAACACACCCATCCAACTGATCATCCATCCACTAATCTCCAAACCTCCACCACCCACTCAGCCTTCCAATTTTATGACCATCCAACCATCCATCCATCTACCCATTCACTCAACAAACCATACATAAAGGCCCCAACACACCTCTCATTTAAATACACCTCTCCTAGGGACTTCCACGGTAGTGCAGTGGTTAAGACTCTGCGCTCCCAATGCAGGGGGCCTGGGTTCAATCCCTGGTCAGGGAACTAGATTCCACAACTAAGAGTTCACATGCCACAACTAAGGAGCCCGCGAGCCATAACTAAGACCCGGCACAACCAAATGAAAATAAATAAATAAATATTTAAATAAATAAATAAATACAACCTCTGCCAGCTCATCATGTCTTCATTTCCATTTCTCCAACTACCCAAACATTCACAGATTCCCCCAACTTTCGATCTACCCCTCCATCCAGCCATCTCCTAAACGTCCAACCACCTGACTGCTCACTCATTCATCTACTTGTTCATCCATCCACGAATCAATTCATACACACATCCACAATCACTCCCATTCATCTCCCAAACCTGCAACTACCCATCTATCCCTCCTCCCATCTGCCCACACAACCAACCACACATACATCCGCATGTCTACCACTCATCCACCCATCCACTCACTCTACAAAGTTTAAGAAGCTCCAGTGAAAGACACAAAGATGACAGAGATACTATCTTTCCCTCAAAAAACTTAACAGGAGAGGACTTCCCTCCCCTCAAACCATCTACCTTTGGATCTTAGAATCACAGGATTCTGGTGGCACAAAGACTCTCCAAACTTCCGTGACCGTCTCGACCTACACTGTCCACTGTGGCAGCCACAAGCCACAGGTGGCTACTGAGCACTTAAAAGGTGCCTAGTACAAACTGAGATGTGCTGTAAGTGCAACATACAGACCAGATTTTGAAGCTTTAGTGTAAATTTTTAAAAAGAATGCAAAACATCTATTTAATAAATTTTTTAAGTTAAGTTGAAATAATAATATTTGGGGATATATTGGGGTAAATGAAATACGTTATTTAAAGTCATTCTACCTATTTCTTTTGCTCTTTTTAATGTGACTACCAGGAAATTTTAAATAACCGATGTTCTTGGATAGTGCTGATCTAGAACAAATCCCTCAACTCGAAAGAGAAAAGGGAGGCCCAGAGAGGGAAGTAACAAGCCTATGTCAAGAGTTCAACCCAATCCCAGCCTCCTGGCCCACCCAGGCAGCCCTGTCCCAGCCTCCCAGCCCACCCGGGCAGCCCTGTCCCAGTCTCCCCAGCAACTCACCTGGATTTCCGCTTGCAATAGACAAGGAGGTTGTCAAAGAGGAAGAAGGCTCTCTCCTGGATATTGCCCGCGGAGATTTTTAACAAAGTCCCTTGCAGGAGGAGCTGGGTGCAGATGTCCGTGAGGTTGGAGCCCTGGGAGAGCGATGGGGGGTTGCGGTGCATGAGCTGGCAAATCCAGGAGCTCCCTTGGGAATGCCTCCCTTCCTTCCCACAGACAGAACCTGCACCTGCCTCCCTCGCACCCCCAAAATCTCAGTGCACCACTGGAGGCACATCTGTGAGCAGACAGAAACCCAACACAACCTGATCGACGGCTTCCCTCTGGTGAGTGTGCCAGAACAACGCTGGCAGGAGCATACAGAGATGACCATTTCAGAGAACAGGGACTTGGGGCTCAGCGAGGTGAAAGGACTCACTCAGCTCACACGGCCCTAGCTGACATCTGGTTTTGTTATGGGTTTTGTTGGTTTTTTGCTTGGTTGGGTTTTTGCCTCTCTCCTCTCCCCCTTATTTATTTGTGTCTTGACTTGTTACTTCATCTCCTCCACAAGAATGCCACTTCCAAAAGGACAGGAAGCGTTATCAAGCATCTATCAAGCGTTTGCCATGGTATTCCCAGCACCTACTGCACTCTCTGGCACACAGTAGGTGCTCAATAAATGCTTGCAGAACAGGTGACCAATGCAATGTGAGTTCCACCAGGGGCAGAGGATTCTGAGAGCACCCTCTCTAGCTCAGGATATGAGAATAGATGGGAACAGTTCCCAAATTCTACCTGGTCATCTATGCTAAATGACCAAGATGTTAGGTGTGCATGACATTCACTGAACCTCCATGGGGTTCAGGGCGATGTGGTCAGGAAAGGCACCGGGGAGGAGCAAGGTGGGCCTGGGAGGATGGCGAAGATAAAGAGGCTGAGGATAGGGATAGGCAAGGTCCCTGCTGGGAGGAGTCCTCAGAGCCAGGGACCACACAGGTCCATCTGGAACTCTGGGGGCACCAAGGCAGGGGCAGAGAGAGCCCAAAGTGCTAACAGAGGGGAAGCTGGAAAGAGACCTTGGAGGGCACAGAATGCCGGCTAAGGAAGCCCCTGGAGGGTCCCCAAATCCGTGCTCCTCTTCCATCACAGGAATGGAGTTTCAGCTGGCACATGGCTGCCCAACCACAGACTCCACTTCCCAGCATCCCTTGCGCCAGGCGTGGTCACGTGACTACATTATGGCCAGTATGCCCCACTTCCACATCATTTCCTTGAGAAAACTGCCTCCCTCCCTTTCCTCTCTTCCCTCCTCTTGCCATAGGCTGGAAGATGGCCACGGCAGTGGAATACACCGTAGCAAAGGATGGAGGAAGGCGTTGGAAGGGACCAGGGCCCAAATGGAGCAGAGGTGACCCACCCCAAGCCTGCATCACTACTGAGAAATAAACTTTTATCTCATTTAAGCCACCGAAGTCTCTCTTTCTTACAGCCGCCAACTTTAAATACTTGATATACTTTTAAATACATCAAGATAAGGTTGGAGGCCCCATCAATAGGTGGGCAAGGGGGTGCCTCTGACATTTAGGCCCAGGGGATATTATGCAAAAGTGGCATTTTAGGGGAAATTCATTTCACCAACCTGCAGATCATGGTGAAGGGAGAAACAAAGAGACGTGATGCTATCTCTGCCTGGAAATGAACTTGGGGAGGAAAGAAGGAGAATTCTTCATAGAATCTCTTTCCCCAGACACTCAACGCCCAGAACTGACAAGGAGTTCATACCCCAGAAAGATCTGCTAACTCAATTATTTCTGATACCCAGTATGGGAAACTGGTTTTGGCAACTCAGAAATCAGGGTGTTTTCTAACTGCCCACTGCAGTCTCCCCAACTGCTGTCAGAGCTGGTTTGCTCTGTGCCCACGGGCCGGCTAGAAGCAGCAAATCCATTTGGCCAATGGTGCCAGAGACCCCCTCTGGGGCCCACTCGGGGTCCTGGGAAACCAGCTTCTTTGCAATCAAGAGCTGTGCAGCCCAGGACAGAAGCACACACCCGTTAACAGAAATCACAGCCTGGACGCTCGCGTGCCACAGGCAGATGTGTGATGCCCACAGCACAGCGACCCAGCGAGGCAGCGCCCCTGCTGCCCTGGGGCTGGGGGATGAAGAGCCCCTTGGAGCCCCGGCATCCTTGCAAACAGGGAGAGTGTGACTCCCTGGCTGATGAGACCCCATCAGTGGCCCATGGGGCAGCTCAGAGCACAGAGCAGCTCGACAGTTCCTTCGAGACCACGTGCTTCCTGTCTCCTCCACCTCACTCATGTCCACCCACCAGCCCTTCCAGGCTCCACAGGGAGATTTTGGCTGCTTGTACAGTAAGTCTCCTACATACGAGCCTTCAAGTTGCGAACTTTCAAAGATGCGAACATGTGTTTGCATGTCCAATCACGTAACTTAGTTTTCGTGTCTGGCGTTATCTGTAAAAGTTGGGTACCGGGCTTCCCTGGTGGCGCAGTGGTTAGGAATCTGCCTGCCAATGCAGGGGACACGGGTTCGAGCCCTGGTCTGGGAAGATCCCACATGCCACAGAGCAACTAAGCCCGTGCACCACAACTACTGAGCCTGCGCTCTAGAGCCCGTAAGCCGCAACTGCTGAGCCCGCGTGCCACAACTACTGAGCCTACGCTCTGGAGCCCGTGCTCCGCAACAAGAAAAGCCACCGCAATGAGAAGCCCGCGCACTGCAGTGAAGAGTAGCCCCTGCTCGCCTCAACTAGAGAAAGCCCACGCGCAGCAATGAAGACCCAACGCAGTCAAAAATAAATAAATTAAATAAATTAAAAAAAAAAAAGTTGGGTACCTAGGCTAACTTTGTTGGACTCATGAACAAACTGGACTTACAAATGCACTCTTGGAACGGAACTCGTTCGTATGTAGGAGACTTACTGTATATGAACCTAGTACCTGGCCCAGCTGTAGGGCCCAAGAGCCTGGAGGTCACACAGACCTAGACCAATGTCAGGGGACGGCAGAGAAGAAGCACACCCAGCCTGGGAAGCTGCCTCCCAGGCCTTGGCCAAGGACCACCCAGCAAACTGCATCTGAAATGCCAAGGACACTACAGGGAGAGGCCCCTTCCACCCCAGGCCTGCTACGAAGCCCGGCTGACACTCGGTTTCCCCGGAATCCTTGAACCCAGGTCAGGGGTGGTGCTAAGGATCAGATACACAGGGAAGAGGCTGAGCACCAAGGTGTCCACCAGTCAGGGCTGGAGTCCTCCTTCAGACAGTGCAGAACTGAAGTGGTGACATTCAGAGAAGATGACAAAAGCTAACACAGGCAGAGGGCTTTCCACCCACCAACTCCCGTTCTAAGGATCTTACAAAACTCCGTTAATCCTTACAACTCTCATTTTACAGATGAGGAAACTGAGGTACAGAGCAGTGAAGGGACTTGTCCAAGGTCATAGAGTTGGTCAGTGAGTGAGCTGGGACCTGAACCCAGACAGGTGGTCCCACCATCCTATCCACTCACCTCTACTACCCTGTGCTGCCTCCTAGAAGGTAACCTGAAGGTTTTTTTATGCAGTTGTTGGTCTAGAGCAGGGGTCTTCGAAGGGGCGAGAGCACAAGGAGTCCCAGGGAGGGTGGGAAGAACATACAAGAACTTCTATTTATGGTCCTGCTTTTTAATGGTCTTATGTTTCCTCACCCCTATTTCCTTCTGTCCCTCGTGGGTGAGTGCAGTTGATGGGTCTCTTAAAGCAGGGCTTCCAGAGCCAGCAAGAGTGGTGTGTTCTATTTCTTTCTTATTAAGAACATGCACTTCTTTTTATGACCGTGAGCTTCTCACGAAAGTCTGCGGGGCCCACGTCCGGAGTGTCCCTCTGCAGGAGGGTCAGCCCACACTGGTATGAGCCCTAGGCAAAGTTGCATGATGTTTTCTTGTCTAAAAAAAATGAAGAAAGAAATCCTGCTTTGCTGCCACGGCTCCTCCTGACGTTTATTGAGCATTTACTCTGATCCAATAAAGAAAGCACCGTTCTGAGCGCTTTGCATGTATCCACTCCCTGAATCCTCAAGTGACCCGTGGGGCATCCTGCCATTAGCCAGACTGTACAGATGAGGAAACTGAGGCAAAGGTACCCCATCAAGCAGACGGGGTGGGCTCATACACTCACATCCACAGTATTGCGACATACTCCCATTTACTTGTGCTCAGTAAAATGGATTTATGGATTAACTTATCCGGTTTTAACTAAACCAGTCCCACAACTAAAAAGGACAATTGGCTTACAGAGGATCAGGCCAAAAAAAAAAAAAAACCCCGGAGACTGGAGATCAAACTAATGATGCAAGCCCAAGCACACAGCAAGAAAGTGGCCAAGAAGAAAAGACTCCCCCTCCTCCAGAAATAAGTCCCTTGTCAGCCATATTCCAAAAGAGATGACAGCCCTCTAATCAGATTGGCAAGAGGTCAAACAAATAGATTAGAAAGGATCAAGAAGAGAATCAGAAATCAGGATTTGCAACCACCATCATTCACTGTGAACTACACCTGTAAGTCATACTGTCCCCTAAGGTTCTAACTACTGAGGGCGTGAAGCTATTACAAGCAGCTTCACTGTTAAACATTATTTTTTCTAGCTAGAACGTATTATTTTCCCAAGCCACCTTGAGGATTAAACTTAAAAACCTTTCTACTATTCAGAAAACCATTTCACATTTTCCAAAGAACATTCGTGTTCTACCCTTCGCTTGACCCTCACAATGACGCCAGGAGATAACTTCAGAGATGTTATTTCTGAAATTAGACAAGTAGGGGAAAATGAGGCCAGGAGAGTAGGACAAACTTGCGTAAGGCAGGATAATCTGTAAGTTAAAAGGCTGGGGGCTTCCCTGGTGGTGCAGTGGTTAAGAATCCGCCTACCAATGCAGGGGACACAGGTTCGAGTCCTGGTCTGGGAAGATCTCACATGCCGCAGAGCAACTAAGCCTGTGTGCCACAACTACTGAGCCTGTGCTCTAGAGCCCGCAAGCCACAACTACTGAGCCCATGTGCCACAACTACTGAAGCCCGCATGCCTACAGCCCGTGCTCCACAACAAGAGAAGCCACCGCAATGAGAAGCCTGTGCACCGCAACAAAGAGTAGCCCCTGCTTGCCGCAACTAGAGAAAGCCCACGTGCAGCAACGAAGACCCAATGCAGCCAAAAATAAATAAATTAATTAAATAAACTAAAAAAAAATAAAAAGGCTGGGACCCAAAGCCAAGACCCTGCACCTCAGTTTTCTCATCTGTAAAATAGGGAAAACAACTGCCCTCTCTTCTAGTGTTGAAAATGTGTAATAGGTGCTCAATAAATTGCCAGCAATTCTTATTCTAGGTCACTTTATTTCCTACTGTACCCAGTGACAGAGATCAAAATAAGGGCCATTCTCAAATTGCAGATATTTCAGGGTCAACAAGGGCCCCAAAGACCCTTAGTTCCTATTTCCCTAGGCCCTTACCAGGAGGCATCTGGAAATCACTTCTGCTCTGGTTGCCAAATTGCTTGCTTAATACTCTCTCCACAGGGGCTCACGTGAGAAATTTCCTTTCTAGCTGGATGCCAGGAAACTCTCCATTACCCGGAAGAATTGCTCAGCTTGTTCCTTTTTTGACAATGAATGTTAAGTAACTTAGGTGTCCTGCTCTTTTTACCTTGGCTGCCAGGAAGCTCAAAGCCCAAACAGGCAGATGTTTAAATGTGTCCACTCTATGTGCTCTTTAGGTTAGCATATTTGCTGAGAGTGGCCAAATGACGCACTTCTGGCCAATGAGTTGGAAAGGGGCTTCTGGGAAAGGTTTTCCTCCACTAGGGAGGAGCGCTCCCCCTCACTGCCCTGGCTGAGCCCCTGTCTCCTCCTGCTTTGGAACACATGATGCCTGGAGCTGCTGCCATCATGGAACCATAGAGGGGAAGGCTGAGAGGATCACAAGAAACCAAATCAGAGCTCTGACATCATGAAGGTGAAATGTGATTCCTTAGAGGACACATCATGACACAATTTTCAGGTGCAGGAACAGAAACCAAGCTATGCATTTTAAGCAGAAAGAAATGAAGGCCTTATCCAATCCTTGGAGGGGTTAGAAGAGCCTAGAATCACAGCTGCCAGAAAACCAAGAACACTGTAGAACTGGCCCTCCAGGGGAGCCACTGCCTCTGCTCCAACTGGGGAAAAGGAGAATCAGACCACCACCTGCCCGAGCTGATATTCTAGGGAAACGCTGCCCAAGCTGCTTCCAGGCCCTCAGAAGCTGTTGCCTCGACTATCAGCTACAAAGCCACCCCATCCTGCTAGATACACACCAACAACAACACAGTGGATGCCCTTCCTCTTGACACTCAGAAGCTGGAAACCGGGCCCTCTGCAGATGCTGTCACAGAAAGCCAAACACAACCACGGCTGTGCTTCGCTGCAAAAACAGCACAAGGGTAGCCTCCGTCCCACTCCTGCTTTCCAGATCTTGAACAGCTGGATCTGATCTTGGCCAATCATATCCCAAACCTGAGCTACAAAGGAGTCTGAGAAATGCAACTATTTGTTCTCCAGCCTCAGCCGGGCAGGAAGGCCAGGCAGAGGAGAGTGGGTACATGACAAACACTAGTCCACAACACCCACCTCCTCCAGAACACAGGTCCCTCCCCTCTGCAGCCATACCCTCAACCTCGTAGCTATACAGTCTCATTTAGGACTCCCCAACACAGGGAGATGAAGTGGAAATCCCAAATGTAGCAAGTGCCAGAAAATCCAAAGGGTCTAAGGCAGATGATTCAGAGAATTATGTGTCCAAGAGTTTTTCCTCTTTAGTCTTAATCTCCCATTCCAGCTGTACTTACTTGGATATTGACTTTTTTATTTATTCAGATTTTCCCATTTCATTCTAAAGATTTTTTAGGACAGCTCTAATAATTTAAGGAAGACACAACAGAAGATCTCAAGAATCCCATCCTTTAATAATTATCATAGTAATATCCATACCTATCACTTACTGAGTACCGACTATATGCAGGTATAGATAAGGAAACCAAAGTTCAGAGAAGTTAAGACATTTGCCTACAGTCACCCAGTAAGGGAGTGTCAACGCCAGAATTCTATCCTGGAGTGAACCCTTAAAAGCTACCCTTGACCTTGGCATCAAAAGCTCAAGGGACACCAGGCAGGCAGGCAACATGTGAAGGAGAGTGACTGGGGAGTGGTGGGGATGGAGGAAAACTAGAGGCTCCAGAGGCTGTTGCCATGGAAAATGGGGGCCCAGTGTTACCAATTTTTTAAGATAAACTTTAAATCTAGACTTTTATGTGGACCTAATTGAAAAATAATTAAACTTTTTTTTTTTTTTTTTTTTTTGCAAACACCATGGAGGCCAAACAAAATATGCTACAGGCCAAATCTGGTGCCCAGACCACAGTCTGAACCCAAGTTGTGCACCCCCCGGGCCCGTCCCCAGCCCAGAAGGTTCCTCCTGCCCCAGACACACCTCCCAGCCTTCGATGTGCGACTGCAGCTGCTCCAGGGCCTCCAGCTTCTCCATCTGCCTCTTGGTCTCGTTGATGTTGGAACAGACGGTCTTCATGGCCTGCAGGGCGCTCTGGACCGCGGGGTGGTCGGGGTGCTTGCCGGGGGTCCTCTTGGCGAGTTCCTAGGGTAGAGGAGAGGGCAGGAATGAGGGACATCAACCCAGAGGGCACCAAACAGCCTCCAGGACACCCGGGCCTGAACCAAGTCCCAGCTCTACTCTGGACAAACTGTGTGATCTGGAGCTGGAGAACATCACTCATTCATTCATTCATTCATTTAATAAATGTCCCCTGAGCAGCTCCTCCACAACAGGAAGTGTTCTAGAGTCTGCGGACAAATTTGTTAATAAAACAGAAAAATTCCTCATCTGGTGGCTATTACATTATAATAAAGGAGGTGGGCCAAAATAAAGAAAAATCAGTGACAAGTATTACAAAGACACATCAGAACGAGGGGCTAGAAGGTCTTGGGAAAGGAGGTGTTCTTTCAAATAGGGAGGTCAAGGAAGCCCCTCTGAGGGGATGACATTTGAACAGAGAGTCTGGATAAAGCAAGGGAGAGAGTCCTGCAAAAATCTGGGGGAAGGGCATGCCTGGTAACGGGAACAGCAAACGCAAAGGGGCATGGTGGGAGCGTATGGGGTCTGTAAGGGAAACAGCCAGGAGGCAGTGTGGCTGGAGGAGAGTAAATGCGAGAGAGAAGGAGAAAGAAAGAGACAGAGACAGAGACAGAGACAGAGACAGAGACAGAGAGAGACCGGTCGGCCAGAGAGGTGGCCATAGACACTGCCTCTCCCTAGCCCCCAGTTTTTCTCATCTGTAAAATGGGTATAAAGAACCCCTTGCCTTCACAGGGACGTGGAGGAAAAATGTAAAGAGGACAAAGAGGCCAGTCGGGGGCTTAATCTGCAAGCCCCTCCCCCACTGTTTCTCACTCTCCTCTCGCACCTCACCACCGGCACAGGCTGGGACACTCTAAGGGTCAGGCCGGTCTTAATCAGAGGGTTTCAGCCCCATAGTAAGTGTGATGAGAAAGGAACTGAGACGGCAGAGACCAGCTGGGCCTCAAGATATCAGAGAAGATTTTCAGGCCGCGTCACTCAACTGACAGGACCGCGCCGGCAGAGGTAAGTTTCTCTAATCATCTGGCCCTGACATGCCCAGATGTTGCAGTATCTCTCCATCTCTCTGCTCCCTCAAAAATCACAGATATGACGCTCCAGTGGGCTGGTTCCCAGTACAGTCTCACATGGGTTCCAGGGCTAGCTCTGCCCCTGGGCGGCTGGATGACCTTGGGCCTCTGTGGCTGGGTGACCTTGGGCCAGATGCCCTCCATGCCAAGCCTCAGGTTCATCGACTGAAAACCAGTGACGTGGGGGAGGATGGTGACGATGAGCCTTTACTCTGTGCCTGGGAGGTAGGTTCTGTTATTATCCATTTAACAGAGGAGGAGATGGAGGCTCCGTGGGATGGTCCAAAGGCTCCAAGAAGTAAGAGGAGGAATGTGGATTTGAACCCGGCCATCTGGTTCTGCTCGTGGTCATGGTGAGGGGTAAATCAGACACTGCAGGAAAAGCAGCTCCGGGGGAAAGTAGAGCCTCAGTAAGCACTCAGTCTACGCTGGCCATTATCAGTCCTGCTTCCGTAGGACAATACACGTTAGCAGGGCCCGCAAGCAGCAATGGGCCAGGCAGGTGTTGTTCTGAGAACGCCCTGCGGAGCACCAGCTCCAAAAATAGGTCTTCTCTAGTCACTGCATTTCTTCTCTGCCTGAATATGAACAGCCTCTTTTCTGGAGAGCAGATCCTGATGGCCCGAGGACCAGATGTTCTGTTACATCAGGACCCTGTGGGTTTGCTGAGCACCTGCCTTGGGCCCAGGGACAGACCAGAAAGGAAGCAAGGGGTGGGGAAGAGTGGAGCCCTCTCTGGAGGCAACTGAGCTGGGAAAGGTGCTCCCAGGGAAGGGGGAGGGAGGGGTGGAGGGAGGAAGGGGGGTGGGCACACACAACAGCCCCAAGTGGTGAAAGTGCTCGTGATAAATCAGAGAAGGGGAAGGACAGTGTGGCCGGAAAGGCTTCAAGGAGGAAGTAAGACAGAGGCAGGCGGGTCACTGAGGGTTGAGCTTTTTGTACAAAGGGGACGTATTTCCATTCACTCCTCACTCAACAAACACAGACTGAGCAACAGGTATGTGCCGGAGCACCGGGGTCTGGACGGAGACTGAGACGACCCTCAGGGAGCTCACAGTCAAGAGAACAGTCCAGAAGTTGAGTGTTACCGCTAACAGTCATAATAAGAGCTAGCATTTAGTGAGTGCTTACACTCTTTCTGAGCTCACTCAGTCCTCACATCAACCCTATGAGGTAGTTATTATTATCCTCATTTGACAGACTTGAGAACTGAGGCACAGAGAGGTCAGGTCATCTGCCTGAGGTCACGGAGCAGACTCGAGCCCAACCAGTCTGGCTCTGAGGTTAGCGCTCTGAACGTCTATACTATTTATAACCTTTCAGATAGTTAAATAGGAATACTTTCCTCTCTGGTAAATATAATTTATATTATTGATTAAGTGCTAGGTGAAAAATCAGGCAAGTGAAGGGACAGAGAGTGAGGGAGGCGCAGTGGTCCGAGAAGGTCTCTCTGAGGAGAAGGGCCTCAGGGTGGAGACCTGAATGAAGTAAGGGCACAGGCTATACACACATCTGTGGGAACAGCACTCCAGGCAAGAGAAGAGCACAAGCAGAGGCCCTGAGGCAGTGAGAAACAGCAAGGAGGCCAGGCAAGCTGCAGCAGAGTGAGCAAGGAGAAGGATGGGTGATGAGGTCGGAGGCACACACCAAACACAGATCAGGTAAGGCCTGGGTGTGGTCTCTGGGTTTCATCCCAAGAGCCATGGGGAGGTGATGGGGGGTTATAAGCTGAGGCCTAACACCATCCAATTTATTTAGCCTTTAAAAAACCCCTCTGACTGCCAAGTGGAAGATGTACTGGAGGGAACATAAAGTGAATGTAAAAGCAGGAAGACTGGCTAGTGGCTACTGCAGTGGGCCAGGCAAGAGAAGCTCAAGGCTGGATCCAGGAAGCTCTGTGCCCCATTCATCCAACCAGTGAGGCCTCCTGTGTACCTGGCCTCAGGCTGGGCCCTCTGTTGAGGACACAGATGACACAGACACTGCCCCAGCTCTCCTGGAGCTGACGGCCTGCTTGTAGACATGTCCACAGATAAAACTACAATAGAAACCTGTGACCTATGGTGGGGAATTCAGTTGAACTCCCCAAAGCACCCCCAGCCCCGTGCTCCAATATAAGTAATTTTGAGCATCTGAACCTCTGTCAAGCCAGCCAAGGCACGAAAGGGGAGTGTACCCAGCCAGCTCCCTGTTTCCTCCGAGTGAGCAGTGACAGAGGCTCAACCCGCCAAAGCAGATCCAGCATCCTCTCCTTCTAAAAGCGGGGGGTCAAATGAAAGCCTGCGGACCAAGTCCAACCCACCACCTGTTGCAATAAACGAAGCTTTACGCTCAGTCATTTCCCCCCTGCCCTCACTTCTTTGTAGCCACGTCATCAGAGTGGAATCGTCGCGGCAGAGACCATACGGCCTGTGAAGCCTGTAATATTTACTATCTGGTCCTTTGAAGGAGAAGCTTGCTGACCCCTGGTCAAAAGCAACAGAACAGATTCTTAGCTGAGCACAAGGCCACCCGGAATAAAGGCAGCATTCCCGTCCACCTGGACACAGGTTCTGATCTCTGGGGTGTGTGCAGCTTCCGTCTTCCTTGCCCGTCTCCCCTTTCCCTGGGCTGGAACGTGGACACGGTGTGAACATCTGAGAACCCAGGGGTGGAAGAACATAAACCCTGGACGGCCTTGTACAGAAATAAAATTACACGTTAAGTCATTGTTATTTCGGGTCTCCGTCACTGTAGCTAAAATATATCCTGATACATGTGACAGATGAGGAAGCTGAGGTGGACCCAGAGGCGAGGTCACTTGTCCAAGGTCGAAGATTGCTAAGGGGTGGAGCCAAAATTCAAACCCATGCAACTGAAGTCCAGAGCCCACGTTTTTAACCGCTACTCCATGCTTCTCCAGCCTGTGTCCCTGGGATCCTACCTCCTCCCACCTCCATCCACAAGTGCGAAGCCCTCAGCTCTCTTATTCTTGAGACTAAGAGCTTTAGGGCCTGTCACACCCCGGGAGGCACTGCCACCACATCCCAAACCCCTGGAAGTTGGAATTTCAGCGATCTTCCACTGATGGGTTCCCTGAGGGGCTGCCAACAGCCAGTAGCTAGTAAAAATGAGAAAAAGGTTATTTCCCTCTTCCGTCTGGCTGCTCCCCCCTCTCCTCCTGCCTGAGATCACTGCTGGGCATGGAGAATCGAAACTGAGCAGGACCTTCTGGCTAGGTTCCTGGCTGGGCCGAAACTGAGGGGAAGGTATTGGCTTTGGTGCCTTGGTTCACAAGGGAGTGTTGACTCTGCTCTGCCCAGCCACAAACTCAGGGTCCATTCCTGCCTCTGGGCCTTTGCACTTGCTGTGCCCTTTACTGGCATACTCTTTCTCCAAATCGTAAGAGGTGGTACAGTACTGGCATAAGGATAGGCATATAGGTCAATGGAAAAGAAGTGAGAGTCCAGAAATAAATCCTTACATTTATAGTCACTAAATTTTTAACAAGGTGCTAAGACAATTAAATGGGGAAAGGACAGTCTTTTCAACAAATGCTGCTGGGAAAACTGGGTATCCACATGCAAAAAAATAAAATTGGACCCCTTCCTCACACTATACACAAAAATTAACTCAAAGTGGATCATAGGGACTTCCCTGGTGGCATAGTGGTTAAGAATCCGCCTGCCAATGCAGGGGACACAGGTTCGATCCCTGGTCCGGGAAGATCCCACATGCCATGGAGCAACTAAGCCCGTGTGCCACAACTCCTGAGCCCGCGTGCCACAACTCCTGATGCCCACACGCCTAGAGTCTGTGCTCCACAACGAGAAGCCACCGCAATGAGAAGCCTGCGTACCATAACAAAGAGTAGCCCTCTTTCGCCGCAACTAAAAGAAAGTCCACACACAGCAACGAGGACCCAACGCAGCCAAAAATTTAATTAATTAATTGATTGACTGATTAAAAAAAAAGACAACTCAATTAAAAAATAAGCAAAGGATTTAAACAGACATTTCTCCAAAGACGATACACAAATGGCCAATAAGCTCATGAAAAGATGCTCAATATCATTAGTCATTACAGAAATGCAGAACAAAACCACAATGAGATACCACTTCACACCCCCTAGAATGGCTATAATCAAAAAGACAAACAATAACAAGTGTTCTTGAGGATGTAGAGAAACTGGAATCCTCATACATTGCAGGAGAAAATATAAAATGGTGCAGCAGCTTTGGAAAAGAGTTTGGCAATTCCCTAATGACAGCTGGATTTAGCCACACCCGAAACCATCTAGCCACATACTTTTCAGTTACATGGGCTCATTTTTTTTTCTTTTTTTTATTAAGCCTGTTTGAGCTACTTTTTCCATCCCTTGTATTTGAAAGAGTCTCTACTGCTTCACAATCCCAGAGAGACTGCAAGAATTTGGAATCCCAAAGGTGTCCCCCGTCAGTCCCAGACAAGCATTAAAATATGGGTATCTTCAAAATTAATGGAAGCTTGAGCTGCGCTAACAAAGGCCTCACATGCAAAAGGAGGGAGGTGAGGAGGCTCCTGCCCAATTCAGAACTTAACACACTGTCTTAATAACTTACAACAGAGTCAAGTTCAAAAGAGACAGACTATGGGGTTGAAAACCCTGGAATCCATATCCAAGGTGGAATAGCTACATGAACTTACAGGGCTTGGCCCAGAGAACAGTATTTCTGGAAGGAACCCAAAAGCTGCTTGTTAAGAATCTTGGGAGAACCACATAACTAAGAAGAAGCCCTCTGGATCTGTAAGACCTCAGAGGGTCCAAGTGGACCAAGTGTGCACATCTGTGAAATGGGATCACAATCAGATCCTAAGGTTGTTGTGTGGATCGAATGGAATGATGAATGTTAAAGTGTTGGTAATCAGTAAGGACACAATATTTATCATCATAATTATTTCTATACTAATCATAGCTGTTACATTTACTATTATTTCTAGCAATAATAACAGTAAAAGCTGTAGTCATAGTAGTAATCATAATAGCTAGCATTTGCACTTACTAAGTGTACCAAGCACTGTTCCAAACTTCAGTTTCTTAAGTCATTTCATCCTCAAACCATCCCAAAGAGGTAGGTACTGTTTTTATCTTCACTCTACATGTGAGGAGACTGAGGCACAAAGAAGCAAGGCCTCTTGCCCAAGGCCACAGAGCCAGAAAGCAGGACCTGGTAGACGCCTCACCACACCCACAGGCCCCTCCAGAAACAGTACCAGTAGGGCGTGAACACGCCCAAAAGTAGGCTCTTAGAACAAACACGAAATATCTGAGCAGGGGCAGGCCCTGGGTATTCCTTAAAAACACTGAGGGCAGAGAAGGGAGGGGGTGTGCAGGGGTCACCCAGTAAATCAGCAGCGGAAGCCCCTCTAGAGCCAGGCTGGGTAACCTTTCCCCAACATCCGTCCTGCCAGCCCCGTGTGGTTTCGCAAGCAGGGCTCAAGGTGAGGGCTTCCTGGAAGAGAGGATGTCAGAGCAGAGGAACCCACCGCTTCCGCTCCCCTCCCATCACATTTACCAAAAGGGTGCCCACTGGTGTCCGCTCTGTGCGGCCCCATTGTGTCCCCGGAGGTGTGGGCACTGGGCCTCAAACTCCAGGCCAAACTGGGCATCAAGGAAACGTGGCTGCAGCCAACTCCCCCTTTCTTGCTCAGCTTTGCTTGAGATTCAGAAAAGGACCAGGAGAAAAACACAGGGCCCAGAGGCAGAGGAAGAGAGGGGTGCAGAGGACGAGACAGGGACGTGATGGGACCCAGGTTTTCCCCTGTCCTCTCTCCCGTCCTGGAGTCCAAGAGGGGCCACTCCTGGCCAGCTCCCAGGGCATGTTCAAGAGCCTTCCATCTCCCAGCCGTAGCTACTGGCTCAAGGAGAGCATAGTGGGGAACTCCCTGGCAGTCCAGTGGTTAGGACTCCATGCTTTCACTGCTACGGGTGTGGGTTTGATCCCTGTGGGACCCGAGCTGACCCAACGAGCCCTGGGACATTCGGGAAAGACACGCTCCCTTCTCCCTTGATGGCCGTGCTGATCAGACACAGGCCTGAGGTTGCTGGAGGCCCATGTTGCCACTGTGAGAAGGGAGCCTCCCAGGAATAAAGCTGACACAGAGGAAATCTGAGCCAGGAGATGGGAAGAGACTGATTCTCAATGGCATCATTTGAGCTCCTGGATGCAGCCATAAGAAGATGGATCCATAAAACCACAGAGTGAAAACACAGCTGGATTTGTCACTGGAAGAAGTGACAATACCCATTACTTGCTGTGACTTGGGGTTCCTGGAGGCTCAAAAGGAGACATGGGGTCAGAAAGTCATGCTGTCTTCTCTACAAAGAGAAAAAGGCAGCCTTGAGGATGGGAATGTCACCAGTGGGGGCTGGATCCCATGGAGCACACCCACTTTCTGGGGACACCTCACCCAGCTCCAGGAGGGGCTGATCCTGCACCAGCTGTGGCTCTGTCCACAGACCTCTGCCCAAGGCACCACCATCAAAGCTCAGGAAGCCAAGCTCTGATCTCGTCATCAAAACTTCCTGGTATTTCAGTTCTGGGTCCCTGCATGCCCTGTCTAGGGTGACAGCAAGATGCAAACGAAGAGGCACTAGCAAGACCCACCACCACTTGAAAGAAGAAGAAAAAGAAAAAAGAAAAGAAAAAAAAAAAAAAAAACGAGAAACGAAAATCATCTGTAAGTCCATGAAAACCCAGAACTGAGAAGCTGCTCAGCATGGTAAAGAAAACCTCCATGCATGCCAACTATATGAAATATATTTCATGCCAATGTATTTCCGATTTTAACAATTCCAGCCCCTGCTGCAGGTTGAAAACTGTAGCCCCTTGGATTAGGAATTAATGGGGGAAAGGAAATAATGCTCATGGGTCTTAAAAACTCCTTCCTTCCACTTGGAGAGATGGGGGGAGACAGCAGGAAGAGGGCTCAGTTCTGGGAGTTCACATTCTGGCTTTGACGAGGACATGCTATGTGACCTTGGGCAAGTCTCATCCCCTTTCCGAGCCTTGGTCTCCTGGCTACGCAATGCATGACTGGATCAGAGCCTGGGTCACAATCCGGACGCTGCAGGCCAAATGCTATTGCCAGGCTCTCTCAGCAAAGCAGAAGTTCTAGCCACCTTTGGTCTGTGTTTCCACCAGACAACAGCAATTGGCTGACCTGACTGGTGGCCACCCCCATAGACGGAACATGTGTGCTATATAGTCTGTTACAATCCCCATCCCAACCCACTGGGTTACATCCAATCTACTCACTCACTTCTTTCACCTGCCCTGCAGGCACCCATGTTTGACACCCTGGGTTGGTGTCTACTGACATTCAGTCGTGGGGCTCCAACATGCAGTGACTCTATATCCAACTTCCAAAGGAGGTCCTAGCACACCTTACTGCAAAAGTCTACATCCTGCACTCCCAATTCCAGGTTCTATAGAGGAGAGGGTAAAATTGGGAGAGATAATGATGGTGGTAGTGGTAGTTTTAAATTCCAATTTAGTAGAAGAAAAAAAAGAAAGAAAGGAAGGAAGGGGGGAAGGGAAGGAGAAAGGAAGGAAGAAAACAAGAGTAACTAAACCAAAAAAAACTAAAACTATCCAAAATAAAGCAAGAAAGGGGGAAAAAAAGAAGCATTAAAAAAAAAGAGGACAAATAAAAAAATTTTATAAAGGTGGTAGAAACAAGATCAAATATATCAATAAATAAACATAAGTAGACTAAATAAACTCTCCTGTTCAAAGATAGAGACTGACAGGACAGATTTTAAAACTTTAACTTCATACTGCTTACAAAAGAAGTATCTAAAATCTAAGGGTACGATACAGATGGCCAACAAACACATGAAAAGATGCTCAACGTCACTAATTATTAGAGAAATGCAAATAAAATTATAATGAGGTATCACCTCACACCGGTCAGAATGGCCATCATCAAAAAATCTACAAACAATAAATGCTGGAGACGGTGTGGAGAAAAGGGAACCCTCTTACGCTGTTGGTGGGAAGGTATCAATAAACTGATACAGCCACTAAGGAGAACAGTATGGAGGTTCGTTAAAACACTAAAGACGGAACTACCAGAACTACTGTATGACCCAGCAATCCCACTCCTCGGCATGTACCTGGAGAAAAACATAATTCAAAAAGATACATGCACCCCAATGTTCACTGCAGCGCTATTTACAATAGCCAGGACATGGAAGCAACCTAAGTGTGCATCAACAGAAGAATGAATAAAGAAGATGTGGTACATATATACAGTGGAATATTATTCAACCATAACAAGGAACGAAATTGTGCAATTTGCAGAGATGTGGATGGACCTAGAGACTGTCGTACAGAGTGAAGTAAGTCAGAAAGAGAAAAACAAATATCGTACAATATCGCTTATATGCGGAATCTAGAAAAATGACAGAGATGAACTTATCTGCAAAGCAGAAATAGAGACACAGACGTAGAGAACAGATGTATGGGTATGGGGAGGGGGGTGGCAGGGGGAAAGGAGGGGTGGGATGAATTGGGAGATTGGGATTGACATATATACACTACTATGTATAAAATAAATAACTAATGAGAACCTACTGTATAGCACAGGGAACTCTACTCAGTGCTCTGTGGCGACCTAAATGGGAAGGAAATCCAAAAAAGAGGGGATATAGGGGATATATGTATACATATAGCTGATTCACTTTGCTGCACAGCAGAAACTAACACAACATTGTAAAGCAACTATACTCCAATAAAAGTTAATTTTAAAAAAATCTAAGGGTACAGAATTGTTAATAGTAAGAGGATGAAATAAGATATATCATGAAAAGACTAACCAGAAGAAACCTATGGTAGCTTATTAATACTGAACAAAACAGACTTTGAGATGATAAAAATAGCTCATACTTACTAGGCACTTATAAGCCCTTTATAGGTATTATTTCATTTAATCTTCACAATAACCAATGATAAGGCACTATTTGACAGAGGAGCAGACTGAGGCACAGAGAGTTTGTCATTTCTCAAAGAGGTAATACTAGTAAGAGGAGGAGTTGGGATCAATAAAAATAAAAATCATTACATTATTAGAGTAGCTAACATTTACCAAGCATGACTGACTATACCTAGTAAAATGCAAAGTGCTCTCATGGGTTTTCTCAGGCATTGTCTCATTGATCTTTGCAGCAAGCCTGGGAGGGAGCGACTTTACAGATAGGGTAATGGGGGCACAGAGAGGTTCAGCAACTTGCCCTCAGTCACACAGCTAAGAAGAGGTGGAGCTGGATTTTCAAACTTAGACTCTTAACCATCACGCAGAGCGTGGCAGAAAGCAGAATGCAGGCAGGACTCCGAGGAAGAGTGGTCTGGGAGGGCCCCTAGTAAGATCAGGAATCGGAGCTTGGCTTTGAAAGGGAGAGGAGAGAGCAGGTCCCCCACCCTGAGGGAGTCGAGCAGGTCCCCCACCCTGAGGGAGTCGAGCAGCCCGAGGCTATTGCTGCTCACCACACGGAAAGAGCCTGAATTGGGGCTGGTGCAGTCAGAGGTGCTGAAGCATCTGTGGGCAAGGTGTCAGCGCTCAGCCCAAGAGGCAAGATGCAGGGCGGGCACTGTGGTTGGGGGAAAGATGAGAGCGGGGGCAAAGGGGGCCACAGAAAAGAGACCTGTGACTTCCTGTGCCTTCTCGGCAAGACGGTAACAATGCCAGATCGCCAGCAGATTAGGAACTCACTTCGTAACATCAGGGTCAGAGAAGAATTCCAAAGAGATGACCCGAGGTAGCCAGAATGAAGAGAAAGAACTCTGGCAAATCAACACAAAAGACAACTATCCAACAGAAAATGAGCAAATGATGTGAAGAGGCAGTTCTCATAAAATGCCTCTGTCTCCACTGCCACCACCCTGGTCCAGTCACCTCCTGCCTGGACCACTCGTATCAACGCCTCCCTGGTCTCCCCGCCCCTCGCCTCCACCCTCATCACCCCACAGTCCCTTCTCCACAAACAGCCTGAGGGATCCCGTGAGAACTAAGATCCTGTCCCTCCTCTGCTCAAAACCTTCCCATGGTGCCCACCTCACTCAGAGCAGACAAAGACCCCACAAGGCCCCACACAATCTGGGCCCATCACCTCTCTAACCTCACTCCCCGACTCTCTCCCTCAGGTCCTCCCCTCTGGTCACACGGGTCTCCTCACTGTTCCTCAGATGCACTCCTGCCTCAGGGCCTTTGCACTGGCTCTTCCCTCTGTCTGGAAGACTCTTCCCCCAGGTACCTATATGGCCCCCTTCCTCACCTCCTTGAGGTCTTGGCACAAATGTCACTTTCTCCATCCATCACTCCTGGACCTTACTAACCCTGATATTTTTTTTTCCATAGTATTCATGCCATCTAAACAAGTATATACATTTCCTATTCATTCATTTGTTGTCTGTTTCTACCCCCCCCCCCCCCAGTAGAATGTCAGACCATAGAAGAAGGGGTTTGGGCAGTTTTTGTTCACTTTGTATCTCCAGCACCTACTATAATGCCTGACATATAACAGCTGCTCAATAAATGGTTGGTAAATGCATGAATGGCTCCAAAAACCCTAGACACTGCAGCACCCACTGTGGCTCTCCTCCTGGAGATAATCAGGAAGACGGAAAGAGATTTGTTAAGAAAGTACTAGTCTCACGGTGTGATTCACTGTGCTTGGTGTTATGTTCTCCCCTCTCCCACCACCCACCCCACGTGAAGTTTCCTCCTGTGCCGCCTAAAATCCTTTGGTGAGCTGTGAGTGGTACACATCCCACACTCTGGGAAACACACCACTCCCCAGTCATCCTCCTGCACCAAGAACTGATGCCGACACCTCCTTAGTGATGGACCACGGGCCATCCCCAGGGGCACCACACTCCTGATGTCCAAGGAGACAGACGTGACAACCAAATGGCAAGGTCCTCACACTGTGTGTAGGTGACAGCTGCATCACCCATAGACAGACGTGGGAGGTGCAGAAGACACCGGAGCCTATGCAGGGTCCCGAGGCTATACCCTGAGCAGAGATCCTGCAAAAGCATCCCTGACACGACCCCTCTGCAGCTGCTGTCCCAGAAGATGTTTCCCAGGACGTGCCCAGTTTGGGTCCAGAATGTTTGATCTGGCCATTTACGGAGATGAGGACGAGGCGGTAGGTGGGAGGGGAGACAGGTCTGGGGGAAGGGGAGAGCCGAGCATTTGGTTTGGGATATGCTAGGTAGAAGGTGCCTGTGAGACTTTCAAGCGGAGAAGTCAAGTGGGCAGGAGAACAAGACCAGGTTTAGGCGAGAGGTCCAGGCTGGAAGTCATCGGACAGAGACGGGGTCTAAAGCCATGGGAATGTCCACCTAGAAACTTCTACGTGGATGTTCACAGCAGCATCATTCATAATCTCCAGAAAGTGGAAACAACCCAAGCGCCCATCAACTGATGAACGGATAAACAAAACATGGTATACCCACACAATGGAATATTATTCCGCCACAGAAAGGAATAAAGTGGTGATGTATACTACAACATGGATGAACCTTGAAAACACTGCGCTAAGTGAAAGAAGCCAGACACAAAAAGCTACATATTATATGATTCCACTCATATGAAATGCCCAGAGTAGGCAAATTCACAGAGACAGAAAGTAGATGAGTGCTTGCCGGGGACTGCAGGGAGGAGGGAAAAGGGAAGTGACTGTTCGTGGATCCAGAGTTTCTCTTGGGGGTGATGCAAATGTTCTAAAATTACTGTGGTGATGGTTGCACAACTTTGGAATATACTTTAAAAGGGGGGTGGGGCATGGAATGGATGAGGCCACCGCAGGTGCAAATCTGGATAGAAAAAAGGCCCATGGACTGAGCCCACCTACACTTGGAGGCCTGGAAGGTGAGGAATCAGCAAAGGAGACTGAAAGGAAGGGGTCAGAGAGGCAGGAGACAAAGGGAACAGGGGACTGGAGGGGAAGCTGCCCCTTTAGACACATGTGCCCCTCCTGTTTGCCCTCTGCCGGCCTCAACCCGCTTCCATTACATACCAGGCCCTTGTGGGTCCAGTCCGAGACTGAAGCTCCAAGAGACAGGCACTGGGTCTGTCTTGCTCACGACTGTGGCCCTGAGCCGTGCCAGCAGCTGGTGCGCATGCCAGTGAGATCTGCACGTCACCAGGCAATAACTAAAAGGGTCCGTGACAGTGGGTCTCCCCTCGGGCACTTGCCATTTGAGCACCAGGGGCATCACCCCAAACCTGAATCATTTTCTGGGAAACAGTGATGGAAAACTCAGCAAAGCCTGAAAATGCCAACTGGCTATCCCAGACCTGGGCTGAAGGCTGAAATAGAATGTTCCGGCTATCCTTAGGCAATGTTTCAAGTTCAGCTTTTTGGGGCTATTCCCAAAGAGACTTTCATTCTCGCCTCGTCCCCCTTCCCACCCAGGCTCCTTGACCCTTTTCGCCTACTCAATTCAAAGTTCAGCTCAAACAAGGGGGCTCAGAAGGCCACAGGGACATCTGTGAGGGCGTCAGAATCGGAGGGGGTGTGGGCAGGACTGAGGGTTCGGGCTCAGCTGCCCCAAGCTCATAGGATAATCTTTGAAAATCCACTGGAAAATGTGACAGAAAAAAGGAACTCAGGAGGGGTACGTAGAGTTCCCCTCAATCCCAGCTGTTTTCTGATGCAAATATTCCAGCTGTGGGTGCCAAAGGCCAGGACACTCTGAGCAATTCTGTCGGGCGGGGAGCATGGCATGTCCCCACAGGAATCTCAGGCCCTGCTGGCAGGTGCCCCAGTGCTCTCTGAGCCCCGGATAAACACAGCTGGAGATGGAGGAAACGGGACGTGTAAACAGCCATTTGGTCTGGAGGAAAACTCACAGCTCCGCTTCCTCATTGTTTCCTGTGGGCAGTTACTCCTCCATCAATTGTCAGCGGGCTGTCTCTCTCTCTCTCTGCTCTCCTGGGAATCCAGAGCCCAGGAATCTCACCGGGCCAGACTGTGGCCCCTGGGGCTGAGCAGGCCTCAGAAACACCTGGACTTCACATCGAGAGCTTAGAGTCCGCCAGGACATACATACAGGTCCAGCCCCACTGCGGGGGTGGTTCCCCAAAATACATTATATGTATATGCATATTCCCCAAATTATATGTATAATGTTATACATATAATTTTTATATATGTACATAATTTATACATTTATACATATTATACATATAATGTTATATATGTATAACATACATAATCTTATACACATATAACATTATATGTATAATGTATATTCCCCAAAATACATTACGGAAACTGCCACTCCAAGTGGCCACTGGGATACCAGACTTTCCCAAGATCCAGAAACCAAAGTGTTAATACCTAGGGAACCTTGGATGGGGTCTGGGGCTATAGCTGGCGATTCTTCCAATGGGTCAGATATTCAAGGTTTTGAAACCCAGGAAAGAAGGAGCAAACTAGCCACCAAGCCACAAAACACAAGGCCACCAACCTTCCCAGACCCCCACCTAGGGAACTGAGAAGGTCAGCATCCCTGACACCCCGGCACTTTGGCGGCTTAACTCTCCAAAGTGCTTCCCAACAGGCAGTGTAGCCTGATGGTTAGGGCACAGAACCCTAGAATCAGACTGCCCAGGTTCCAATCATGGCTCATCCTGCTTACCTAACGTGAGACCTTGAACGGGCCACTTCCCTCGTCTGTGCCTCTGTGCCTCATCTCTAAAAGGGGGCTGATACAGTGCCTACTTCACTGAGTTGCTGTAAGAATTAAGTAAATAAAGGTTTAATCATCATATCAACCTTATCAGTACTATTAATACAAACACTGTATTACAGACAGGGAAACTGAGGTCCAGGGAAGTAACTTTCCCAAGGTTAAGCAGCCAGTAAATGGCAGAGCTAGAATTCAAACCCAGACGGCCTGTGACTGCAAAGCCTGGCTCTAATCCAGGGGTCAGCAAATTTTTTCTGTAAATGGCCAGACTGTAAATATTTTAGGCTTTGCTGGCCACATCTGGTCTCTGTCACATATTCTTCTTTGCTTGTTTTGGGGGCTTTTTTAACAACCCTTAAAAAAATGTAAACACCATTCTTAGCTCATGGATTGTACAAAAACAGCCCATGGGCTGGATCTGGCTCACAGGCCACAGTTTTGCCAACCCCTGCCCTAAACCACTGCAGAATACTACCTCTTAAATGCCGGCAACTGATTCAAGTTTGGAAAACACACCAAACAAATCAAGTGAAGCACATCTGCAGGTCCACTGCAATCCACAGGTTACCAATTTACAAGTTCCACCTGGAGCTTCTTCAGCACCAAGATGAAGAGCTGAGCTACTTATGGCATTTCCAACACCTGTCTGGGGATCAAAGCAGCTGCAAGAACAACTGCAGATGGTTCTTTCAGCTCCCTGGGAGGCATAAACAGCAGCAGGCCAGAGGAGGCGCAGGGAGAGCTGGGTCCCACCACCCACGGATACGCACGTTCAAGGCCTGTGTTCACAGGCAGAGCTGATGGCCCCCACGAGGGTCTTGTCAAACACTGTCTCCAGCAGAAAGGCAAGTTCAAGAATCCCTAGTACTTTTCCCCTTCCCTCTCCCTTTCAGCTCATGGAGCAAAGATGCATGTGGCCCCAGTGCGCAGGTGCATGAATGAGGCACCACCAGCCAAATTAATCCACCAGCAGGGACCCCAGGAAACAGCTGCCAGACAGAAGGCCTTCAGGATGGAGCCAGGGCAGGCTCAGGCCAACGGCCACCGTCTCCAAGGGCGGAAAAGCCTGGGCTGAAAGCAGTGGATGGCGGCAGAGCCATCCACCCAGCTGGAGATCTGCCTGGAAGCTGACTCTGAAGTTGAGGATCGAGACTTCTTGGGCCCTCCCACAAGCAGCACATCTTCCCCTGGTCTGCCTGACCAAGACTAAGTCAAATGTGGCTGGGCGGGGAGGGAGACAGCAGGTGTGTCGATGGCTCTGGTTTGTCCCCCCCAGCATCTGCACCCGCACCCCTCTTCCACCAAGAGCCCAGATCTGGGTGAGGGGGTCCCTCTCTCTCCATCACTGGACTTTTGGCCTGTGGGATCCAGTGACTGGTGGGAGCACATGACACAAGTCTGTGCCAATCAGAGCTTGCTTGCTCAGGGTTGATTGGTTCAGGGGTGGAGCACCCGACTGTGGTCTCAGCCAATCAGAACACGACACTGCCCTGCTCACTGTCACTGGACTGTATCTCAGCCAATCAAAGCACAACACTACCCAGCTCATAATGATTGGGTCAGGGGTAGAGGCAAGTCCAAGCATATGAGAGGAGGGCAAACAGCACAAGCAAAGGCTTCCTGTAATTGGTTCAAATTAAAGCACATGACTCAGGCCCAAAGCATTCCTAATATTGCATTCTCCTCACAGATGACCAAAGCCTGAGTGACTCTCAGGACTTCTGTCAGAGCTACTGGAAGAGAGGCTCACTCTTTCCCATTGTCTTTGAACTTGAGAGGGTGCAAAGCCACAGTAACTACAGCCATCTGCTACCATGCTGAAAATAAGAGCTGAAAGGTGGGAAGCAGAATTGAACCAGGGAGAAAGAGGCAGGGTCCTGGCCTGGATGCAGCCTGGCCCAAAACTTCTCAGCTACCTGAACTAACAAGTTTTATTTTTTTTGATTAAGCCAGGCAAAGCTGAATTTTCTGTCGCTTCAAAATCGGGGAAAGGAACAGGGGGAACGTCTCACCTTGAGGAGGAGGGGGTACTTGCAGATCCTCTGAATAGGAGATAACAGGTAGCCCTCCAGAGGGATGTCCGTGGTCTTCCGGCCTCCCAGGAGCATGCAGCTCTGAAAAGGGACAGGAGACCTTCGTTAGAACTCACCAAGGACAGCAAAGGAATTTGGCCACCCTCAAATAATCATGGGAAGCATTCTCAAAATGCAGCTAAAGACAATCACTTTGGAAGCAACTTAACAATACCTAGGGGAGGAAGAAATGTGTATATTCTACAACCCAGCACAAAGCCTAGATCAGAGGCTGGCAAACTATTGCCCGTGGGCCAAATCCTGCCTACTCCCTGTTTTGGCAATTAAATTTTTACTGGAACACAGCCATACCCATTTGTTTACACAATGTCCATGGTTGCATCTGAGAGCTGAGTAGTTGTAACAAAGACCTTATAGTTGCAAAACCTAAAATATTTACTATCTGGCCTTTTACAGAAAAGTCTGCCAACCTTCATTCTACAGAAACTCACACACATGCACAGGACACAGGAACATGGACACTCAAAACTGCCTTGTTGAAAACAGCAAAAAGTGGACAGCAACCTAAATATCCATCAATTGGAGAATGAAAAATGTTTGCAGCAGATTTCCACAATGGTACACTACGCAGTGGTGAAAATGGGAGAACTAAAGCTATGTATAGCAATGTGGGTGAACCTCAAAAACACGCTCTTGAGCAAAAAAGGAAAACAAAAGGATATGTATGGTGTGAACCCATTTACATAAACCTTCTAATGACACACAAAACAAAACTAGGCATTGTTTATGGAGAACCTATCGGTAGTAAAGTAGAAAGTCATGCATGGGAAAGAAGTGTACCAAGTTACATGTCTATGGTCTCCCACCACGCCCCTCACAGTCCTGGGTCCCTAGGGCTCACTGTGTGCCCAATGTATGAATGAATGAATGAAGAGACTAATGAATGAATGGACTAATGAATGAATGAACAAACTGCCAGCACATCCAGCAATGAAGGAGTCTCAGCCTTCCGCCTCAACACCATGCTAGGAGAATGGAAATGGAACGGGACTCTTGGGAAGAGGGATTCCCATCCAATCATTTATTCATTCATTCATTCTCCAAATACACATTGTATGCTTACTATGTGCTGGGCACAGTTCCAAGCACTGGGGAACTGCCCAACAAAGCAGACAACTTCCCTGCTTATAGTCAAGGTAAAATAAGACCAGAGAACATTTACCGTGTGCTTACCATGCCTAAGGCTCTGTGCCTTGTGTTTCACCCATAGGTAAAGTTCATCCTCACAGCCCTAGAATAAGCAAGATCCCCATTCCAGATGGGCAAACTGGCACTCAGAGCCAGAAGCACTGGCCCCAGTCTCAGAGCTCAGTCCTCTGCCTCTCGGGGATCTTTGGGGACCCTCTCCTTCGAGAAATAGTCCCAGGGGCCCTGGGTCCCTGCTCTAGCAGGAGCTGCATGGCTCCCAGCCCCACATGCAGCCCTGGCACAGATGGGGGATCAGGGCTGCAGCAGCTGGGACGTGCCAGGTCCCACACCGCTCACACTCGGGCCTTTGTCCTCCAAGCCAGCGCTCCCCACAAGCTGCCCTGATGATGTCAGCTCCAGGCAGAGAGAGGGAGCCTGGGAGTGGGGTGTGCTTTCCAGACGCCCCCAGGGCTTGGCTGGAGAAAGGCCTGCCTCTTTGTCCAGGATCAAGAACTTTTCACAGGACCGTCACGGCCACCAATTCCTCTTCACCCCAAACACCCTAGATTTTCATTTAAAAGGAAAAAAAAAAAAAAAAAAAAAAAAAGCCAGCACATACAGAGCTATTCACTATTCTAATAAGATTATGCCCCAGGCACTACGGGAAGAACTTTTGAGGATCCTCTCTTTAAACCATCCTAATTTCACAGAACTGATTCAGGTGAGGTGTCATCCTCCTCATCCTCTTCCCGACCTCCTAATGGCAGCCATGCCCCTGGGTCGTCCTTTCCATCCACACTCATTCCCCGCTGGCCTCATCCAGACCCATCGCTTTCACCACTTTAACCATCCTTTACGCAGAAACACTCAGCTTTCTATCTCCAGCCTGGCCCCTCCCTTCCCAAAACCCGAGACTCACATCTCTGATTCTAGGCCCAGATCCCCACCGGGACATCTAACAGGCATCCTTAAACCTCACACATCCAAAAGGGAATTTTTTTTTTTGGCCACACCCCGCAGCTTGCAAAATCTTAGTTCCCCAACCAGGGATCGAACCCGGCCTCAGCAGTGAAAGCGCTGAGTCCTAACCACTGGACTGCCAGGGAATTCCCCAAAAGGGATTTTTTAAAATTTATCTCTCCTACATGCTCCTACCCAACCTTCACCATTTCAGGAAATTGTACCTCCATTCTTACAGTTGTTTGGGCCCTAAGCCCTGGAGACATCTTTGATTCTTCCCATTCGTTAATAGCCCAAAGCCAACCACACGGCACGTCGCGTCAGCTGGCCAACCAGACTCTGTGTAAATCCAACCACCTCTCAAAGCGCTACCGCCCCACCCTCACCACCGTCATCTCCTGCCTGGACCACTGCAGCAGCCCCAGAGTGGGTTGAATAGTGTCCCCCCAAATGCCATGTCCACCCGGAAACTCAGAATGTGACCTTATTTGGAAATAAGGTCTTTACAGATACAATTAGTCCAATTAAGATGAGGTCATTCTCATTCCGGATTAGGGTGGGCCTGAAATCAACAGGCTCCTTATAAGAAGAGGACAGGACACAGAGAAGGCAGCTGTGTGAAGAGGGAGGCGGAGACTGGAGTTCTGGTTCCACAAGGCAAGAAACACGTGAGGCCACCCGAAGCTGGAAGAGGAAAGGCAGGACCCTTCCCTGGAGCCTTTGGAGGAAGCAGAGCCCTGCTGACACCTTGATCTCAGACATCGGGCCTCAGAACTGTGAGAGAATAAATTTTGTTTCAAGCCACACAGTTTGTGGTCATTGTCACAGCAGCCCTGGGAAACTCACACAAGTCTCCACCCTGGTCTCCTTGCTCCTACCCTCACACGGCCAAGGGGAGCCGCTCAAAATGCAAATTAGTTCACATCATTCCTCTGCTCAAAACCATCCCACGGTTTGCCATCCCACCCAGACTAAAATTGACTATTCTATTGAAAGTACTGTCACATGCTCCAACCTGGACGAACCTCACAGACATTATGTTGAGCGAAAGAAGGCAGACACAAAAGCCTCCTGTGTGATTCCATTCGTGAAACATTCTAGAACAGGCAAACCTAACCTTTAGTGAGACAAATCGGCATAGAGGTTACCTCTGGCTGCACAGAGGGGCATGCCTGGGAAAGGGCACAGGGAATCTTCCGGAGTGAACCTTCTGGAGTGGAGTGTTCTAAATCTTGATCTCAGGGGGTGGGTCCATGGGTGCACACATATGCAAAGATTCATTATGCTGTGAGTACATTCATCACACGTGCTACGCAGCAATAACAAAGCTTTCTAAAACTCTCAGATTCGTCCCATTGTCTAAATGCTCCTTCATTATCTGGCCTCTTTCAATCTTTCTGACCCCATGTCCTTCTACTTTTCCTCTCATACTCTCCAATCCAGCCACCCTGGTCTTCTTGCTATTCCTCAAACACACTAGGACCTCAGGACCTTTGCACTTGCAGGTCCTCTACCTAGAGTGCTTTCCCTCCAGATACTTCTTGCCTCTCTCACTTAACTTTACCCAGGTCTCTGCTTGAATGTCACCTAAGACACTGTGTTCCCAAAGAGCCATCTAAAATAGCGGCCACCACCCAAACTTGCTCAAAACTCCCGCCATCCTTAACTCACTTTATTTCCTGCAGAGAACTAAATGCCATGTGACATATCATGGAAGTCCCCTCTACGAGAATGGCCACTCCATGAGAGCAGGGACTTTTCTTGCCTTGGTCACTGTTATATCGCCAGTACTTAGAATGATCCCTACCACTTGGTAGGTGCTCAAAACGAAGCTGGTGAATGAATAAATGAATCAATTATCCCCATTTTATAGACAAGAAACTGAGGCACAGAAAGACGAAGTCCCCGTCCCATCTCTCTGCTAGTGTACAGTACATCATGAATGGAAAGCCAGATTGTGTCTGTTCCCAATGCCTTAACATCCCACAATAGACTCGAGACGGCTCTTCTGCAGGTGGCCAGAAGCTGGGAGATGCCAGCAAGGAGGGAGACAGATGGCGTGTGTGCTGGTGCCCCATACCTCCTCCCCTTGCCCAATCCGGCCCAGCCCAGCTGCTGCCAGGAAAAGGGCAGCCTGGCCTACCAGGAAGACTGCAGGAGAGAGAGGAAGGAAAAAAGAAGAAGCGAAGCGCTTCCTTCCCGCACCCCTGCAAACACCTTCTGGGCATCTTCTTGCCTCCCAAGACACAGCTGAGTCCAGACGGTGGGACTCAGGGAGCCCAAGCCTGGGCAGCAGGACCACTGCAGAGCGGTGCTGCCTCAGAGTCCCGGACCAACCACAGAAACGTGGCCGCGTGTGTGACTTTACACTACCAGACTTATCTCTGCTTTGTGCCCAGACTCTTACGAATGTAAGTGAAAAACCAGAAATGTAAAGATGCAGATACCAACAACAAAATGCACCAGTCCTGAACACCTAAGACGCCTGAGACAAAAGTGGCAATCAGCTGGCCAAGCTCCCCTGCCTCAGATGCTTACTGGAAGTGGGCCAAGCAACACGAACTCACTGGTAAAGGAAACACACATTTTGAATCAAAATCCTGGAAGTATTTTCTTGGAGACTGTGCATTAGGGAGAAGTGCAGTTAAGAATTGTACTATATAGTTTAGCTCTCTGGGCACACGGTTAAGACTCCTTATGCCATGGCAGTTAACTGTTCTACTTTTGTGTGCTGAATTCTGTGTGTGCCGCTGGGAAATAAAACAGCATGGGGGCTCAGGGGGTGGGTGGTCTGTGACTGAATGAGCAGGGAATTGAGACGCGAAAGACGGAGACTTGAACCCATGAGAAGCTCAATCACTTTTCAAGTATGTACTCTCAGGAAGTCACTTAATATTTTGGAGTCGTCAAAACCACCTGTGGCAAAGGCTATGCGGTGTCCCTGAATGTATTCTTCTTCCAAAGCGACAGAATTTTCAGCTGGGCACAGGGCTGCCCAGAATAAAGCCTACATTTCCCAGCCTCCCTTGCAGCTAGGTGTGGCCACGTGACTAAGTTCTGGCCAACGGGATGTCAGCAGATGTGTGCAGCTTCCTACTGTGCCCTTAAAAGGGGAGGGGCAGGCCCTCCTTCCCACCCTTCCTGCATCCCACCACCTGGAGTGTGGAAGGGGTGAGAAGTCGTCTTAGACCATGTCGATGAGGGCACATACTAGGGCACTGGCCCCTGACACTGGGACCCCCATGCCACCCCCAGACTGCCTACTTCCACGTTCTTAACATGGGAGAGAAATAAATGTCTACCTTGTTTAGACCACTGTTACTTGGGATGTCTGTAAGGCAGACAAATGTATACCCCAACTCATACACAACAGACAGCGGCCGGTAAAGCTCCAAGGAGATCACAAATGAGAACCCGTTTTATACACAAGTGAATCGTGCGATTGTAGGAAAGACCATCGTGGGTGTCTATGGTTTTGCCTGACCAACGTCCATTCCCAACTTACTTCCACAAGTGCAAACCAACATCCTTTAGGGATCCACCCACAGCCTTAGGGCCTGTCGTATGAATGGAGTTGACCCCGCCCTCCAGCTCCAGAAGTGACCAATCCGAGCACCAGCCAATCCCTCTGTCTACAGCAACTGGTTCATGGATATGGTCTTCAGCCAAGCTGAGCCAGTGAGCATCAGACCCAGAATTTTTGCTGTTACCATTAGAAAAGAGGAGCCCTCTTTATCCTGGAGTTGCTCGGCTATGAGAGGTATAAGCGTGGAGCCACTGGAGGCTACATTGCCACCACATGGGGAGAGCCTGCCTGGGAATGGAGCCAAGGTGAGAAAAGCAGAACCAAGAGACACACTCCTGATGATGTCACTGGAACACCCAGATTCTGCTGTACCTGAAGCTCTCTCAGGTCTTAAACTTTCCAAGAAAGTGAACCAGTAAATCTTTTTTTTTTCCTTAAGCCAATTTTAACCAGATTTTCTTTCACTTATAATTAAATAATACTAATAACATTGAATACAATTATTACTACTATTGTTATCAGTCTTATCAGGATCATTACTTTAGAACAGGAATTGGCAAATTTGGCCCTAGAGCCAATCCAGCCCTCTATGCCTATTTTTATAAATAAAGTTTTATTGGAATGCAGCCATGCTCATTTCTTACATATTACTTATGGCTGTTTTCATGCTACAGCAGCAGAGTAGAGTCGTGATGACAGGGCTGTATGACGCAAAAAGGCAAAAATTATTCACTATCTAGCCCTTTACAGAAAACATTTGTGATACCTGCTGTACACAGACTGCCCTAGCTGAGGAAGGGATCAGGTACCATGGGTCTGTGTGGATTCGCAAGGCTGAGGCAGAGAGGAAGGGAGAAGCAGGGGTGACAGTTAACTCACCAAAAGGAAGGCCCGCACGGTGGGGATCTTGTTCAGCTCCACAAGCAGACGCAGGGCCTTCTCGTGGTTACTGCAATATTCTTCATATACGCAGAACTTGTCCTTCTGCAAGACAAGGACAGAGCCTGTGGGAGACAGGTCACGGCAGGAAGGCAGACACTCTGAGATGTGCGGACGCCTGGGCCAGCAGGCCCGGGAGGAAAGGCCTACCCCACACCCTGACCCTGAGACATACCCACAAGGCGGGATTTCAGATGAAGTCGCTCCCACTCGCTACAGGCCTCTCAGCCTCCACTCTTGCCCCAGTTCTGCACCCAGTGACCTCTCAGGAAGCAGCAGGGCCCAGGGTCAAGTACACAGACTCAAGCCAGGCAGCCTGGGCTTGAACCCTGGCTGTGCATTTCCAGCTGTGAACTTGGGCAAGTTACCGGACCTCTCTATGCCTTGGTTTCCTCATCTGTTAAGGTGGAGTTAATTATAGTCCCTAACTCATGGGATTGTTACTGAAATTAAATGATTTAATAGGTGAGGTTTCAGCATACAAGAAGTGCTCAATAAATGTCTTTAGAATCAAAACACAAGTCAGGTTGTGTCACCCCACTGCTTAAAACCCTCCAATGGTGTTCTATTACACTAGGAATGAAATCCAACACTTTATTATACCTTTCAAGGGCCAGACAATGTGACCCTGAGTTTCTCTGATCTCATCTCACTGGCCTTCTATCTGCTCCTTGAATTTGCCAAGCCTGTTCCTACCTCAGGGCCTTTGCTCTTGCTGTTCTTTCTACCTGGAACACTTTTGCCCAAAGCCTGGCTACTCCCCAGCATTCGGGTCTCAACTCAAATGCCACCTCCTCAAATGACCCCTGGACTACCCTAGCTAAAGTGGCCACTCAGGTGTACTCTATCACCCCCCCCCCACCTTCATTTTCTTTATAGCATTCTCACAATCTGGAATTATCCATATTATTTGTTCATCATCTGTCTTTTCCCACTTGGCAGTCGGCTCCCTGAAGGCAGTGACCACATCCTCTTGTTCACTGAGGTGTCCCCAGGTCCTAGCACAATGCCTGGCACACAGTAGGTCCTCAATAAATACTTACTAAATGAATGAACTCTACACACCTACTAGATGCAATGCCCTGTATATATGAACCAGAAGAGTCTAAATAAGGCTCAGGAATTTGGGGGAACAAGTAGATCTCTGGTCACTGCCACACAGCAGTGGCACTGCTGAGGCAGGGGGATAGCCCTCTTGACCTCCAGATATCCCTGAGCCCAAAGCTGGACTCTTTCCAGCCTAGAGGTCACCTGTGAGTCACCAGGTCTGTAACCATCAGTCAGGGTTTCCGGGACTGAAAGGGACAGGAGCTGTCTTAGTTAGCAGGAAGCTCTCCACTGAGCATACTCGGTTCCCAAAGGCTCACTGAACACCTCCCCCCAACCCACCAAACCCCAAACAAGGATGTCCTGGGGAAGGCCACAGGACAGGAAGGGCTGAAGGTGGCTGAAGGGCCTTGACCTTGGGCTGTGGGGCGGCCAGGAGACCCCAAGAAGCTAAGGAAGGAAAAGGTGGGTCTGCAAAGTAAGCAGCTCATCTTGCTTCTGCACAAGCCCCCAGTCATCCTGCCGGTGGGTGGCTGCAGGAAAGAGGAAACCAACGAGGAGAGAGAATGGGTTTCAGAATCAGTAAGCCACCCCAACCCGGCCCAGCTCCCCCTGGGGCTCCGTGTACACCATCTGAGCAGATGCCCTGAGCAGCGAAGTGCCCACAGCCAGAGCCGATGGCCAACACGGAGTACGTACTGAGCAGTTAGGACACGCCACCCTCTGCTCTCCTGGAATGCGGGAGACTCACTCACACCTCACGGTAACCTGACACGGTAATCACTGTATTCAACCCACTCACACATGGGAAACCAATGAAAGGTCATGAGCCCAGGGTCTCACATCTAGCGAAGTGGCATAAGGAGGATCCGACCTCTCTTAACCCCCATGCTGACGTCCAGCTCTGCAGCCAAGAGCCTGGAGGCCCTGCTATTAGCGCAGCTCCAAGATAAGACACCAAAGCCCCCATGGCTACGATCAGCATCAGCCTCATAAGTGCAAGTCCAGGTTCTACAGCCAGACCACGCAGGTTCACAGCCCGACTCCCCAGCTCACCAGCTCTGTGACCTTGGGCAAGGCAGGTAATGTTTCAGAGCCTCTGCATTCGTGGCTATAAATTATAGACAGTGATGACCTCCCCGTCATAAGGTCGCTGTGAGGGTTATCAGGTGAATTCATAGTAAATGCGTAAAACAGTGCATAGTAAGGGCTCCTTAACTATTAGCCGCTATTGTTATTGTTGTTGTTGATGTTGCTATTATTACCATGGTTACTATTTCAGCAAATTCATTATCCCATTGGTGAATCCATCTATGACAGGTGGGACAGTGGATGGGTAGGTTTTGATGGCAAAAAAGAGACAGGCAGAGTCAGGAGGAAGGGAGCTGAATGGACTCATAGGTCTGGGGAAGGCCACCAGGGAAGGCATCAGGCAGATTTTGAGGACTGTGGTGGCTCTCGCCTCCCGGTATATTTGATTTCTCATTCTTGCACTGTCCACCTCCCTCCAACCACCCCCTGAACCATGAGCTCCATGGAGGCAGGCTTTGCAAACTGATGAGGTCACGGCTATGGCCAGTGGGGACTGAAGTCCCAGACAGAGCGCAGGCCTCGTGACTATCTGATGAATGAAGCAAGAGAGCAGAGGGAGGAACTGAGTGGTGCCCGAGACCCTCACACCAGCCCCACGTTTCTTCAGGACAACCCTGGTGCACCGCAATGCAGCCTCGGCTTTTCCCTGGCCCGTGTGTTGTTTCACCCACCCAGCATCCACTCCTCCTTGTTCTGGTCACAGCCCCCAGTTGTTCCCCTGGGGAATCTGCCTCCTACACTCTGACCCCACTGACTCCACTCCACTCCCAGGCACCATGGGTGAGCGTGTGACCCAGGCCAAACCAATCAAAGAGCTCCCGGTCCTGGCAGCAATGGCCATGCAACCCAAACTGGGCCAGTGAGAGCCCTTAAGGACTCAGGTTGGAACTGCTGTGAAGAGAAGCTCTCTTTGAACTTTTGTTACTAAGCTAGCAGACTGTCACCCTGAAACTGCTGAGGGCCACCTCTGCCACCACGCTAAGAATTAAGCCAAAACAGAGAAAAGCAGAGCCTAGAGACAAAGAAAAACCAAGTTCTGAAAACATCATATGAGGTCCTGGATCCAGCTATACCTGATGCCAACACACCCTGAATATTTTATTTGTAGAAGCCAATAAAGTCCTTTTTTTGTTTAAGCCTATTTGAGTTGTTTTTGTCACTCGCAGTGAAGACAGTAGTAATATATGCACACTCTAAAAGGGGAAGAAAATGAAAAAAATGGACCCAAGTCTGGTGTGATGACAGTCTCCCTGTTCATCTCCATCTGTACCATGAAGGGGTTGGACCAAAAAGCACAGCCAAATCTGTTCATTCTCACATGCCAACCCCAATCAGTAAGAAGTGCTGGCTGGAACACTAGTGAGAAGAATTCTGGAACCCCATGGAGAATGCTGTGATTGACTAGCAATGTCTGCCATGGATGCAGGAGAGGGGAATAAGTCATTAGAGCGCCACAGGTTTGTCACTCCTCATTCCCTGAGCCCCTCCTCTGACACACTGTGCAATGTCATCCTCTCCTTTGGCCTGTGAAAAGGGCAGGGGAGAAGGCTTGAGACTTGGAGAAGTTAAACTTAGCAAATGACAACATCCCTCTTCAAAACCCTGCCGAGCTTCATCACTCCCATTGCCTTTCATTGAGCTCAACCCCAACTGCATCGCAGGCCGAAGATGCAGCAAATGTGGAAATGCTACCCTTGACAGCTAAGAGGCCAAGTGTTCAATTTCCTCCTAGGGGCGCCCCATGGGGCTTTGCTTGTTTGGCTTGGAGGAAATGGACAAACCGTTGTGCACACACAGATGTGGGGGTGGGGGGCATGTGGCTGTGGATTTGGGCTGTGAAGGAGGAGAAGGGGACAGCTGCCAGCTGGGGACAGCTGGGGGAGAGGCTCTAGCCCCCAGAGAGGGCTCGAGGATTGTCAGAAGTGGTGGCTGCCGTCCACAGTACCCAGGGGGTGACACTAGCTCCACGGAGACCATCTGCTCCCCACCACTCATTTCACACCCACAAAGACTGAGACTTGGAGAAGGGAAGGAGCTGGCCACGTAGACCTCTCTGGTGGGGAGGGGAGTATGAGATTCAGGTCACTTTCCACAAGCTATCTTCCGCCTGTCCACACAGTTGTGGGGAGAAGAGGCTAAAACCTAACACAGACCACACCACTTCTTGCTAAACCCTCCAACTCTCATAATGCAGTCCCTGCAGGACAGGGCCCCCCATGACATCCCTGGATTCCCTCCATCACTGACTCTGCTCCAACCACTCCGGCCTCCCTGCCTTCCTCCAGTGGACCAAGCCTGCTCCATCCAGGGCCCCCCCTGGCTTCCTCTCCACGTGGCATATCCTTCTCCAAGATCCCCTATGTCACCACCTCACAGAGGCCTTCCCTGACCAGGATCGCCAGATAAAACACAAGACACTCAGCTGAGTGCTCATGTCAGATAAACAACAAACCGTGTTTCGGTAGAAGTATGTCCCAAACATTGTATGAGATGTACTTATGCTAAAATATTATTTGTCGCTTACCTGAAATCCAAATTCATCCAAACACCCACCGTTCTGGGTGTTGTTATTTGCTCAGTCTAGCAACCCTGTCCCTGACTTCCCAACTTCAGACAACCTCAAGGAGAGTCACTCCTCACATCTGCATTTTATATTCTTCACAAACCCAGGTCCACATCTGAAACGACCTCCTTTGTCAACTGACTAACCTTCCTCATGGAGCCTCATGGCAGCAAAAAGCAAGTCTGTCTTATTTAGGGCACCATCCTCAGGGCCAAGTACAGTGCCTAGTGCACAGTAGGTGCTTAATAATGATATAAAGAGACTTTATCATGTAAGACGGTGAAAAACACAAGTCCAGGAGTCAGACGACATTGGCTCAAATCCCGGCTCCAACACTCACTGCCTGGGTAAGCTTGCGCACTGACTTAACCCTCTCTGGGCCTCAGTTTCCTCATCTGTAGAGTGGGTACAATAACAGCACCCACCGTTAAAGGTTGTTGTGACGTTGTAATGAACTAATATACGTAAAGCACTCAGACCAGCACCCGGCACAAAGAGAAGGTTCACTGAGTGCTAGTTTGTAATCACCTCAGTCGTCAGTGGTTGCGTTTGGGGGTGAGGGTGTGAGGGAGTCCCCCACTGTCCACTGGCTGGGCAGCAGCGGTGGGCTGGTCTGTAAGCCAGGGCCCCTCACAGGGTCTGATGTGTCCCTTCCTCTCCTGGAAAGCCTGAACACAGAGCTCTGTTCCCAGTCACCACCTTACAACCCCGATGCTGTCTGGCTGGCCCTGGTGCCCCCTCCCTTTGGGGCTGTCGGGGGATGCTGTGGTGAGTGTGTCCTATCCGTGAGTCCCTCCCCAGGGACCGCCCTCAGCCTGAGACAGCTGCCTGGCCGGCCCGAGGCTGTCCACCCACTCCCCGGGACAGCCCACGTCCAACTGGGGTGCAAAGGCCCCGCTACCTCATGGCGATTCAGGGCGACCTGAAGGAAGAAGCACGCCAGCTCCAGAGTTCCCCCAACCCCAGGTGGGGTCAGGCCAGGTGGAGACTGTGCAACCTTCTTCAGCTGCTTCCAACAGGCCACCTGTACGCAGGCCTCCAGCTCCTGGAACCCAACCTACAGCAGCGGCCGCTTTTAAAAAGAACTCAGCACCGTCTTCCATGAGCCTTGGGGGAGCGGGGTGATGACTGCAAGTGTTAAATGAAAAAGATGACTTTAAATTAAAAACACTGGATCATACGTGGAGAAAGCTGACTCCTTTTTCAGCTGTTCCAATTACCTCAAGGAAGGGTCTCAGCAAGGTGTGCTGTGACACCAAAGCCAGTCTGACACTGTTCATCTTCCTTTTGATCAAACCCAGCACAGGTCTCAGGCTCAGAGACTCAGGTGGGCAAGAGTTTCTAGATGGAATGCTGTAACACAGCTTGGTTTCTATTGCATTTATTTGTAATAGCAAGAGACACTCATTTTCCACGTCCAATAATGATGCAAATTTCCCTTTTAAATACGTTTTCTTGACTCCCCACAAAGGCCTGAACATCCACCGTCGGCACATCAGGATTCTGTGGGTAGGCACTGCCCTCGTGGATGTCCAGTTTGATGAGGAGGGCTCCGGGCAGCACAGGAGAGGGTATGGAAAAGAGGCTGCCTCCTGGGCTCTAAAATCCCCACCTTCCTTCCTCCAGCCGTCCCCTGCATCTCTGAGCAAATTAGCCCAAGTGGGGACTCAGGATCCAGAGACCCTCACTAGCCAGTGCGTTAAACCTGCTTACCACACCTCTGCGGCTCAGGCAGAGAAGTCGGGGGACACATGGGGCCTGGAGTTATTGGCAAGCTGGAAAATGCACCCTGAGGACCCCTTCCCCGCTTCGTCTAAAGTATGGACTATTCCACTTTCAGCTCAGATGGCATCACTTCACGGGCATCCCCAACTATGCCACCACCTCCCAAAAGCCTTCCTTGGTGCCCCAGCTGGAATAACACCCACTGCTGACACTCATGCAGCACCAGCTTGTAGCCAGGCCACATCTCAGTGCTTTACTCGAATTAACTCATTTCATCCTCATGACAGCACCATACGGCAGGTACTACTATCATTACTCCCATTTTACAGAGTTGGAGACTGAGGCCTGGAGAGGTGACGTGACTTGCCCAAGGTCACTCAGCTTTTCAGTGATGGAACAGGGAATGGAACCTAAGCAGCCTGGCTCCAGAGAAATGGGGGCTCGCTCCTTCCTCAGAACCCAAAGGGAAGACTGTCCCTACCATCCTTTCTATTTTCCTATTCAAGATACTTGTCCTGGGGAATTCCCTGGCGGTCCAGTGGTTAGGACTCAGTGCTTTCACTGCTGGGGCCTGGGTTCAATCCCTGGTTGGGGAACTAAGATCCTGCCGGCCTCACGGCTTGGCAAGAGAAAAAAAAAAAAAAATGATGTGTCCTTAACCAGTACTGCCACTAGCCCCTCTCACCACATGCATGGCTACCACCCTGCCCAATGGGCACCATCATCTCAGACGCGCAGTGACCTCTTCCTGGTCTCTCCACTTCCCCAGCAGCAGCCCTTTAAATGCAAAGCAGATCACATCCCTGCCCTGCACCATGCCCTCCATTAGTGCCCATCTCACCTGTCTCGCTCTCACATTCATCCTATTTCTAACGCTGAGGAATGGTGGCCACGTGAAGAGCTAATAGCCAACATTTAGTGAGCACTTACTGTGGGCCAGGAGCTGTTCAGAGCCCTCTCCTTCCTTGTATTAGCTCACTCGATCCTCAAGGACATCAAGGGTCAGGTCTAATTTTTTACCCATTTTACAGGTGAGGACACTGAGGCACAGACAAGTTAAAACAACTTGCCAAGGGTGACACAGCCCATCAGCAGCCCGGCTCTGCCATGCTAATCTCGGACCATACAGATGTGATTCCCTGGAGAAGGGAGTTAGTAACGATGACAATGACAACGAAAGTAAGCACCGACATGGACCGAGTGCTTGCTCCAGGCCAAGGTCTCTCATCTCAGCACCGCTGACACTTGAGGTCGGATAATCCTCTGCTGTGGGGACCGTCCTGCACATTGCGGGCTATTTGGTAGCATCGCTGGCCTCCATGCACTAGAAGCCAGTAGCACGGCCCCCTCCCCAAGCTGTGACAACCAAAAATGTCTCCAGACGTGGCCAAATGTCCCCTGGGGTCAAAATCACCCCCTGGTTGAGAACTGCTGCTCTCGGCTACACACTTTGTTGCTTTACCTCTTTGAGTCCTTCCATCAACTCAAGGAGGCACCATTATCCCTACTGCTCTCCATCAGAGGAGGAAACTGAGGCTCAGAGAGGACAGGAGTCTGGCCTAGGCCTCACGCCCGTGAGGCCAGTGCGGGTTTCCTCCCAGTGGGGAGGGTCCCGCGCAGCACGGGTGGAGGAAAGCAGTTGCCTGCTGTGGGCTAGGCTGCCCCCCTTCCTCCAGCTGTCCCCTCACGATTCTAAGTGACTTGGGAAGAGAGTCGCTATTACAACAAGGATCAGTCTCCCTGTCCAGCAGCCCAAGGGGGCACCCAAGGGTCAGACACCCTCGGTGGCCAGTGGGTGGCCAGACCGGGACTCAAATGCAGGTGTGTCTGACCCGAGTCCATCGTCTTGCTCATGCTGGAGCAGAGGGGCCCCGCCAGGCCAGGAGGTCACAGGAGCCCCAGGACGCAGTCATTCAGCAAAGAGCTCTGAGGAAAAGGGGACCACACTCTACATGACATTAAAGGGAGGGAGAGCCAACTAAAAAGAGCCCCAGTCTGCTGGGTCCAACCCTCTGCCCATTGTTCCCGGGGGTGGAGGCTGGACCCGCCTGCCCACCTGTCTCTCCCTCTCCCAGACAGACCTGCAGACGAAGCTGGCCAAGGGTGGACGGAATGGGGACCCGGGGGAGAAGCCCACTCCCCAAAAGCTGCAGGCTCCGGTAGGGGCTGGGGCATCGTACTCACGAATTTTAAGAAAACATTCCCAAGTTCATGCTGAGACTGAGGCTCCGGATGTAAACAAAACTCCAAGGCAGCCAAGAAATCCTTATGAACTTCCAGGATGTCTTCAATGTTTGAGAACAGGATCTGCGAGGGAAATATGAGGCCCAAGGAGAACATTAATCGAGGCGTAGAGGAGACCAAAATGAAGCACAAAAAAGAAAAATACATAGGGACTTCCCTCGTGGTCCAGTGGTGAAGAATCCACCTTGCAATGCAGGGGACGTGGATTTGATCCCTGGTCAGGGAACTAAGATCCCACATGCCGCAGGGCAACTAAGCCCATGCACCACAACTACTGAGCTCGCGCACCTCAACTAGAGACCCTGTGTGCCGCAAACTACAGAGCCCACGCGCTCTGGAACCCGCGTGCCACGGCTACAGAGCCCACCCGCCCAGCCTGCACGCCACAACTAGAGAAGAGAAAACCCGCATGCCACAACTAGAGAGAAGCCCGCGTGCCACAACAAAAGATCCTGTATGCCTCAACAAAGATCCCACGTGCCGCAACTAAGACCTGACATAGCCATAAATAAATAAATAATAAATAATAAATAAATCTTTAAAAAAAAAATACATAACCCCCCAGTGCAGGCGAGGAGGACATAGGAAAACGGGCACTCTCATACGCCGGGAGCTAACAGAAATCATGATACTAACAAAAATACTGCCAACATTTACTAAACAGGATTAATGCCTAATCCTGTGCCAATAACTTTACATGCACTTATGGCATCTAATCCTCACTGTAACTCCACGAGGCAGGAGCTATTATCATCCCCAATTCATAGATGAAGAACGGATGCTCAGAGAAGATAATTAACATTCCCAAGGTCACGTGGTCCAGTGAAGGAGCGGAACTGAACTTCACACTCAGCCTGCAGAGGAATATATACCAAGACATCCATCACAATCTTCATCACGGCCAGACACACCTGGTATGTCCAACCATAGGACTGATTTTTTTTTTTATTGGAGTATAATTGCTTTACAAGCTTGTGTTACTTTCTGCAGCACAGCGAAGTGAATCAGCCATATGCATACACATAGGACTGATTTTTAAAACGATGAGGGTACTTCCAGGCACCTATTAAAATGACCTGATAGAAGAAAATACAACAGGGAAGGATGTTCCAAATGCGCCACTTAAACTCTCACAAACAATATATGAGTGCCTGTTTCCCCACAGGAACCTATAAAGTTTGAAATGCACAATCTGACCCACAGTTCTACATTTCAGAATTTAACCTTTTGACCAGTCATTTCCAACCAGGGCTAGTTTTGCCTCCCAGGGGACATCTGCCAATGTTTGGGGACATTTTCAGTTGTCACAAACTGGGGAGAAGGATGCTACCGGTGTCTCATAGGTAGAGGCCAGCGATGCCACTACACATCCTATAACACACAGGACAGCGCCCATGGCAAAGAATCGTCCAGCCCAACTTGTTCACTGCACCGAGGCTGAGAACTGGGTGGATGGCCAAGACCATATACTACAGCCTTATTTGCACTAGTAAAAGATTAGACAAAAGCCAAATATCCATTAATGGGGACTCGTCAAATAGTTAAATAAAGTAGATTGGCTGTATTTAAATACATGCCATATTCTGAAATACTTTGAGCCTGTGAAAAGAATCTGCAGGTCTGTAGAAATGGATCTGGAGCCCTGAAATGATCCTTGATATATACTGCGGGGGGGAGAGGGGGAATCATGGTGCCACATGGGATTCCAACATGGGCCCATTTGTGTAAAATAACACACGCAAAGGCCACTCCTCTCTATGCTGGCAGAAGCGGAGACCCCCCTGGACAATGACACAAGCTGCTAACCGTCATGGCCTCTAAGAAGAAGAACTAGGGGAGATTTTCTATGACTTAAAGCCCTTTGAACTGCATGAATTCCTTTTTCTGTTTTGTTTTGTTTTTTTAAACAGGTGCATTTTTTCTTTTTAATTTGGCCACACGGCGTGGCTTGCAGAATCTCAGTACCCCAACCAGGGATCAAACCCAGGCCCTGGCAGTGAAAGTGCCGATTCCTAACTACTGGACCACCAGGGAATTCCCTAAACAGGGGCATTTTAAATTTAATTTTGAAGAAGGCATTCACAGGGTTCAAAAATCAAAACACAGTAAAATAAATATGGTACGGAGTCCCTCTCCCACCCATCCCCCCACTCACCACCCACAGCAGCCGGCAGCCAGGGGTCACCAGTGTCGCTATGGCTACGGTTCCCTCTAGGGTTTCTCACCATTCATTCATTCAGCAAGTACTAACTGAGCCCCTACTGTGTGCCAGGCCCTGGGGACACAGCAGGGAACAATGACATGCCTGCCTCCATGGAGGTGACATTCTACTGGAAGGGGACAGACAACCAACAAATAACTATAGTTTTCTAGGTGAAAAGAAGCACTAAAGACAAACATAAAACAGGAAGGGAGTCCCAGGGTGGATCAGGAGGAATAATTTGGACATTTAAACACGGAGGCCAAAAATGTAAGGCCAGACACTATAAAACTCTTAGAGGAAAACATAGGCAGAACACTCTATGATATAAATCACAGCAAGATCCTTTTTGACCCACCTCCTAGAGAAATGGAAATAGAAACAAAAATAAACAAATGGGACCTAATGAAACTTAAAAGCTTTTGCACAGCAAAGGAAACCATAAACAAGACGAAAAGACAACCCTCAGAATGGGAGAAAATATTTGCAAACAAAGCAATCAACAAAGGATTAATCCCCAAAATATACAAGCAGCTCAATATCAAAAAAACCAACAACCGAATCCAAAAATGGGTGTAAGACCTAAATAGACATTTCTCCAAAGAAGATATACAGGGTGCCAACAAACACATGAAAGGATGCTCAACATCACTAATCATTAGAGAAATGCATATCAAAACCACAGTGAGTTATCACCTCACACCGGTCGGAATGGCCATCATCAAAATATCTACAAACAAATGCTGGCGAAGGTGTGGAGAAAAGGGAACACTCTTGC